>NC_060115.1:2216492-3416492 GCF_021155765.1 Diprion similis
GCTACTACCCCTGCAAGTAGTAGTGGTGATGGTGGTGGTGGTGGTGGTGGTGGTGGTGGTGGTGGTGGAGGTGGTGGTGAGGGTTGACAGGACAGAGACGATTATAAGAGCAGCGAACGGCACTCGAGCTCATTATTCACTATGATGAAAGCGAGAGAGAAATAATATCCTTCACCCTACGTAATCACGATTACACACTCTCCTGCGTGTATTGGTATATATATATATAGGTATCTACTTGCAGCCATATAGCCGTGCGGAAAATTTGAAGAAATTCGCTTTTTTATCACCGTCGCGCATTCCTTGCGAACAAAAACGAATGATTTAAGTGTATACAAAGAAGAAGAAGAAGAAGAAGAAGATCACGCGAGTAATTACGAGATAAGATACGATGAGACTAATCCTTCCCCCCCCCCCCCCCCCCCCCCCCCCCCCCCTCCACCGCCCCAAGCATTCTTTTTTTGTCAAGATATTTTTATTATTTCAGGATACAATAACACGCGATAAGAATGATTATATTATGATGAATATCTTAAGTGCGATTAACAAAAAAAAAAAGAAAAAAAAAAGGAAACCAAGCTGCCGAAATGTTTTGCATGCAAATAATTATACCTACCTATATTAATATTTATCTCAAAATATCTCTCCGCTCTCTCTTAACCCTATATACCTGTTTTACATAACCAATCTCAGGAGAGAAAATAATAAACCGAATAAATGGTATGCGTAGGATAATAATAATAATAACAACAACAATACAGATAGCAATGCCAAGATGAATTTTCAATTACCAACGCTGTTTTCATTATGTACATAGAATAATATTGATAGCAATAGTAATAATAATAATAATAATAATAATAACAACAACGAACAACTAAACGATTCGTCTTCGAATTCTAGAGATTCAGAGAATAGCGGCTGGCAGAGGGTATGAGTATAATATCATATATATATGTATATGTATGTATAGAAATACCCATAACTGCTGCTTGCCGCTTGCTGCTATACGAGCTGGAGATGGAAAAGCTCTGAATCGTTGAATTCCGGTAGGATTTATAGTGTAGGCAGCGCAACACTGCGCTTCGCGAGGCCATTGATAACTCTCGAGAGCAAGGGGTGGAGAAGTGTCAACAAATATAACCTAACCTAACCCTAAACTCGAGGTGCAATAGAGAATTTCGATGATTTATTGACATAGAATCTTTGGAACATTTCCAGCGGTTATTATATATGTATAGAAAACTGAAATGATCGAGTTATAGGCAACAGTCGATCATCGTAGGTACTGCGAAAATTCTTTTTTGGTACCTATAGTGAATTACACATGTACCTACGTATAATCCGTTGTATATTAAACCCATAGAAACGTCAAATTTTATCAATTTATAAATTATATCCCGCTTGTACGTGTAACGAAAGCTTTATTGTTAGATATTAACCACGTGATCTTGATTATCTTGAAAATGTGGTTTTCGATTTTCATGATACTTAGTTACATTAAATTTTCTTTCGAACACAGATTTTTTAATCAATCGATATAGTTCATTCCTCGGCCATATTGGTATTATAACATAAGTTTCCCTAACACCGCACACTAATCCTCCCGCTCTTTCCCTTTCCTCCTCCTTCCGTACCCAAAAACTAAACCAAACTATCTTTTCGTCTAAGTTACTTCTATATACGTAGGTTCCTACGCCTACCACACAGATATCTATCTATAAATAATCCAAGCTCGTGTGAAATAAAATCACCGAACCGGACACAACGGACAATAAAAGCAGAGAGATTCCGTTATCGACGTAATACGAATAAGAGAGGCGGGAGGTGTAAAAAAAGAAAGAGAATCCCCGGGATGGTATAATACGTTGGTCGGGTTTGGGATACACTTAGGGTAGACGGTAAGACGTATGAAGCAGCCAGGTATCGAGGGTCGAGGGTCGGAGGTCGAGGGTCGAGAGTGGGACGACGGCGAGGATGGCGAGGATGGCGAGGATGGCGAGGATGGCGAGGATGGCGAGGATGGCGAGGATGGCGAGGATGGCGAGGATGGCGAGGATGGCGAGGATGGCCAGAGGCCAGGGAAGACGATCGGGACCCGCGGGCCCTACCCCGCACGCGATCAACAGTAGGTAATAACGAGCATTAGGTCGACGGGCGTCTGACTAAGCACCGACCGCTACTACTCAGCGACGAGCACGCGACCCTCACGCGCGACCCAGTTATCGCTACTTGTGCTCTCCTCTCCTCTCCTCGTCGTGGAACTCGCAAACCTTTGGACCCAAGGAATTTTCGTGAGGGAAAATAAGAAAGATAAAGAGAGGAGAAAAACGTGTTTATAACGATGTCGTGAAAAAGCTCAGCGTTAATTACCGCCCCAATTGGCGTGGTGGCGAAATTTTAGACATTATATGTACAATGTTTATTGTATATATATACTATTAGTGATAGTGATTGAGGTCTCTAATACGTATTTAATTTAGAAAATTTAAGATGCAAATTATAAGGTATTTATCCGTGGTAATCGTCGAGAGGTATATACGGAGCGCGTGAAAACGCTCATTCAGTGCTCAATTAATGACTTATTGAAAGTGTGTTGGTATTATAGAGGGTTGATACAGACGGCGGTGTCGGAAGGGGATGACTGATGCGATTAGAGCGCAGGTGGATTTCGACAAAATTGATACCACGCACCGACACGGGATGAGGTGAAATCCAATTCGTGTGACATCGGCTTAAAAGATCACCAGCTGCGGCCAGCGGTAGACGGGGTTCGTTCCTACGATCTACATATATAACGTATACGAGAGAGAGCGAGCGAGAGAGCGAAAGAGAGAGAGAAAATAGCGGGAATATACGCGAGGTTCTAACTCGAGTAAGCTGATGTTGGGACAACAGGAACGAAGCTAAGGGTGAAAAGGAAGGAGAGAGCAGAGAGAGAAGGAAAACTGCTGGATAAACGCCGGAGAGAGAAAGAAGACAACGAAGTACGGAAGCTGCAGCAGCATGGCTGGGGGTGGGGGTGCAGGTTGCAGAGAACGGCAAGCTGGGCGGGAATCCTCGAGTCGAAGCCCGCGAGAGCTTTCAAGCTTTTCTAGCGACAAAAATACGAATAGATCCCTGGCACTCGCGCACTTGTTGTCGTCTTATGATTCTCTCTCATTTTTCCCCCGCGTTTCCACCCTCAATAGGGGTACCACAGGGTGTAGAATTGTAGATACACCTTGTTGTAGTTATTTACCTCGCGCGACGAAGTGCGATAATCTAAAAGATATTTAAATATTAAAGATACGGATAGCTTGCGAGGATTGTCTCGATTATTTTTAATTTGTTGCATAATTTCGTTTTCTTTTCTTTTTTTTTTTGTTATTTTGTGCTTCGTTTACGTTTAGAGACGTCAACGAGGGCAGAGTTAAATTCGAGGATCGCAAGAATCATGCCGCACGCTTGCATTTTAACTTCAGCAACTTGAGCTACTGCGAGTTGGATCTATTTATATATATATAGATCTTCAAGCTGTACATAACCGTCCAGAGTGCAAAGCTTTAATCCTGCTCACTTTACGCGAGATTTTCCGGCTAATCCTTTGCGCAGTCTTCCCGCAACCGCTTGTCTAACGTTAAAGTCCCGTTTAAATAGTCGTCAACCTCCGGGATAAAATTGAATGCTAATTATTGTTCAAACGACAAAGCTTTGGTTACAAAATATTTCTAAATTTTTTTCATTCATCTCATTCAATTTTAGTTCCATCTTACAAATTCCGTATACTATACATAATATTCTCCCTAAAAAATTTTTCACAAATTTTCTACGTTGCGATAAACGGTAGCACAAGAAAAGTAACAAAAAAAAAAACACTTTCTTTTTAATCGCAAATTAATATTATTTTTTTTTTCTCCAAACACCCTACCGCGTATTTTAAACATAATATAAATATTAGGTTAGATTGGGTGTTTCTATAAAGAAAACTTAAAATTTCTTTCGCTACAAGAAACCAGCTCATCGTCGGTTAGCTGACGAATATTCTCATTGCTCAACACTCTAACATTTTACGCTGCATGCAAAACCTCTCTCACATCAGCTTTAACCCCCCCACCCCGGAAATTTCGCAAGTGTCAACCTGACGCCAACGCACTTTATCCGAATGAACGAACGCGTCTACATACGTCCGCATGTGCATATATGATGTACATTAAACCTATATATATATGTATATACATTATATATATGTATATATATAAACATGCATGTAGGTTAGGTTACATGTCAAGCAGTGTACCGTCAAGTGGAAGGACCGTTCCGGTTAACTCGAGCCAACGTTGCTATACACATTTCGAAAATATTTCATTCCTCGTTCGTTTTTGTCAATAGTATAAAATAGCAAAACCCTGTAGGAAAGGGTGGAGCAAAATTGGCCCCTTAAGAAAATAATGCCAAAAATCAGAATAAAATGTATAAAGTAAGTATGAGTTCCGAATAATTCATATTTTATAAAAAATTAAGGTTGTTCAGTTAATCCCTTGTTATTTAAAAAATTTCAGGGGGACCGCATTGCCCCCCACCCCCCCCCCTCCCATATAAAATTGATGGTTTTAAAACTGAGGTAAAAGTTTCCAATGCCGACTAGTATATACAAAAGAATTTTTTTACCCAATTCAGAGATTCGACAATTGTTAATTTTTTTTAAATGTACCTTCTTATTGTTTTCCACCTTTTCTTTCTTCCTTTCTTTCTTTCTTTACTTATTAACTCACCGTATTTCTACAATATAGGTATAATTTATATGTACATACATACAACAACCGTTTGTTCATCCATAGAGTGAAGAATTTTTCTTCTCGTATGCGGTAAAACAGACGAAAAAAAACTTGCATGACTCGGTAATAAACTACTTTCAATTTCCTCATGTGTTATCGCTTTCCCACGATACGCGCCTCACATTCTATTGTGCATGCATGTAAAGTTTTTGCAAAAAAAAAATTGACGTCGTCTGTGGCACGCTTTTTTACGTCCTCCTGTCTACCGGAAATATAATCGGTAATGCTTGATGCGTGCACTGTGTTGTATAAAAGATATATGTTCATGTTATCTAATATACATACATACCTATGCACGTAAAATAGACCTACAATACTACCTTGATATACAAACCGTATACGATGGTCGAAGAGAGAAAAAATAAACTATGTATAATAATAAACCCAGGATCGATAAACGTTGTGACTCGTTGTTATATATACATATATATATATATATATATAAGTATATTACTGTTGACCTGTACATGTATGGTGACTGTGAACCGATGACTCTGCACGCTGCCGACGTATAATTATTAATTTTATTATTTAAAAAGACGATGTTTTACAGGAGAAGTGATTACGCAGGTTGCTTGATGCTTTTTTTTTTTAACTACCTATTGTAATTAACTCGTCAATTTTTTTTTTTTTTTCACCGCGAAAAAGAGAAACGTAAAGCCTGATCGAAGCGATGATGAATAGCTGTAGTACGAGTGAAGAGAGGATAATTTTTTCTTTATGTCATTAAATGTGATTTTCGTGTAATACATGATATTGTAGCGAAAAGTCTAATCTCGCGATCTATATTTAATCTAATCTTTAAACTAGGAAGGCTGAGAACAGAATTTAGGGTAATTGACACGGAGCATGATTATCACATATTACAGATACGGCAGTAGATATATGGATATATATATATATATATATAATAATTATCGCTTCGATTACGTTTGCGATACAATATCGCGATATGATAAAAAGAAAATCAATTATAGAAGGAAAATCATTCAAGACGCGATCAGCTTCGATTAAATTATATTATTAAACTGAGCAGCCCGCGTTTCAGGGTGTCCAGTTATTTGTGAAAACGTAATTTCCTGAGAATTCCAGGTTTTCCAGGCAAGAATCATTATTCATTCAGTTTGTTATCACGTACACAATAAATGAAAAATACAATAGTCACACGAACAAGAATATTCATATTTGACTAGAGAGCAGAGCTCATTGCGAATCGAATTTTTAAGCATTCGCTAGCACGTACAATTTGTAAGAAATCAGGGCTTCGTTCACGATCATTGCCTGAAAGTTGAAAGAAAATTTTATTTTTTCCCACCAAATAGCTAAATTTTTATGAACCGAGGATAAAAATTAGTATATTATTCCAGATACGACATGAAATTCCAAGTTTTTTTCCAGAGGATATCAAATTCCCTGAGAATTCCCTGATCCCATAATTTCCATGAATACTGGACACCCTGTTTGTGTGAATACCCAGAACCGTATAATAATTTATTGTTTGAAGATACAATTTATTCATAAAACAGAAAAAAGGCACGATGACGATGACGAAAATGAAAATAAAAATTTTTATACCGAATTGCAAGAAGAAAGAAAAAACAAAAACCACCCGACGTATATAATTTCACCCCATCGATCTGCAGCGGTGTGATGAATAAGAGCGTAAGGCATGCTGCCCCGTTCGAAATCCCTCAATTCCTATAGGATAATACACACGTGGTATATATACACGGGATTAAAAATTTAATTACCTTAATTATACGCAGGGTATCGCGCGCATGATTAATATATCATATATATGTATGTATATATATATTACATATACACGTATAAACATATAAAGGTATACATACGTGTTGACATGATATAATTCTTGGTTCATTTTTTCTTTTATATTTTATAATTTAGATCCTTGCACGGATTAATTACGGCGAGCGGTCACGTCGCCGAAGGGGGTGGGGGTTGGGGGGGGGGGGGGGGGGGTGAATAAATTAATATTTACGGTGTAATCTTCTTGAAAATTAATTTTTTGAATTGTAAAATAAGATTTTTTTCAAAATTACAACTCTACGATTATTATTATTGTTATTATTATTATTGTCAGGACGATTCGCGCTGAGCTGAATTGTTTTTTAATATCGATTTTGTTGTTTAACCTCAAGAACCCGTAAGCAAATCTGTTTTAGCAGATTCTTAAATTATATTATGCAAGTTGTGAAGTATAATTAAATGTATAATACTTGTGTGTAAAATGAATAATAATTTGAGCCGTTAAGATACCTGGAAAATGAAAATAACTGCCTTGATGAAAAAAGCAGGGAAAATAAGGAAGACAAAGGCCTTTCTGGGCGGTGCAACAGCCCCGTTAATTTCGAGACATCCTGCAGAGCTTGTGATAAAAGATACCGGAGCTGCTACCCTAAGGATATAAGGATATAGAGACCTAATAACAAGGATCCGAATGTGAACGATGCGCAGGCGCGGCGAAGAAAAATCGCACGCAGAGCCACGAGCATTACAAAATTGTTATTTTCCAAGCGATTGTATATTTGTATGCAGTATAAGTGGGACATTCCACGTTAATTTCACCTTATTTTTTCTACGATTATTCTCACTTTCAATGGATACTCAGTTTTGTTTTTCGACTGAATTTGAATTTTCTACACTTTCTAAAAAAATTTGTAAAAATTCCAAAAAATTCTACGTCAGATATAAAATTTTTAATAGCTTGGACCCGGAATGGGCCGATTTTCTAATTTTGGTCTGTAAAGTTTTTTAATTTTGGTCGATCGATAAAATCGTTTCTAAAAATTGTAGAACATTCAAATTGAGTCTAAAAAGAAATCACAAAATAAACCGAGTACCTTTCAAGGTGAGAACAATCATAGGAAAAATCGTGTGCCAAATGTGAGAGGTCAAAGGTAAAACCCAGGTCGAATTGGCGTGGAATGTCTGTGAATATATATATATATATATATATATATATACACAGACGATGTGTGTAAATGAATAACGAATGTAATACCCAACTTGCTGTTGCAGATAAGTCTATAGAAAAATGGCGGATCGTGTTCATTCGATACTAAATTATCCGATATTATTATCCCATATCGAGCGGTCGGGATTTTCAAGGGAAAATAAGAAGAAAAGGTTAAGCTACTAAATTCATGCAAAATATATAGCACATCAATGTCCACTCGAATTTTAACATATTTTATTAACAATGTTTGGAATCCTTTGGAATTTTTCTACCTGAAAAGAATTCGATATCGTACAAGTTAGTATTCGAGTAACTTGTTAGTAGCTTTACCTAGGCTAGGCTGTAAATTATAAACAAACGCTGATTGATTAAATGTGAAAAAAAAGTGATCGAGTAAAGTTACGGAAACGTAATTTTTCCAGAATTCGTCGATGGAAGAAGGTTTGCCAATCGAATTCCAAAGCTCTCCAAAAAGTTGGACTGACCGGAAAAACCTTTTTTCTGGAAATGAATGTAAAATAATAATTTTTCATCTCGGACTGTCTTCTTCACGTCGATCGAGATGCCGAATCGATATCGTCCGCCATTCGCCATCACTCGACGTCTATTGTCTTACATGAGCTTGTTGAACCGATAAAGTCATTTCCATCTACCAAGCGAGCCTTTGTATATTACTGAGGACCCTCGACTGAACTGAACAAGACACGATTTTCCTTTATTCAATTGCCGATTCGATGTAATAATATGTTCAAAGTAGAAGAGGAGGGGACTAGTGTTACTTCTTAAGAGGATGCTGTTAGTCAGTATTTACCGACCGAGTAAAATTTTACCGATTCAAACCATTAACCAAGCTCACGCATTACTAAACCAATAAAGTTACAGATAACGCGATTCTACATACAAAATGCCGGATACGATTGTAAATAAAAACAACATTTTTTTCCCAAGAGACGTAATAGAATTACCTCCAATCGCAGGAATAAATTCCCTGAGTTATAACCTCGCATATGAAGTAAAAAAAAAATTTTTGAACACCTTCGTTCAACATTGGATACAAAATGAGGCTGAGATCTGAAATATTTTTTCCTAAATGCTGCTGTAAACATAAAAATGATAATGCGATAAACTAAGCTGTAATAATTGCCATAGATGCAAGTGTAAGTAACTATAGACGATAGCGAGCGTGTATAGAATTGAGAGAAGGGCTCGAAATTGCTGCGACGGTCGACGAAGACGACGATGATGATGATGATGATGATGAGAAATATTGTCGTCGAGTTCCGCTGATTACTACATGGAGTATATTACAACCTGGTAGGTAGATGGCGGATGATGATGAAGTTGTGTGCCGCGCGACAGGGCTTATACCTAACCATACCCGAGAAGTAGGTAAATTATGATTTTACAACACATGTTTCAACTCCAATCTTTCTCTGCCTCTCTCTCTTGCTAGAATATTATTCTCTTGATTAATACTAGTTCAACTTATTTCGATTCTCTCGACCTTCACCTTCTTTTTTTGTCTGTATTTCCTTAATTATCTATATACTGTACTCTCCTCTTTTTCATTATGGCCTAATCTCAGGCTACGGCATAAATAAATCGCATCTAATCTAATCTAATCTAATCTAAGATCTCTCTTTCTCCCCCTCCCAATGCCTTTATTTTCTGTTTCTTTTCTCTTTCCGCATTGTCAATTGAGGTTTACTGTGTGTTTAATTTGCACAAACTAACCCTCAAAGACTTGTAATAATATTTATAGATTATAAGTTGTTGGTACAAGTAAAATTTCATGTAGATATAATATATATGAAACAATTCTTCATCGCCAAAAACTTGGCGCCAAGATGACTGCGATTCTTACATCGTTGTATAAGAGTTAAAAAACAATTAAAACAGTAAATAAAAGTATTTTTTACTTCCCGTTTCTTCTATATTACATTAAATATCCAATGAAGATAAGAATAAGAACGAAGGATAAAAGTAAGAACCAATATTATTACGTACGTTGAGTAAAAATGACAAAAACAAGTGATATATTATAAAATGCACGTACGTAAAAATATATGAGAAAAAAGTTACACAATTCATTGATACGATAATAAAAGAAAGAAAGAAAAACCTGGGGGGGGGGGGAGAGGGTCCCAGAAAACGATGATATACGTACGCTACGTCGAAAGAAACATTAGAGAGGAGGTGGTAGAGGAGGAGACGAAGATCGTCTGCGACAGGGTGTATTGGTGTGTGTATGTGTGCATATCGAAAACATCCCAAGTGTGCGACAGAAACGTGTCGTGTATGGTTTCGTGACCTATACAAAGTTCGATGATGCGTGCGGAATTTCTCATTCGAATATAAGCGAAGAGAACGGAATACGTATAAGAGAGCGTTGTTGAAATAAGAGAGAAGGATACGATACAAAAGAATATCGAGAGCGAAAAAGGAGATGAGGGAAAAAGAAAAAAAAACCATTCAAGGAAAAAGAATAAACATACATAATATTTTCGTAGGTATATATACGCAGAAATTTTTTTTTTTTTTTTTTTTTTTGTGAATTTCAAAAGCCTCCGTTACACATATATATATATACACATTATACATATATACTATACATATATAATGCAGTATATTACTTATACCTTCTCTTTTTCTCCCTCTCTCTTTTTTTACTTTGGGGTGCTCACCCTGGTATAATAAAATACTTTCTATTCTATTCCATTCTATTCTCTCTTTGTCTCTCCCTCTCTCTCTTAAAGCTCAACCCGTCCCCGGGGTTCATCGGAGATTTCTGAACCTGCCTAGTTAGTTAGCTATATAGCTAACCAGTCACCTAGTTGCCACGCTACGATGCCCGATAAGATTACGGTGATTAAGCAGCTCCTCTTACCCACCCTCTCCTCCCTTTCCCCTTCGATAACAACGTCGACGCTTATCAGACTCGCGGATTTTCAACCTGCAGCATTGCAGAAGCAAGCAGAGCGCAAATGTGTAAGAGAAATCGACCGGGTCGATTAATGAAAAATGACGACAACGTGAAATAGAATTGCACGCATCGCGTAATAATACTTTTATTCTCTATCCCTGTCTTCCTCGATTGACTCTTCTTTTATTTTTATTTATTTTCTATTTTTTTATAATTTTCATTCTTTACGAAAATTTCACCGAAAGTTTCCAACCTTCGATATTTATTTTATCGTGAAATATGGGAAAATAAATTTTTCCACAGCTAATTATCGAAAAGATATAATTTTTCATATTTCAAGCAAGTGATTGTGATAATTTAAAATATCAAACGTGTACCAAACATTGAATTTTTCTATCGACTCTAAGGTAAAAAAGGCGCGAAATTACTCGCGCATGGATCTAACAGCAAGCCTCCTCCCGAATCAAAAGTGTATAATTACGATATAATAATACAGAGTTTACATTACACAAAACTCGACCGTATACGCACGATAAACTTTTTCGTTATACATAATAAAGCGGAAGGTTGAAGCAAGAGGTTGAACCTGTTACATCCGGTACGCCGGTATAATCTCTGCCGGGGATAAAATTTGCAGAACCTGAACGAGCGAGCGAGCGAGTCTGAGTCAGTCTCTTCCCTTGCTAATCGCAAACTTTCCGTCTCATCATTATACAGTTATTTCGCAAAACGTTTACTCCCTTTACGCATTAGAATAATTGTTTTGGGATAATTATGCTTCGTAACGCGTCTTTGGAGACTAGTCAAAAACGGGAAGATTGAAAACGCGAAGATCCGTATAAAAAGTATGCAATTTCAGAGTTCGTAAATTGAAGAATAAAAATAAAAAATAAAAACAAAAAAAAAAAAAGATGAGACAACACTAAAAATTTTTTTGCTATCCCTCTCTTCGAGATTATTATAAAAAAAAAATTATGTTTAAACAGCTGCAAGTGACATATATATTATATATATATATATATATATATATGTTACAGAATTTTCTTTCCGTCATCTTGAACGATATTTTCACGACGACCAACGAAAAAAAAATTATCATTCTTTCTGGCCCACCCTAATATATAGGTATATATAAATAATAGGATAAGGATAAAAATAATACAAGGACTGCCGATCGCCATTCGTTGGCGATACTTGGGCATATGCATAGAAACTATAAGTTCGTACACGGTGTGACGGTAATGAAATTTTTTGTAAACATCGGCGGTATGATGGTGTGGGTGGCGGTGCAGTGTGACGGCACGCTTTAGCGAGAAACTCTCCAGAAGAACGAGGCCGAGAGTATAATACATAAAAAGGGGATGAGGGCTGCTGGCAGCCGAACAAAGCCATCAAGGAAACAAATACCACCACCACCACGTGACTTAACACATCGCGAAAGAGGGTTGCTATCGAAACAACACAAACGATAACCCGATTGCTATATATACTATACGTTAAAAACAACAGGCAATTGCAAAGCATCGATAGAATTTATCGCATATTGGAGAAGAAAGAAACAAAACCCGAATGATGATAATAAGAATAATAATATAACACTTGAGGAAGATAAAACTATGCATACAAGAAAATAAATAAATGAATACATATACATTTATTTATCTCTCTCTCTCTCTTTCACTTCCTCTTTCTCAATTAGCTGTATAACCCCGCCGCGTGCACGCGTGTAAAATCGTTGACGAAAAGTTATGTTGTAATATAAATAAACCCGTAAATATAAGTAAAGAAAAAAATAAAGGAACGAGAACAGCAGCAGAGGTTACAAGTTATATTGAACAACCTATATTTCGTCGCATATTACTTTGGCCGTGCTTAAACCGAAGATTTAGGGGTGGCACTAGGGGAGAGACAGAGAAAGAAAGAGAGAGAGAGAGAGGGAGAAGGGAGAGGGAATTCGGAGAGTCAGAAACGACCCTGTATAAGCGCCCCGCGATAAGAGAAGAGGATTTCACGGCGTCGCGGCGCATTTCAAACCCTTCTTCGTCTTCTCCTCTTCCTTCTCCCCCTTCAAGTACTCCTTCTTTTTCTCTTCTTATACTGTATTCCCGATATAATACGAGAGAGCAAACCACCGCCTCGTCCTTTCCTTATTCCATCTGCTAATATATCACCTGACCACCGTCTTAATCATTATTGACACCGTTTTAATTGCACCTTAATTATACATCGACTTCTTTTCCCGGAGGCAAGGGAATGGGGAGGAGGAATACACCGCAGTGGCTTGTGTTTGATCAGTTGTATCCACAAACTGCCTCTTCCGAATCGACACAACCCGCACAGTTTGCATATAACGCTACTGATGATGATGAATGAATGATCTGCAGGTCAACGACGAGAACGTCGCTTTCTGTTCCGTTAGAAAACTATACATTATGCGACGGAATAATTATGCTGAATGAATAATTAATTTCTACGTTTTACGAAGAGAAGAATATTTCTCTGTGATTTGCCTGCATCGCGTCTTAAAATTAAAACGGCGAAAGAAAAAAAGTAAGAAAAAATAATAACGAGATTGACGAGCTTGCAGTTGTGCACAGATTCATAATTTTCATCGAAAGGACTACACTCTCCTAGATCCTGTTGTTAACAATAACATTCAATTTAACGTTTACTTCCGACACGCTCATTGATAATTTATTTTATAAAATTTCAAGCTCTCGCTGGCAATGAGTCTTCCGGATTTCACGATTCAAAGCTTCGTCGCAATCGGAATAATGCGTTCGCTCTCTTTCCAGTGGGTAACACACGTGCAATTTCCGGGTAAATTTTGTATTTCACTCCGTCGCACCCAGGACTGCCGGTTTAAAGCACGTAGCAGCAATTCTTTTTCCCATTTTCCACTCGCAGAGCGGCGGCAATTCTGTGGATACGAATTGTTACTCTCTCTCGTATACCTCGAGAGAACGGCAGTGAAGGTATAACGTTTAGAGCAATTTCGCAACGACTTGAGCATAATACATCTGCTGGTCAATTACGGCTGCTAATTATATCCAGCCTGTTAAATACACGGTCGAAATTGCTTGCCGTGTGTGTACTTAAGAAATGCCGTTTTCCGATTGGTCACGTTTTCATTCTCTCCATTCGTTATTATTTATTTTTCTTACGCCGTGTTTTCTTCTTCTTCACTTTCATTCGACCTGGCGTATATGTATCGGACACGCCGACGGCACGTCGCAGCTGATGTTTCACCCGCTATGTATTACGTATCAACCTAACTACGAGAAACACACGTGTGTCTGGGATTTGTCGACGCCGCAGTCTCTGACGTATTCCGGAGTCCGACTTTCAGTTTCGATCTTCGCCCTCCGTTTCCTCTGCGTCTCTCTTTTTACGGTCTAAAGTTTACCACGAAGGTCGGATTATCGTTGTAATTAGCGGCGATTGATTTAGGTTTAATTACAACAAAGCGGGGAGTGAAAACAGCGAAACGTAAAATAAACGCGTGGGATTGTATAGCCCGGGGTAAAAACTCTCGGTCTTGAATGAAGGTAACGAAAGGCCAAAAACCCCTGTGAAATTCTATATTAAGAAGTCGGCGGATGGGAATAACAACAAACGAAAAAATTTGACAAACTCTGTGTGTTCTTTCGGTTTGTTGTAACCGGTGTAACGTCAGGTTACGTTAGAGAGTGGGCGTATTGACAAGGGGGGGGGGGGGGGGGGTGTAACCGGTTGGAGAAGTGAAAAGAGCGATTCAGGCGATATTACAAGACGGAAAGACGACGAACCGGAGGATCCGTCGAGTATCCGAAACACCGGACTAGCTTTAAGAAAAAAAATATCAAAGCTCGACGGAAATATGCGTTATTTCTGTCAAAATATCCGGTGTCGTGGTTGACAGTTTGAGGTTCAGGAAGAATCTCGTAGAAACAGAAAAACAGCAGCGTCTTAAGTAAACGACGATGTGAAAGAAGAGATG
Organism: Diprion similis; assembly: GCF_021155765.1. Taxonomy (NCBI): domain Eukaryota; kingdom Metazoa; phylum Arthropoda; class Insecta; order Hymenoptera; family Diprionidae; genus Diprion; species Diprion similis. The sequence continues at coordinate 2,231,192 of NC_060115.1, forward strand.
AAAAATTGCGTCGGATTGACTTGTTTTCCGCCTTGTAAGCGGCAGCCGGTGGCTGGATTGAAAGAAAGATGAAAAGGCGTGATAGCCGGGCACTTACCAAGTGAAGAACGGTGTTGACCACCTCGCGATTAGACACCTGTCCCACCTCGATCAGTCCGATCAACACAGCGAATTTCAGGCTATCGTTCATCGCCATCGCGACAACCTCCTCTGGACGTTTTATGTCGCTGAACGGTGGATTTTTAACGTCCGCCATGGCGGCCGCGCACCTTTTACTTTCACGCTTTTCTCAAACGGTTAAATAATACTTAATATACCGCGCACAACGTTGACTCGTCAATGATAGCTCTTCACCGTCACATGATAATACAACACAAATTGATCTGCCATGTTGGAAAGTGGGTACTGTTATGAACGGCCTGCCAACCTCACCGACGACGAAGTCACTAGGCCCAACGCGCAGCTGTAACTAGACGAGGAGCGAGCGCTTCGACTGCGTTCCAAATTCAAACGGACTGGATTCGTGACGCGCGCGTCTAACGTCCGATGCTCATTTCACTCGGTGGAAATCTAGAAGAAGAAAAAACATATGAAAGTGCGATTTTTAGAGACCGCAACTTTTTTTTTCTTACAGTTTGGCGAGGGGGGGGGGGGGAGATGGTCGTTGATAGTCTAATTCTGAATCCAGATTATCGAGAAGATTTTGGAGTAGCCTCGGCCGCCATTTTGAATTTATAATTTAAATCAGAACATATCGTTATCGTTGACAAAACATTGGTATGACCTAAATTATGGGGAATGCAATATTTTACGAGCTTAGAAATGACTATTTTTAGTCAAAAGTTGATTATTTGACCGAAACAAATTCCCACGTAAATTCAAGATTCAAGCGGCCGAAGTTACTACAGAATTTGGTCGATGTTCTGGATTTAGATTACCAATCATATCGGTACACAGCGATTGGATGAAGAAAAATGCGGTATCTCGAGGAATTACAATCGCGATTGTATGTACATACGTACATTCTGACTGGACTATAAACAGACACGCGTCGATTTCCGTGCCTGATGTTTACGCCAAACAACCGACACTCTCGACCCCGTGCTTCGTGATATTTTCACGATACCGAGACTCTGTACGTATCTTTATTGACTTACGACAACCGCAGATCGCAGTCGAGTCAAGTTCTGCAGCGGTGTAAACACTTGACCATCAGCTAACATTTAAAAATTGTTCGAGAGTTTCTTGAGAAGATTTTTTGCCAAGCTACTGATAGAAAAATATTTTCACGGAAAAAAGTATTTAGGTAGCAACTTACCGTGAGAATTTGAGTGCTTCGTTCGATCAACGCAAATGTACGGCATCTCGATCAACCGATAATTCTGTTGCAGGTCGTTTCGGGATCTTTGGACGTAAAAAAATACCTTCTAGAATAATTCGCGATCGAATTTGACAATACGTTTCACGTACCATTTTAGATTTTTCCGGGTAGCAGTGAAGAACGACGAAAATTCAAGCCCAGAATTCAACGTTCAAACATCACGTCCGACTTCTCGCGATCGTCGATTGTTTCAAATTCTCGAAGCGGCCTCTGCCGACGAAAATTTGAAATTGGAACCGCCGTTCGCAGCTGTTGCGGCAAAGTTCAGACCGTACAAGCAAATATGGCCGCCGTCGAAGTGGAGCGTGCGAAGGTAAGCAAAAGTTTTCCGTATAAACAGCGAAGCCTGTGTTCCGGGCGGCGTAAAGCTGCGTCAAAAGGTCGTTCCGCTCGGCGAGTTTACAATGGCATCGTAAAATCTGCCAAATGTCACCCCGCCTGGGATTTAAACGTCCCTTAACGCAAAGGGCGTTGGTTCTTTGCTCGACGCCAGCGGACTCGCGCACGCAGAGCTGTGACTTGTCACTCAACGGTTAACCCGACACTCCGTTTTTGGACGACTAACCGTTGCATTGGCCCTAAAAGGCGCTCGATAAATTATCCATTGCATGTTTCAGCTCGAGGCGAACCTTCGTAACCTTAAATTATCCGGTCACGTCGGATTCGACAGCCTTCCCGATCAGCTTGTCAACAAATCCGTCCAGAATGGATTTGTGTTCAACATCCTGTGCATTGGTATGTATTTTTGTTTACTTTTCACTCGCTGTGTTCAACTCTGTTCAACATTTTTTTCAATATTTTCACTCTGTACATCGTCTAATCTATCTTCAATCATTGCTTAGTTGAGAAACTTGATTGTCGTTTACTTGTCGAAAGTGAAATATAAAATTCGTAATACTTAAGGCAATGCTGTGTGAATAATTCCTTCGATGATTCATTCCTACCGTTACATGAATCAGTTGAAAAAAAAGGCTTTCAATGGTCAATTTTTTAATTCACTGTTTCTGCTTTCTTTTATTTCATTTTATTACTACTCTACCAGGGGAAACGGGTCTGGGAAAATCAACGCTGATGGATTCTCTTTTCAACACGAGTTTCGAATCAACTCCAAGTCCGCATAGCTTGCCGTCTGTGAAGCTGAAGGCTCATACCTACGAGCTGCAAGAGAGTAACGTTCGTCTGAAACTGACGATCGTTGACACCGTTGGCTATGGGGATCAGATAAACAAAGAGGACAGTTTCAAAGCTGTCGTCGACTACATAGATGCCCAGTTTGAAGCTTACCTTCAGGAGGAATTGAAGATCAAACGATCTCTATCCACTTATCATGACAGCCGTACCCACGTTTGTCTCTACTTCATCTGCCCCACAGGTCATGGGTGAGATTTTTTTATTTTTTGTTTCTTGTTATTGTAGAACTTGTCATTTTACTAAAATCACATTATATATATATATTTATTGTTTTTTTGTTTGTCTTCTATTTCAGTTTAAAATCGATCGATCTTGTGTGCATGAAGAAACTCGATACCAAAGTAAATATCATTCCAATTATCGCAAAGGCTGATACAATTTCGAAGACTGAATTACAGAGATTTAAGGTACAGTTCGATTTGTTGCATACGATTACTGACGAATATAATTCCATAGCTAGCTGCAGGCTCTTCATGCATTCACTCTCTTCTTTCAGAGTAAAATTATATCCGAACTGCAAAACAATGGGGTTCATATTTACCAGTTTCCGACCGATGATGAAAGCGTATCTGATGTCAATACGTCTATGAACGCACATGTTCCATTCGCAGTAGTCGGCAGTACTGATTTTGTACGAGTTGGAAATAAAATGATGAGATCTCGCCAGTATCCATGGGGCACAGTGCAGGGTAATAGTTTTCAGATTTTACACTCAATGTGATAAGCTCAGTAATCTCGTAAGTTCTGAGCATAGTATTTTCTGTATATTTTTTTTTTCTCCTCTATTTAGTACCACCCTACTGTAACTAAATCTTTTTTCTCTCTAGTCGAAAATGAATCTCATTGCGACTTCGTGAAATTGCGTGAAATGCTGATTAGGACGAACATGGAAGACATGAGGGAGAAAACTCACTGCCGCCACTACGAATTGTACCGTAAAAAAAGACTGGAACAAGTGAGAAAAAACCCCGACTCGATCGTTTGATTATATACTAGTATACTGTTAGTATCTGCCATTTGCAACCTGCCAATTTGTGTTTCCGTTAGATGGGATTCAGCGATGTGGACAGCGAGAACAAACCGGTCAGTTTTCAGCAAACCTTTGAGGCGAAGCGATCTGTACATCTCCAAGAACTTCAACAGAAGGAGGACGAGATGCGTCAGATGTTCGTCGTACGCGTTAAGGAAAAGGAATCTGAGTTGAAAGACGCGGAAAAAGAGGTACACTGGCTTACCAAATGAATAGATATCATTGATTTATTTTTTCTGTTTGTTTTTTTTTTTCAATATCTTGACAATGTTTCGCCGTTACTTAATCATTACTTGCAGCTGCACGTCAAGTTTGACAAGCTTAAGAAGGACCACACAGAGGAGAAGAAAAAGCTGGAAGAAAGTCGGAAGAAACTCGAAGATGACATCCTCGAATTTAACAGAAGAAAATCACAAATCGCCCAGCAAGCTCAACACCATACTTTGACTCTTGGTAAGAGCAAGAAGAAGTAAAATAGAATGGAATCAATTGAGATAAGAACAAAAAGTAAGGAAGTAACTTTGATGCCAATATATGTATTTATTTCTAGTATTTTCTATTTTCATCATTCTGTATACTTAACCTTTTGCGAGGCAAGTGTTTAAGACACGATCCTCCTGTATTATCCAAAGTTTACAATGAATAGATCTATCCATATATACATTTATTTTATCTTTTTAATAATAAATACTTCATTATATTATTGTATATCACATATTGTATTGTATTCTTGCGGCCGAGAGCTTCTGTTTACTTGTAATGATGAATTTTTCTCGTTCCGTTTTTTCGTAATTAATCGCGGAAATTAATGATCAATTATCGATTTAAGTACCGATAAATTTCTATCAGAGTTTAACCATAAATTAAGAATTAATTCGTCGTTTTTTTTTTAAATAAACGGAATCGCTTCGAAGCCACATCACTTTCGTATCTTCGGACAAATTCTAGAATCTTTTTAAGTGCTCTCTTTATATATATATATAAATATATATTAATATTTTAAACTACAATCAAAATATATTCTAGATACTTCGATAAAAAAAAAAATCTTCAAAAATCTTCCTCGAACTCTTCCGTTTCGATATCCCTATATTTTGCATCGCTTCCTCGTTACTTATTCCTTAATTCTGCAAAATGCGTAAATGTGTGGGAAAAAAATTGCTCGAATTCCGATATAAATCATCACAACTAGTCAGTTTTATTATTATCAAATCAATCAATTAAATATATTTTATTACTCAACAGAAGAAAAAAAATTAACAGTTATATGAACATACATAATATATGTGGCGTCTTTTTTTTTAATAATATACAAACAAGTATTATACAACATAAGTATAATGTAAAATGGTTAAATAATTAACTTATTATAGCTTTTTATCGAGCTATTCACAATTGTAATTGTAATAATAATCTTGCGGCGATTAACGAACTAAACAAAATGCAACTTAAAAATTGCAAAAACAAAAATTAACATTCTATCAACGCTTTTTAGCGCGCAACTCTACTCTTACTAAAAAAAAAAAATACAGAATCAACAGTTTCATTCATTCTACGAAATACTGGCAATCGTGTGACAGTTTTCTTTTTCTATTTAAGTGGCTATAAACACTTGCATAGCTATAACATTATAATTGATAATCAGATTTCTCATTACCGCAAGAAAAAAAAAATTCCAACTACGTCATTGATATAAGCTTGAATTATACACATCTACAAACGAGCGAGTTTTTATTCATTTTTCATAACTCTTAGCGCGGAAGAACTTAGGAACGAGTAAACATTGTACAAAGCGTTACGAGTACAATTGTGTAAACTTCATAAATTAATGCGTATATATAATTAATAATCTTAGAATTCATATTATGGCAATAAGATCTATTATAGTTCTAGGTAAATTGCACGTACGTTCGCAATGCGAAAACCATACGTTTTTCATCATACCTCCGATGAGTCGGTTGACTTTTAGCCAAAGTGCAAACGTAGTTTTTCACTATCGTTAATTGATAATTGATAATTAATAATCAATAATTAATAATACAGGTGAAGATCCGGAGAGCAGCAACTAGCTAATAATTATAAATATATAGTTACTGATAATCTCTATAATCGCATCAGATTTTGCGATGCAGTTAATTATTATTAACTACAGATCATTACCGCACTGCAATTCGTCGACTCGAGCTTCAACGTGCCGACATAACTTGTCTCGCAGGATTTCTTTGCTTTGATATCCCTTTGCTGCACAGTGCAGTGCTCTTGTTTTTCTGCAAATTTAACAGAGTAACCATATCTGCGAAAATTGTTTAGCATTTCTGTGCATATATTTCTTTACACCACGTGCATGTAACGAAGAACTCGTCATTCTATTTCAACTATTTTTCTTCTAATTGTCTTTCGTATAAAAATACAAAACGTATCATAGACGAGGTTCCCCCCTGAGCATTATCTAGTCTATTGCAACTAGCTAATTACGCAATTTTCATTCATATTAATTGAAAACTTGACTATATTTTAAATGTGTGAAAAATATGAAAATTTTTTCACTTTCTACACGAAAAACAAAAAATATTTCGAAAAATTAAGTATGATTCTGATTCAATTCAACGTTGGTACGCATGAGACAGATTCTACTTAAATTTTTCTGAAAATGCCCTACGTCATATATCGAAAAATCTTCCAATCCTCCTAAATGCGGAATGTAGAAGAAAGTGAAAGAATTTTACGTACCAATTTGAAACGTAAACGCGATATTCTATTTATCTATCGTGCATATGTGGTATATATGTAAGTAAATATATACGTATATTTGAGTACATAAATAAATACCTCTTAACATTTTTGGAAGATATATATATAATGATATAAATGTCGAAGTGGAGCGAGCAATCTATTTTCATTTTCTAAATCGGATCGTAATACGTGACCGATTGAAATTTTTTTTTTAAATTCTCAATTCCCTTTTCGAATTCAATTTATGAACTTTTCTTGTAATCCAATCACAACAACAAATCTTTCTTTCCCCCCGACACGACTTCGACAAATATGTATTTGCGTGATTTCGTGCATAAGTGCTATAGACGTAATAAATTCGCCCTTACCCTGCAGTAAATGTTAATAAATTTAAGCATATTTTATATGTATATGATACATATTATATAAGTTTTAAACAAATATCAATATCATTGCGGTAATCGCTGCGCAGTGCAAGTGAGACATAAGTTGCAGATAATGTAGATAAAAGTGCATTAATTTAAATTAAATTTAATCACTTGTCAAAATTACGTTAACTTTATAGAATAAAAAAAAAAAAAGCGAGATGAAGAACGATGACCAAGTCTCACTCACTCAGCTACCGAATCACAAATTCCGTGCAAAGTTTTGTAGAGTATAATTATAACTTTCTGTGAGACTCTACGTGGTTCTTCCTTTCTCTCTTATCTTCTTCTGCTTGAAAAAATTTTCCACGTACACCGAATTCAAAGTAATTAACCGAAAAGAGAAATTTTGTAAATCAAAGAGTTGCGTAAGTGCGACAGTATTCTTTCTGTAAGAAACCGTTTCTTCTGTTCCGAATTGAGAAACGGTTATACAGGCAGGATGACCCATCTGTCAGCATTTACATATTTCCTAACTCTCGTCTCGCGGAAGTTCTGTCATTTATAAACGGAACTTGACGAGTCAGAGCCAGAAGAATTTTCCGATAATTGTCCGCCCAAAAAAAATCCAAAAAACATTTTTCTTTCTCTTCAAATCCTGTGAAAGGTCCGAGATTTCGAGAAAAAAATTACCAGAGAGATCATTTTCAAACGTCTCAAATTCTCCTTAGTCGCGAACGATCGCTTGGTCATATTTCTTTAATTCCGCCTTTTTTTCTTATTCAAAATTTCCAACCACCAAAACACCATGCCCAAATCTGTCACAGATTCACCGCAGCTCAATTATCCCCAAATGATTAAGCGACTATATTATACTCGTACCTTAAACACTAAAGCTTGCATGATAGAGGAGAAGCCGCCCTCCCCCTCCCCCTCCTCCTTCATGTTATCCAACGAATGACCGTGTGATGTGAATGCGCTTAATTCTACGTAGACATTATAGATAAGAGATAAATTTTCGAGGAACCGGAAACGAATGGATCGATTCCTGCACGGCACAAAAAAAGTGGATCAATTCTGCTTTTCGGATTTTTCGAAAATCGGAATTGATCGCAGCGTAATATGATCGAGGGTGCGAATTCCACCCAGGCAGCAGCAGGTTATTAGAATGAAATGCGTTAACGTGTGTACGAGAATAGAGATGTGAGGTGTTAAAATATATGATTTGTATATATGTGTATTATATAGATAGACCGTATAGGTGTAGTTAATCTAGAAATCTAGGCACTGGTGCAGCTTGCTGGCTTAGGCTAACGACCGGCTAGTGATTCTGGTGGAGGGCTGCGGTACTTTGCCCTTATGTGCAGGTATGGAGCGGATGTGATACCGTTGCTGTGCGGCGGCGGCGTGCTTTCGCGGCTAAGTACCCTCACCTGGCAAGGGTCGTGCCTCGTAAGAAAATGTTCCAGGGTGTCCCAGCCGCCCCCGACTCGCACCATCATGTGCCTCCCCTTCAGGAGCTGTGGGTCGTCGTCGTTGAAAAATAATTAGTCGCCTGCTTTTTATCTCTCTTTATTTACTTTTCTTTCTTGTTTAAGACATTCAATCTCATCTCACCCTGATGAAGACGTTTCGACCGGCGATGTGATACCGTCCTTCCCCGACCTTCCGAACCTTCAGTTTGGAACATTTGCTGGACGGACATTGGCAGAGTCTTTGGACGGCTTCGGCTGCCCGCCGCACCTTAAAAGAATTCGAGAAAAAAAAGTCCCAAAATTATTTCACCCTAAACTACTTAGTTATAAAAAAAAAAAACTGCACTTAAACCGTGATTACCTTGCGATCTAGCTCCGTGATCGGACCCGAATGTTCAGGCGGTTCGGCGGGGGTTGGGGACGGTGAAATGGAGGGGGATGGGACCTCGTCAGGGTCCTCGGCGCTGCCCCGAGACCAGTCGTCCTCGGTAGTATCGCTCGGAACGCCGTCACTTCCGGTGGGTCCGTTGTCGCTGACGGATCTCCGCATGTCCGACGGGGGTGGGACGGGATTGGGGTCGAGCCATCTCGCGGCCGCTGCTGTGACCTCGGACGCCGAGCTGCAGTATATCGGGATGAAGTTAGCAGAAGTCACTCGTGAATAGGATTTTTGAGTCTTTCTTTCTTTCGTTTTTTCGTTTGTTTTTTTTTTTTTTTTTTTTTTTTTTTTTGCTACGATTTTCTGCATTCTTGCCCCTTCGCCTCGATTTTCCTGCTGCAAACGTTTTTTTTTTTCCCCCGACGGAAAGCAGGAGCTGTATCGAGGGATGAAAAGCACGTCTACACCCTGCGGCGTGACTGCGGGAGCTGCCCCTTTAATATCGTTAATGAAACGCGCCAAACCCTCCATTACGGATGGGCGATTTAAGGGGGATGCAGGAAGGGTGTAACGCGTAGTCCTGTATCTATAGGCATGTGTACTCTGTAAAGGCAAAAAGAAGCTGCGGTGTGGCTTGCTAATCTCTCAACCATGCAACAGCAGGGAAATTTTTTTGCAAACTGCTTTCATGCGTCTCGATCCCCTTTCATCGAGGGGGTTCGAAACACCGAAATGGTCGATTTCAATAATATTTTACAATCTATCAAAAGAATGAGAAATTCTCTCGGAAAGAAGAAACTTCTAGATACTCGCGATAAATTATCACATTCACTTTTTACCCTGCGGAGATTTTTGCCCTGCCACCCTTCGACACAATGCACCCCTAATCTTTGCCCTCTATACATTATATACTTACCCATCTAAATGACTAGACTATCATAACCAGCAGCTACTCATGATTTATTTCTCATTTGCACACGCCATACGGGGTGGCATCCAGCCCTTAGCAACCGCCGTGGCAACGAACCTTGTGCAAATTTGATCGCTTCTTCAACCCCCGTGGAGAGTTTTCAAGCCGACCGAAGGTACGAGTCGGAGAAATTGACTCTCTTCTTTCTCTCTCTTCGCTTTTCTATACGCAAACTTCAAAAACCTTTGATATTTATGGGCTTTTTTGTAGAACTAACTCAAGCTTACTGTCCATCGGTGATGGAAAATATCCTCATGACGTCAGAGTCTAGTTTTCAGCGCCATTTTATCACCACATAACCTAAGATCTTAACTACAATGGAGACAAATCGTAATTCTTGGGCTTTCGAATTACTCATGAGATGCATAAAACAATCAAACCCAATCAATAATACACCTGTTCTACTATCCAAACGCGGAAAAACACGGTCAACGGTCATCTGTCAGCCTCATTGTATTGGTTCGAGTTTTCCCACCAGATGTCGCATCGCAAAATCGACAATCCCAACACGAACAAACGGACAAATAGACGCTACTTCTACAGTATTCTAAACAAGTCGAGATCTTTCACGTAATTTCTTATATCTTTCGCGAGCTTGCCTGCTGTGTTTGATGGTTTCGACCGGCGGTCTGGGCGAGGGGGCGGGGGATGGCGACTGGTACTGCCAAGAGACGAGACTGCTATGGGATATCCCGCTGTCAGAGAGGCAGTGAAGGTCCCGTTCTTGTTCAGCGGCAATTTCCCGCTCGAGCTGAACGATGCCGGGAGGTTCCAGGGCGTACCTGGAGGCCAACCTCGCGACCTCCAGGAGGCAGAGAACGACGTTACGTGGCTGTCCGTGGAGAACTGGAATTTCAACACATACACGATTTATTTTCTTTATTGATTTTTGGCTCTCTTGTTTTTTCTGTTTTTTTTTTTTTACAGGGGTGCGGAGCGAGTGCAGCCCGATGCGCAACGGATGAGGGTGTGAGGAGGGTGAAGCGTGACGTGACGGAATTATTCCACGTTATATACCGAGGTCGTCGCTCTCGAAGAGGAGGTTCTCGTGCACCCCGAGACGCCGGCAGAATTGGATGAAGTTCTCCATGTTGTCTCGCGAAAAGAAACTCCGCCTCGCAGCGTTCTCCCAGCAACGGCCTCTTATCACTGGAACTGGCTGTCGGGGATAAGGAAGGAATCCGATTTTAAAGAAGTTATGTATACATGTTATGCAAGGATTCTGTTTAATGATGGTGTTTTTATAAAGCACACTTCAGTCGACTTTGAAATAAACAACAAACAACTTCGAGGGTCTGCTCGAATTTTGGCGAGGGGGAGGGTTGAAGTGCCGAATTTGAAAAGTTTCGATTGTCCCAAATTACGAATTATTTGCTGACGAAACTTGAAGTAAAGAGATCAAACTTTTTCGAAACAACAAGCTCGAAGTTCCGAATAATCCGATTTCAAAAATCCGAGTCACGATAGAGTAAATTTCCGAAAAGTAAAGATTCGAGAGAGAGCAAAATTCCGGTAAATAAACTTTCGATGGAGTAAAATTCGAAAATTACAGAACTGAAAATCTTCGATCATTCGGAATTTCGATGTTTTGTCAAAGCTTGATTTCTTCACCTTAAGTTTCGCCACAAAAGAATTGTAAATCTCGCGCTTTCGAAACTTTTCAAATTCAACCCCGCCCGTAATTTTTTCCGCTACACTAATTGCTACACTTAAGCTGTAAAACTCTATAATGGAAAAAGTCGGATCGATTAACGTGAAGAGCGAAAGGCTGCTGAATTGCGCCAAGTTTTCGGCTCATTTAACGACATTCGGCCGAGCTTTTCAACGTACCTACAATGCTTCGAGCTTGGATTTAAAGTTAGGTAGTCGCGTTTTACTCGTAATCGTAGGGTAAGAAGGTAGCAATAGTATTTGACTCACCCCCTTGACTCTACCGGAATCAACTGCGGATCTCGCTTTTTCCTGAATCACTCTTGCCAAACGACACACCATCACGCCGTTGTCAAGTGCATCGAAAAAATTCTCACCCGTTATGTGGTCGACATCTGAAAATTAATGGAAATCGCATTTTTTTTTGGAGCATATTAGCAACTTGTTGTTAGCTTTCCCGAAATTTCGGGTTCAAAAACTGGCTTGATTTTAGCTGCTGGAGTCTCTAAACGTTCAGAAAAGAAGCCCCAACTATAGAGAGAAAATGAAAAATCGCTCGAATGGAATGACTTGCAAAAGAAAAAGAATTTTTTTTTTTTTTTTTTGAGAGAGCAGATGAAATTGTATTCTGATTCCTGAAAATGAAATATTGAAATCGAAGTCTGCGAGAATTGAACATAGCTTTCGTTAATCGTTAAAAATAAAATCTTCCGAAAGATAATCAAAGGTAAATAAAATAAATATTTTTAACGAATAGTCGCGTAGCTGCCGTTGCACTCGGGCAAACGTATATGGCATCAGGTACCTGCAAACTGCACCTATTAATTAAAGAGGATGACGGTATATCCACGCCGCTCACTTAATGCAAATGAATTATAATAACAATTTGTTGGTGAATTGATGGCAAAACAAACGCCAACGCCGCGTATAATCCATAAGTGTTTTCTCTCGCATGCGTGCAGCGATGCGGTCCGTTTATACCTGGCGTACCTACGCACACCTACCTGTGTGTGAAAATAAATTTTCGAATTAATTTCAGTATAACGTAATTTGTTGCGCATACAAGGATTCGGTCGTTTCGCTGCGCGTGCAGTCCAGAATCCGCGATTCCATGGAGAACACGAAAACCAATGAATACCTCCAAATCTCCGAAGACATCGAATAATTTTGACGACGTCGGTTTTAGTGCGTTAGTCGTTGCGTAATTTTCACGTGTGACAGCATATGTGGACCATAATTCTGTCAACGTTACGGGCGATTAAGCTCATACATGCTACGTACCCGGACGTAATTACGTCTTGGGTCCAGACCATTGACTGGAATAAATATAAATTACGAAACGTTCCCTAACTCTGTTGCCTATAATTATTTAACAAGTACTGTATATACGCACGATTGAGACCATTCGACGAACGGTTTCAATGACTCGCCCCGATTCCAACCGATATCGTGAAAATAATCGGTGCATATGCAGAGTGCCTGGACTTCAGGACTCGAGAGAATTAATTGTTGTCTCAGGCGGAAAGGAGCCGCTGGCTGAATCGTGACCGAGTCGCGGATCGTGACTAGTTCCTTTAACGGCGGGGAAGCCCCGACCCGCCCATTCCTATTATACGTGTAATCTATTGCGTCTACGGTGCACCCATGCCGCAGGATCCAGCACGGCACGCAGACAAGTTAGCCGTGCAGAGCCGTGATTTAGGTACGCAAGAGAGCACGACACGCTTTTGTGCGGATCGTCGCGACGGAGGAACGGAATTAACGACGGGGTGACGGTTCGGATCTCGGTCACCCGGAACAACGAACTCTAGAAAAGTCATCTGCGCGTTACACGTCACGATATTTATGCATGTCCGTGGCGCAAGTTGAGCGAAACGGACGACTTGTGGGATCTTGGTGACATTTGTCAGGGATTGGAGATTGTTCCCAGGTGCGCGTGCGTGAGGCTTCCGTTGTTTGTTTGAAAACGGCTTTTCTACCATCGAGTGGATCGCGGTTTCGGGATCTGAAGAAGCAAGGTGCTCCAAACAACCAAGAACCAAGGTATTCCAACGAACCAAGAACCAAGAACCAAGGTGTTTCAACAAACCGAAAACCAAGGTGTTCCAACCAACCAAGAACCAAGAACCAAGGTGTTTCAACAAACCGAAAACCAAGAACCAAGGTGTTCAAACCAACCATGATTCAAGAACCAAGAACCAAGAACCAAGATGCGGTTTTAGTGAGAGATGATCATGGAGGAAAAAAGCCTAACCAGCGAAGATGAGCACTTTCGAAATTGCGGAAACCGGTGAAATCTTCCTTGGTAACTTTGCACAAGAGTGTCCAACAACAGCCAAACTTTGGAAGGCGAATCTCGTCTCGGACGGCGGAGCGTCACGGTCTATTATACAGTAACCGCAGGTTCCACTGCAGCGCAATTTCTGAAATGCTGGCCATCAAACTGCGATCACACATATAATAGGCATCGAGGTGGACTTACCAAAACTCGACACGAGCCGTGAGTCGCTGCAGGACGTGAAACTCCTGCCGGGGGAGGAGCGCCACTTCCGGTGAGTCAACCCCAGTGCAGCCCCTGCAGGATCGATATGGCTTTTCATTTTATAACCGGCTTGCACGTGTCTCACACGCTGCCGAGTCATACATTTTGTTAGAGGGGAGAGCAGGAAGAGTAAGGAAAGCGAAACGGCGTCGATATAGATCTCTGTGATTTACATCGAGCAAGAAATAATCCGTAAAATTTGTCATCGAAGTAATGTTTATACGCTGCAGGGACTCTCGAAGCCGAACAAAGGGTCATTGCCGACTGCATGTATGGGTGGACGACCTGCCTACATAATTCTTGTTTCCGTCGCGAGATATGGAGACCGGATATCTCTCAGTTGGTATAATATAATTTAATAATTAAGCGCTTAGCCCTCAACGTCGACGTCCGGCATTCACCGAGACGCGACGAAGCCTTTACACGGGAGCTTGCTTATCACTCCGCGTTCCGATCATCCTCGAGGAATAAATCTTGTGACTTTTAGCAGTTATTCGAGAGTTTTATCAACCTCGAGTTAAACGGACCGAATCCTATCCGCAAACGATCAACGCGGCAGAGAATGCCAGACAATTTTCCACTTGGTGGAGAAATAGTTACAGTTATCTGTAAAGGAAAAAAAAAAAAAAAAAAAATTCACCCCTTCTGTAATAACTAGAAACGAAGAAACCACTCAAGCGTTAAACTAATATTTGCCATTTGCTGAAAGCGAACCTGATGCAATTCCAATTATTATCAGCGTCCCGCAGTTATACAGAACCGGAGGATTCTCGGAAAGATTTGGACATCGGCAAAAGGTTGACGGAACAATTACCTACGGAACCCGCGTGTATGATGTTTTATGTGCAGGTATACGCATGTGTGTATTCATGTGTGTACATTCGTATGCCGCGGTGCGTGTACATTGAATCCATATTTGGAAACTGGGGTGAGGACGAAAGGCGGTCATGTGTGTACTTGCACGTTATTGTATGTATATTGTATACACGTAAGCATCGCCAGCTATATACACACGTACGGACGTATTTACATACATGGCGTACACGTATTTAACCGGCAGCCAGCTTCTGACCCCGAGAAAACCAGACCAGATACAAACACGAGCCTTTTCGCGGGTCCAGAAGCCGGTCGGCCTCGATCTGATAAATATCGTGTGTAACGTATCAAGGCGAGGATCGGGATTACGCGATCCGATCCTCAAGCGCCATCCACCGATCCTCGATATTTGCAATTCCGAAGATCGAAACGCGCCGGGTCTCCGAGGCGGGATGGTCGTCGATTGAACACAGGAACCAAACTTCTTCTGGATTCAGAAGTTGGTGAAAAAATTCGTCATCACGGTAGAAATGATTTTTAATGTACAGAAATTTATTCGTCCTATATATTCCTCTTCGTATTTCATGTGTATAGAAAAGAAATGATTTAATAGAACCAAGAGTGGAATGAAATTATTTAAACCATAGATTTATTTCATTTCAATACTTTTCCCCAACGAAATTTTACCCCGCGAATTATCACTTGGATAGTTTTCTTTCCTACTCAGATGTTGAATGTAAATGATTCCTATCTTCCCGATGGTCAAAGTGGGGTAGCAAATGAGAGTATAAAGCAGCTGACGTAAGATGGCATGAATTTGAATGGATGTAATACGAGGTTGAAAGCATCGCCGAAGGAGTCTTTCCCACAGGATTTTCTGTATCATTATACATACACCGATGAAACGTGCGAGAGAAACTCCGGTGCGTGATAATATAAAAGTTTCTCGCGATATGAAAGGCTGTTCACACACCCATATCCAAGCCCATATGCATGGACTCACGTTGTAAACAGCGATCGAGCCACCCCTTACATTGTCTACGGTCACGCGTGCATATTTCTACGTTGAGTCTTATACGGTTGCGTAAAAGACTCAGGCAGGACTCCGGCATTATGCGCGAACACCGGTTGTGACATAACACAATATCCTATATGCCTACATATAGTCCACACTAGAATCTAGAAGCTACATAATGACCACGTGATGCGATGTGGAATAAAAAGCAGTGAAAATAGACCAAACATCTATCGCACTACTCACTCACACATACTTATCATACACATGCTATTATACTACATATTCAGACACGAAGTGTCTAGCCGCGATTATCGCACACCCTTCACTGTACCAACAGACGTGACCGTATCTCTGAGAAACCGATACTCGTGATACCGAAAGTCGTTTAGAGTACAGTTCCTCTGACGCTTCTACAAATGAAAAGGAAAAGTTCAGGGTAAAGTTTTTCTGGTGTTTGTTTTTTTTTTTTTTTTTTTTTTTTTTTTTGATCAGGCGACCAGGAAGTTCTCTTCTTTTCTTATCGAACCCTGACAAGTATGTAAGTATCTACCCTGGGTATCGTATGAGGTAACAGAATACACCTAGATCGCGTATAGATCGCGGAAATCGGTCAGGGGTCGAGGACCCCGTGTCTAGTTACAAATCCTATAATTTGATGAACGAGGTCGTTTCACCCTCCGGAACTAGACGCTGACCTCGTCAACGCTGCGGGGCTTTGCATGTACCTAAAGCTATCGATGCTCGCGTCCAACGAGGGTGGGAAGTTTGGGGATGAAAACTCCGCGTGCAGGATCGTGCCGATGGCTCGATGGAGCGAAAGCTTGAAGAGGAAAATTTTTCATTGTTCACTTATGGATGGTCGAGGAATGACACGGTTTTCACGTCGTTACAAGTAGTTGCATGGATCTTCTTGGATTGATCCAATGATTTTCACATGGTTATATCGGTTACAGCTTTAGTTACGACAAGAAGTATCGACGACGAGTGAAACCGATTACTTTATACACTTTATTGTTAATGATATATTTACTGTGTCGGGCGGTTAACGAGGCGTGAAATTCTCGTCGTCGTCGTCGTCGTCGTCATTCGTTTACTTTTACACTTTTTTACTCCGACTTTTCTCTGTCTCTCATTCTCCACACTGCCTAGCTGTGACATCATCGTGCAGTTCGGAGACGGTCCGACGTACAATGTGTTTTAAGCACGTACTCGCTCCTCCTCGATCCTCGCAATCAACGCATTACGCATGATTTACCAACTCTTATAACGTGCTGGCTTGGCAAGCCCACGTTCATCAATGCGGCCGAGAAACCCGACACGTGATAGACTGAATCCAAACAATTCGCAAATCGTAGATCAGAGCTTGTCGCGCTGAAGGGACATAAATTCATCCATCATCGCTTAACCGATCAAATAAATCGGCGATAAATCGATGCTTAACGTTTGCCTAATCCAAAATATGCCGGCTTCGTGATATCCAAAACGTTTTCCAAAGGCTACTGGAAGCCTGAGGACAATGTCGAGGATGTTATTCCCTCTAAGTAGGTCTGAAAGATCTATTATCGATCGGCCAATGACGTGTGTCGGATATCAAACAATAATAGGTATCTCAGACTCTCTTGTCACGTTGAATAACACACACTCTGATCAAGTCATCAATGAAACGTTCGTTACGATTCAGTCTTTGTATACCTACTTGAATATATTTCTCAGTCTCGTTTATCGCGTCAAGATTCTTCAGACAATCAAACCTGCAAAAAGTCTTCTTCACAGTCTACAGCAAAGTTCAGCTGCCTAGCTTTTTTCCTCAGTTTCAAGCCTTTCATCATCTGCCACTCAATGAAAGTATGAATTTTCTCATAAACACCTCGAACACGTACTCTATAATCAAGAACTTGACTCGTAATTTAAGAAACTTGGATACTAAGCGTCTACTTTATCGAAACTTCTGATAACCACTATGCCTTAAGAACTTTGGAAGTCGTGATTCAGCGTAGAGCCTGCACGATACGAACAGCTGCCAAAAGCTCCTCTGGAAGAAAGTTTACCGTCGATACTTCCCAACCTAGTGGATCCACTGTCTAATTTCCTGACGTTTCGAACCGCCATTTCTTTCCTTCAACGTCTCCTCTATCCTGAAATCTCCAATTTCTGTGACAAAAAATCTACTCACTGATCGTCTTGTTTATCCAATCGGCGAGATCCTCCTGCAGCGGGATCAGCTGCCGACCCTGAACGTAGTGAAGGCGCTCGTGATAAATGTCGGCAAATTCCTCCTCTTCGGCCGACGGTCTCGGCACGTCGGCCCGGTTGAAGATGGTGGTCGAGGTCGGACCCCAGCTGCTGCGGTACCTCGTGTGTTGAGAGGAGGGGAAACGGTTTGCACACGACATTTTTCTCCCTCCGATGTCGTCCCCGATCTGTGCAGGTGCTTAGGTCAAGCGACGCACGCCGTCGCGACGGATTTCGACCCCGTGGAGTCGCGGTGCTCCCAGCTGGACGTCCTCGGGTGCGAATCTACAAGGAGAGAAGAAAATGGTAAGAAATTTCACTCGAGGTTTACGGCTTGTTCGATTGATTCCGGAGGCCCATCACGACTCGCGTTTGTACGGTACCTTCTGGCATTTTTTGCATATTTATTTATCACCTTGGCGTAGCCAAGAAGCGATCACGCAGCGGTAAATGTCTCTTTGGATTCTACTCACGCGTGTGGGTGAATTTGACCCCAACACATCGCAAACTTTGGAATTAGCTGCACGGTTTTAAAATTTAATCGTTTAGATTTTTCGATAAGGAATAGCAGGTCTCGAATGTTACAGGCTTCGGAAGTAATCGATTTCAATTTACTATTCCTGGACGATTGTCGATAAGCTGGGTATAAATCGAAAGCATGGGTTCAGTTAAAATCGCAAAACCATCTGTTCTTTCAAGGATCTTGCGGGCAGAAGTCAATTGCGGACTTTGAAGCAGCAGAACTTTCTACGACTAACCATAATATCGAACGACCTGATGAAGCATCGGAGGGTGATCACCAAGGTGATCCGTAAGGGTTCCAAGGATCGGGAGACAGTCGCGTGTCTGAAAATGCGTGACAAAACCAGTGGGAATCAGCCTCGAGTATTGCTACTAGCAACAAGCCGATGATTGAACACGATAATCGAGGCTTTACTCTCTCCTTGTTGTCCAACCATTAATCAAGATTTGCGTTAAGCCGGGCAAATTGCGCTCGCGGTTGCAGAATACTCGCAATACAGATGCAGATCCGCAGTATAATATATACTGTAGATCAATCTCTGAAGGCATGCATTCGCTAGACGACCGACGACGTCAGGCTCCAGAATCGATCATGGAAGAAAGACGTTTGGAGATGAAGCGAGACCCACGCTTGACCTTCGACACCGATCCTCCTTTTCTCGGCTCGCCTTGTTCCTACGTAAAAACGTAAGACGCTGTTACAGTTGCACCTACAAATGGCATTAGGTGCGACGCATGTAGGTATTGAGGTAACGCAATACCCGGCGCGTAAACAAGGGAAAACACGCATAACGACGGGATTGCATAGCCATCCGAGAACAACCCACGTGGTCAGCTGCGGCCAGAGCGAAGATAATATGGGCACCACGTTTTTTAAACTGCTGATGAATGATTATGGCTACCGAAAAAATTACGTATGCGGGCCTTGGGATATAGCTTAGCTCATCCCGTGTGGATGAAAATATTCTTACAATGACTCTCTCAGGTTTTGATTTGATTTACCGACACTCGCGTAGGACAGACGAGGAATTGCAATATCGCGGTCGAGGATCCAGCCATTCTGCTGAATCGAATCGATATGTTCACCGATTTTCTATGATTCTAGAATGAAACCAGCAGCCATGCTTCATTCATTCCACCACACGGTGTCTTCGCGAATACAAATAAGGAACAAAAAAAATACTATCTCGTGATGTAACTTCTTTCAACAAGGTTCGCGACGGCAATTCACCACCGATGAAGACCCGGAAGAGGAAAGAGTGGAACAGTTTCCGGCGAGCCCCAAAGCTGAGTCTGTAAGAATTGAAAAATCAAGCCCCCTCGGCACGGCTTAATTAATTAACCCTGCACCGCGTGACCTGGGGCCCTTGAAGTGGACTGACTGGAGAATCTAAGGCTGTACTTGTAAGTGTTAGTGTAAACACTCGCCGATGTCTGTTCAGGAAACGCATGCAGGCACCAGGCACATATCGCTGCGTACGTCTGGTTGTTATCCTTGAGACGAGATTCGGAGGGCCATATCTGGAGAGTAAACTTACTTCCAAATCAGGAGTTATTACGGTGTCCTTTTCTCATCTCGACTCTTCGTCATGCGAGAAGAGCCCGCAGCCAACGGCCTTAGACGTCAATCTTACGATCGACGCAAACGCGATCCGAGCTGCGTTTTCCGCAATTCACTCTGTCCTCTGATTTCCGTCGTAAGATTTTTACTTTTCTTTTTCGTGGATCGTGGTTTCTATGCTGGACTTGGATTTTCAAAAAAAAAAAAAACCCTTCAACGTCTTTGATTTAAGATTCTGATTCTCACGATCCTATCTCAATCTCGTGGTATTCGAACTATAACAGAGGAGGTGATAGATGAGCGAGCACGGATTTATTGTGAGGAGGAATTATTGCAGGATTGCCGTATGAAACGATCGCTGTAATCGTTCGGAAGACACCTGTGTTATATTGAATTTTCCCGGGTGAGCGATTCCGTGATTGCGAAGGAATTATATTGGCGTGAAGAATCGGAGCGGAACGCGTGCGGCGTGAAATGTTGTTGTTTACATTGAGATGATTTATTTATTAATGAATTCAGCTGCCGCCGATTGGCCATGCGTGAGTAAATTATGCCTGCAGCATGCGAACAAGGCGAAGACCCACTTAAGGATCAGGGATCATTCAACTCGATCGATCGGAGAAACAGGTAAACCGATAAATACAGAATGAATAGGCAAGAAATCAAAGAATTCGCGTTGCCGCTTTGAGCGATGGGCAAACGTGCGACGTTCATCCGACGAAGCGTGCCGTTATGTCAGCCACTGACGATCTTCGTCGCCCACGTGGTGACATTTTCTCCTCTTCAATACACCGAATTCGGAAACCGGTGTAAAAGTGTTAGAGATTATCGTACACACATTATGTCATTTCTATTAGAATGTGATCTGTGTATTGTGTCGATTATCATACCTACGATGATATTCCGCAGCTCTCGCCCACGCGAAACCACCGCCGATGGGAATTAACATAAACTGGAAGAGATCCGAATTGGAATCGCGGGATGCGTATGCGGTGGGAATAACAATAAAGCGCAATTCGCGCGATCAGGTCACTCTAGTAATGTATTCCGATACGTTGGCGGTGCTACGCCATTAGCGTCACCCACCGCGATGCGACTTAATTCCAGCTCTGACGGAGACCGAAATTAAACAACAAGTGTTCGTCTTAATTACCTCGCTTATAAAAATTGAAAGATGATGTTACTGAAGATGAAGAAGTCACTGCACAGATCACAGAGTGTGAATTTAATGGCAAATGTAGTTCGCGCTTAGGTAAATTCGCGTTAGCATTTATATAGATCCTGAAATCGAGTCGAGCAGCTTGATCCGCGAGGAGAATTCGCAATGAGTTGTATAAAGTCCGGTCGTTCGTAGCTAGACTGCAATCATTGGCTAGCTGTAAATGCTGCGATAAATGAGATCGATTGGTGCCACGCAGCAGCTGGCAATGCGTGGAAGAAACGGCAGCTAACTCAGGTACGATAGACATAATAATTGTACAACGAGTATATATACGAGAAAATGCGAACGGATGAGGGAATCGATCGCGATAACGTGTGCCATTTACGTTCTCGATCGGCGATAGATCAACGACGCGGATTTATTGAATCTAAATTACGACGGAGGAAGTGAGACAAAAACAAAAACAAAAACACACACAAACACAGTAATTGATACTCGCGCTGATTGATGTCGGCAGGCATAGCGAAATTAATCTTTGGCTTATCGTAGATTCGCTAACGCGTTGGCGAAATAAA
Organism: Diprion similis; assembly: GCF_021155765.1. Lineage (NCBI taxonomy): Eukaryota > Metazoa > Arthropoda > Insecta > Hymenoptera > Diprionidae > Diprion > Diprion similis. Next base: position 2,252,794 of record NC_060115.1, read on the forward strand.
CGAGCCATCGATCTGACGCTTGTTTTTCAGGAAAATCCGCGACGCCGGATGATTTTGAAGATGAGAGGAGCCGACGCTGCTCGGCTTCTGTGCGATTCTGCGTGGGCGTCGCTGCGTCGTAACGACGCGACGCCTCGCGTCGGCTTCCTTTCAGCCTTAGCATCGTGTGGGCTAACTCTCAATGAAAACGAGTATTTTCCTCTTCTCCACGGGCACGCGCGGCGTACCTTCAATACCTTCCATCAGCGTAGGTATGCAAGTTATACGAACGAGAACGTCGCGGGTGGGCGGCGACGCTGCGAACTCGAGGAATCCACGAGGCTAGGCGTCGCGACGCGTGACGTCGTGAAATCGCTGCACCTGCAGCAACGCTCTGAAACGGCACGGGGTATATCGCAAGGTACTCGGAATCGTAAATATCGCATATATACGCCGTTAGCGATTTCTCAAAGTGTTTTACAGTGTTCACATATAGGAAAAGGTGGGGCAAAGTAGACCCCTTAAGAAAATATTGCCTAAAATCAGAATAAAATCTTCAGAGTAATTATGATTTCCGAATAATTCATGTTCAATAAAAAGTTGAGGTGGTTCATTTCACCCACTTTGCCCCCCCCCCCCCCCCCCCTACGAGCAAATATCGTCTCCAGATTCCAAGTGGCGAAGCTATTTAAGCAATTTCGACGAAAATCACGTGTCAATAAACGACTAATTCTGGTCTGGTGCACAAAATGCGAAAATTTGGTAGAGCAATGCGGTGATTAAGTTAACCAAGCTCACCTCTGTTTGCTTGTCGGCGTTTTTTCTCAGCTTTCAATTAAGACGCGCAGAATCGAAAACGGGATTAATTACCACTCCGGCAGCAAGTTGGCGAAATAATTCGCGACACATGCGACGTGGCGTGGGTGAAAACTTGGCCACCGCCATTTGAGCGCGAAAACAAAGTGAGCTCAATCCCGAGACGGAGTCACCTTTTATCATAATAAACGAATGCGATGTAGGTGATTAAGCAGACGGAAAGTGTGAAACAGGATGCGTGAATTAGTAACAGTTTTCAGTTTTCGAGTAGTCATGTTTTAGGTGCAAAAGCGAACCTTTGAAGAGATTTCGCCGGTTTAGAGAGCAGCACGTCGATGATCGTTGCGCAACGTCTTTATAATACCGCAACGCTAGACCCGTTTAGATACGGATAATGCCTATGGTGTTTACTAGTATATGCCTGTCGCGATTTGCTAGGAAGGAAGTAACGAACGATTGTCTATTATATCGGCGATCTCGAAGCGGATGAAAAAAAAACGTCACATTTGTTTCTGAATAAATACATGAGAAGCCAATGTACGGTGCATATCCACTTTCCTTTGCAAAGATAAACGGGGAATAGAAAATGTTAATTAGTAACACGTACGTCAGGATTTTTACTAACCTGTCACTTTTCCGACATTTTATATATGTAAATGGCTTGCAGCGATAGATATGCTTGAGAATTATCGATCACTGAAGATGCTCAGGTACCAAAGAATATTGACAGTGCACATCCGCGTTACGTGAAAAGATCATTTCAAAATGGTTAACCATTTTGATCGAAAATGAAGAAACCATCCTGTGAAAATTAATAAATTCACGGCGTAAGAATTTCTTTAACATTTCGTCGCTGCGTTTGCAAAGAAGAAAGATGTTCGTTAACCCTCGAGAGACTGTGATCCGAGTCGAGTTTATCCAATTGGCAAATGGCAATTGAAACAACGAGCCAGAGCGAAACAATAAAACGCACATTAGCTTGTGGTTTATCTACACGATGCGATGATATGGATATGTGTGTGTAAGAAAAAGAACAAGTGGCGTGAGTTTGCTCCGCGTCGACATTAGCTACTGTACACACATGTTATACCAGGCAAACAATTACTTTCCGAGATTAAAAATTTTCTCGGATTTTTTCTCCAAAGTAAATTTATTCTATACAGCGATTGCGTAACGCGTTATACCCACGTAAGTTACTCACTCTCGAAATTGACCTCCTCCATCGATAAATTGACCTTTGATCGCGATTTGTTCTCAATTTACTTTTTGTTGATATACTTATTTTTTTCTTTCTTTCCGTTAGTGCGTTACAACACCGTGATAGGTGACGCAGGGAAAACAACTTTTAACCCCGTCAATTCATCGCCATTCTCAGAAATTTTCAGGAAATCCGGCCAAACTTCGATTGGTTTCTAAAAATCGTTGAAAGAAAAAATCTGGGGTGAAATCGAGACCGGAAAACCTTCCGCAGGCGTTTATTAGCTGCATGAACATCCTACACTCGTCAAGACAAAAGCAGCCGCAAAGCTGTCGGGTTCTCATACGTTATAATACGATAGCATATTTACATACATATGTATATGCCTGCATCGCCGCCAACTGGAAACTGAGAAGTGGGAAGATGAATTAGTGTCACTAATCCATTTGTTTACGCCGCGTTGAGAGGCTAGTTAATCCCCGAGCAAGGCGTATACATCAGGGACTGACAGCGTGTCAGACAAGGTTCTCACATTGTTTACATTTTTCTTTTCTCTTTCATTTTTTTTTTTTTTTTTTTTTACCACCCCCGCCCCCATTCTGATCTACTATTCGTCCGCAACCCCCGGGCGGGGCGGTCCACGGCCAGTACAAGAAGGGTTTTTCAAAAGCGGAGCAAGTTGACGTGTCGTCTGGTCGTGAGAGAATTAGAGAGCGACTGCTGCAGGGAACGTCTGCATCTCGAGGAGCTTAGACCCTGGTTTATAAATACAACAACGCCTTTGAGCTCGGTGTTTGGACTCGGAGTTCCTACGGTGGATACTTGGGCTATTTAGTCAGGTGCCCCCCCCCCCCCCCCCCCCCTCCACCTCGTAAAAGACGCTCCTTTTATTTTATGGCCTCTTGTGCCACCTACACTTTATCCAGAGGCCTGATGCTGGTACTCGAGAAAAAGGAACGGCACATGACCATCGGTGGCGGGTGCACAGTAACCTAGGACAGGAACACGAAACCAGATCTCATCCAGGGCTGCGCTTCGTGTAACCCGAAGATACCCAACACGTGTCGACGAGATGCCACGTGCTTCGCTGCATGCTCGCAATCAGATACGTACCAGGCGTCGTTCATCCTGCAGGATGTCGAGGAGACCGGTATCAATACGCGCTGTTATTGTCCTGGAGTGGGAAAAGGGAAAAGACTGAACTGTCACTGGACACTGAACGACTCGAGTGATCGTCGATGTGCTGTTGAGGTTCGGACTGATGGACTGAATTTTCAACGTCTCAAGAACCGGCTGTCAGTGGCTATAGGGACGGAATGGTGTGCCGAGAGAATAATGGGGTGCCATCGAAATAAAGGAATGTAGGTCTTCTAACATCAAGCGAGTAACAGGTGAGCCAATTAAGTCGCAGAAACAGAGCGTAAGACGCCAGCGGAGAGCCTGGCATCTCAATTACCATTTCAAATGTATGTATAATCTTCACGTGTGCAATATATAGCTACTCTTGACCAGAACACACGTTGCGATCCGTCATAAACGATTCGTAGCACGTTTCTCGCGTGTTGTACCGTCACGTTTGTCTCTTTCTCTCTATCTCTCTTTCTCTTTTGAGTGAGGAAACAAAATTTTAGGATCAAATTGTGTGAAAACTGAGGTAAAGTAGAAAAGTCGTTGATATCGAAGGGTGAACGTCAGAGTCGTATACGAGGAGAGAAGGTGCGTCTTGACGCCGAGAATGGAAATGGAAAGAAATTAAACACGAACGGCGTACGGGCTCCACCGTTAACTGTACGTATAATAATTGTAGAGTATTAACAAGACATTTTTGGAGCGTGACTGAGAGCGGGCAGAGACTGTTGCAAACCCGACTCCTCGAGGTAGACGCAAGACACGGCTACCAGTCAACGAAGCCATCGCATCGCCACGGCGAACCATATCTGACAATGTTTAATACCAATCTGTCGCGACATGGAACTAGAATAAGGATCTAAAAGCCAAAATACTCCAAGGATTCCGATCTTGTTTCAAATTGAAAGAGAAAAGTAATGGTCTACTGATTCGGAAGATTGATGTACGGTTTTATCCTTTCTCTCCTTACCTAATGCAAAAACTTAATTGCGTCCCATTATTATTCATTACAAAACACAGGGAAGTCCTTAAACAGCATCCAAGTCTGTATCACATTATCGATCTTGTATCAAGATGGTGGATAGTTGAGTCACCTTAGGTGACTGACAACCGAATCACCGCGCGATGTTTAACGTTGAATACCCAATTATATTATCAGTTGTCGAAAGCTCGTGTTGATAGATGTGTCTGTCGATAAGTGACGAGCACACTGTTCTATAGCACGCACTATACTTCGAATGTGCTTTGGTACGTTGTGCATAATAGCTTATCTTGTAAATCAATTATATGTATACTTGTACATGCAGTGGAAGCTGACGACATGTCGTTGCCTGGTACATGCGCGTAATAATCTGTAAGAAAAGCAGCTGAAAAAAATTGACGAAATGATTTCAAAAACCAGGGTCGATGATATCCAGAGTCATACCGACATCAGCTTCATCAGCGTCCCGATGAACGATGGGAACTACTTTTACGACGTGAATTTACATAGCTCACACAGCATTCGCGTACACAAGCATGCTGCAATACGAACCCCAGAGAGAGAGAGATAGAGAGAGAAAGAGAGGAGCATGCATGAGGCCGTCGTCCGACGCCTTAGAAATTCTTTAATGACTTTATGTCACGGGCTGCACACCAAGAAAGCCCGTTTAAGCTTTGTCGTCGTTATAGCCTGACGGATTAGCCTGCCCGGAGACGAGGAATTAAAAGCTGATGTAAAACCGACGGTTTTTATCCCCGATTCTCTGACGATAACAATTTCTAAAAATTCTCTCACGCGGGTTAACAATCAAATAAAGAAGGAGGAAATATGAACGACGATCACTTGACCGCGGCATGCTATTAATTTGAAAACAGATGGTACCCGCGTATGGTACCAGAGGCGGTGCATGTGATGGAGAGAGTGTTACGAGAACGAGAGTGTAAGCGAGGGCTGAAGGGGGCGCGAAACATCTGTCCCTGGGGGATAGTTTTGTTTAGAAACATGGGTGTACGTAATTGAATCGATCCTGAAGCTCGGTTCCGGTTCCGAGGCGTGGTGCAGCACGGAGTTAAGGTGGGAAAGCGATAAAAGTTGTTTCAAAATTACCAGCAACAATAAATTGAGATAAGAAAATTAGCGCGGACGTATTAGCAGTTCGTCTGATGAAAATGAGGCTGCAGGTAAGAGATAGCGATCGATCATTATTATCGGCAGCGGTCCAGCCTCCGATGACCAAGACTGGACTGTTAAGAAATGATACCGTTATTCGAATTGTGAGCGTTATCGATTTGAAAGATCATTATCAAAGATAATTCAGGATTGCAGGTGGGATCTTCAGCGCGAATGTTTACACAGGTACATCGAATCCCCCCTCCCCTCCCCCCATGTAGATGCGTCAGCCTACGATTAGCCTGCACAATTATCACCTAAGTTATATTCACGGAATTACGTGTTCTGAACATTTTCACCGAAAGTTTTACCGAATCAACGACGACATCACGGTATATATATATATAAGTAAATGGCAGTACGGCAATACCATTAAAACGCGCTTAAGTGAAATCGAAACCGCAACCAATTATGAGGCGATTTTAACGTCAATATAATCCTGGCCTAGGTTATATACAAAAAATGGTGCTCACCCATCCGCATATTGATCACTAATATAATTATGATCGAACAGAACAATCAGAATTACCGATTACCCCAATTTGTTCGCTGGACAGAAGGTCGAATCAGTAATTAGTTCCAATATCGTAGGTCCACGATATTCAAGACAATTGATAAAACTTTTATGTCGCATATTAATTTAACAGATCAACAGCACTTCAAATACCTTTTACGTTTCGACTTATTCTCGTTAAGGAAAGATACAGAAAAAAATAATAATAATAATGATAAACGTGACCTCCTCAGGGATAAACCAATCGAGTCAAATTTTCCACCTACCGGTCATCAAAGTCGTTACTTAGTCTCCGTTTCTCCTGGCGTATGTCAAACCAAAGACTCTGACAAAACCGTGTCGCGAATTGGATCCACACGCGATTCGTAACTCCTGGGGCACGCGTGCGGGGCGCGAGGCACGCTTCTTTAAAGCACTCGGTGCATCCGCCGAGCAGGAGACCGTCGCGAAGACACGACGGAGAAGACTGAGAAAAACCGACGAGAGGACGAGAAGCGAGCCAGAGCCGGAGGGCGACCGAGTTGAGACTGAGAGACCCTGCGACTCCACGGATCTCGTCAGCCGGCCTCTGACTGTTCAGACACCACGTGCTGCACGCGGTATCGCCGCTTTGCGCTCTGCCCCCGACTCCGGCCTTTCTCTTTCTCTCTCTCCCTCCCCCTCTCTCTCTTTCTCTCTCGTTCCGTCTCCCCGTCCCTTTATCCCCTTTGTCACCCGCCGCCCTTCACCCAGCAGGGCTCGTTGATCGCCCTTATCCCTGCACGCGCCCCCAACCAGGGACGAGAGTCGCCAGGCAATGTCCCCGCCGTTCGTACCCCTGATCAATACTCGACAACCACCCCCGTACTTCCTGCGGAAACCACCACCCCAGACTCCTGCTCGTACAATATCTCTGTGCGTGGACCACCGGAGACTCTCCGAGACTGCGCGACTTCGCCATCAGGATCAGGAACGGTGCTAAGGGCGGTGCAGCCCTTTGCTCCTGCTTTTCTCGAAAATTCCACCCTCGATATTTCGCGCGTCGGGGTCCACCCTCTCCAAATTTATTCAAATTCCACGAGAGGAGAGGATGTTTCTATGCGGCTTAAAGGGGGGAGGGGAGGGGGCTGATTTTCTTGAAGCCTGCGTGCAGGGTTTAGCGCCTTTCTTCGGAAATCTTTACTTTCCGCTTGCTGCACACTCCGGTTTCCAATCGAACGTTTCTGCGGTTGGCACGGGATGGAGGACATATTATGCACCGTTGAATCACGTCACATGTTGCGTGCACTATCATTGGTTTAGAATATCACGCAGTTCGTCACTGTATGCTCGCTATGAGTTTTAGTTTGAGACACGTAGGTATGCACCGTGTAAGAAATCCGTGAAATTCAATTCAGACCTGTCACGCGGCTGTGAGTCTTGAATCCTTGCAGACTCGACTTGCTGCTCATTCATACTACACCCGTTACGTGATACACAATTTTGTCCTCGTAATAGCGACACGTTTTTATAGCGATTGAAAGTTACGTAACTGCGACACGGTTCGTTCAATCCGGTCCATCGATCGATTCATCCAATTATCGTTTCGACTCCGTCTCGTGTACGAGATTTACGCTCTTCCAGCTCTCTGCTGCGGTCGAGAAATCACGGAGAAGCGCAAACAGTTTGTCTTTTCTCGGAGCTGGAGATCGGTAAACCTGAATTACTGCATTGTGTTTTTAAGCTGGGCTGCGTAATTGATTTAGCACTTTAATCAGTCCTCCGTCTGCGGTGCAGACACAAAAACGTAGAATTTTGTACCGCAGAAAATAGTAAACAGAAAAAGAATCTTGCAATGTCGAGAGTATTTTTATCGTCATCCTCGGTGCGGGAATCGCCGCATCAATTTAGCGGGTACTTAATTGTCAAACCATGACACAACGCAATTGACAAAAAATAAGGTTTCCGTAGAGAAAGTGTAACGCGGTGCTCGGATGATTGTACAACTTCCATGTAAACGTGCGAAAATAGACATTTTCTTTTTGCCGATCACAATGACTGGAGTAGCTTTCCTATCTACACCTATCTGTGAATTCCTGTTTAATTCGTTACCCGGAGCACCGTTTTTTATTTCTGCAAATTAAGCACCACCATGTCACCGTTATACTCGGTACCCGAAATCTTTTGGCAATGACGGTAATTCGAATGAATACCTATATATATATATACACTCGTGAGCCGCATGCTCGCTTCAGTGTAATGAATATTTTCAGTCCATATCTTTTCTGGTAAACCACGACCTGATAACAAAGTGTGACACCGTGTATTATGAAAGTATTATATTCGCATTGACCGTTATAGATAAAAAGTCCAGAACGCGATTGACAATTCCGATAAGCGAATTAAGTTGAATCCATTTTTTTTCCATTTTCCATTATCTTGACGAACCTGTCAATTATTCACTCTATTATAGGATCCAACCTCTACTTCAACAAGCGTCGTCGTTGAGCAACGTGGCGCCAAAAAGAGAGCCACAGAAATCTTCCTGCCATCGCAGCTGTCGGGCTTTGATTTGGTCACATCAAATTCGAGTACGGTAAGAAGTGCGATAGAAAATTACTTTTATTATTACATACCACTTTCCTTGAGTACCAATCCGTATATCGTCTACTAAAACTACGTCTTAGGATGCATTGGGGCGCATAAAATTTCGGATTTGTGCCACCCACGAAATCTTTTGTGTACTGCATGACGACCAAAAAAAAAAAAAAAAAGAAGGAATGAAAAATAGAGGACGGAAAACAAGACTCGCGTTTTACTCCGTTGTGTTTGCAATCTGCTTGGAATCGGCGGTACGTTTTATGATGTAACAGAACGGTAACCATCCATGAACCAGTCGAGTAGTACCCACATATTTACTTGAAAATACTTGCCCAATCCGTTGCGCGGCGAGATTTCGTCGGTTATAATCTGATGTCGTGTTGCGGTAGCGGAGAACTTCTCTTGCGAGCGAGAAAAAAATTATACATATGCATGTACAATTGTACAGTTACATGATCGTGGTGGTATAATATTATGTGCTTCTGGGAACAGCTTAACCTTTTTACAAATGAGGGGCGATTGTTTGGTGAACAAAATTAGCCTCAACACCCCTGAAGGGAGCTACGAGGACCCGCGACATCGTAGATATTCAAATTTTCCCGCCAAGCGTTCGGAAGTCTGCAGATCGGTGGGAACAGGAAAATCGTAATCTGGCGAAGCAAACGGTAGATGCAGAATGACATGGAAACGACACGTAAGAAACGCGTTACACAAGAGTTCAAGAGATCTCGAGATCTTCGATATCTACGTGACTGAGAACCAGCTGCAGGGCCGCAAATAATGCTAGCAGAAAAAACCAGTTACAGACTCTGGTACCTTCGAACGGTCTCATCGTGGGATTCGAAACATCCTAAGAAATATTGTACCACTACACACGATCATGTAACAAAATAAAGGCAAAGTCTGTAAATTTGTTTCCAGTTCTGTGAATGATCATTCGTGAAATTTCCCTGAAACGATGAACTGATAGATTGCATTACGATTACATCACAGAGCGGACTCGTCAAAATGTCTTATACCGCGTACGCGTTATAATTCCTACGCTATGATCAATATTTTTAAGCGAGTATATTTTATTGGAATGCCGATCAAGCGAATTTATGTTTCTCATATTGCAGGGCATATTTATTCCATGAGGAAACTAGAACGATCAAGGTATGCCGTGCCAGGAACGAACGAGTGCCTGGCGTGTCCTGGCCCTTAATAACGGAGTTGTCCTTAGTTCTGGCATGCACAGATTTTAATATCTCAGTCTCAGTCAGTTCATCGATTATTTCAACCCATACCGATGCAACCTATTTTTGCTCCGATCGTTATGCGAAGATTTAAGCTTTTATATTTAAGCTCAATTGGTAAAGTATGATGGCACGTGAATTCTAATTCCGTTAAGTATCACAGAATGTTGGGGAAAAGACATACACTGTTAAAAAAAATCTCACTTCTTTATTCAAAAGGTACTTCGAAGATAGAAGCCCCTAATCCAAGGTTCTCATAGTTTGATCAACTATTTTTTTACCAAAGATTAATGAAATAAAATCAAAAGTGTATCCAATTGTAATATAACGCATAGACAGCGGTAAATTAATTTTACTGTCTTTGGAAGAGAAATAGTTTTCGTTAATTCTGCAGTCGTGGTAGAAATGTGGTCCCGCTGATTGAACATTCTAAAACGGAAAAAGGTAATAAATATCTGATTTCTATTTTAATTTTTTTAAATCTGCAGCGTGATTAGTTTGTTACATTGACGGTATCTTAGTGAGATGTCACTACTGGCTGCATCTCATATCAGCGCCTTCCTGTAAAACATTTAAATCACCAGCACTTTGGGTCAGTGATTCCCCATTTTTGGGTTTGTGGTAATCAAGCCGGAATCGAGTCGTTTTCATCTTTCGCAATATAATTCAAATTGAATTGGCGCTACATTTTGTCCAGCTTGTATTACGTATTCAATATATTCGCCAAACAAATCGGATCCCCAACCTCTTGGCAATCGGAATGTCCAACTAGTCGATCTAGGGACTTTGTTTTCGAAGCCAATGTAAGTTGGCCATACTTTTTATTCGGCAAACAGACAGTTTCTCACGAAGCAGCCGATCGTTTTTCTAACCCTGATTCTAACCTCGAAACTCGTAATCATGAAGCAGTAAATAAATATCGCAAAGAAGCTAACTGACGAAAATCATAGGATTCAAGAATCGGTAAAATGTGGAAGACGGTGAGAATTTGCGAAAGACTGGCGGTACATTTGAAGAACGTCTCGAATTGCAAAAGAACGTTCCTCTCCGATGCTTACCGCTGCGACGAGGCGTGGAAAAAGCGGCTCGCAAACCCGCTACTGGAAAAGGTAGATTTAGAGAAATTATACGTATTGATTAGTCAGAAATATTCCAAAGCGAGTAAGGCAAACGCGGTCGACATAGATATATTTGCAAACGCGATAAGGGGAGACGGTGAGGAGATCGACGAGCTGATTGATCTCCTCTCCAAATTGAGAAGGACATCGGAAACATCACAAATGTTAGACTCGACTCAATACGCTGTCGTTAGGAGCTTCATGAAAGCTAATCGCATCGACGGGCTTCTTACTGTATTACATGACAGACTAAACTACGGAGTCTTTCCCGACCACTGTGCCCTCAACATTCTTATCGATTCGCTTGTAAAAAGTAAAGATTACACATCCGCTGCACGTGCTGCAGTGTTACTGATGCTCCAGGAAGATTTCGAGAATGAAATATCAAACGCACTCGTCGTCTATGCCTGTCACATGTACCTCAAGAATCCAGGAGACAGTTGGAAAGAGCCGGAGCCTGTTATAGATAAGAGCAAAGAGGTGGTTAAAGTGCGAGTCAGATTTCTTAGGAATCCATACTTCGACGATCATTTTGACCTGCAAAAACCAGCTCATCTAGTAGGAAAAACATTAGCCATGTATGGTAAACACATGGGTGATTCGATTGGGAGAACTTATCAGCTAATTGGGCTTACGCTTTATGGGAAATATGATGCAGCTACTAGTTTGGTCAAGGAATGGACGCAGACTGACACAAAGCAAGTTCTCTATCGCGACGGATTAGAATTGGTCAAAAGTGAACTGGCCAAAATTGCAGAGAGCGAAATCACTGACCAAATCAAAGCTCTTAATGAGGAACTGAAAATGTTGGCAGCTGCTGATCTGGTGAATGAAAGTCTAGAAGCTGCTATGGAGAAAAGAGTGAAAGATACTGTCAGCCAATTTGAGGAGAAGGACATTGCTTCCCAACTTGAGGTAGGTTTCCTTCGATAGTTTCATATTTGTAACAATTAAAAAGTATGAGAATTTTGATTACGTATTTTTCAGGCCTTTTCTGAGTGGGAAAAGACAAGGCAGTCTGTGATTGACCAGCAGCTGGCTGAATTGGATAAACAGCAGCGACTAGAAAATATTGCCAAGATTAAGGAGGACCTTCAACAAAGAGAACGAGTGTTAACCTTCTTTGAGAATGAGGAACAGATCGACCTGATAATCGAGAGTAGAGAAAATGAAGTAGAAGAGAAACTAACTGAGGAGAAGCCACAGAATGTTGAGGAGGAGAATTACATACCCCCAGAAGTTGATAGCAGAGCTCGACAAACTCGCTGATTAACTGTAGACATTTCATACACAGCTATTATTTGCAACTTTTCATCATTTTTCTAATCTAAAATTTATTTCTGTAATACAACGGTAGTAATAAATTTCACAGATGAAATATCTGACGGAACTTAATTCTTTTGAAAGGTTTGAAGAATCTGAACTTCACTTAAAGGAAGATACTCCCAGAACCGAAATTTACGAACTACGACATCGAATTGGAAGCGGATTTCGGTAAATAAATCAAAAAACAAACGGTTATAGATTCTTTGAACAATTTGGTACTTTTTTTTATAATGGTTACATTTGTTAACAATTACACTTTGCGTTCAACCTCATAAAATAATAGCTTAAGTCAGTCACAACTGGGTCGATGAAGTCCATTGCAAAAAACTGCCACGTTCTGTTACTTATAGTTACAGTATATTTGTAGTCATTGAGTCCATTGTAAAGTAGATGTATACTATCAAGCTTTTACATATTTGTACATATTTATTCACAAGCTTGATATTATGATATTTGTGTACTGTTGTGTATAATTATTTATATTTTATGCATAATGATGACAAATTTTATCAATTTGAAGCTCTGCGTAGGAAAATTAAGAAAATAAACTACACGATGTTGAAAATTTGGAATCTTCTAATCTTAGGCTTCGCAATTAATATCATTTGAGCGATGATGCTCTTCTGTTTATTTTTTCCATCAATTTTCTTCTACTCGATGGCCGTGCTCAAACGATTATTATTACGTACTTTAGCGGCAGTTACAAGCATTGATTGGGCCCGTGCAAGCGCCCTATTTCTCTTTTTTTTTATCAACGATTAACAATTACAACTTAGACCTCGGAAGGCAGTTACTTAAATCTACAGACCACGTATCGGAGCTATCACGAATTTTTATTCTGGAGCTGGGTCATCAGTGTAGCAGTTTCTTGTTTCATTTGCTTCAAATCCGCAGTAATTCTTTCAAGATTTGCCCCGACGTTTTTAGCTGATTCGGAATCTATCTGCAATGCGTGAAAAGAAAAAATTAGTACGTCAACAATTCATGTGAAATTAAGTTATTTACAGAGAAACGTCTGCACTCCTTTTTACCTGTTCTTCTAAATCTCTTATTTCTCGCACTGTAGCCCCAGTTTCCTCTACTAACGTTACAAGTTCTGCACAGTCTGAATGTAGAGTAGCCAATAGTTTGTAAGCTTTTCTCGAAGCCTCGTTTGTTTTTGCATCCTTAAAAATCAGTTCATCCGCGACTGTGAACGACCTTTCCAATCGTCCAGTAAGGGTGTTTATATCCTTCTGTATCTCTCGAGTGTCAGCCAATACTTTGTCTATTTCGCACCTCTGTTTTCTTACGTTGTTGATTATTTCTAATATACGCTGAGTGTAGGCGGATCTGTTGACTTCTTTTGGTAATTTTGGTATCTCTGCAAGTAGCTGAGTACATTGTTGATCTTTGTTACGAGATTCTTCGATGAGCTCCTTTTCTTTTTCTCTCAATAATCTTATTTCGTCCAATTTTTTGCGACTCGTGCTCTGTTTCAAATTCAAAAAGCATGTATTAATTATATGACATCGTCTAAGTCAATTCGGGGACATTAAAAAAAGTATATGTTACTACTCACGGCTTTTGTCGAATACTTGGCTCTCTCGTCTCTGTATTTCTCCACCAACGGACGTCGATGCCGTTCCCACTGAGTTGCAAGATTAATTAATTTGTTAGCGCTAGCTTCAACCATTGCCTCTAATTTTTGAATGTTTTCTTCACCATTTGGAAGTAAATCATAAGTTCTAGCTTTGATTTTTCTCCTTTCCTCGGAATCCTTGACTTCTTTTTCTGCGTTACTCAAAGTCACGTGCACTTGGGACAATTTTGACGATAATTGTTTCACGTTTACTTGAAGTTCATCTAAATTACTTCTCAAACTCTCACACTCTAATTTCACTTGATCTATTTTCAATTCTCGCCTTTCTTCTCGACTCAATGACGTTACTGTCTCTGCACGTGTTTGGGTAACTGGAATCTTTTCTTCGCTTGGAGTATTCTGTGGAACAAAATTATATATCAATCGGTATGAAGAAAAATTATAATTCATGGCGTAAAAACAACATAATTAACTTTATTTACTTGTGAAAATTGCAATCTCTGATTCAAAGTAAACCTGCTCTGAACATCGTTTTTGCTGTACACCTTATCTTCCACTGTCTCGTCGTTCAATCTGTGCGTATCGAGCCACTGGAGCCTTTCGATAATATTAGTAGCAGACTCATGAATTAACTTAGCATTATGTGATACAAGAGAAGGCACAAGATATTCATCATCCGGTACTTGATCAGTGATTGGTTTCTGATAGTGAACACGATAGTCTTGGAAATCTGTAATAAGAATCATAACTTTGTATAAAAATTGCATCTCATGTGGAAAACAAATATTACCGTCTCCTAGGCCTTGGGTTGATATATCCAAGTCCACGCTCCGATATCGCCTATCTGTGCATCCCTTGTTTCTAACGCCACGTTTGTGACAATAGTGCGGTAGCCATGGGAGAGAAAGATCCCTGGAAACTGCCCCAGATATTTGACGTTCAAGCAGAGCAACTCTGCTAGTCGGTTCGTTTAAAGACTTGTCGCTTTCCTTAGGTAATTTTTCAATAAGGAACATGAACAATCGTCGAAGGTCGACCTCCGAGCTATAGAGGAACGTCTGGTAGCCAATATCGCCTCGATACCCAAGTTCCTAAAATAAAAATTTGCAAATGTTGCAAGTCAAATTATTTTTTGACACACCATTTCTTCCTTGACAGTATTACCGAGCATGCTTGAGCCAGTGTAGCCCCCAATCTAAATCTAGCTGCCATGTTTGCAGGCACAATCGTGGAAATGCCGAGTCCAGGGCGAATGATATCCAGGCACCTAACGGTGGCCTCGACAACAAGTTCGGTGTTGAATCGGCCCAAGCTGGTCACATCTTCTTCGACGTTGCTGAAAATTTGTGGATTCAAATGAACGAATGAATGAAATTTTTTGGCCAAATTGCGTTACTTTGCCAAACACCCCCAGAGTTACAGAATATCAACAACGACCATCGTAAAAGTAGGTTAACAACAAAACCGGTACCACCCACTTTTCTGGACCATATAACGCGGGATGAAGGAGCAAGGAAGGGTTACGGGATCATTCGGCGATCGGTGCACTCACCAGCCGATTTGTCGCAGGGAATGAATAATAATGTTGTCAACCTCCTCCATGGCACATGAGTGCACGAACCGACGTGAAAATAGGGCGAAGATTCAGAGGCCGCCTCGTATTCTTCGTCTTCTGATTCTAACCTCTGTCGACGACCAAACTGTCATATATAACTGTCAGGAGGTTGCGAGACGAGGCTAACAGATGGCGCGGCTTGACAATCGAGTCGTGCTTGGCATAGACGTAATACGAAATAGAGTAGACAACAAGATGCAGGGGAAGAGTTGTGCGGATAGAAAGAGAAAGAAAATCAAGCACGGGGTATATACGGTAATGTTCATTAATGCTTTCGGCTTCTGACTAACTTGTTTCCGATCCAAAATAAAATGCCAGCTCGATTCTATATGAGCCAACGTGAGAGATTGGGAGTCATTTTTGCATAATTTAGATAGAATCGAGTTCACATTTTGTTTTGGACTGAAAAAAAATTAGCCGGAATCTCAAGGTTCTAATGAACAATGCTGTATCTATGTCCATCTATCCTTGTTTGCATACGTATTTAGGCATGCGCACAACGCACCGCGCCTGATCTGGTAGAAAAAAATAGTCGAGGGTACATCACTCTCTGTTTTTATCGACAAACCGACTGTACACATGACTACGCACTCTATCAGTTATTATTTCTATGGCGGAGAGGAGATCAGTGGTCGCAATCGAGACGCGAACCGAATCGACGTATCGTCGAATGATTCGTTCAGTCAGTAGCCAACTTCGGGGCGTCGTGGAAAGATCAATTATTCTTAACAGAGAGAGGAACGTCTCGTTCGTGTCAACATCAGCTGTCGTTTCGCTCTCGTGTGAAATGACAGTTGTACCGAGAATGTGTCCACCAATTCGGTTGAATAATAATCACGTGCGTGAGTGAGTGAGAGAGCGGCCTCAATCCTATAAATCGGATATTATATCCAAAACAAGGAGGTAAACCGCGAACGAATAAGTAAAACGTGTGTGACACCTAAAAAGCTGTAGGAAAATGAACGGGAGTCTGGATATGATTCGGGCTCCGGAACAGCACCCGTCGCGATTCGCGGATTACTTTGTCATCTGTGGATTGGACCAGGACTCGGGCCTAGAGCCGGACAGATTTTTCGGTGAGTATCGCTTAAAATCAGTTCCTTGTCTCATACATAAGTAAATTATGCCTCTGGAGGTATTTACATTGGGGCCAAGTATTTGTGAATGTATAATCTACTCGTGTGCTCTACTATAATACGAGCTGCCTGCCGGATGGCCTCTGAACCGTGACGAACGGAGTTTCAAACTCGTCTCTATTTCACCAACAATACAATGGCTCGCATTGTTGCACCGTCTGTAGCGTTAATTATTTCAAAGTTTAACTTGGGTTGACCAAACTCCGTCGTGTCAACGTGTCTCCGTGCATTGCGTAATCGCGAAACCACATGAAATTGCGTAATAGATTCGTAACATGTTACAGTTTTGATAAACGTAATAAGATATGGTGCAAAAATGTAATAGAGAGAGGGGAATAAGTGCACGCGGATTTCTCTGTAACTCTGTAACCTCCTTTCTAGATTTAAATGCCGTTATCTCTCATTGTCAGCCGCCGCTTAAACTCTTAAACTTTCCTCCCGAATTTATTAACGAGATACCGCAATGTAGTAGCGACAGAGTGTAGCAAAATTTTTTTTATAACGTTTTGGCTACAGTGGAAAGGCGATATGCCACAGGGTAAAAAAATAATGCAAAAAACAGTTATTTATACCACACGAGAGCAGAAATTATTCACGCTTATGGTCGTCACACTTTCGGGCAGAAATGTTGACAAGTTTGAAAGTAAAGCAGCAGCTGAATGAAAAATTATCGCGAAAATACGTTTCCGCGAATCCCGCGCGCTTACAAGCGCGCGAAACAAAAAGGCGCGAAAGCTACTATCACAAATTGCGTGCGATTAACGATCGGTAGTAACAAGTTGCGAACGAAATCAGGGAGCGAAGCGATGCATTGTCTATAAAAAGTCTTTACGCCGCCTCAAAAATTCACCGATATCCCCCATACGCTGATTTTTCGTGACACATATAAGCTTATTTGTAGAACCGTTACGCTCCGAAAGCCTCAGAGGATAGACAAAGAATCGTGCCTAATCACGAATGAACTTTGAAAGACTGCAGCGACGGAAATGAGGTCCGTTTTTAAAACGATCAGAGACAAAGAAAATATTTTTACCAACATTTATCACGCTTTGTTACATTTTTCATGCTCCTTTTCCCTTATCCATTTCTCTCCTTCTCTCTCTCTCTATCTCTCTCATTTTCGCTTGTCGCATTTATATATCATACAATGTTACGTGTTCATATTACATACTCACGTGTAATAAAACAGACGGCTTGCAGCTTGGAGCGTGCTGAGCTAAGGATAAAAAGAATATAATTATATATCTCGCCGCGTGTTCGCTAATTAATATCAATTACTCGTACGTTTGACTGACTGGTGTCTACTAGCTATCTACCACAAAGTCGTGAGTGGAATTTTTCCTCACACGTCGAATCTATATTCTTCCAATTTTTCGGCAAAACTGTGACCACTTTTTTGTCTGCAAATTATTCTTGACATATTTGCAATATACTTACCCCCCTGGAACAGGAAATGTGAAAAAAGCTTATCGGAAGTTGTTTCTTCCCACGGTTTTTTCTATCTTCTTTCGATTCTACATTCTTCTTTTTCCGCTTTTTGAAACTATGCTTGTAATACATACGTGCGTCGTGCACCATAACGTAGAATGTTAAACTCTAAAAGTATCCCCTTTCATGCGGGTGCAGCAGCCGGAGTTTGACCTGGGATGCTGTGTGTGCAGTCTTCGAAAAATAAGAAAAGAAAAATCTCAAGTCCCCTCTCACCGAAAATATACTTTTACACTCGTCTATATAAACTAGGGGTAATAAGGATGAAATTTGGCCTAGGTATTTCCGTTCCCTCCTCCACCACCTTCGCTTTCAGAGACGCAGCTGTACCATCAATTTTCCCTTATTCGCGTTACACACTATAATGTAACTATGCATAGGGCGTTCGACGACAATTCGGTAAACGTGGACCATGACGTTTTTCAATTTTATCAAGATTTTTTCTTTTTTCGTCACTTGTCTTTATCTTTTGAATTTTGTATGTTTTCAGGGTCGTATTAAAGTAGAAACAAATCCTTGACGAAATTGAAAAATGTCACCGTTAACCGTTTACCGAGTTGGCGTAGAATGCCCCATATATATGTATACACATGTATATATCCGTTTTCGAAACTTACCCTGAGAAGAAAAAGCCGTAAACTCGGTCCTGCGATATTCCGCTCTTTGGTTCTGCGACTCGAGAAACTCGAGGAAGAAAGAAGTCTGGGAAACCGTCTCGACAAAAGCGGGGCGATCGGTTTTTGGAATTTTCTTTTGAAAGATTCTTTCGCCTAGACGCAGCTGATGCACAGCACAGCGTGATATCTTTATTGATAAAATACGAGGGGCGAGACGATTACAATGGGCAAACATGGACTAGCCCAGATCAACGGTATTTATGCCCACGCGAGGTATACTCATTGAACAAATACGGATGGGCCGCAAGCCCATCGCAGGCTGATTCAGATATGCTGGAAATACTTCCGAAAATGGATTCGACGCAAAGATCGACCAGAAAATTAGTTCTTTACTATACTATATAGATATATTAGGGTGGGTTAAAAGAAATAACTTTTTTTTTTTTTTTTTTCGTTAGTTACCATGAGAATATCGTTCAAGATGATGAAAAAAAAATTTTGTAAAAGTTTGAACTCTTAATATTAATATTAAGAGGTTCCTATTTGCGATTTTCTATATCCTTTTGTTCTTTTGTTTATTTTGGCGTTGTATTACTCAACAACGGATTGACGTATCGTAAAGAACAATACACATTTTTGTAAGAAATTGAACGATCTACAAAAAAGGTCTCTTGAGATTTTTTCGTAAATCTATTGGTTCAAAAGTTATTTGAGGTTAAAAGTTAGTTATGTTAAATTTCACGATTTTATTCATTTCCACTATGAAATAATGGTTGAAACTGATAAAAAAAATTATAATATCCCTTAAAGTTTGTGTTATCTTCTTTACTAAAATATTGAAATTATCCCAAAAGTTCTGACTACTTCACAAGAAATAAGTTTTTAACGTAAACCATAAACACAAAATTTACATTTTTATCAACTTTTGAACGAGTAGATTTACGAAAAAATCGCAGAAGACCTTTTTCGTAGATCATTTGATTTACTATAAAAACATGTATTGCTCTTTACGATACATCAATTCGTTGTTGAGTAATAAAATTCCAAAATGAAAAACAAAAAACAAATTTTCCCGTGTTATTTAAACGCGAAATGAAAAATCGCAAACAAGTACCTCATAATAATAATATTAAGAGCTAAAACTTTTACAGAATATTTTTTTTTTCGTCATCTTAAACCATATTTTCTCGCCGAATAACGGACAAAAAAATAGTCGTTTTTTTTTTTTGCTCACCGTAATATATATTATATCTACTCGAAATTTCCTTAATTCAGACGTTTCTTTACATCCTGCAGACTTTCCGAGCGGGTTTAGTAGATTAAATCGGTTATTAGGCCTGCGAACCGTGCGCTCGTTTATTGTTGGTCCGGAGTCCCTCTTCTAATTACGTAAGACCTTTCGGGTGTGCTTAATCGTCGCGGCCACTGCTCGAATGGATAGAGGTTTTACAGCCGTGCAAGGTAATTATTAATACCCCCGCGAGGGTTATTGTACGGACTCTTAATTATGAACGGCTTGTTTTATTTACAAATCTTGACTTGAATTGTAATTCATAAGCGTGCCGCGCGTTCGGTTTGTCTTCAATTTTTCATTAGAACGCGGTGTTAACAATATTGCTTTGAATTTTTGTACGCAGTATTGGATGTATCGCGGTTTTTGGTCTCATGTGCAGCGGTATGACCACATGTATTGTATGTATATGTTTGTTTCCTTGACCACATCGCGTACGCATATTTATTATGTATATATCTATATAATTATTATCGCTTTGACGTATGGTTACAAAAATTACTTTGACGAGGAAAATTATACCGGACGAAATGCAATAACAATGAGTATATTAATTACAGGTTAAACAATATGTGTACATGTGATATCGCAAAAGAAATTTTTTTCGTAAACTTCTAACGGTATCTTTGAAAATATTAGAACTTAGCACCTGACTAATACGAAAATCAGTATTAAAAAATCTTCTTTGGCGGAAAAATCCGATTTCACGATGTTTTGGTATTTTTTCGATTTTATAGATTTCGATTTTCGTTGAATCCAATTGATGATGATGGTTTAATAAACTAATAAACGATCAAGAGATCGAGAAAAGACTATGATCTCAACAGGGTCAAAAATTTCATCAGAATTGCGCTGGGAGCGAGATTTCGGAGTTACAAATAAAATGTGTGATCTTTACGTAGATATTTTAACTAAAATATCAATTTGAAGTTGGTTACGCTCAAAACTTTTGTCCTAACCACGTGTTAACGAATGTTACCAATTACAAGAAAATAATACCAGATGAATAAAATTGATCTTCTTTAGCGCAGCATCCTATACATAAATCAATGTGCTTGCATATAATTTGAACACTTTTGGTCAAATACAAATTGCATTAATATATCATCGGAAAAATCCTGGTTCAAGCCGAAATTTTGAGGACTCCAATTTTTATGGAACTATTTTTCATCGTTCCATAATATATCCTGAAAGGTCCAACTTCTAGCTCTGGCAAAGTCGTGGAATTTGATGTTTTGATGTTTACATACGTTCCTAAAATTATAAATAATGACTCAGACTCGATATGGAGGAATCCATATTCTCATATACGTTCTACTGAAAATCGCGAAGCAATAAATTTCTCTCGAAGGAAAACCATGATTGATCTGAAATGTCCCACGTTACATATACAATATTGCAATACTATACGTATGCGATACATATTAACACAAACCCTCAATCATCGGCGTCTTACGCACAAAGTTGAGTTTTATTACGACGTCACTTATCCAACATTTTATCTAAACTCCACTGCCTACCAAAGCATTTGTTTCCTCAAGGCGAGCACTCTGATGTAAAATGGAAAAGGAGTCTTCTCCCTCTGGAAATATTCTCAACCCTCGGAAAACAAGAAATAGCAGTATTATTATTAATAACCGTACAGCGACGCTGATATTAATAATGTAAAGAAAAGATAAGTAATTTTAATTTCATGCATGCGTATGATTTTATCTTATCACTCAGGTTTCTCTGGTTATGTATAAATAAACTGGAGTTTAAATTAAAGGATGATCTCTTTTTGACCTAAAATATCCCGTTCGATTCTCTTCTGCTAATTTTATCGTTATTTTTGATTTTCCAAGTATTATTTAAGGCAATATCTGTGCTCCCTAGGGTTCAAGAGGTCGGCGGGGTTCGATTCATCTCTCTAAAGTCGCGATTAAATTTCACACCCTCGGAGAGAAGTCGGGGTTGCATAAATTCATACTTCTTTATACACGTGTCGAGACCTAGACGCGAGAATGTAACATCAGACAGCGTCCTTTCACTGCCTTTTCCTTATCAAACGACGTGACGCGGCGGCGGGCGAGTCGAGGGAAAGGTTCTCGAGGGTTGAAGGGCATCCTGGGTAATCTTTCAAGGGCTTCGAACCCCTTCTCTCTCCGTCTCTCTTCCTCTCTGTGTCTCCTGCTCCTCCAATTCCACGCAGAGTCGAAAAGCGAAGGTGGCTGACGGCTGACACCGCGCCGTTATTACAGACGCGTTTAATCCACCCTGAAGAATTCCGCGTCCAAACCCGGACCATCATCTCGCATGACAAATTACCAACCCGACAGAGCCGTCAATATGAATTTTCACGTCATCGCTTTTGGGGATGATAATTATTTCAACTTTTGAGGAAAAAACCTCACGTTCGTCTCCCTGCTTTTCAATTCATCTCGTGTATTTTTAGCTACCGTTCATAGACTTCGTTTTTCTGGCCAGATACAGAGAAGACTTAAATGCGAACCACATGATGCACCGCTTACACTCGTACGAGCAAAAATAACTAACAAGGAAACAGGCTATTCCGATCTAACCACGCGGTCCTGAACCGTTTACTGCATTACTTCAAGGTTGACGTTGATATGCGCAGATCTGATTGTCAGAGGGAAGAAAACTCACCGACTACGATCAGTGAGGTGCATTGTCCTCTTCTACTCTGCGGCGCTGCGCAGATGCAGCCTGTTTATACGCGTCCTCCTACGTACGCCCATATAACGAAACTGGAAATAAACGAATCGGCCAATTCATATTCCCCTTCGTCCGTCCTTCATTTTACGCAAATTTCACTCTATCCCACAGCAATTCGCACTGCAATTATAATACGCACAAAATTAATTAATTCTAATTTTAAACAAACCTCCGAGTATTTTGCAAGCATATAATAGGTAACAATAAGTGAACGGGGTGCCTATGATGACATCGTGTTGCGAAGAAGGATTAGAGGGGGGGGGGGGGGGCAGGGGTTGGGCTACGCAGTCTGCAGGGGTTGTCGAGTGGGTCTGATTCATATTGTCGTCGTTAGGCTGCGGAGTAAGTACGCGGGCATGAACTCGGTGGTGAAAAGGTTCGTTCGACTCCCTCGTTGTCGGAGAGAGGCATTAGAGGGAAGGAGAAAGCGCGACAGATCGATACTTTCTTACCACAGTTAGTATGTACGTAGAGTATAACCGTTTCCCTACCCCTGTGTGTGTTGTCCTCCTCGCTTGCTATTTATTGTTGGCCTCGCTCATTTTCCACGGGGGATGACGCGGAGGTCCAACGCCGTCATTCTTACGCCCACACCTCGAATTAAACATTTCTTTATACGCCACCTGTTCACTCGCCGAATGCTGTATAATTCCAATTTCCCGGGAGACGGAAATTTTCACTCAGGTTCTCATGATTATTCAATATATATATATATATATATATATATATATATGTATATATATATATATATATATATGTTTATGTGGAATATCATTAATTTATACGTAAAAATTTATCAAGTATTTTGGTGTACCTAGTTGTTCTACTTTACGACGATTTATTGAAGTGTGGTGAAAATTTTCGCCAATGTTTATCGGAGATAAACACCAATTGCCAAGTTTATAATGATTGTACGGTACGTGCATACCTTCGTAACATTCAAAGAAATTACCGAAGAAATTTGCTAATGTTTCTAGGTTGTTTGGAACGACTTTGCAGACTCGTTTTATTCTGGTAAAATGCCGTGAGAGAAGAGGGAATTATTCAAATTACAAAATTGTTCATACTCACTCGAGTTGTCATTTGAATTCATTATTTATAAAGTTCATCGAATAAATATGCACTCTATATACGACGATATTTATGCGGAGAGTTGTTCTCTTGTAGAATAATTAACAATATGTCAGACTTTGCGGCAGAGCCAGATGCAGAGAATTTGAAATCACATGCATTAAATTCGCTTTCTCTCTCTCTATCTCGAAAACTCTGCCATGCCCGTCTTCCTTCGTATGGATATATCTCATACGTATATATATATATGTATATATATAGATCCGAAGCTTTATATACGTATACCACTACCAGCAATATATAAAGTTTCGGATCGTTGAGAAATCGATTTGCAATTCAATTCAAGAGCCGGACGGGGACAGATTAAGAAGCTGATAGCTTCGAGCAATTGATTGACCGGAAATAGAATTTTCCCGCCTCTCGGGAATTTTGTAATTGTCGAAAAAAATTCAAAATACGAATGAATTTTTCCTACGTCGACGTCTGCCTGTAATCGTGTTAATCGACTAACCATTAGTTGCGGGTCAAAATTGACTAGTTGAAAGGATAGTTCTCAGAATTCTAAATCTGACAATGATAATCTCTACAGATAATGTTTTGATCATTTAAAGAATTAGCAGAAAAAAAAAATTGTATAAATAAATAAATTATGTAACGCGGTATCGTGACAAATCGATAAACGACACAGTTTCGTATTCTGTATTATCTTGTCCTGAGAAATGTCTCGACTTTTATTCTACCATACAAGAAGAAGTCGACGTGGTTTCCGTGGTCCCGTGTAGCCTTCGGGTTTTTGGCCATTGCCCACTATTTCCTCTTCCCCTCCTCACATCTTTTATATCCTTATCTCCTTGGCAATCGTTTCGACAACTCATCCCCTTTCAGCCGTAGTGGAGACGGAGCTTGTAGACCGCCGAAGCAATTGCTAAAGCCATTCTCCTCTCCCTTTAATCCAATGCGCTGCTGGTATCTATACAGAAGTAGCTATTGGCTTGATTAAATGCAATACATCGAGGCGTCATAATGTTTTAGACGAAATGTTACGAAACGGCGCTACATCCGATAAGAATTCTCATCATTTTCGTGTGTCGGGGATGCGGGGAGGGAAAAAAACAATTTTGAATTGCGGAGAGGCGAAGAGAATCGACAGTATTAACGATGGCGGACGGAGTGCGGTTGCACGATCGAATTGTTACGGATCGTTTGATAAGGACTCCGCCTTCACGAGTTCAAGACTCTCGAGCGTGTCAAATAGGGTTCGCTTCTTCTTGTTGGAAGCTCGACAACGCGTGCAGCATTGAACGTGGCGTTACGCCAACTGCAAAGAAATTTTTTCTCCAGAATTACCGTTCTCCGCATGAGCAGTGAAACTGGGATAAAAAAAATACAAAAATACTAAGAAGAAGGAGAAAAGAATCGAAAAAAAAGACACGGAGTAAAGTAAGAAGTTTTATGCCGCCTGTCGCTGTAAGCCTGCTAGGAGTAAAATATACGTCCGAGTCAGCTTCTGCATCTGATCTGACACCTCATCTTCGTTCTTCTGTTTCTTGTACTTTTTTCTTTTCCTCTCGTTGCACGTATTGTACCGTTGATAATTTACCGTCAATTAATTACTCTGATCATTATACGCCGACTTTAAGCAGTCGTGCAGTAGCTTTAAATCGAACTTTACATTGATAAATTAAATAGCTGTTTCAAGGCACCAATTACTTCTTTGAAACAAACTCAGTAATCGCGTACACAACACGTGACACAGCACAACGAGACAACCGCGGCTCTTTTTTAACATCTGTAATCAGCTTGTGCGCTGGGGGCTGATAACCTTGGGCGAAGGGTTAAAGGTCACCTTGTAAATCTCCTCTTTCTTCTTCTCTTTCTCCTTTTCTTTCTCTCATCCTCTCCGTTGAACAAAAGCGAAAGACTTACTACCTGCACGCTTTCATTATCACGCTCTAGCGCGAAACCTACGGTGAATATCAGGGAGGAACCCAATTACACAAAGTGTACTCCGAAATCGTGAGGTTTATCTTGTATATCGCAGTATTTCTCCCCACGTGTTGTATGTACAATACAAGCGGAAATTCGACTGTCGATTTTTGATCCGCACCCTGGTAGTTGGAGGGCGGTTTTCTGTCCCTTTAGAGTGGAAATTCATGGTATTAACGATCGAGCCATGTTCTCATTGAACTTCCTTCTTCGGCGGTGACAGAATTGCACGCTGGACGAATCGCTTAACGTCTGGCTCGTTGCCGAACTTCGACTCGCGGAATCTGACGTTGTTTTGCGGTGCGGGCGACGAACGAATGGCGAACGCAAGAGGAGACCACGGAGGTCTTTGACCCTTAGGGAAAAAAACCGAAGGAGGAAATGTCGTGGCTGATGCAGCGGTGAGGAATTAACAACCTGCTTCTGGTCTATTGCTGGATGCTGCAGGTCTGGCTCAATGGATTTTATGGTTTTAGCACGGCACGCACGGGGCGATCGGATGGTACCTAAATGCTTGAACTTGAATCGACGCTACGTGATGCAGTCTGCTCGTTTCGATTGGACGTTGAAAACATTCTAATCATCGAGGCTGCAAGGCCAATTATCAGCCTGTTGTGGTAATTGCTTAGAAGGCCAGTGTCGTCGAGTAAACTACTGAAAAAGTAGAAATATCCTCCGCGTGACTATATATACGAAGAAAGTTAGAGAGTCGAAAATTCACCCCTGCATCCAGCGAGCATGGTTCGTTGATAAACATGAGGGGTGGATAGGAGGGAGCAAAAAGAGCCGCTTTTTACAACCTGCACCACCTCTCTTGAAATTTTCAACCATGAGTCAGATTTAAACCCCTCTGTCGTAGGTGCTCTTGCGGAGGGAACGAAAAATACTGCCGTGTATATATAAGGTGCGAAGGGTGCGCGCCCAACGCTGCTAGTAAAAGTGTTGTAATCAAGCATGGGGGAGTGATTAAAAAATGTGCTTTTTTCAGCCTCGCCGTGCTTTTGTCGCCACGCGGGTGTTCATAGTGTCTACTAAATTTTGCAATCGCCTAACTGTAGAATTAGCTGCGGTGGTAATTCTGTGTAACGCCATTTCTTGTACCGCATTCGTACCGCATCCAATTTTTTTTCATTCACTCGTCGCTGTACCCATGTGGAAAACAGAACTTTGCAAGAACAATGGCACATGGGACAAAAGCACTCCGCGGACTTCTTCTTCCTCTTATTCTACGGTCAATTAACCGAGTTGACTAGCCGCGACAGCCGAAGGAATGAATCTCGTCCCTGCATCGCTGAAACATACGTTCCCACTTCCTCGCCTATTTATTTGATTAAACGAGCAGTCGGCTCGCGTGGTCTCGTCTATCTCGTCTGCCTGGGTGGGAGCGTTTAGCTTCGAACAATTTATCTTACGATTCATTGCCAAGTTGTTTACAGTCCGTACGCGGACGAAAAAGAGATTGATACAATTTAATGTACTTAATAAGTGATTTTATCGGGAGAAAAATACAGACAATAGTATATTCATGTATTACGATTATGTTTTACGCGTTTTTTCATGCGTTTTTTTCATACACGAGTCACGAACTACCCGTTTCTATTACGATAGACTGAGTCTGCGAACGCGCATGCGCGGAGGAGTTGAAACTTGTCTTTTCTGCACTGCACGCATGCGCAGTCGCGAACAAACCTGATATCACGCGACCCTAACCTCAATTTCGTGCAATATTTGCAATATTCGTCTTCGGCTCGTATTCGTGCTCACCTAAGACTCAAATTGTTTTACAATTGTTGAAGTTTACCTCCTTGTTACACAATATATTTTTCTGTCCCTCTCTGCAGTAAGCCGATCCTAATTAATATATTACGTGTAGCCAGTAGAGTAATAAGAGTGTAATCCTCTAGTTCTTATATTAGTACTGTTGGTTGTTCATTCGACCCACTTTCGAGAGGATGTAAGTACAGTATTCAGGTACACTTAGAGACATAAAGAGACCGTTTCCTCGAGATTTTTTCGCCCTCTATTCGTTCGAGCACCATAAGTTTCATTGTCTCGCATTAATTCCTGGGAACCGGGCTGAAGTAAGTGACGCGTTAACAGATAACGCAGTATTTTTGAAAGCATTTAGAAATAATTACTCCGAGTTGAAAGCTGGGCGAGTCGTAGTCGTCATTTTCAATTTGAATATCGAAATGTATCCCCTGACTTTCAGTGCGCGATGGGAGCGATCCCAGCTGCAAGACGAGGGGCTGGAAATATGTGATTTTTTATGTTCTCTGCCCCCTGCTACGGCGGAAAGTTCTCCTTCTTTTCGATTATTTTTCTTCGCGTTTTGTTCCTTCTCCAAAACTCCGCCGACTTTGGGCCTCCGCGAAGCGCGTTTATCCGACTCTTTTAACCCTCGTCTCGTAACATGGCAAACGGAAACTACGAGTTTCTCTTTTTCAAGCAGGCGACACGATTTCACCCGGCATAATATCGAGCTGCGACTTACATGTATGTTCATACATACATAATCTTACGGGTCACTGAAGCATCGATCTTCGCAGGATGAAATCGTAAGGCGATAACTCTGCACTCTATAGTAATATTGAATTTACAACTGTCGTAAAGTGACTTGAAAAAATGTCGGCGAATTTTCCTGTCACCCTCACGTCGTGCGTCGGTACATGTTTGATCGCACGACCGTCATGAAAGATGCATCACTGCTCTGAACTTTTACGACGACGTGTAACAAGCAAAGAGGAACTGCTACGTAAACACGCATTTACAGAGCCGTTGAATATTTAATAATTTAAATATGTGCATGTATAACGACCCTCGGTGTCAAGTGATATGGATGAATTTACTCGATTCCAGTTGTTGTACGAAGCAGCCAGATGCTGTTCACTTATTCAAGATTTATCGCGAGACGGCTAAATCGCGTGAATATCAAAGTCTTGGAAAAAGATGTGCAAAAATTTTACACCTGAATTTGAATTATACCGCGACCCATGTTATTGCCGCGGAGTTTGTTATCTTTCGTTTGCATTCCTTGTAATACTTTTTTTACAGCTCGGAATATTCGGAATCTTATTCCAGGCGAAATTTAGAAGCCGATTATACAGTTCTGCGGATCGTTGAGGTTGTGCAAAAGTTTTCCAGCAGCAGATGGAAATAGAATACATTTCACCCCGAATTATGCCGCCTCGCGGGGGTCGTCGTCACATCGTCTGTTTTATTGAAATCTCTAGCCTTGCCCAACGAGATACTGGAAAATAGTTTAAAATTCGCGGTATAACTTTACCGGGTGTCATAAATCTTCACAGCCGCTTTCCAAGTTAATTAAAAACGTCTTTGCAATCTACCGTAGCGTGCGAAGCCTACTCAGTTTGCATTGAAAAATTTTCCTCCTGCAGCACGACGACGGTGAAATATGCATTATGCGAACTTAGCCTGTGGAACCAGCCTGCTCTTATATACATACATATACTATACACGTTGGTAATTGTACAGCTCCTCTTTTCGCTGCAGTCAGTCATTGAGGTATCCACTATTGTAAACATAACTTTCCCTCGAAATTGTACCGTGCCTGTAGCGAGGCAATCTTTTGAAAACGAAAGCCCATAAAAGAAAAGCTGTCCATACGATACGTATATGTATATCCGTGCTGAAGACCCGCCATAAAACACCCCCGTTCGCACCGTTCAATGCTATAAAAATACAAGTTTTACTGCAAAAATGCCTGTAAAATTATACGCGTTAGGAACAATAAAAAAAAAAATGAAATTACCCCGAAAAATATACTATATCTTTCTTAAACTCTGCAGATCATAATCAAGTACCTCGTATATTCCGCTTCGGTTCGTTTTATAGAATAACACACATAAATGTGTATGAAAAAATGAAACGGTTATCGTATAATAAAAATAATGGTTTATATCTGATATTTTCTGGAGGTTTCTTTCGACCGAATTGAAGCTGATTCCTCGCGTATTTCTCTATCTCTCTTTCAAATTTTCAACTTTACAATTAATATTGTTCCATCTTTCTATTTTCAATTCCAGGCGACTCGCTGCAATCTACACCCCTCGACAGAGCTTACAAAGGGACGGTTCTGGGTCACTACCCGGACTCTGTGCCTTGGAACCACTTTGACAAGCACGCCGTCTGCATGGTAAGCTCATCTTTAGATATACACGTGCATATAGGTACGTATGTATATAAGGAAGTGTGTAGTTCCTTTGGATTTTTGCCCGTCTTTTTTCTGCGCAGCCTATTTTAACTTTCTCAACCCCTTTTCTCTCCCCTTTTACCCTGCACCACGGCTGACTTGTATAACGTACGTACGCTTACGTGCCGAGCAAATGTGTTTTTTGTCCCTCCCGTATATGCATTGCGTGTGGTATACGTGTACATACTACTCTACGCAGGCATCAGTAATCGTTTTTTTCGCAGTGCAAGAAAAAAAAAAAAAAATAAACGAAACAAACAACGTAATTTACTGTGGTGTCCAGGAATATTTATCTGCAACTTTTTATCCTTACTGTATTACGTTAATTGTTCAGATTTGCTGAATTCTGCGCAGCTGCATGTAACTCGATATCTTTATTATTACGCAGTATCCACGTCTCAGGATTGTTATATGTACATCTATACACTGTATGTACAAATTGTAAATAAGTAATCGCGAAAATGAACTGGCAGATCATGATTTGTTGTATAAACTTCCAAAAGTATTCTGCAGGGCCTTCTTGACTTTCACGAGAGAGTTGTGTCAAGAAAAACCAGGAATTATTCCTTACCTTTGTTTGTAGGCAGGTTCAAAGCCGCGGTCTACATGTATAAACATACACACATAAGACTGGCTGAGCAGCTCAATAACAGCTGCTGTGAAACTTGAGGGAAAACTTAATTAAAGACTTTGATACTTATACGTACGTCTGTATAATTAGCAAATCCCGCCTTCCGGCGCACGTGCAAATAAGACAAAACGATATTTAAATGTACTCAGTCAATCCTTTCTTTCGGGGAAAACTTGTTTTAACGTCTCTGAAATTCCGTTTTCCTTTTCATTTTTCCACCCTCCTAAATTGCTTTGATTATCTCCTTTCAACCGTACAATCCGTTTATCTCTTTTATTGCTTGAGATTACTATATTTACCCGTGTGCTCGGGAAACTGCCAAGCAAACAGAAATTTTCAGCTACTAGAAAGTCGCCCAGGTCTGAGAGGGTATGTGACACCCCCGTAGGACAACCAAATTGCGTACTTTGCTAGCAACTCGTGCTCGGTCACGTTAAGGAGAAGCTTGTATGCTTTTTCGAGAATTATCAGGCCAAGAGCCTCTTGACATGAGTATAGTTTCGAGCTCGTTCGAAGAAGAGTGTCAACCGTATACCTTATACTTATAATGTATCCAGCAAATTCTCATTTATATGAATAAAAATAGCAGCATAGTTATCTAAGTGAAAAGAAACACGCGATATGTGCCCTCTCTTTGACTGCATACGTGTAGACGAATTTCAAATAAATGTTTCGTCTCAATTTTCAGCTCTGTTTACCCAGTGGCCTGAGGTTCCGTACCCAAAAACACTCGATAGAACCTTCATTTCACTCGTTCGTACTCACCAAAGAAGATGGCCATCGAACCTATGGTTTCAGTCTTCTGTTCTACGAGGAGTGTCGCAACAAAAAAATATGCCATGCTATGCAGACCCTTCAATCTATGCACATCACCGAACTGAGCAGTGGACAGAATGGCACCCCACCTATGTGAGTTCCCATATTCCCAATCTTTCGTCTTTATTTTCTTATTCGTTTGGTTTTATTTTCCAAATATATTAAATATTTCTTCCCAACTTCTAGCCCCAGGCGAGGACAAGATGGTCATAACACTAGATCCCTACCAAGACATTTCAAATTATCCGCTCACTCACCAGGCGCAGCTCTCGGCTACTATGATTATACCAAAGATAAACTTCTGGTCACAAAGTCTATCTCACTGCTGTGCCAGCAGCCGTACCTCCACGCCGCTCGTACCTTTCTCACCAATCTTTACAAGTTAGTATCGAACATAACAGAAAAAGAAACAAACAAAATGTGTACCAGGAATGTGACATTATAGATGAGAAATAAGAAATTAACACTATTCGTTATAGAAATACTTTATCACAACATATGGGCTTCAATATTCCTAATTAAATGACTTTTCATTAATCTTTTTTCAGATGCGTCCCAAGGCATCCAGGTCCTGGCCTTAGCTTAGAGTCTTATGTATACAATCTTCTTTATAATGTTCCGATACCTCTTCCTGGTAAATCTCTCAAGTTTTTTGTACCAAATGATGAGCCAGCTAAGGCACCGCTAGAGCTTGTCATACATCAGCCAACTTTGCCGGAAGAGTTGCCAATGCTTGACTATCCGCTTAAGGACATATTTTCGTGGCTTGGAGTCGACTGCGTAATACAGCTGTTCACTTGTCTGTTATTGGAGAATCAAGTACTATTGAGAAGTGCTGATTTTCAGAAACTCATGGTTGTCTCAGAGTGCATTACTGCCCTTCTGTTCCCATTCTCTTGGCAACATGTGTACGTACCAATATTGCCGGCTAGTTTACATCACTTTCTAGACGCTCCTGTACCTTTCGTTATGGGGTTACATGCTCAAAGTGAAGGAGGCAATTTGAAGATTGCCAGTGAAGTGAGTGTACCTTGTTGTATTTCATACGCACTGCCAAATGAGTCATTTTCAATAATTCTGTTACTCATTCTAGCACTCATACTGTTACAGGCAAACCTGTGTTATGTAGATATAGACAAACAGAGTATCCAATTACCCGAAGAGCTACCGGTGTTTCCGCACAGATTACAATTCATTACTGAAATTAGAGAGTTACTAAATAAATTCAAAGTGCCACATCCTGATAAGTAAGTTTCTGGTTCGTCATCTTTTGAGTCTTCTGCAGAGCGGCACTGTGTCCTAACTACTTTCTTTCACTTTTATTTTTTCTCTCAGGACTGACAATATGGCCATCAATTATTTGAACGGAGATATCATGACTAGCAGCTTGACTCTTCCCGGATCAGGATTTCACCATCCTAGAAGAAAACATTCTTTGCACGATGTTTTGGATTGGGACAGGCCAGACCCTGAACCACACTCCGAAACGGTGCAAAGAATAGTTGACATTGTCAAGAGGACAGGTGAGATCATTTATTTTCGGTACTTGACTCCCAGTGATACTGTGCTGAATCTAGTTGCTTTTGCTTGACACTGCAAGGAGCTGCAAATTTGAATGTAAGCTTTTCTGACAACTTGTTTCGAATATCGTAATACATGTTTATGTTCTATCAATTATCTAGGAGTAAACTTGGGTGATATTGACTCCGTGGAGAAAACGACAAAAGAGAAGGTACTCACTGCACAGGAAGAGTACCACGATACTCTCATCTTCAATAACGCTCTGAGAGAAATATTTCTGAATCGTTTCGTGCAGATATTCTCAAGCTATGAACATTTCGTCATTCAACCTAGCCAGGTAACAGAAATGGCACCACACATTTTCTTGTATATATATATAATCATAATCTTCATATAAAGTCAACCGTTACTTAGCGATTCTTAAACTATCTTCCTGCCCTGGAATATTCACTCTCTATGAATATGTTGAAACCAATTTCAGGACAAAGAAGAATGGTTGTGCAACAGAGACAGTATGCATGTCTTTGACAAGGCTACTTTTTTGTCTGATCAGCCTGCACAGCATTTGCCCTTTCTTTCGCGGTTTTTGGAATCTCAAATGTTTGCGTCGCTTGTTGATAATAAAGTTTTAGCTGCTTGGAGTGAGTTGGATCCTAACATCAGAGTCTTTGATCAAAGAATATCCCAACTAAAGTAGGTTGACCATTATTCAACAGAGATAAGATATTGAAAACTTCTTACAATTGACGTCTTACTGTGATAAATATTCTCGTCGTGATTCCTTCCTTGTAAAGGCAAAAAGTTGGTGAAGGAATAGTGAGATCGCCTTGCTACGAGACCTGCCAAGCTGTAACTGCAACGCAGAAGCTCCTTGAACAACGTCTGAACAATGTCGAGCTGGAGGCTGTTCCACCGACTGAAATTCTTCCTCACAGAGCAGCTTACTTTCGAAGTTTTCCACTCCTCGACGGTGTCGCCTTGAATAAAGAACCAACGCAGAGGTGATTTTATACTATTCTTTTAAATAATTCACTGCTACTCTTAATATTGAAACAATAATAACATCATTTCTTGTTCTTGCTGCTCCATGTAGTCTACTTCGGTAAGATAACACCTTAACGAGTTCTTTCGATGCTGACTGTTGCATGTCTGTTTCGTATACTTTTCGAAGAAAATATGCATTTTTTTTCTATATTCCAAAGTATAATACGAAGAATACAGATATTTTGAATATGTTTAAATGTTTTTGGTTTTTAAGATTTGTCAGAGTACATATGAAAGATTTTATAGAATATTTGTACAGAGTCCTTTAATGACGTGAAATTATTGTCTGTCCACAGCAGCCGGAGGGGCCAAAAACAATGGAAGTATAAAATGAAAATGATTGAAGCCAGCGGAAAGCTACAAACTCCGCAAGAATCTCAGTCCCCCCGACCACAAACTAAGTTTTCCACTGACATGAGCCCAGCACTGATTGCACAAGCCAATTGGACTTTTGTGGAAAAATTGCTCAAGGTATTTAAAAAATTATATTTTTTTGCTGAATAGATAAAAAATTCTCATATCGTGAAATGGCGTGCTCAAACTGTTCTGGATAAATTTTCTAGGACTGTAAGTCCAAAACGAAACGAATGCTGGTAGAGAAAATGGGTTCTGAAGCAGTGGCACTTGGTCACGGGGGTGAATTTCTTTCGGATGTTGAAGAAAATACTCTGGTTGCCAGCCTGTGCGACCTTTTGGAACGAGTGTGGAGTCACGGGCTGCAAAACAAGCAGGGAAAAAGTGCTCTCTGGTCACATCTGACCACTTATCAAGAGCTAGATGAGTGTAACGATGCGACAAAAAGTATAGACCCCAATTTTTTAACTCCAGGTAATTTCGAGAGGTCTTACATGAATCATCAACTAGTAATTGAAATAGCATAACTATCACTTGTCATCGATCATCTGCTTTTATCCTTTATGCCTAACTCCACCCATGTTAATAACAATTAAAACATTTCAGGTATATAAAATCGTTATAAAATATTTAAACATTCGTTTGGTATAACTAATAAGTAATTATTCACCCATTGGAAATGCAGCTCTCGCTTGGTGCGTCCTGAGGAAGCGCCTTGATTGTACGTTCTCTGCCCTTATATTGAAGATCAATCGCACTTGTTCTATATTATGACTTTGTTGATAAAGTTATCAATATTCCTTTTATTGAACACTTATAGAAGTAGTCGACATAGTTAAAAATATAAATAACACAGAATATGTGCTGATTGTGAATCACTGCTTCGTTGATATCGTGTTTTGACTCATTATCCATACTCAATAGGCGTTTTGTAAATGCATGCTTCACTGCTGAGGTTTATCAAATATGCAAACACTTAAAATTTTTCGCACCATAGTTCACACTCATGTACCTCTGCTATATAAAATTTCTCGGCTGAACTAATAACATCTCGTGTGACTAACAAATTCAATTTATCCCATAATATGTTCTTTGATGAATCTTAGTACATAATGGTGAATGCGAAATATCTTCTGTTCCATGTATTATGTAATTTAGTATCTTTTCTGTGGCACATTCTTATGTTTGCTTGTTTCATTTTTATGTTGTAAGAAATAGTTGAGAAATCGTCGAATAAGTTTTTTGGGTTCCCGGATCTCTTGATTTCATCGATTAAGAGCAGTAACATATTTGAAATTGCTTCATATCTGAAGGAGAACTTTAATGGTAAGCGTTGCTTGTGGTTTGTTGGTAAAATTATTACTTTCGTTCAGCTTTCATCCAGACTCAGTGCCCTGCAGAGTTTCTGAATCATTAAACTTACCATAGAATCAGTGTCTTAGAGTTACGTTACTCATACTTATGCATGCTTTGGTGATGAATCGCTCACAGCAGTCAAAATGCACGCTTGTACCAATGTTTTTGTCTATAAATCAAACAATCACGGCAAGTGCAAATCTATAATAAATTTTAATGGCTACAGATTTATCCAATTTGGCACTAGAAACGGAAGTTTCTCCAACACGAGGAAGAGAGAGACACAAATCGTCTGGTGAACGAAAATCCGTTGGTCCAGAGCATTTAAGACCTTTACCAGACTCTTTGATCTTCGATATAAGAAATGTACAAGCAATGACGGACATTAAAACTCACATCGGTTATGCTAGAGCGTGGGTCCGTCTTGCACTGGAAAAGAAATTGCTGTCGAGGCATTTGAAGACTTTGCTGTCAGATACGGCATTGGTCAGGTAGCAATTCACTGAATTGAAACAAATAATGAATTACTGAAACCGAATGGGATCCACTAATTCTCCTATATTTTTTGTATGCAGGAGTCAGTACAAACGTTCTGCATTTTTACGATGTGAAGAAGAAAAGGAGCAGTTTCTGTATCATCTGTTGACACTGAATGCTGTCGATTACTTCTGCTTTACAAATAATTATCCGACAACAAAATTGCCATACCGAGTGGTAATATTTCCGAGTAGAAAAGCAAGCGCCGCTACAACGACAGCTAATAGCTGGGTTGCTATATCCGGTACCTTGTGCGAGACGAATCCTGTTTCCATTCCCAAGGGGGCATTAGAATTCGTCTTTCATGTAAGTATTAAATGTACTTGTTTGCAGCCAATAGTTATCGTTCATAATTATACAGTTACAATACGCCCTCATTTTACTGTGCAGCACAGAAACTTGGGGGTACTATCGACGTTAAGGATAGGCCATGATAACACAGGTCTTTCCCCAAAGTGGATGGTTGAACACATAGTCGTTCGTAATGAGGTAACTGGACACACATTCAAGTTTCCTTGCGGTCGATGGCTGGGTAAAGGAATAGATGATGGATCGACTGAAAGATTACTGGTCGGAGCTTTGGTGCCCAAGAGTATCGACAATGAAGAACTTGTCGAATCTTGTTCTACTCCACCTAGATGCCGTTCACCTAGCATTCCGAGAAGAATAACGCTGACACATATCGAACTGCAGCATATGCTTGGTAACAATCATATGATTGAGCTTCTAAGATAACTTGATATTCAAAATTGATCAGTGAATACAATTACTGAATCAAAACCCCTTTCAGGAGAGGCAGTTAATGCTATCGTCAAATTTCACTACAGAAGAGAACCTCAAGATGGTTCATTAACTGCACTGCTGTGCGGGGAGAGCGGCCTTGTTCCTTCTCTTGAGCAGACGTTTCTATTTGGATTTAAGAGCCAAAGATTATTTGGGAAAAACCTTTATGTTTGGGATTACTTCGGTAATTTTTTCAAATACCCTAAAATCGCGTGGTGAAGTCTTTCTTGGCAAATTTGTTCAAAATCATGAAATTGCCATTCTTCTAACTCGTACATTTTGCTGATCAACAGTGCGGGTGAAGGAAAACTTTGAAATTTCTCTACTGGAGGAAATGGATGAATATTCACAGAGGCTTAGCAGAGACAGAAGGGCTCTGACAGAGAATAACCAACGGTTTAACATTTTACGAAGCTACTGTCACCTTATCGATCAAATAAACACGTGTAGTCAAGCTTTGGGCAAAGACGGAAAGTTTCAGTTATTCATCTGTCTGGGAGCTAGGTACGTGTGTTCATCATATTTTATTCGTGGTTTATAATTATTTTTGCTTTCCTTTGTCAGTAATAATAATATTGCTACAATTCGTTACAACTTGATAGAGAACACCTATTGCATCGCATGTTAAGTCCGATGAGCGAAGCAAGGTCAACAGTAGACATGTATGAAGAGATATCTTTCCTGCGGAGTCCTCAGCTGCTCACTTTCCTCATTCAGATACTGGAACCATTAGACGAGTTTCACATTGTTCTTGAGAAAAGCCTGACTCAGGGGATTTCGAGTATCTGCTAGTCATGCATTTCACATTCCATGTTCGAAGAAAGTGAGCATAAGGTGTCTGTGTTATAGTGATATATACATAATTTGTGCTACTCTTTGAAATTCAGAACACACTGAGTTCGTTGAGAATTGATTTCCGATAACTGTGTGAAAAATGGAATGAGATTTTAGATAATTTTTTATTTATTATTTGAATCGTAAGACATAATTGGAATACTATATTTTAGACAAGCTTTACTTTTAATATGAAGAAAAACTTTAATCGGTGACCGCGTAGCATTGGTTTTCCTTTTACTGATTTTTATAAGCTAATCTCATTTCATTTCAAGAAATATGAGAATGAAACAATCCCGTTCTTCTATTTTACCTGACTTTACTTGCCGTGACGATTGACATAAATACCGAAGAGAATGTGTTAGGTGATATTTGTAGGTAAATAAAATGTTAGTTAGTATGTAACCGAACCCATGTACCAAAGATGTTATTATTGTTACTACGTTCGTCAAGATTGTGATGATATGCCACAAAATCTGCACATGACATTAGTCTTAGGGTCTTTTAGATATACTTTTGTTCTCTTCGTTTTATTTTCTCACTCTTTGTTAGTGTGTGTACATAGTAGGTAGGATATTATTATACATACTGCAGATTCAGATATTTCACATATTATGACGACAGGTTTTTTGCATCAAACTGTCTGCGTTTCTTTCTACACGCTTTGATATTCAGAACCAATATTTCAAATAGTCCAATTGACATTGCTGATGACATGAAAAAATCATCCTCTCACCATGGACATGTAATAATGGCAGTGAATAACCCAAATGGAAAAAACTCAGTGATAGACGAATTTTACAAGCAATAATTAGTTATTATGATCTTGATTTAAAATCGAAAGGCTACTACTTTGCTCGTAATCAAATAAATTTGTCATTTTACCATAGCACCAGTGTAGATAAATATGATCTGTATATTTCTCATGACTTTTTGTTTTCCTGTATTGTAGTAGATATGCTTAGAGGTCAACGATGTCAGTTTTATAAGTATTCCAATTTTATTTTTTTTTTGACGTGAGTTAGTACGATGAATAGATAACAATTAAAGTCTAATAATAGGGCTTAATCGGAAGCATAATAAAATTAGAACCGAAGTATCGATTGCAAACGCGGTAATATATTCGTATAGATAATTTATTTTCTTTGTACATGCAGAGCACATATTATTCGAAAAGTCCCTGATTAAAGCCTTAATAAGATATCAAATAATACTATGGAGTGGTAATCAAAAATAAGATGGAAGAACGTACATGAAGAAAAAAATAGAATAAAATTAACAGTATTACATCAACTCACAAACTTTATTTTTCTCTTAGCTGAACTCTTGCCAGAAATAGCTAATTATACCTATAAGAGGATGGAACTGACGTGATTTATCGTGATCTATCGTAATATTAATACTTGTTCTATAGCATCGTGCAATATCTTATTGGGATTCTCAAACAACTTGTACACTCCCGTGAGTTTTGCCTTCAGTAGTAATGTGCTGCAATATTGTATTGCTAAAAGACTTCACTTCGAACATGCATACAAATCATATATGACAATCGAGATATCACCGTTTCACTATCATGCATTCACATTGACACTGGTTTTGCGTAACTCCAACATATACTTGCATCGCAAGACGCTCAGTTTCATTCAAATATCACCATACATTAAAGTGACATTATTATCATATGCAATGGATTAAGTTGTTAATGGCAATTTCGTCTATATCTTAAACAAGGCGGCAATCTGAGGACTTGTTATGTATCCGTATAGTGTTTGACCGTCGAGCAAATACTGCCGAACATTTGTCATATCTTTAAAATTATCAAGCACGTGTCTTTTCGGTCCTGCCAACTATGACAATAATATTCCTGGTAATACATAGAATTGTACTGCACTAACTCCTATGTACTGATCATCGGTTTATGTAGTTTTGTAAAGCGTTATCCTTGACATAACTGTCCTGAGGAAGTGATACCTTGTCATTATTTTTTAAACTCATTACGTAAAACTGTATACTACTGTTTTGAAATCTGCTCTTGTCTAACCATTATTTCCTTTGAATTAGGAAAGAAAAAAGTCTAGCTCATGGACTTGGGCTTCGTTGCTGTATCAATTATCTTTTTGAATTTCCCGGTATAAGGCTGATAGTAAAACAGTATGCTTGTGGGTTTGTCAACTTTTGTTCTGAAATTATCATTGCCTCGTTACATTATCAATCCTGTAATAACACTGCTTATTATAAAACAGATGGGAATTATAACTTACTTTTTCCACATCATTTGCCAACCCAATATTTCTTGGTCAAACCTAAAATCGTGGCAGCAAATTCGATGCAGTCATTATGTAACGGATATTGGATTTTAAAAACTGAGTATATACAGATTTCGCATAACGTACAAAGGACCAAATAAACGATACTTGATCTTTCTTGTAAACATAATAAGTCTCGTTTATCAAAACGATGATAGCTGAATACATAAAGCAAAGTCTCAACGGAGTCATACTTTTGAAAGAAACGTGTTTTAAGTGTTATAAGACAACGCTAATGCACCGATAATGCTTACATCGATGACATTGTATTTATTCAGATTTTTGTGTGTTGTAACAACATGATCATCTCAGCATCAGTGTGCATAAAATCTCAATCTCGGCACTCGATGATCGTACTCATTTTCCTTTTATATGACCGTGTATAGTGTATGATAGACGTCTATGTAATGCCTTTCACGTATAGTTACCAGATAATATTTGAGATTATTTTAATTGAAACTTATTTGTTCCTTACTCGAAACCGCGTGGTTCTTCTTGTACATACATCACTTCTTATGAAAACAGTGGCGAAACCGTAGTCTACATAGATCTTAGGAAAATTTAAATAATATTTCTGTATGTATATAATGTAGCTTAAGAAACAATTGTACAGTGGAATAAAAGATTATGAATTACGGAAGAATTAAGTTTCTGATTGAATGTCTACATGCATTCGTTTTTCTGGTTCCTAACGTAACCGAAAGATATCTTGAAATGGCATGAGGTTTTGCTGCGCATTCAGCAGTGCAACGTAATTGTGTACACATGCCGTAGTCTTGAGAATTCATGAACGTAATGTTTTCTCGATTGGGTAAAGCTCAAATACGAAGTAGTCGATGCATTTTATCAGCTGTTGGTTCTACAGTCGTTTGAATACCGTTCTTGCAATCCTTGGAATCCATTTGATCTAGATAAGGTCGTTTGCATCACTTATGTGAAGCAGAATTCGACTCCAAAGATCACAAGATACACAAGGTTGACACTATTGGATTTATTCAGTCCATTTTCTCGGATTTTGGATAATGCCTAATATGACTCGATCGGACACTTTGTCAACGTAATTTTTCGAGAAGAACCGTTTGAACGCAATCCCAACTCGCCGTAAGCAACGCGTAGAAAAAAAATGCCAGAGAACTGAGGATTTTCATCGTCATTTCTGTGCTGTTGGTCCGACGCTCTTTTTCATGTGATTTCTGAGTTCCTGGGGGTTTAATTACTCTAGAGATGGTCATACAAATCGATTCCAAGACTAAATATTTTCGGTTCCGAAAATAAGCATAAAGGAAGGCTAACCCCTTTGGATTTTTGGCGAAAATTTCGGCGATTCTGAAAAGTGCTCCAATAAATTCTTGGAGGCACTATTCCGACGTAATTTTGCGAGAGGAATCGATTAAGCGCAGTCCCAATACGCTGCGAGCAACGCATCAAAAGTTACAGCCGAAAAACTGGAAATTTTCGACGTCATTTCTCTGCTGTCGGTCCGACGCTCTTTTTCATGTGATTTCTAAGTTCCTGAGGGTCCAATTACTCTAGAGATGGTCATACAAATCGATTCCAAGACAGAAAAATTTCGGCTTCAAAAATGAGCAAAAAAAAAGGCTAACCCCTTTGGATTTTTGGCGAAAATTTCGATGATTCTGAAAAGTGCTGGAATGAATTCTTTGAGGCACTATGCCAACGTAATTTTGCGAGAGGAATCGATTAAGCGCAGTCCCAATACGCTGCGAGCAACGCATCAAAAGTTAGAGCCGAAAAACTGGAAATTTTCGACGTCATTTCTCTGCTGTTGGTCCGACGCTCTTTTTCATGTGATTTCTGAGTTCCTGAGGGTCCAATTACTCTAGAGATGGTCGTACAAATCGATTCCAAGACGAAAAAATTTCGGCTTCGAAAATGAGCAAAGAGGAAGGCTAACCCCTTTGGATTTTTGGCAAAAATTTCGACGATTCTGAAAAGTGCTCCAATAAATTCTTTGAGGCACTATTCCGACGTAATTTTGCGAGAGGAATCGATTAATCGCAGTCCCGATACGCTGCGAGCAACACCTGCAAAGTTACAGCCGAAAAACTGCAGGTTTTCATCGTCATTTCTCTGCTGCTGGTCCTAGGCTATTTTTCATGTGTTTTCTGAGTTCCTGGGCGTCGAATTAGTCTAAAAAGCGTCATACGGATCGATTGCCAGACAAAAGATTTTTCGGCCAAAAAAAATCCAAGGCTAACCCCTTTGCATTTTTGGCGAAAATTTCGACCACTTTGAAAAGTGCTGCAATTAATTCTTTAGGGTACTATTCCGACGTGATTTTGCGAGAGGAATCGATTAATCGCAGTCCCGATACGCTGCGAGCAACACCTGCAAAGTTACAGCCAAAAAACTGCAGATTTTCATCGTCATTTCTCTGCTGCTGGTCCTAGGCTATTTTTCATGTGTTTTCTGAGTTCCTGGGCGTCGAATTAGTCTAAAAAGCGTCATACGGATCGATTCCCAGACAAAAGATTTTTCGGCCAAAAAAAATCCAAGGCTAACCCCTTTGCATTTTTGGCGAAAATTTCGACCACTTTGAAAAGTGCTGCAATTAATTCTTTAGGGTACTATTCCGACGTGATTTTGCGAGAGGAATCGATTAATCGCAGTCCCGATACGCTGCGAGCAACACCTGCAAAGTTACAGCCGAAAAACTGCAGATTTTCATCGTCATTTCTCTGCTGCTGGTCCTAGGCTATTTTTCATGTGTTTTCTGAGTTCCTGGGCGTCGAATTAGTCTAAAAAGCGTCATACGGATCGATTCCCAGACAAAAGATTTTTCGGCCAAAAAAAATCCAAGGCTAACCCCTTTGCATTTTTGGCGAAAATTTCGACCACTTTGAAAAGTGCTGCAATTAATTCTTTAGGGTACTATTCCGACGTAATTTCGCGAGTGGAATCGATTAAGCGCAGTCCCAATACGCTGCGAGCAACGCATCAAAAGTTACAGCCAAAAAACTGCAGATTTTCATCGTCATTTCTCTGCTGCTGGTCCTAGGCTATTTTTCATGTGTTTTCTGAGTTCCTGGGCGTCGAATTAGTCTAAAAAGCGTCATACGGATCGATTCCCAGACAAAAGATTTTTCGGCCAAAAAAAATCCAAGGCTAACCCCTTTGCATTTTTGGCGAAAATTTCGACCACTTTGAAAAGTGCTGCAATTAATTCTTTAGGGTACTATTCCGACGTAATTTCGCGAGTGGAATCGATTAAGCGCAGTCCCAATACGCTGCGAGCAACGCATCAAAAGTTACAGCCAAAAAACTGCAGATTTTCATCGTTATTTCTCTGCTGCTGGTCCTAGGCTATTTTTCATGTGTTTTCTGAGTTCCTGGGCGTCGAATTAGTCTGAAAAGCGTCATACGGATCGATTCCCAGACAAAAGATTCTTCGGCCAAAAAAAATCCAAGGCTAACCCCTTTGCATTTTTGGCGAAAATTTCGACCACTTTGAAAAGTGCTGCAATTAATTCTTTAGGGTACTATTCCGACGTGATTTTGCGAGAGGAATCGATTAATCGCAGTCCCGATACGCTGCGAGCAACACCTGCAAAGTTACAGCCGAAAAACTGCAGATTTTCATCGTCATTTCTCTGCTGCTGGTCCTAGGCTATTTTTCATGTGTTTTCTGAGTTCCTGGGCGTCGAATTAGTCTAAAAAGCGTCATACGGATCGATTCCCAGACAAAAGATTTTTCGGCCAAAAAAAATCCAAGGCTAACCCCTTTGCATTTTTGGCGAAAATTTCGACCACTTTGAAAAGTGCTGCAATTAATTCTTTAGGGTACTATTCCGACGTGATTTTGCGAGAGGAATCGATTAATCGCAGTCCCGATACGCTGCGAGCAACACCTGCAAAGTTACAGCCGAAAAACTGCAGATTTTCATCGTCATTTCTCTGCTGCTGGTCCTAGGCTATTTTTCATGTGTTTTCTGAGTTCCTGGGCGTCGAATTAGTCTAAAAAGCGTCATACGGATCGATTCCCAGACAAAAGATTTTTCGGCCAAAAAAAATCCAAGGCTAACCCCTTTGCATTTTTGGCGAAAATTTCGACCACTTTGAAAAGTGCTGCAATTAATTCTTTAGGGTACTATTCCGACGTAATTTCGCGAGTGGAATCGATTAAGCGCAGTCCCAATACGCTGCGAGCAACGCATCAAAAGTTACAGCCAAAAAACTGCAGATTTTCATCGTCATTTCTCTGCTGCTGGTCCTAGGCTATTTTTCATGTGTTTTCTGAGTTCCTGGGCGTCGAATTAGTCTAAAAAGCGTCATACGGATCGATTCCCAGACAAAAGATTTTTCGGCCAAAAAAAATCCAAGGCTAACCCCTATGCATTTTTGGCGAAAATTTCGACCACTTTGAAAAGTGTGCAATTAATTCTTTAGGGTACTATTCCGACGTGATTTTGCGAGAGGAATCGATTAATCGCAGTCCCGATACGCTGCGAGCAACACCTGCAAAGTTACAGCCGAAAAACTGCAGATTTTCATCGTCATTTCTCTGCTGCTGGTCCTAGGCTATTTTTCATGTGTTTTCTGAGTTCCTGGGCGTCGAATTAGTCTAAAAAGCGTCATACGGATCGATTCCCAGACAAAAGATTTTTCGGCCAAAAAAAATCCAAGGCTAACCCCTTTGCATTTTTGGCGAAAATTTCGACCACTTTGAAAAGTGCTGCAATTAATTCTTTAGGGTACTATTCCGACGTAATTTCGCGAGTGGAATCGATTAAGCGCAGTCCCAATACGCTGCGAGCAACGCATCAAAAGTTACAGCCAAAAAACTGCAGATTTTCATCG
This sequence comes from Diprion similis, assembly GCF_021155765.1. Taxonomy (NCBI): domain Eukaryota; kingdom Metazoa; phylum Arthropoda; class Insecta; order Hymenoptera; family Diprionidae; genus Diprion; species Diprion similis. The sequence goes on from NC_060115.1 coordinate 2,297,533, forward strand.
TCATTTCTCTGCTGCTGGTCCTAGGCTATTTTTCATGTGTTTTCTGAGTTCCTGGGCGTCGAATTAGTCTAAAAAGCGTCATACGGATCGATTCCCAGACAAAAGATTTTTCGGCCAAAAAAAATCCAAGGCTAACCCCTATGCATTTTTGGCGAAAATTTCGACCACTTTGAAAAGTGTGCAATTAATTCTTTAGGGTACTATTCCGACGTGATTTTGCGAGAGGAATCGATTAATCGCAGTCCCGATACGCTGCGAGCAACACCTGCAAAGTTACAGCCGAAAAACTGCAGATTTTCATCGTCATTTCTCTGCTGCTGGTCCTAGGCTATTTTTCATGTGTTTTCTGAGTTCCTGGGCGTCGAATTAGTCTAAAAAGCGTCATACGGATCGATTCCCAGACAAAAGATTTTTCAGCCAAAAAAAATCCAAGGCTAACCCCTTTGCATTTTTGGCGAAAATTTCGACCACTTTGAAAAGTGCTGCAATTAATTCTTTAGGGTACTATTCCGACGTAATTTCGCGAGTGGAATCGATTAAGCGCAGTCCTAATACGCTGCGAGCAACGCATCAAAAGTTACAGCCAAAAAACTGCAGATTTTCATCGTCATTTCTCTGCTGCTGGTCCTAGGCTATTTTTCATGTGTTTTCTGAGTTCCTGGGCGTCGAATTAGTCTAAAAAGCGTCATACGGATCGATTCCCAGACAAAAGATTTTTCGGCCAAAAAAAATCCAAGGCTAACCCCTTTGCATTTTTGGCGAAAATTTCGACCACTTTGAAAAGTGCTGCAATTAATTCTTTAGGGTACTATTCCGACGTGATTTTGCGAGAGGAATCGATTAATCGCAGTCCCGATACGCTGCGAGCAACACCTGCAAAGTTACAGCCGAAAAACTGCAGATTTTCATCGTCATTTCTCTGCTGCTGGTCCTAGGCTATTTTTGATGTGTTTTCTGAGTTCCTGGGCGTCGAATTAGTCTAAAAAGCGTCATACGGATCGATTCCCAGACAAAAGATTTTTCGGCCAAAAAAAATCCAAGGCTAACCCCTTTGCATTTTTGGCGAAAATTTCGACCACTTTGAAAAGTGCTGCAATTAATTCTTTAGGGTACTATTCCGACGTGATTTTGCGAGAGGAATCGATTAATCGCAGTCCCGATACGCTGCGAGCAACGCCTGCAAAGTTACAGCCGAAAAACTGCAGATTTTCATCGTCATTTCTCTGCTGCTGGTCCTAGGCTATTTTTCATGTGTTTTCTGAGTTCCTGGGCGTCGAATTAGTCTAAAAAGCGTCATACGGATCGATTCCCAGACAAAAGATTTTTCGGCCAAAAAAAATCCAAGGCTAACCCCTTTGCATTTTTGGCGAAAATTTCGACCACTTTGAAAAGTGCTGCAATTAATTCTTTAGGGTACTATTCCGACGTGATTTTGCGAGAGGAATCGATTAATCGCAGTCCCGATACGCTGCGAGCAACACCTGCAAAGTTACAGCCGAAAAACTGCAGATTTTCATCGTCATTTCTCTGCTGCTGGTCCTAGGCTATTTTTCGTGTGTTTTCTGAGTTCCTGGGCGTCGAATTAGTCTAAAAAGCGTCATACGGATCGATTCCCAGACAAAAGATTTTTCGGCCAAAAAAAATCCAAGGCTAACCCCTTTGCATTTTTGGCGAAAATTTCGACCACTTTGAAAAGTGCTGCAATTAATTCTTTAGGGTACTATTCCGACGTGATTTTGCGAGAGGAATCGATTAATCGCAGTCCCGATACGCTGCGAGCAACACCTGCAAAGTTACAGCCGAAAAACTGCAGATTTTCATCGTCATTTCTCTGCTGCTGGTCCTAGGCTATTTTTCATGTGTTTTCTGAGTTCCTGGGCGTCGAATTAGTCTAAAAAGCGTCATACGGATCGATTCCCAGACAAAAGATTTTTCGGCCAAAAAAAATCCAAGGCTAACCCCTTTGCATTTTTGGCGAAAATTTCGACCACTTTGAAAAGTGCTGCAATTAATTCTTTAGGGTACTATTCCGACGTGATTTTGCGAGAGGAATTGATTAATCGCAGTCCCGATACGCTGCGAGCAACACCTGCAAAGTTACAGCCGAAAAACTGCAGATTTTCATCGTCATTTCTCTGCTGCTGGTCCTAGGCTATTTTTCATGTGTTTTCTGAGTTCCTGGGCGTCGAATTAGTCTAAAAAGCGTCATACGGATCGATTCCCAGACAAAAGATTTTTCGGCCAAAAAAAATCCAAGGCTAACCCCTTTGCATTTTTGGCGAAAATTTCGACCACTTTGAAAAGTGCTGCAATTAATTCTTTAGGGTACTATTCCGACGTAATTTCGCGAGTGGAATCGATTGAGCGCAGTCCCAATACGCTGCGAGCAACGCATCAAAAGTTACAGCCAAAAAACTGCAGATTTTCATCGTCATTTCTCTGCTGCTGGTCCTAGGCTATTTTTCATGTGTTTTCTGAGTTCCTGGGCGTCGAATTAGTCTAAAAAGCGTCATACGGATCGATTCCCAGACAAAAGATTTTTCGGCCAAAAAAAATCCAAGGCTAACCCCTTTGCATTTTTGGCGAAAATTTCGACCACTTTGAAAAGTGCTGCAATTAATTCTTTAGGGTACTATTCCGACGTGATTTTGCGAGAGGAATCGATTAATCGCAGTCCCGATACGCTGCGAGCAACACCTGCAAAGTTACAGCCGAAAAACTGCAGATTTTCATCGTCATTTCTCTGCTGCTGGTCCTAGGCTATTTTTCATGTGTTTTCTGAGTTCCTGGGCGTCGAATTAGTCTAAAACGCGTCATACGGATCGATTCCCAGACAAAAGATTTTTCGGCCAAAAAAAATCCAAGGCTAACCCCTTTGCATTTTTGGCGAAAATTTCGACCACTTTGAAAAGTGCTGCAATTAATTCTTTAGGGTACTATTCCGACGTAATTTCGCGAGTGGAATCGATTAAGCGCAGTCCCAATACGCTGCGAGCAACGCATCAAAAGTTACAGCCAAAAAACTGCAGATTTTCATCGTCATTTCTCTGCTGCTGGTCCTAGGCTATTTTTCATGTGTTTTCTGAGTTCCTGGGCGTCGAATTAGTCTAAAAAGCGTCATACGGATCGATTCCCAGACAAAAGATTTTTCGGCCAAAAAAAATCCAAGGCTAACCCCTTTGCATTTTTGGCGAAAATTTCGACCACTTTGAAAAGTGTGCAATTAATTCTTTAGGGTACTATTCCGACGTGATTTTGCGAGAGGAATCGATGAATCGCAGTCCCGATACGCTGCGAGCAACACCTGCAAAGTTACAGCCGAAAAACTGCAGATTTTCATCGTCATTTCTCTGCTGCTGGTCCTAGGCTATTTTTCATGTGTTTTCTGAGTTCCTGGGCGTCGAATTAGTCTAAAAAGCGTCATACGGATCGATTCCCAGACAAAAGATTTTTCGGCCAAAAAAAATCCAAGGCTAACCCCTTTGCATTTTTGGCGAAAATTTCGACCACTTTGAAAAGTGCTGCAATTAATTCTTTAGGGTACTATTCCGACGTAATTTCGCGAGTGGAATCGATTAAGCGCAGTCCCAATACGCTGCGAGCAACGCATCAAAAGTTACAGCCAAAAAACTGCAGATTTTCATCGTCATTTCTCTGCTGCTGGTCCTAGGCTATTTTTCATGTGTTTTCTGAGTTCCTGGGCGTCGAATTAGTCTAAAAAGCGTCATACGGATCGATTCCCAGACAAAAGATTTTTCGGCCAAAAAAAATCCAAGGCTAACCCCTTTGCATTTTTGGCGAAAATTTCGACCACTTTGAAAAGTGCTGCAATTAATTCTTTAGGGTACTATTCCGACGTGATTTTGCGAGAGGAATCGATTAATCGCAGTCCCGATACGCTGCGAGCAACACCTGCAAAGTTACAGCCGAAAAACTGCAGATTTTCATCGTCATTTCTCTGCTGCTGGTCCTAGGCTATTTTTCATGTGTTTTCTGAGTTCCTGGGCGTCGAATTAGTCTAAAACGCGTCATACGGATCGATTCCCAGACAAAAGATTTTTCGGCCAAAAAAAATCCAAGGCTAACCCCTTTGCATTTTTGGCGAAAATTTCGACCACTTTGAAAAGTGCTGCAATTAATTCTTTAGGGTACTATTCCGACGTAATTTCGCGAGTGGAATCGATTAAGCGCAGTCCCAATACGCTGCGAGCAACGCATCAAAAGTTACAGCCAAAAAACTGCAGATTTTCATCGTCATTTCTCTGCTGCTGGTCCTAGGCTATTTTTCATGTGTTTTCTGAGTTCCTGGGCGTCGAATTAGTCTAAAAAGCGTCATACGGATCGATTCCCAGACAAAAGATTTTTCGGCCAAAAAAAATCCAAGGCTAACCCCTTTGCATTTTTGGCGAAAATTTCGACCACTTTGAAAAGTGCTGCAATTAATTCTTTAGGGTACTATTCCGACGTGATTTTGCGAGAGGAATCGATTAATCGCAGTCCCGATACGCTGCGAGCAACACCTGCAAAGTTACAGCCGAAAAACTGCAGATTTTCATCGTCATTTCTCTGCTGCTGGTCCTAGGCTATTTTTCATGTGTTTTCTGAGTTCCTGGGCGTCGAATTAGTCTAAAAAGCGTCATACGGATCGATTCCCAGACAAAAGATTTTTCGGCCAAAAAAAATCCAAGGCTAACCCCTTTGCATTTTTGGCGAAAATTTCGACCACTTTGAAAAGTGCTGCAATTAATTCTTTAGGGTACTATTCCGACGTAATTTCGCGAGTGGAATCGATTAAGCGCAGTCCCAATACGCTGCGAGCAACGCATCAAAAGTTACAGCCAAAAAACTGCAGATTTTCATCGTCATTTCTCTGCTGCTGGTCCTAGGCTATTTTTCATGTGTTTTCTGAGTTCCTGGGCGTCGAATTAGTCTAAAAAGCGTCATACGGATCGATTCCCAGACAAAAGATTTTTCGGCCAAAAAAAATCCAAGGCTAACCCCTTTGCATTTTTGGCGAAAATTTCGACCACTTTGAAAAGTGCTGCAATTAATTCTTTAGGGTACTATTCCGACGTGATTTTGCGAGAGGAATCGATTAATCGCAGTCCCGATACGCTGCGAGCAACACCTGCAAAGTTACAGCCGAAAAACTGCAGATTTTCATCGTCATTTCTCTGCTGCTGGTCCTAGGCTATTTTTCATGTGTTTTCTGAGTTCCTGGGCGTCGAATTAGTCTAAAAAGCGTCATACGGATCGATTCCCAGACAAAAGATTTTTCGGCCAAAAAAAATCCAAGGCTAACCCCTTTGCATTTTTGGCGAAAATTTCGACCACTTTGAAAAGTGCTGCAATTAATTCTTTAGGGTACTATTCCGACGTGATTTTGCGAGAGGAATCGATTAATCGCAGTCCCGATACGCTGCGAGCAACACCTGCAAAGTTACAGCCGAAAAACTGCAGATTTTCATCGTCATTTCTCTGCTGCTGGTCCTAGGCTATTTTTCATGTGTTTTCTGAGTTCCTGGGCGTCGAATTAGTCTAAAAAGCGTCATACGGATCGATTCCCAGACAAAAGATTTTTCGGCCAAAAAAAATCCAAGGCTAACCCCTTTGCATTTTTGGCGAAAATTTCGACCACTTTGAAAAGTGCTGCAAGTAATTCTTTAGGGTACTATTCCGACGTGATTTTGCGAGAGGAATCGAATAATCGCAGTCCCGATACGCTGCGAGCAACACCTGCAAAGTTACAGCCGAAAAACTGCAGATTTTCATCGTCATTTCTCTGCTGCTGGTCCTAGGCTATTTTTCATGTGTTTTCTGAGTTCCTGGGCGTCGAATTAGTCTAAAAAGCGTCATACGGATCGATTCCCAGACAAAAGATTTTCCGGCCAAAAAAAATCCAAGGCTAACCCCTTTGCATTTTTGGCGAAAATTCCGACCACTTTGAAAAGTGCTGCAATTAATTCTTTAGGGTACTATTCCGACGTAATTTCGCGAGTGGAATCGATTAAGCGCAGTCCCAATACGCTGCGAGCAACGCATCAAAAGTTACAGCCGAAAAACTGCAGATTTTCATCGTCATTTCTCTGCTGCTGGTCCTAGGCTATTTTTCATGTGTTTTCTGAGTTCCTGGGCGTCGAATTAGTCTAAAAAGCGTCATACGGATCGATTCCCAGACAAAAGATTTTTCGGCCAAAAAAAATCCAAGGCTAACCCCTTTGCATTTTCGGCGAAAATTTCGACCACTTTGAAAAGTGCTGCAAGTAATTCTTTAGGGTACTATTCCGACGTGATTTTGCGAGAGGAATCGATTAATCGCAGTCCCGATACGCTGCGAGCAACACCTGCAAAGTTACAGCCGAAAAACTGCAGATTTTCATCGTCATTTCTCTGCTGCTGGTCCTAGGCTATTTTTCATGTGTTTTCTGAGTTCCTGGGCGTCGAATTAGTCCAAAAAGCCTCATACGGATCGATTTCCAGACAAAAAACCTTCGGCTTCGAAAATGAGCAAAAAGGAAGGCTAACCCCTTTGGATTTTCGGCGAAAATTCCGACGATTCTGGAAAGTGCTGCAATTAATGTTTGCATGACGCAACGGATAAAAAGTCACAGCTGAAAAACTGAAGATTTTTCTTCTAATTTTTCCGCTGCTGATCTTACCGACGTAATTTCAGTGCTATTTGTCGTCAGCTCACAATGATTTTTCTATGTAGCCCTGAGAGTCCAATTAGTCCAAGAAGGGGTATTTCAATTGATGTTGAGAGGGACAGTTCTCTGTATGAAAAAAAAGATCGTCAACTTTTGATCCATTCTGGACACATTACTGAAAATGCTGGAGTCGATTTATTGAGGCCGTATATCAATTTAATTTCAGGGGAGGAATCCATTGCGCTTCGTCGCATCTTGCTGCGAACAGCGGATCAGAAGTGACGGCAAAAATCGTAAAATTTCTCGGTTTCTTTTCAGCTGTGGGTCGCACTTCAAATGGCTTCTTTTAACGCCCGCGAGTTCAACTAAGGGCCAAGATACCCGGAAACCAGCCGAGTTTTGTCATGAGGCGAACCTTACTTTGCCCCGAATATACGGGGTTACCAATTTCTGGTCGCTGATTGCGTCAACCCTGAGTTGGATAGAGCTAAATACTCGTAGGTCAAATAGCATCCGCCACCCTTGTAGTCAGCTACAAGCAAATGACTTTTTACATATCAACGCCAACCTAAAGTAGTCAATTTCTCTTCGTTTCGATAAACTTGAAATACTCGAAACGGAACTTTTCAGACGCTCCCAAGTTTGGTACAGAAAACAAGAAGAAGGCACTTACAATTTTTCTGCAATTCTACATATAAACACAGAATAGGCCTCTAAAAACATAAGACTCATATCTTGTATAAAATACAAATACTTTATTTCCAATCGATTTTCTTGCGTCATGCAACGCAACAAGATATGTACAGAGGTGACATTTACACATAGCATAGGTTGAAATTATTGTTCCAATTATAGTAATTACATTCTAGAATAAAAATTGACGCATATATGATTTCGAGAGTTAAAACTATAGTCAATAAGGGGAATTATTTGTATGTGTGTGATCTGAGGTATATCAGTGGTCCAGCTATTGCCGCTTTAAATCCTGTTAAACTGTGTATTTCAATAATGACGGAAAACGAAAAAAGTATGTAATACACAAAGAATCCGTATTATACGGTGGTTATCTCTTGCGAATAAGTTCTTAGATCTAAACTGTTGTTAAAATGACTGGCAGTAAAATGTTTCATTCCTTACAATAATTAGACTATGTTATCTACGATAGAAAGAAAATCTGCAATCATCAACACCTTACCATTCTATATACGTCCTTTTACACATTCTATTTGTAAAGAAGATATATAGATATATACAACAATAGTCATTACCGTTCACGCGATCATTCCCTTCTACCATAGCTTACATTTTACCATAAATCAATGCCATGTAATAATAATAAATTAAAATATGTGGGAGCTTGAATAGTACATTGTCATAGTAGGATCGTACCAAACAATTTTAATAAATCACGTGATCTTAGATGCTTTTAAAGTTCAAATTTTTCGCCACGGAGTGCGATTTCAAAGTATATTCTAAATTCCCGTCTCTGTAAGAGACAATGAATAAAGAAAAATCACGCAACAGTAAGGAATAAAAAAAGAAAAAAAATCATATACCGATCGAAAGCACAAGTCCTTTGCCCCGCAGGAAAATTAGAATGCATAAAGAAAAACAGTTTAGATCGTTTTTGCATACGGATATGATTACAACTTATCTATATTTATATTGTATCTGTTTACGCATTAAATTATATGTATGTTATGTATGTACGTTTACCCAGCAAATGCATCACTTACGTTGCCATTATAAAAACAGCTACAAACCGCGTTTCCACAAATAATAATTCAATTATTATTAATAGTAAATAAACTTAATGGTAATAGTAATATTAATAGTAGTTAATCAATATAGTAATATACATATGCACAAACGCATAAAATAGGGTATATGCGTGTTTAGATATACTATAAATGTATGTACGCATGTGCGCGGCGTATAAATTTTCATTCCTTCATTCTAGTTATCCTGACACGCGCACGTGCGTACGTATTTCAACATTATGTATGTATGTATGTATATACACATCAAGTTCAGGCCACATAAAGGCGTAGAAAAGGGGAAATGAAACGAAAAAATGAATTTCTCTCAAATTAAAAATAAAATAGTTACAATCAAGTGCAGAGATTTAGTTAAGGCACGGGTGCTCACACAAAATTACAGTTTAGCAACTATATTATCATTATTCTTAGTATGTGTATATATATATATATATATATATATGTACACATGTATAGGCTAGAAGTACACACAACACGAACACATTCCTAACATTACTTGTTTGGCAGTCTCATTTTTTTTCGGGCGAAACAGCTCTATACCCTCCCGCCCTTTTCACCTAACGCGATTCTCCATTTCACAAATATATGTCCGTTATAATAGAAAAAAAAACTGCGAGCCCCATCCAATGATAGTTTATAACATTATTAACAAGATGAGCTACTTCATTTATTGTATGTATAATCTAAAGCTAACTAAGGCACCGGGAGACCGCAACGTGGGAACTTCAGTTTTACAGATGGTCTCGTAGCAGTTTTTTTTTTTAAGCAATTCCTCTTTCTAACCCTCTTTCTTTTATTATATTTTATAGGGGATATTTATTTATTATGAGTAGTAGTAGTACTTCGTTTATAATGTATTACTATACTTAAAGCGTAATAGTAACAGCTTAGTAGTAGCATTGTTATTTGCTGAATATGTAGCAGTAGGAGAATCAGCAGCAGTAGTAAAATTGTGTAGTATGTAATGTGTAATAGTGTAGTAAGTAGTATCTTCAGTAAGAAATTATAGCAGAAGTAACGGAAATAGTCGGCGAGATATTATACATAGTAAATAGAACAGTTGGACACAGATAAGAAAAATATATACTACACTACTACCCAATGGTCACTCGATTGAAAGTCGATATGATTGAATACCACAATTGTTCATCCTGTCCTTCGAGTTATTCCTTCTTTTCGTATTTAAATATTTTTATACTATTTGTTGTAATCGCAAGTATTCTAACACAATATTCATAGGTTGTACTACATTTGGTTGCAACAGTAAACAAGTTAGTGTCCCTGTTAAACTAGTTATACGTTATATGTGGAGCGAGAGTGGCTTTTACTTAGTGCTGTATATGTGTGCTACTTCTAGCATGGGTTTGCAATTAATTCATTAAGTACTGCCACCTCTCAGTATTTTCATTTTATTCTTTTCTACCTCCTTACTAGTAATCTCATTCATTCTATTCATTTTTCGATGTCCAACATTCCGAAAATCCATTCATCCCACGTTAGTGACCCATGCAACGCATGAACAGCAGTCTTTTCTTTCCAACGCATTTTCCAGTTTTACCTAACCTTTTCTCTTTTTGTTTTTCTTCCATTTTCTTTTCTACTTCTAGGTAAATATATACCATATGCGTACCATATATATATAATTGTAACTCTAACTTAACAACACTTGCACACTTACACGCTTATTGTCCGCTTGATTCAAGCTTATTTTAGACTGAAATTTACTTACTCATTCAATTACCTACCTTTTGACTCATTTACACATTTGCTTACCCTCCTACTTACTCACCTACTTGTTAATCTACCAACACAACTAACGTAATTTCAAAAACTCGTAATTATTAATTGTTACATACTAATAGGCTGGCTTTAATGCTACCCGGTCTCTTACACTTCACTCGACTACGTATATACACGATGTGATATCAAAATTTAACGTAAGATTAATTGGTTTTATTTTTTTTTTTTGTCCTTTTGTAAATTTTTGTTTCATTCTTAATTTCTTTTTTTTTTTTAAATATATTATATAAACGTGTGATAGTAAAATGTAAAATTTCATTTCTTTTTAATCATATACAAAGTAATAGTAATAATAGTAATAGTAATAGTAATAATAATAATAATAATAATAATAATAATAATAATAATAATAATAATAATAATAATAATAATAATAATAATAATAATAATAATAATAATAATAATAATAATAATAATAATAATAATAATAATAATAATAATAATAATAATAATAATAATAATAATGTTCTTTCCGAAACAGAGATTAAAAAAAAGAGAGTTTCAACCTATAACGCTTCAGGCCATAATTTAAGAAAAGAACGGGAACAAAAAAAAAATAAAGAAAAAAAATAGAATAAAGTATTACTCGTATGTAAATATTGATAATAATACAATAATATAAAACTACCTATTCGTTGTTTTTATTCATTTTTTTTATTTTTTTTATTTTTTCATAACTCGTATGTACAGACGCTATATATGACTCGATATGACTATATTTATTTTTTGAATCGTTTAGTTTCTAGTTGGTTTAGTGTGTATAATGTGTATGGGTTTGTGTGTGTGTGCGTATATGTGTGTATGTATGTAAATGTGCATGCGTATAATTTTTTTCATTTTCGCCTTCAATTTTTTTATTGTTTTAGTATTGTTTTCTTTATCTTCAATCATTTTTTCTCTTTCGAAACTCACTATAACGTAATAGTAGTATTGATTTATCAGTTAAAAATTAAGTTTTCTTAGTAATAATGCGTAAAAAGCGTATTGCATTGCCTTCCCCCAGCACGCCTGTCTAACCCCCCCCCCCCCCCCCCCCCCCGCCGATCTTCGCGACTTCCGGCGCTCCCTCGCGCCATACAAGAAAAAAAAAAAAGGAAAAAAGTTATAATAACAGTGACGCATATAATAGGTCTACAGGTATGTATGCAAAGCTACGGAACTGTTCCATTCGCACTTTTTTTTCAATACACGAATCGATAATGATCATAACCGTACATATATCTTTAGTATTCCCCGAAAACGTTTTTTTTTTTTTTTTTCTTTACAAACATCAGATATTATTCTCCGGCTGCTTTATCCACCATGTTTGCTTCTCCTACTTTCACTACGACTTTCTGGAGCATAGTAAATTCATCGATTACATTTTTACACACATTCATCATCATGCACGTTTTCTTTGCAAATCCGGGAATACGGCTCATACTACAATGTACAATATGTCTACTGTTTTTTGTGCCCCAGTTACTCTTTCATCTATTCATTCAAATTGATTGCGTTCTTTTTCTATTTCGTTCGATTATGTTTATTTCTTTTTTTTTTTTTTTTTTTTGCTACGCTCCTCGTAGTTTTAATTTTATTTTACATTTCTTGCGTACATTTTTCATTCTTTGGGGGAAAAAGATAAAAAAAAAAAAAAAGAAAGAAAATTGAACAATTCCCTCACTTTTCAAACGAGGCGAACGCCAACTCAGTCTCTATCACTAGAGAACTACGACGTATATACATAGAATGATACGTGCAAAACGGCGTCTTGTATATGATATGATAAAGCGACCGTCGCAATCTACAGTGTTCCAGTTTTTTAAAACCGAGAAATGTACCGAATGCTACAATTCGTACAAGCAACGAATCTTGTCCTCCTCCTCCTCCTCCTCCTCCTCCTCTTCCTCTTCCTCTTCCTCTTCCTTCCCTTACTTTTACCCTTTTCTTCAGCGGAGGCCAATTGCGTTACTCACTTCACTGTTTTTCGTCTATAATTTCCTCTCTATTACCCAAGCTTTACATATCGATTTGTCGCCGTCTTCGGACCGTCATGGCCTAGAAATGAACGTCCCTGACGTCGGTCGGCGTTCCAGCTTTCCCATATTCAAGAATTTTTTCCTGACCCGTGTTCTGGTCCCCCACCGGCCTCTGCGGTGGCCCCCCAACTACGCTTCCGGAAGTCGCGGATGTGTGTCCCCCGGTTCCTTTTGCCTGGGACGAAACCATCTCTTCTATCTGCACCAGACATCCCTGCAGATAATCCTGAAATCGCAGTAGAGAAAAAAAATTATTCAATTGCACGTTCGAGAGTATTGCATGATGATTCAAGATCCGAAAAGTTGCCAAAGCGTGGCGGGAAGGGGTGGGGGGGGGGGGGGGGGGGGGGTAAAACCGAACTCGCTTATGAATGAATACCGACTGCATTATCTCGGCTGCGACACATGTGTTAAATAGCAGACATATGAGAATAAAACTGAAACAAGGCCTCGCACAAGTAAAAAAGGAGAAAAATCTTTAATGAAAAAAAAAAAATTAGCAAAGAAATGAACAGGGTTTCCTGTTCCTTGACAGATGGCGCGATATTACCCCGATAGCCGTGAATCGGCCCGTAGACCCCATGCCAAGTCCATTGAGAGACTTTATTTATAAATCTGCAGCAAGTGTGAAAGTGTAATGCATGATTTTGTGTGTGTGTGTGCCGCAAAGATGAATCATATTGTCTGACTGTCCGAGGTTGCATGGCATAGGGTTGGCGACGACGATACGACGTTACATATCTCTTTCGCATTTCGCTCCTTCATTTCTTTCTCTTTCTCTTTCTCTCTTTGGTCGTAACACATATGCGAGGCACCTGTTCTCACATCCCGTACCTATTTTTTGCTAAACGTCTACTCGTACAGCCTGCAGACCGCAGGGGCTCGAGTCAAAGTTGTGAATGACAACTGTACTTGGATATACCTCACTCATAAATACATACGTGTGCATGATATGCACACATTTGCCGTTTCAAAGTCGAGCGACGAACAGAAGGAAATGAAATAAAAAACAAACTAACGAAAGCGACGTCTTACACACATACATAAATACATATATTATATACAGCGTACCATTTAAACGGCACTGCCAGCCTATCACGACACACAAGTAGAAAGAAGATGTGCCGAAGCAGCAGCAGAAGAAGAAGGAAAAGAAGAAGAAGAGGAGGAGGTGAAGGAGGAGGAGAAGAAGCGAGGATATGACGCGTAAAATATTCAAAAAACGAAGAGGAAACAGGGGAAGGGAAAGAAAAGAAAAAGGACGAAAAACCCGCGGTGCAGAACAATGGGTTATGGCACACGCATAGTACATCATTAAACATACATGCATATCGTGTATTGTGTAGCGCAGTATAAATATATATATATATATATATAATATATATACATGAAAATATATGTGTGTGTATACACTATATATATATATATACAAACCTGTTCGATAGCGGTGATGCGGGTTAACTCGTCGAGGAGACGGGGCAGACCGTAACCGCTTTTACGCGTCCAGTCAAGACCGTGTAAAGCCGCCGCGACGCTGGCCGCCGCAATCATGCTCGGTGTGTACATCGAGAACTTGTATTCTGTAACAAAAGCGAAACTTTCTTCACATCCACTTGTATATATAAGTACATATTATGTATAACATTGGGTATATTTTTTATTTTTTTTTTGAGGGACGCATGTAGCCGATCTCACATCTATTTATCTCGCGAAAAACCCGCAGAAAGACGGAAACATATTTGAGATCCGCGGTTGCGCGGCTCTGTGCGGTATATGAGCGTTGAAATTGAATCGTTCCTCTATAGACAAAATTGCACGGACATGCGTATAAATACACACGTCAATCCACATCCGTAATAATACCCCGTTATTATTTGGCCATAACAGTTTAAGCAACTAGAACTTATACGATCGACTACGGGCCGGAGGCAGGAGAGCGAAGAAGAAGGCAAAGGCGTCGTATTCGCTCTCACGTTCGCCGCAAGTCCGTGCGTGACAAATCGACGCGGATGCACGAGGCGCACCTTCTCAATTCTGCTGTAGGTATTTACAAGGTGGCGCGAACACGCGGAGAGTCTATACCCACGTATGTATGTATGTATGTATGTATGTTGTACACTATAATGCGCGTGCAGAACGAAGGAAGGTTGCCGGTTCCTCAACAATCAGTGGTAGGTACGAGGTACCTATAATACCTACCACCTACCGGATAGCCGGTTAATTCACCTCCCGCATTCCGGATACGCAATCTCAGCCTAAGACCTACTACGACGCGAGCAGATCGATTCGCGATAGTGTGCTACGTTACATGCTCGAGCTTTGAGAGGCGAACGGAAAGCGAAAAGAGGAAAGTGGGAACTCAAACGCGAAGCGAGACGTTATAACCGTGTCCCGGGAGCTTTTCGTAAGGATCGTTAAATGAATAACCCTGTACACGTGTTGTACACGTAGAGTGAATTCCTAACGATCGGAGAACGGCTATTGGCCAGGGTGACCTGCAACCGTCATTTCGCCACCCTATATCTGCACTATGGATAGAGAGACTATCTCCGTGTATAGAAAGTGTCCGTAAAGTAGAGAAAAATTAAGACGGCGCCGTTGCTGCAGCAAAACTTGGAAAGTTCCACAAAGCGTCAATCGGATTGAACCCGATTGCTAAGCGCCAATCAGAATGTTACCCTTATTGCTTATGAGCGCCATTCTGGTGACTTGACGAACCATTATCTGTCGCTTTTTTACCGACACTTTTTCCGTTGAAAACCCATTTACGATACTGCTGCTAACATCTACCCTCCATTATCTGACCTCAAAAATTTTCACAATATTGAATATAAGCCAACTCCCAACAACGATAGGCAAAATTTTGAGGTTATACTCAATGACGGTTGGTCACCCTGGAAAACAGCCATCTTCGAATTGTCGCGCGTGCGCATTAAATTTTACAGACCATGCTTGATGATTACGCCTGTGTGGTGTACATGATATCGCCGATTCCCCACATAATGTCGCTTAAACGTTGAAAAATATCCCGCAACGTAAGTATGCAAACCGTATTTCGAATGTGCGATGGGGGGGGGGGGGGGGGGGGGGGGCTTGAAACCAGTCGACGCCGCGGTGCGCGTGGACGGACGCTCTCAAGGCTAACGACAATATGTATAAAATGTTGGTATGCACGTTACATATATACGTATGTATGTATAACAAACAAATGTGTAGGTAAATTGACATTGAAAAATGCATCGGTAATTTTGAATGAACGGCGTACGATATTCCCTTCCTAGAATTATTTACATACGTAGTTGCAACAGTGGAAGTAATCGAGGAACAAATGGAAGAAAGAGAAAAAAAAAGGAAAAGAAAAAGTTTCGACAGTGTATTCGATTAATTGTTTGCTGGAGGAATAAGTTAAACGAATATCATTGAATCGAGCATGAATTAAATTTCTAGCGTCGCATTATTCCAATCAAATTTAACACGAGTGAACTGAACTATAATCGAAGGTTGTTTCTCCTGCCAGTCTTTCAATACCATTACAATACGTTTCGATACAGCGAATATTTGACAGTATATATAAGAATACAAAGGCATCAACCCCAAGGTGATGACAAGCCGTTTGCGGGAAATGGCACGATACTGTGATTTTAAATTGAAAGATAAAAACGAAATACGAGCATAAGTTAGTATACTATTTATAAAACGATGCGAGGTTTATACATATACAGTACTGCAATCTTATCAAACTGACTCCATTCCCAAAGTATTTAGTCCAGACAATAAACATAAATCTCTTAAACTTCTTTGCTATTTCGAAATCTTGCCTAATTAATGTTTTTTTTTTTTTTTTGTAAAATTGTCGAAGAAACGTTTCAAAACATAGCGATAGTCCACCGTGTAACCTAAAAGCATGTCTTTGAGGTAACGAAAAATTGTCAAGAAAATACAGCCTCGCTATAACTGAAGATGGTTAAATGTCCGAGTCAAATTGGAGAAATACATCCCACGAGAATGAAAGCGACATGCGGGCCTCGGTGTAAGGAAATCCAACAATACGCGTTCGCCGATAAAATCGGATCGAGCGGCCCTGGGGTTCCAATTACAAATGCACATATTATTTCTTATTCAGGTTGTTAATCCGAGGTACGTACATACATACATACATACATACGTGTTATACCTTATGCCTGCCTACCTACCGATCGCATCTACCGCGAGCCATCGAAACGACCCGCGCATTGGGTCTAAAACTCGGTTGCTGTGATATTACAATGCCGACAATACCACCTCACGTGTACCTATAGGTATAATACAATCGGACAAGTCGGGTACAGGGGCGTAGAGGTTAAATCTTGCTAAAGGCGTTAACCAAATTCGAGTAAAAAATTCCACCTACATATCTCGTTTAATTGACTTTTTCAACAAATTTTCATGAAAATCTATTCAAAAAGTGGTATACATATATACTGTTGCGAGTTGAACTACTTTTGAAATGAAATTTCACGCCGAAGGATTACCTTGCGATATCGTATGCGAGAAACGAGTTAATACTATAATTAAACCTCGTTAGAGTGAATAGCTGAGATCTGAAATAAAATGTATACCTTGCCAGAGTGTATAATCACGTGCAAGTACGCTACTGCGTCAGTCGCATACCCGAGAGAGATCTCGTCTTCGCACGTGCCCTTGTCGCATTTAAGCTTTAGTTGGTCGTGGGTATAAGGTATGTGTAAGCAAGCGAAACAGGAGGGGTTGCCCGCTACTGCCTAGTTTGGCCCGTGGGAAGCGATCCGGTCCAGCCGGCGTGCGAGCGAAACGAGCTCTGGTCGAGAGGAGAGGAGAGGAGAGGAGAAGAGAGGAGTATCTTTGCTGAATTTTTTTGCCACCAAGTCGCGATATAACGACCGACCGACCGACCGAGAGACGAAGGAAGAGAAGGCAGAGGAGGAAGGAAGGGCAAAGGGAGGGGCTGCAGGCTACCGGCAGGGCATTTAAACGCGTGCAGCAGCAATCTTTAAACCATTAAAGGTCTCCGGCGCGTCTGCATCTCTCGGTGTTCGTATTGCAGCGGAATTCAACCTTTCTCGCAATCGAGTTTATACCGTATTACGATATCGGAGATGCATGCGTATAAAAGCTGTAATAAAATTAGCGATTAAATGCAGAAACTAATCTTCTATCTTCCATATCCGATCATCTGTTACGATGTATATAACAGAATAGCCGATACTTATAACAATTTCAATGGTTGAAATTGCGGGAGCTTAAAGTTTTCCGCGTCGTTAAATCATTCCCACCGATTCCTCCATTACTTCCAGTTACGATGGTAAGAAATTAGATGTCTCACCTCTCGCACTGAGGGCAATGAAGGTCTGCGCGTGTCTCCGTATCATCAGGGAGTCCCATGCTGGTGGATCAACCGGTAAACGGCTGAGGATGTGTAGGAGGAAGTCGCCCGGCGTCACCGCTGACAACTCCCATTTAAGCTTCGACACAACCAGCTGTTCCCACCGCTGTAACACATTCGTAAAATGCAGGGTATACGTCAGTAACGTGTTAAGTACAAGTATGAGTTTCTTTCTCAAATCAAACATTCAAATTTGCAAGAATAGCAAAAAAAAAAAAAAAAAATGAAAAACGCATTAAAAACAAGAATACCTTAAACAATATACACTCCGCAGCGAAACTGGTGTAAGACAACTCTATACATATACAAGAATACATAAATAGCGAGTGACTTGATTCGCGACATTCAAAGGTTGAAATTACATATATAATATGTATATAAATTTCGATCGATTTCATTGAGAAGCGTTCAAATTTGAGAAAAGAAATTTCTCACGCGTTGGATCTGTATTTCTCATTCTCTCCGCACGATATCTCCGTAACTTTTCCTCCTTTATTCACAGGGCTGCGGCCTCGCGCGACTACAAAGGGGGGAAACGGATATACATAGAGGCACAATGTTGTGCGGCGTACCTTCGAAAGGCATACGGGTTACGCGAGAGGGCAGGTGCAAGGTATGTGCCCTCAGGTTCAGAGAGCTGGCCGGCTGGCTGGCTGGCCGACAGCCGCCACGCAATGCGTGAGAGAAGCTCGCAAGCTGCTACATACGGTCAGAGGTGCAGAAGCACACGGTGCAGTGTACAGTGGTAGGTAAATTGGAGGCCAAGTCGGTCCTGCAATGACCGAGTCACATGCAGCCGCTCATCAATTATCAGAGATTTCAAGACCAACTGTCCGCTGCTATGGCTCGAGCACCTGCAAGCGCTGCCCTGTAACGCGTCACCTGTGATGAAACCTCGGTGACGAAACAAAGGAAGAGGAGAAAAAAAAATGGTGTCGATGATGTCGGTTATTATAATATTATATTTGAATTATAAATTTAAAATAAGATTTCGTTATACCAACTGCACCAAAAATCATATAAACTTATGTATATATATATATATGTATATACACAACGGATTAAAAATTATCTCAACATATTTCTAAAAGTTATCTATATTTGTACAATTATTGTCAAACGTATAATAATATGTACCTATAACGTATACACTGGGAGTTGCGACCTATCTAATGAATTATCGCAAGTAAATATATCGTCAAACTTTGCCAACACCCCGTATATTTGAGCAGTATATGTATAAAGTCGAGGGTTGGTATCCGAAGGAAGAAGAGAGGCAGGCAGCGTATTCAATGGGGAAGAAAGGGAGGAAGAATCCAACATACGTGGGTATATCTTCTACCTGGGTTACTTCCAAGAAACCGGGGTGAGAGGAAGAAAGGAAGGGATGGAGGGGCCTGATTTATCTGGGCCCGCAATGGACGAAGAGAAATCGATAGAGGCGGTAAGTGACGGCGGCATGGTTCAAGCCGTGCGTCGAGGGGGTAGAAAAGAGAGAGAGAAAGAAAGAGAGGAAGGGAGGGTGAGAGGGGGGAGGGGGCCCGGGGAAGGGCGGCGCCTCTGAGGAGCAAGGTGTTTACCATTCCGGTCAAAAATAAAATACAACCCCGGTCAGCGCATAACTGGCAACAAAAACCCGAATGACCGAACCGCGCGCGGCGCGCATTCCATTCGCAGGAAAGGCAAGCAGCCAGCCAACCAGGCAAGCAGGCAGGCAGGCAGGCTGCAGCAAGGCAGTCAGGCAAGCAGCACACACGTAAGTAAGCTCGCTCCTCCCTGCATCGCATCGGCCGGACTGTAGTTGAATTTCTTTCTTTCTTTCGCCGCTCCCGAAATCCCAAGTCAAGAGAAAAGAGACTTGTAAAAGTGGCGTTTGTGTGCGTGCAGGTACATTCGGAAGAAGAGAAAATACGCGCGAGAGAGAGAGAGAGAGAGAGAGAGCGGGATACGAAACAAAAATCGCATTAGCCAAAGCCGAGTACCTACTACCACCCACCTATCCTACCTAAGCATACACCTTCCGAGAAGAAACTAAGCAACAGCCAACGTTGCCAACATCTGTTTTTATCGGGTATACGGATCGGTAGGTGGGTGAGGATTTCGTTTTAACCGTATCTCCGCCTCCCTCAAGATGAAGCTGAAGTTAGTAAAGGTTGTTGCAATGATTCACGTTTAGGAAAAAAAAAATCGTTACTTCGAAATTTTAAGTTCATCCAAAAAATGCGATGAATCATAAGAAGGTAAAACGGATTGAACAAACGTGTTTACTTCAAAATTTGGGGGTGGTGGCCATCGATTTTCAAAAACTCACGAATGACTAGGACGTTCCCCGATTACAAGGCACTATAAAAAAAAAATTACCCCAACTTGCGCACGGTGCAAGAGGAAACGAGTCGCGTTAACGTGTATATACATATTACATATATGTGTGCGTATATATAGACGTATGTACGTGCGCCTAGACTCTAGACTATATAGAGAAGAGGAGATCGCGGCCTCGGCTCGGTCACTGGCCGAGACCCTCTCCCTCTCCCTCTCCCTCGTCCTCTTCCTCTTCCTTTTCTTCGCCTCGCCGCAGCCGCACGAACGCGATTCCGATGCTCTCATGGCCAAACTATTTCTAATGCCTCGGCAAAAATTAGTCTCCCTCTTTAAGCACTATATATATTTATATATACATGTATATATATATACACACGTACACACACATTTATTGAACGCAGTCTATGTATAGTGCCGGTGGGCAAGTAGGTACCTAAATTATTGTGCAAGGTTGTAAGCGTGCGATGTGTCATCTTCGCGTGTAATGGTATAAGTAACATATTATACACGTGTAGACGTTACGCGTGCTTGTGTGAATGCATATTATGTAATTACGTATTATACACGCTTAAGCACGCACGCACGCACGCACGCGGAAATCGTAGAACTACGTCAGGATTTGACGAGCTGCAGAGATCTCTCATTCATCGTATATACCAGTGATCGAGGAGTTACAAACACAACTGATGACAGTGAGAGCTCGAGTTTTATCATCTTTTTCACATGGATATCGAAACTATCGGTTATCCATAACTGTCACTGGGTATTTCATTCATGATCTGTTGAACCTTTTTTTTCCTCCCTTACTCATTCGCTTCTTATTTTGCTTCTCTTTAAAAAATTATAGGTATATGTATAACACGTGTCAAAGCGAGTATATAACGTGTCCGTAAGCCGTTGATTTTTGAATTTATCGTTAATCACATCCTGCTAAACGGGACAGCAACGTACGCGTGTATAAGTTCCCTACATGCGAGTAATTCACTCCATAACTACGACGATAAAATCCAGGAAGTGAGTGAATTTCTGATCATTTCCATAGATTTCGATTTCAATTTATACACAGCTTTTGACAAGGTTTAGGTATTATTAACCACATCACAGCTGTTTCCTGCTATTACGTTTTCACCAGTTGGTTAATTAACGCAATGTCGTGTAATATACATATATTCGCCAATTAATTTTCTACCATTCGACTGATTTCGACGATTTTCACAAATGATTTCGATCGCACTGTATACCTCCGTACTATAAAAAGGCATCCATTTAATTCAACGATTTTCAACATTTCATAGATCAAGAGATGAAATTTTTCCACTTTTGATACCGAGTCGATTAACATACGAGTATGTATATATATATATATATATATATATATATATATAATATATATATTAGGGTGGCGCAAAAAAACCAACAATTTTTTTTTTTTGGAGTCTCGTGTGACAAAATGTTACTTTGATTTTTTAAGAGCCCACTCCAAAGGACAGCTCAAAAAAAAATTTTTAAGAAGTCGCTTCAATTTTTTTAAATGCCAAAAATTGTAAAAAAATTGAATTAAAAACGTTATATTTTCAGTATTTTGTTTGATTTTTAATTCATGTCGTGGTGTATTGTAATCGATTCTTTCTTACTAAATTGAAGAAAAAAAATTTATGAAATTTTAATATGAATATTAAAAGGCCGTTCGAAAAGATCTAAAGAAATGTACCAAAAAATTGAAAAAAAATTATGAGCGACCTTTCAAAATTCAAATTTTGTACTGAAACTTTCGGAAACTTATTTTTTTTTTGTCTATAAAATTATACCGTAACGAGAAAAAAAATTAGGAAAAAAAAATCGATTTTTGAAGATTTCTGACGTTTTAAAAAATGTAGAGCGTCCTCTTAAAATTATTTTTTTGAACTGTCCTCTGGAGTGGGCTCTTAAAACATCAAAAACTAACATTTTGTCACACGAGACTCAAGAAAAAAAAAAAAAAAAAAAAAAAATAGTCGGTTTTTTTTGCGCCACCTTAAACATATATATCCTGTATATGAACTATGCTTATCTATACTAACCTGAATTACAGATGCATGATAAACATCGCTTAAATTTCGTATTATAGAATACATTGCATGTGAGAATTAATGAATAACCTACGTCCAATATATGGCCAACAATACAAGTTACAAAGGATACTAACAATAATACGATACAAGGCCGGGTGCGGCGTCAAGTTGCTGGAAACGTGGCGTCAATAACTGCGGGAATAAGACGGTAGGTAGGTATAAAACAGGTATAGGTACAGGTAGGTACTTGGGTAGGATACTTAAAACTACGAGACTTGCGGGTACAGCGTCACAGAGTATATGTATACAGAGGCGGGCAAAGTAGCTTCGGTAAATTTCTCCAAGCTTCACAGGTAGGTATAATAGAAAAAAAAAAAGAGTGCAACGGTTGGCGCGTATTGTTTCTGTAAGATGCAACGTGCAGTTACACAGGATATAATATTGTGCGCGGCAGTGTGTAACAGTTATAGACAAATAAGTATACCGCAGCCGTGTCTTGCCGCAGGTGGGCGTGTACAAGCGTGAAAAGCAACAGTTAACAAATTATTAGGTATACACTTTTATATGTATTTCAGCCCCTGTTATGCGTGCGTATAAGTTAGATATATACATAGAAAACCACATAAGCGGAAAATACGCAAATAGCTCGAGGACATTGTCCACGTGCTCTTTGAGGCGGAAAAGAGGGGGGGGGGGGGGGGGGGGGGGGAAAGAAATAATTACCTGAAAGAACGAGACAAAGAGAGTTCGATTCCTGATTCTCTCTAAACCCATAAAATGTACAATTTTTTCCTTTTATTTTTCATTAATCCCTTGTATGTATAGTGCGTGCAACAAACCCGTCCGAATTAATCTTACTCTTAGCACCATTGGTGAAAATAAATTGTTTGTCCACGTGTACGAGTAGTGTAAAAATGAATCCCCTTTTTCATCGGTCGCCTTTATTCTCCCCCTCCTCCCCGTCTTCCTCGAGGCTACGCGTCGTCGTCGTCGTCGTCGTCGTCGTCTTCCTCGACGTCGCGTCTCGCGACGACGATCGGCGCGTCGTCGATCGAGGGCAGCTGCCGCCGGGTGCACCCTGTTCCAGGACGACCACCTGGCGCCCACCTGCCTTTCCCTATGTCCCCTGCACTTCGCCTCGCCTTTTCCTCCTTCTCCTCGCGTCCTGAATTGCGTTGCGTGATCCCTGCAGGAGCGGCAGCAGCAGCGTGCGCCGAAATGGCACGAGGATCATCTTCTCCTGCACTGCCGTAAC
This sequence comes from Diprion similis, assembly GCF_021155765.1. Taxonomy (NCBI): domain Eukaryota; kingdom Metazoa; phylum Arthropoda; class Insecta; order Hymenoptera; family Diprionidae; genus Diprion; species Diprion similis. The sequence goes on from NC_060115.1 coordinate 2,320,805, forward strand.
CAAGGATTGCTAATAACGCGGGCGATCCATGAGGAAATCCTCTGCGCGGGATGAGTGAACTTAGATCTAGTAAATCCCAAACCCACGAGAGCCTCTTTGTTCTTCAAATTTTTTTTTTTTTCTTTTTTTTTTTTTTTTTTACTTTTTAACACGTCGTGCACAGCAAGAATCTTCGGAATACCGATAAGGATTGTTCAGATATTTGACACGTCACGGAAAGAGAATATTTTTCACGAAAAATTAATCATTTGGGCAAAAATTGTGTTAACCATTGATTGTGTATGAAATTATCAACGCTGCCGCATGCGAGATGATTATGAAAAAAAAAAAAAAAAAGTTACACCGCGACTTGACCGAATTTTATCAATCGTCTCCCTCGTTGACCTACTATATACATGAAGATGATAAGACTGATTGACTTGAGTAAAATGAATATTATATTTGCTGCAATCAGGACGATACGGTTATACGTATACGTTATACCAAATAATATATATCAAGTGTTCGTTTTAACCGCGACATTTAATTTTTCAACTTATCAAATAACTTTCCGCTGATTTTTCTCAATCTCAGTAATAAAAACAACAGCAACAACAATTTTATATCCGCGTCTCAGTTCGCTTATCGGATAATACATACACACACATATAGTTCGCGTACAATACGTGGCGTACAAATTATCTAGGCTAGATTCTGTGAATGAAATGACAACGTGACACGTAAGATTTCAATGACATAAGTGTATAAATATGGAAGTAACGGGAATTGAGCATATACGCACAGTAGAATCGTCGCGTATATCGAAGAATCGAAATGTAAATTGAAAAAAAAAAAAAATCCGTAATAAAAAAAAAATAGTGGAAAAAACGCGAGGAGAAGGGGAAAAAAAATAGAACAAGTGGAATCGACCACTCTAATCGCTGCACCAGCAGTCTTCGATATAACAGATATGTAACCTATCACTTACCTAACTTTACATATGTATTTAACACACGTCTATACATATATTTACAAATACAATATGACGGTATAGATTGTATATATTTTTATAGATATAGTATTATTATATACAGATATGTGTGTATGTACGTACGTCGGTATATAGAATACCTTTAATATCAATTGTTATCTGTTAGGTTTCCCGGAGCTATCGCTTGTTGTTTGCGGCACGTTATACGACCGACTAACGCCCGGGGTTCACTTACACCTACGGCTACAAGTCACTTGTATTATTCGTATTGTATATAGTTATGTTGCATATACATATGTGTTGTACAAGTGTAACACATCTTACAGAAAGACTAAATAGAGACTAGAGCGAGAGAGCGAGAGAGCGAGAGAGAGAGACCAACTCTTGAATATGACCAAATCAAATTATGCACAATTTTACATACGTACAACAACAACAACAAGAATAATATATACAATATAAGTAAATTTAAATTGTATGAATACACAATAAATCGTCAAACTTGAATTAAACTGTGATATAAGTGTACGTATATAATAAAATTTTCATCAATTGACTGCGAAATAATTATACAATAATGCTCTTTAAATTTCTCTTATAAAAAACGTCTTGCGATTTCCCCCAATTTCGCCTAGGTATGCACTTTATATACATTCCGTAATCCGCAACGGGGAAACGAAGGTGCAGAGGTTGGTATTAGCATAAGAGAAGACAGAGACACAGAGAAAGAGAGAGAAAGAGAGAAAGAGAGGCAGAGAGAGGCAGCGAGAGGCTGCGAATGAGTCAACAATATTTTAAACCTCTCATTTCTATTTCAAAGAATATTTACATAAATCCGTTAAATACCCGTCCAAGGAGAGAGAGAGAGAGACGGGTAGAGTAAAATAACGTATGTATGTATGATGTATGATGTATGATGTATATGTATAGTATACCTATACTCCCGGGTTTTTTCACCTCTGCAATACATAATATTCATACTCGTACTATACCCGGCCCCTTGTTACAATTCTTCTCTCTTTCCTTCTTCTCCCAGATGTTACGTTAGGTTAGATGGTACGCTATGGTACATAAAATAAACGTCTGCATGCTCATAGGCATAGGACGTAATATATATGACACATATATGTAAATCACAATGCGTTTATTCCGCGAATTTAGTATGCGATGGGTTTCTCGCGAATCACGTCTCGTTCCTCACATGCAAATATTCGTTTTGCGAATAATAATAATAATAATAATAATGATGATGATGATGACAACAATAATAATAATGATAATAATGTGGACACTCTATAGTGCTCGGATGTTACTTTACAGGTGATTCTCCGTCAAAAAGTGTCAAAAAATTTCTTGAATAGAGAAAAATATGTGTATTTCATATTCCAATGTGATTTGGATCAAAATATTTTGCCGATTACTTGAAAATAATTTTTAAAGTTAGCTACAATCAGAGCTTTGCAATACCCGCTTACTAGCAGTGGATGGGGAGGGGGGGAGGAGGTTAATAATAATGGCAATGGTAATGATATAAGTTTACGAGAAACAATAGCGAATGAATGAAGAGTAAGAGTAATAGAAGTAAACGCGTTGGTACGATTTAATTGTTATCATTTATATAACATTTACTATAATGTAGAGTTTATCGATTATTCGTTTATAAATTATACGAACGAAGAAACTGAATATTCGAGTAAAATAAAAATGGAACGAAGACTACGCCGCGTTTGCAGCATTTTTTGTTCTCTCTCTCTCTCTCTCTATCATCCGTATCCCACTTTCCGCGGTGGTTCTATATTTAAAATCCCACAAGTTTTACGCGATAGGGAAACCTACGAGTTACAGTAGAGACGTGTATACCCATTACACACCCACCAACGGAGAAACGAGAAATTCAAGAGTCGCGCAGTGTGGTTTCGTCGATAATATACATACACGTATACCTACACACACAGCAAATATACGTAAACGGGGTGCTAAAAATAGCCAACGTAAAGTTAATAGACGACGTTACCTATATATGTGTGTATGTATATATATGTATGTATATATACGTAGGCGCTGTAACGCCGTGTAAAGTACATTACACATACGTACATAAAAGTTACAAGCTTTTACATCCAGAGTATAAATGTAAGCTTAATGTAACAGAATGACAGAAATTGATTGGAGAGAAGAGAGAGACGATCGTAGCGACAAACGACTTAATTGTAAATTCATGCTGACGGTAAGTAGAAAAGAGTAAATAATAAAAGCAAGATTAGCGAGAGAGACGATCAACTGCGCTGCGCAGAGGCAAATTTCCCACGAACACGAAGAGTGGAGTGCTGAGAGCGAGAGGGAAGGCGATTCCGCGTATAACTTGATTAACTGCCGACGTTATCGCCGGATTTATTTACGTTCCCATAGCACCCAAGTCGTCGCACGTTATACCGGGAGAATCTCTTGAAACTTAAAAAAATCGACTGCGCAAGCGCGAGTTTTATCGGCTGCCCATCCCAAAATTTGACTTTTCAAAAAACGGTCGGAATTTAATGATAACTTCTTTTCGAAAATTCGTTTTATTCTATGGAAATAAAAAATCTGTTTGAATGTTGGATACATAGAAAAAACGACGCAGGTAGATGGGAAGAATTTATTCAATTATTCTTATTTCATACATAATAAATAACAATAAAATATTTTCTAATCTACAGTAAATACGGCAAAAATAATTGCATCGTGTGAAAATTTGAAAAATAATGCTGGCCAATAATACTGCTTGGATTAAACTAGTGCACGGAGTGATTCCTCTCGGTAGAATAAATTAGCAACAACAGTTAAATAAATAACAAACTTATTACTGCTATTGACTCGATCAAAGTAAAATGATCGAATATTCAGACACCATGATTTGTAGTTTGTCATGCTCTTCAACTTTGCCTCGACTGATGTTAAGAAGGTGACGATGGGCTGAAGAAATTCACTTGGACACCTGTTGTTTGACGGAACAACCAGGTTCGATGGTTAGAATGGTGGCCGCCAAAACGTTTTGACCATCAGGTAAGGCATGATTTTATTCCTGTTAACCAAAGTTGAAACTTTAAATCTGCTAAGAAGAGTGAATTTTATCGTTAAATGCATGTTTGAAAATATTGTATTACTCAAAGATCACAGAATTAGAAATTTAGTTATTGATTTATAAATTTCGTGTTCGTTGCACTGATTAATGGCTTCCGTAGCACTGCACTGTAATAAATCTACTGAGTTTCAACGATTCATTTATTTTCAATTTTATATAAATAAAGAATATTTCTACAAAAAACATTGTTTCTACTTACCTGCCTCAGATCGTCCAGACTTCCACTTGTTACTGACGTTCCACATTCAATTTCAAATTTCTTCTTTCAATAAATAACTAACCCAATTTCTGTAGCATTTGATATATATTTTTCCATCAAATCCTTCATTTTGTGGATTAAATATCATCTAAAATATCGACAACAGTATTGCTGAACGATACTATTCTTAGACAATTCCCACTAAATAAGAATAATTACCAACATAACTTCAATCCGCTTCTTCACGCGCAAGAAATTCACAGCCCTTGTAACATTTTGGATAAGTTGGCGCCCTGCTTCACAGTCCTAAATATCTCCACCCAATGAGATTCAATTATTTGGCGCACGCGCAGTTTAATTATCAAATTTCAAGAGATGCTCCCATTATGTATCATACACGCACACACCCTGCAGCCATATCACGATTTAATCGAAAGGAAGGATCGTCGAGCAAATTATTCACTAAGAATATGACAGTCACTGTGTTTACGTGCACCGATTTAACGAGCCTTATGAGCAACTAATTTTCTTAACTTGCACTATACATATTGCCAAAACGTAGGAAGTCGTCTAGACTTAGTAATTTCAAAGTATCAAATATTGTGTACGTAAAAATGGTATTTCGAGAAAGAAGATCTACGGAAGTTAGGTAAGAGTAAAAATAAAAATAAAAAAAAAAAAAAAAAAAAAACAAACAAACAAATAAAAATTGATGATATTGCGTGATGCACTCACCCAGAGGTCGTCGAGGGTGATGGAATTGTCGGTGTAGAATACGAGGACTTCGGCCGACAGTGGCCGGGGTTCTCTCAGCTTGGAGGATAGCAGAAGACACGCGGTGCCCAGAAGCTGTAGCTGGGATTTCCTGATCGGGCAGATCGACAGAAATCTGTCGACGTAGTTCATCGACAGTGGGAATACCTCCTCCTGACACTTTTGCTCCTCGCATACCTGCAGTTTTCGGGGATATACGATCAGTGAAAATTTACGAAACTTGTTGCTTTCTTTTCTACGATTATTATTATATGTATATTATATGTACAATATAGGTACCTATACAAGGTGTATAATGTATACATGCATCTATATGAATACACTATACTGAGAATCGTTTCGAACATTAAGGTAATTCATGTGCGAAGTTGAGAAACGACGAGATAAAAAAAAAAAGAGGATAAAAAGAAACGTGCAACACTTTTCTCAAGGCGAACGAGGCTTCTCTTTAAAAACCAAGGCGCGTAATAGTTGACTGGAAACTAAAAATAAGTACAAGATCGTCAAGGTTTTGGTACGGAATCCCTCGGCTGCTGTGCGTTTGTGCCCTTAAATTCTCCCGCACAATTCATTGCCAGAACAATCGTTATAGCAGCTACCGATAAAGAAACGACAAAATTTCTATTTCACGCCGTGTAAGAATTGCATTACAATAATAAATTGTATGATCAAAAACGAAGAAAAATCTAGCGTATTATAAGACAAAAATGACCATTATTTACACATTCTCGTTATGAATTTTAATTTCATTTTGTTACAAAAATAAGAATATCTCGATCACCGCCGATCGCTGTCGAACGTATGGAACACAACGCGATACAATGTATTCATAAAATATACTCTAGAAGATTGACGACTGAGTAGATAGAAAAACAAAAATTGTCATCATTATTAAAGGCAGTAAAAACGGAAGAAGAGAGAGAAAGAGAGAAAAGTGTATAGAAATTCCAGCGCTTATTTCTACTGTAAAAAAAATTACACTCCATTAGGAATGCACATGCAGCAGATAATCGTATCGTAAACATACACCGAGTACACGTTGTCGTGAAAATAAACGATAATTTGATCAGGTCACGAATCGGGTCTAAAAATCGGATTACGCATAATCATTAGCAGCAACAGCAGCAGCAGCAATAGCACGCGACGAAGAGGAGAAAGGAAATAGTAAGTCAGAGTCAGAGTCAAAGTCAGAGTCAGAGTCAGAGTCAGTCATTCAACCCCCGTTCGGTTCGGCAGGTGGCTGCTTTCCGGCAGCGGCAACAGCAGCAGCTGACGCTGTTTTTCGACGGAACCGCGACCCGCAGGTTCCCCCACACGCGTGTGTATGCATATACTATACACACGTGTATGTATGTACATACGTAGACCCAAGTTGACTAATTTACCCGAGGCTCGACATGTGCGTGTTTCACTGTACGGGCATGCGTCGCGTAGTTCTGAAAATACGCACGCCACATGCCGCCGCTCGGCCTTCCTAATTGCTCCCTAAACTTATTATTACACAGGGCTCTACAGGTACATGTACAGACCCCGACCCCCCTCTTCTACTTGCTCCCTATAACCGTAATCACGCTTGCACGGACCGCCAACCCCTGACTCTGACCGACACACGCGTGGTCACGACCGAACAATAGCTGATTGGAACGATGATACTTAATGATGAGGGTGGAAAAAGGCGAAGAATAGCTGTGATAAAAAAGTTCAAAAATAAGATATATTTTTTTGAAAAGTCATCTTCATCCTCTCGCTTTCAACTGCATTCACTGGCGAGATGAAACGCGATTCTGAGGTGATGAGGTTGCCAGTAAAATAAGCTGTACGCAAAAAAAGAGAAATTAGAAGCTCAGTTTCGGTCGGTTGGTCGGGTCTATTGGGATAAAATTTGACGAAACGAACGACGACGACGAGACAGACTTAGGGTGCGATTAGAGGTGGGACAGACTGGCTCGGTAGACTTGCAAGGTGAAGAATTGAAGGCAATAAAATTTACTTTCAAGATTCAAGTCACGTCATACAGTTTTGCCACATCGTATATTCCAACCTTCTCTTCTCTTCTCTTCTTTTCTTTATTCTCTTTTGAGCGAGCTGCCTACGTTCCCCGGTACGTCAAGGTCCCGATTACAAACTACGTACTACCAGTATACGTATGTACGCGTATCTGATATGCGGCAATTACGACGAAGACGAGAAGTGCTCATCAGTTTAGCCTCTGCACCTACCGCGGTTGTGCGATGATGATAAAGTTATCGGAATTTCGCCGGTATTTTCCGTCTCCGAATTCTACAGTCTATTCGGTTTCAAGTCCACCACCATTTTTCCTCATAACGTACGAACAGCGGCTGCCAACTCGGCAGAAAATAAAAAGAAACAAGGCGCAAGAGCCGGGGCATTCCGGAAGTGGCCACCGAGCCATTACCATAGTTGGTAACTAACGAACGAACGAACGAACGAACGAACGAACGAATGAACGAATTACGAAACGAAACGAACATATAGGTGCAGAGTCACGACACGTTTAGAGCGGAGGAGAGGATCCTGTCATCTGCTGCATTACGCGACACGCATATTGGGGCTTTGACATCCGACAATAGATATGACCGTCGAGGAGACGAGCGACGATGATCGATCAATATATACGCGCGTAATATCAGCTATACACGACAAAAAAAAAAAGAAAAAAAAAAGAAGAGAGTTGAAAAAGAGAGAAGAGGGAGATCGAGAGAGAGAGAGAGAAGGTTCGAATAGATATATAACATAACCGTACACCCATTGCGACGTTGCCAAACAAGTACCTACGTATTCTATTACAGTAGGTATTATATACATCAATATATATATATGTATATATACATATATCTATCATACACCTACAATGAAATTTGGTGGGTGAATAAACAAAAACGATAGATAAATTATTAAAAAAGGAAAAGGAGCAAAACCGGACAAAAATCAGTTTATTTTCCCATCTCGCTTGCGGTTAAACTAACGTTGCGTTACTTATTATTACTACTACTATACGTTACGCGAGAGTTGTTTAATCAGTAAAAGCTTCCGTAAGCGTACATACAATTATTATACTTCCACGCGAAGAGAAGATATCGCTATATTCGCAGGCCGCATATTTATAACAACCGGCGTTTCTAACCGCTCGCAAAATGTATAAATAATAATAATAAAAAATAGAAGAAATAATGCATAATTGTATGTTTAATTCTTTAAAGACGTTGGCGACTGGCGGACGTGACCTCAACTTGGCGGGGGCGAAGGAGGAGGGGGGAGGAGGGGGAGGAGGAGGAGGAGGAGGCAGTCGATCCTCCGTCACTCGCAACTGACCATTGGCACACGAGGCGCGGAACTCGCGAGCCGGCCGGCAGAAACGGCAACACCGAGTCGCCGGACACGCAGGGTCATTCGGATAGAATTTAAATCCCCGGCAGGCATGCAAGAGAGTAAAGTAACCGTGTGGTGGAGTCGAGAGACACGTGGACGCGTGGAATATGCGCCGTAGAAAAGTGTGGATGGAACGCCAAGCGAGCGAGAGAGAGAGAGAGAGAGAGAGAGAGAGACTCTTATCCGACTTACCTCTAGCATCCACTCGGCCACGATCTTTCGCATCATCGGCGAAATGTCCCTCTGAACGCACTCGAAGTATGAACTGCTAGGCGCGTACCTTTCCTCGCTCTTCAAAAGGTTTTGTAATACTCTATCGTCGTTTAGGAGCGCCGGGTCGGCGTAAGCTCTGCACTCAGTTTCGGTAGTCTCGCAACAGAGAAGATCCATCGTTGATTCTTACTTATTTCCACACGCTCTTCTTCTCTCCTTCGCTATCCCAAAATTCTTTATGTTTTTATCCGATATTGATTCACCAATGACTTGGCGAAGATACGCGGTGAAATGAGGAAAAATACGATGATAATGATGATGATGATGATGATGATGATGATGATGATTAAAACGACGAAACACAAAACGCGATGCTATATTATATTATACGTTTAGGTACAACGGAGAGACACCACCGCGCACCGAACACAATTAATTCTCACAGAACAGAACCAGGGATGAAAAATATAAATAAATATATATTATAAACTGACGATTTTTCTTTTCTTCTTTTATTTTCTCAAACTCCCGACTCACTGCTGCTCTCACCTCTCTCGAGGTCGAATAATGATACGACAGTGATATATTAACGACAATAACTGTTATTACTGTTGTTATGGTTGTTGATATTATTACTATTATTATTGTTGTGGTTGTTGTTGTTGTCACAAGGAGACGTGGACAACTTCGACGACGGCGATGACGGTATAAACGCCGAAACGACGGTTGCTCAATTTTTCATGCACATAACTCGCACACACGTTACTCACTTTGTTGATTATTCCACTGAATTCTCAGTCTCGTATTTCTTACTGTATAGATGGATAAAGAAGAACCAAGCTCTCCTTTTCCTATTCCAGCACTCGGCAGAAGTCGGTTGTCTGGTTTTAAATATCGTTATTGTTTCAGCAACAATAATTACTATTACTTATGTAAGGGTGTATTATATATATATATATATATATATATATATATATATATATATATATATAGACATATATATACGTGTTATGCAATAAATAGGTTCGGAAGGTCCAAGATTGTATTGAATAAATAAGCGTATAATTATATAGATCCTCGACGGGTTGAGTTTTGGGGTGGCGGCTTCTTATCTTCTCTTCTCTTCTCTTCTTTTCTTTTCTCTCGTTTTTTCTTCAACGTTAAATTAGTTTTAATTATATAATTAATTAATCAATTCGATTCAATTAATCGTGCGCGTAGCTGTGTGACTGTATAACTTGTATGTTATAGAAAACTTCTTTTTCGACGGAACGATCTTCTTTAACCAGTTTCGATACAGCGTTCTTCCTTTAAATTTTACTACATTCCCATCGAGTACGTGCGATTATTAAATCCTCGTTCTCCCTTTTCCTAATATATCGTTTTCTTCTTATTATTCTTTTTCTTTCTCTTCTTGTTCTTCTTCGGCAGTCTTATCCTTGCCGTGGTAAATGAAATTTAAAAAATATTCCTCGAAACTTTTATCTTACGCCACCGATTATTCCTTCGTATTCCTCGATCTGCGAACTCTGTCCCGTCTAACGGAATATATCTGTATATATCTGCGTGTATCTGTGTATATACATATATATATAGATATATATATACGTTTAATAATATGTATAGGTATATATTAGGCCGTCTTTTCTTTTTGTATTATTATTATTATTATTTTTAAAAAAAAGTCTTGCGTCGCGAGGAGCCCTTCACTTCACTACGATCCGACACTGGCAACTCACCAGGTCAGAATGCTGCCCGATCTCGAAATGCGCTGATCAGAGGTTGGCTGAGCCGGTAGGGGAACGCTGTCGGTGCCCCTTCTACCTTCACCCCCCACCTTCAGCCCCCCCCCCCTTCCACCGTCAAAACGGCGCCTCTCCGCCGGCGGTGTCACGACCAGAGGAGACGTATCCAGACTTCTAGCCTCGCAAAGGGTCAACAGACGCCTGTTCCCCGGCCGCGAGCCCCCCACCCCCTATCGTCAAGCTGGTCCCCCCCCCCCCCGCCGCTGACCGAAGTTCGAAATTCCTCCTCGCTCGACGGTTTCCTCCACCTCCACCTCCGCCGCCACCTCCACCTCCGCCTCTGGCTTTTTCCTCCCCCTCCTCCTACTTCTTCTCCTTCTCCTCCCGGCGGGATCTTTTCCATCAGCGATCTTCCCACTTCGACGAGAACCACGGTCGACGGATGAGCGAAGCGTGGCAGGAACGCAGAACGAAACGTGCCGAAGCACGAAACCGAGACGCGCGTTACGCATCAGGTGATATAGAGAAGAAGGAAAGGAAAAAAGAAAAGGAAACTGCAGAGCGAGAAAGAAAGAGAAAGAGAGAGAGAGAGAGAGAGAGAACACTTTCCAACTTCTCGACAAGTAAAAAGGCCTGTATTCGTCGTCGATGTGGAAAAGTGCTCCGTCCAACGACGATCGTTGTTATTCTTGACTAGTTTGTCGGCTCATCATTGTTGATTTTCATCGGTTCTAATAGTAGGATTTACGGTGACGCAAGAAACAGGAAAGGAAAGAAAAAACCAAATAAATAAAAAATAGTTACTGTGCTTTTTCCGAGGCTGTATCATATTCCATCCATTACTGCGATTTTTTAATTTTTTGGTAATCGTAGGTGCATCGGCACTTGGTACGTTACACATACATACGTGGTTTCTCACTCGACGAACCTGCACCGCGGTGTATAACCTCTTATGCAACTGACAAGGTAGGGAGAGGCATTGAGGGAGGGAGGGGGGAGGTTTAAAGATCGGAGCAGCGTCTGCAGTCGCCGGAAATAAAGAGGAACGTGAAAAAAGACGTAAAACCTGTAAGTATAAAGGATCTCACTCGATGATGGTAGCGGGCACACTTTCGTTCTCGTTCCGCTTCTTCTCGTCCAATTAAACTCCTCCGTGAAACGACAAGATTGCCGTACGTATACGTACGTCTGTCTATCTATTTTCATAACATTCTTTTTACTTTTCATTTGTACCTCGTCTCTCTTCCCAATACCATCGATTATCGAAGTCAGCGTCGTCGGGTCACAGGCATTATATTACCCGTATTCCATGGCGGTATGGCACAGGCGTGCATGGTATGTAGTAGGTTGGTAGTATTTCCCCGTAGCGTACGAGAGCGGTGGTCGTATTTAACTCCAACGATGCGTAAAGGTGTACGCACCGTGCGTAACCAGTAACTATCGTGGGCCGGTGGTTCTGGCGTCCCTGAAGGAGGGCAACAGGCAGAGCGAGGCAAGGTAGATAGACCCGAGCCTCCGCCTCCACCTCCGCCTCCACCTCCACCTCCGCCCTCGTCATCATCCTGGAAGAAAGTTCTGGATTCAGCTCCGTTCTGCTCCGTTCGACTCCGCAAAGTGAGATCCATCTGTAAAGGGTGACCGAAATGATTTATTCCAGACAAAGTGACTTCGTCACTTCTCGACGAAACAATGACAAAGGCGTGATACGATGTTCGTGAAAAATTCGACGTTAAGGTTCGACCTAGGCCAAGGCTTGGATTCAACTTCCGGCCTCCGTTGAGCCGTTCAACACACGTTACGTATTCCTCCTCTTCCTCCTCCAGTGTGCAGTAACAGCGATGCGTGGGCGACGATATGCCACATACATGTGTTTATATATATATATATATATATATATATATATATACACACACACACATACCTATGCATGCACGTACGTTATGCGTGCATCAGACGACTGCCAGCCGCACGTATGTATAATAGAACGACAATCGTGCAGTCTTCAAGATTTAACCCATTCGGAGAAGAAGGGAGGGAACGAGATAATTTCTTCAATTGCCAGATCTGTACCGAATTATCTATACATATATATACTAGGACATATATATATATATATAACGCATTGGTTATACGCCCGAAAGTCGACTCGAGTATGTAGCGTGCCCCGTATCATATACGTCGACGCGTCTCAGCTTCTTTAACAAACCTTTTCCATGAGTAGGTAGGTACTGAATGAACCCGGCCCGTGAGTTATTACACATACATAACATTGTGGCGGGTGAACAACTTTTATACATTCACGTATACAAACAAATAAATGTGTGCGTGTGTCTGTGTGTGTGTGTGCATATATAGATGTATGTATAAAATACGTGTAGATAGACCGAGTATAGATTTACGTATTTTAAAACCGCGTTAACCCCGAGGTCCTGATAATACCGCGTGATAATATTTCAAGTTGACATGTACACCAGTGAGGCGATGACGTCATTATCAGTGAATAGCCTCTGACCCGAGCCCGTTTCCGTTCAAGCCACTCAACCGTTTACGTTTGCCTCCCATGTACGTGTACATACATACATACATGTCCATTGTATGCCCTGCATACACGTATGTGGGTACGTATTAAATACGTAACAACATGCTGAAGGTGTCTGCACAAAGATGCCGCGATGTGTTGCTATTTATGTATTTTGTACAAAAATATACGCGATTTCGCCATGCATATTATTTGTATATGTATAGTAGGTGTTATATGTGTACGTGTTTACACGTATATAATAACTACACGTGTGTTACATACAGGCAGGAATAAAGAATGTGAATGAAACTGGAGAAAACGTGTACGAGGAATTACATGTATATCATGCAGTGTATTTTTTAAAAAGACTATAATTACTTGTTGACAAATATATCGATTATTTATTAACCGTATATCATATTTTCTTTCTTTTCCCTGCACAACTCCCGTTTTCCCCAAAACCGTTATTATCAACAATCGGATAAAAATGTTGAAAATTAAAAAAAAAAAAAAAATAAAAAATAAACCAATAACTTTCTTCGATGCATCAATTATGACGCGAAACAGGATTTTATCGTAATAGTAAAAATCAGATAAATTCTGAACTTTCCCTCTCCATTTCACATATTTATCTGAAAAATTCACCAGCAAAAACTGAACAACAAGTGTTTTATAATATAATAGTAAAAATTCATTGTGCCGATATTGAAATTGATCTAACGGCAATAACTGGCGATAAACGGTTACGCGTAATAACGTACGATTACATATTGTACGTAAAAACCCCGCGTATACATGCATCATCAACGGTGTATAAATTATCACGTATGTACACATAATTGCAATCATCGTCGGCGTCGCGACGCGAGTCGAGTCGAGGCGAGGCGCGATACGTTTACGGTGAGAAACATGTGTGCGTTCACAGATGCGAAGACGTGTGTGAACGCGGGCTGATGCGGGTGGTCGAGTTCCGCCCTGGACCTTGGCGCCGACCCGGGGGACGCATTCAGGACGAGGGGCGTCGTCGTGCATCGACGCTGCTGGTTGCCCGAGGAAGCAGCGCGACGAGAGGGAAGGAGAGAGGGAGAGGATAGATGTAGATATAGAGGAGATAGATGTGGAGTGAGGAAAGAAGAAGGAACGAAATCGTCGCCTCTCTTATAACCAATTCTCCGACACGCTAATTGGTCCCGAACGTTCTATCAATCCGCCTCCGTTACTTTATTTCCTCTGCTTTTTTTTTTTTTTTCTCTCTCTTTGTTTCTTTGATTCTATCTTTTTTTTTCTTTTTCTTTTCAAGATATAGCCGCGAATTCGCACCGGAATTATATACGTATAATAATTTCCACAGACAACACCTGTCGTCGATCGACGTCCACCAGGATTACGGTAAGAATGTAATATCATAAAACGCCTGATCGATTTTCGATATACTTTCTATTTCGAAGAGGTAAAAAATTGCAAAACGACCAGTTAATTTTTCAACGCTGCGACTCTGTGACGAGTTTGAATCTCCCGCCCCGACCGCGGGGCGTGCAGCATGCCTCAAGGGCACAGGCCGTTCACACCAGAAAATTATTACACCGGCCACGGGTTGTGTTGTGTGTATAATATCGTGCGGGCAAATGTGCATGTGCCTTTCATCTACGTGTATATATATATATATATATATATGCATATACATAAAAATATACATACAAGTATACCTATGTACATATATACATTCGACTGTATGATACAACGTGGCACGGTCTCTTACGTCATCGGCGCATGCCACGTATGTCTTATAATATCTATGTACGTTATGCGTTATGCATGTATGTATGTATATATATATATACACACATATATATACAAAAGTATTTATATACATACGTATATAACGCATATGTGGTATGATTCTAAATTTCAGATTCTGTAACTACCGCACGGGTTTGCCAGCGTTTTTCTATTTCTCTCTCTCTGTCTCTCTCTCGAAGAACAAGACGAAGAAGAAAAAGAAGAAGAAGAAGACGCTTAAAATGATCTTATTTTTGTATTCTGTACACTTTTAGATATCCTTATACTTGTCTCTTACAGACATATTCTGATTTCAAGAAATACCGATCGATATCCGAGAACCGGAAATATCGTTCCTGAAAATTAAAATATCGTTAGCTAGGTACCTACTTTCTTTCCTTATCGATAACGGAATTTTTCTCAAATCCTGCGACATTCGCTGCAGGCGTGACTGAAGACTGAGCAGCGTATCTCGAATAGAACTGATCAGCTGCTCTCGATTTAGATGAGTGATACGAATATCATGGAACAAAAAGTTCCCTATACGAGATGACGAACTTATTATTTCGACAGATCGCGTCGATGTGTGGTAAAAACAAGAAAACATACCAATAAAAACGTAAAGAAGTAAAGGAAACAACACAAAGTGAATTTTATTATTGAATATAAAAACCTTTCTACAGTCGTATTGGGGTGCCGTATACATACTATATTCTGTGCCATATTGCACACACATCTATCTACGAGTACAGGCGACTAAGTGGTCGCAAATGTCACTTTTTGTTTGTACCATATTATACAATGTAATCTGTATCCATACATCACGGTTCTTTTAATACAATTATGTAAGCCTCGGATCTCGCGGCTCCTCAATTTGGCGCATATGAAAAAGAGAGAGACAGAGATAGTGAGAGAGAGAAAGAGAGAAAGAGAGAGTAACGCACACGTTATATCGCAAGCGCGAATAGCCGGCGAGGCATGCACACGTGTAACATATCTCATCGTACAATACATCTGCAGGAAACGCTTTGCGCACACCCATGTCCATGTCCATTCTACATACCTAGGAATATAGGTGCGCACGTACCAAGCAATGATCGGTTTTATCGCTCTCTCAGGTGCAGGATGACACGCATAGATCTGCGGGTGGGGCCCGTTTCTCCGATGCAGCTATACCTGTAGAGTCGTACCAGCGGAGATCTTCCTTACCGACCGGAAGTTTTTTCGTCGAAATTTATGATCGTTCGAAAAGAGTGAGAAAAAAAAAAAAAATTTTTTTTTAATTAAATGAATGACAAAACATTTTATTTTCACATCACTGATTGTGAAATATACGACATAATAAAGCGATGGATTATCAGCGGCTGCATGGAGTGCTGATTTATATTTCGCGAATGTACAACGACGACGACGACGAAGACTCACGTACGCCCCCGAAAATTTCCGGGGATTGAGCCTCCCAGGTTTACTCAAAAGTTACCTGTTACGTCATCAGTCCGAAATAGGATCGTTCGTGGCGAGGAGCTACTTACGTACGAATTTATTCGCGCACTGCTGCACGAACGATAGAGTACTATAAGCACTCGGTAAAAATTTATAATCAAGACTCGTAGATGGATATTTTTTACTGAAATAATGCCGAACGGTTTTTACCTATTTATGGACATATTAGACGAGAAATTTTATTATTCTTGCTATTTATTTTATTTTTATTTATTTATTTATTTATTTATTTATTTATTTATTTTCTTCCAAGAGTTCGGATTATTTGTACATGCGTGTCATTTGTGTTATATCCTCATGCAAAACGACGAATGTTCGGGACAGTATTTTTGGAACAGTTTATATGTACGCGTCGCAATGTCGCCGCGTGACTCATGCGCTATTTATCAGGTGAGCTGCAGGTAACGGCTGTCTCTTTTCCTCTCTCTCTTTTTCCTCTATTTATTCCTGGACTGTACCCACATATGTACACCGAAGTCGATATGATCTGTTACATCCTTTGACTCGAGGAAATTCAATTCCACTCTTTTGAAGCTCGGATTTGAAACCGACCTTTCAATCTATGCGACACCGACAACCAATAAGAATAATAATAATAATAGAATCACGATTGGAACATTGGTTAATTTGTATCATCATTGCTATAGTAGTCTAACCATTGGGATTTGCGAAGGTCATTTTACAACCGCCTGACATCGTGACGAATGTTAAACCGTGAAAGAGTTGAGATATATAATGTTTATGATATAAGAAACCAACGAGTCTTGGAGAATTCGATGGTTGTAATGTCGAAAGCATTACTGACTGCGCGGATGAAACCGTTCGAGCGTGCTATTTCCGGATATTTATCAAACCACTCTTGACCACACGGTGGACAACAGACAAGGCTGGAAGGACGATCGCCAGCGTCATGATCCCACGAGTCTCGTTCGAAATGCGTTTTTCCGCATTAAAAAAGGATCGATTGTCGTCGATAGATGACGATTTTCGATCTCTGCTCTACGCGATATCGATCAGCGATACATAATGTTCTACCAAATTTGTGTCGAGACACTGGTTAGCCAAGGAGCGAGGAATATCTCCGCGACCTTGACAACGAGCGATAACCGATCACCGATCATCCGATCAGCCTTCTCTCGATGCGTTCTGATTCGTTGACGTCGTGTTGGTCGCCGGTTTGTACATACGGATAAATCTACGTGCGTAAATCTGGCTCGCAAACTGCACACCTTTATAGAGAGGCACGCCGAGTAGTTTGTGGAAATTTCCGTTAAGGAAATACCGACATTCCAGCCGATCCTGATGTTCGACACGAGTAAACGTCAACATCAACGATTTACACTAACCCTCGACATTGCTTTGGACGACCGATACATTGTGCGCGAGTGCGAAGAGTTCACACGGAGCAAGCACAAACTGTTTCATAGAGATTGTTGATATTTATAAAAGTATACAACGTACGACGACGACGACGACGACGACGACGTTGGTCTGGAGATACGGAAAGATCGGTGAAAATAAAGCTACCAATGGTACGCGTGTGTACACAACGGAGAATCCAACATTCCTTGATCGATTGGAGAGCGCATAACAAGTGACAAGTGAGCCGCAACACTCTTGGACTTTTGGAATTTCTAATCAGCTGAAATTTTTGCTTTCGAAGCGAATACGAAAAAGACGTCGATAAGCTGACGATGAATTCCTTGCTCACGATACGTCAATATCTTCCTCGACGTCGATCGGATTTTCGTCGACGTGGCATCCCTCTCCCATGGCGTTGCGTTACGATCTCGAATGCGTGGTGATTATGCGTGCATCGTCGAGCATATTGCGTAACAAGCATCGTCCACGTGTATACGTACGTACATATGTACATCTAATAGTACGACGTTCAATTTACGGTTTACAGCGTGAGTACCTCCGTACTCATCCAGCTACTCCACTGTATCATTGTCCTCGTTGTTGTGTTCAGTGTCACGGCGTCTTGCATCCCGAGGAACTGGGGGTCAGATCTAGAGCTGAAGGCCCCTTCTTTTCACGACGGTCCCACGAGACTTATACTGAGTACACTGCTCTACTCGCGGCGTTAACGTCGTTCTACCGGAACCTCGAGTAATTATAATGAATGCTGCGGTGCCATAATGCGGGGGAACGGAAGTCGCGATTGAAATTTATAGGAACTTCGACGTAATTCTCGAATGTTCGTCAACTTCCGCCTGGCAGAATTTTTCAGAACACACAACACTGTAATGTAAGTATATAATAAGTATAAAAAACAGTTTAAAAGTACGTTGACAAACTTTTCCGTCTCCACAAGTTCTGATTCTACGGAATAAGGTGTAGATTGCAGGTGTAAAGGGTAATGGTAAAATAATGACACGATTCAGGACATCGTCGTCGTCGTCGTCGTAAAAGCTGCAGAGCAAGAAACGCGTTTGATGATGGCGCTTGTGCAGTAAATAGCAGCAGTGTCTATAAACTTACTGGCAAATTGAGTTACACTCGTGAAAATATCACACATACATACGTATACATGCTTACATATTACACTAGTGATGAATATAAAACACATACTTAAATCTCTCGAATTAAGAGTCGGCTGTAATTTCTAAAACCGTTTTACACGTTGAGTATATACCCCATGCAAAAAAAAATCTCTTACTTTCTTCACGCCTCATAATCCATTCACGGGACGATTTCGTCGCTGATCCTTGAGGCGGAGAAGGAGGAGGAGGAGGAGGACCATTCCGACGAAGATGAGGTCGAGAATAGCCGGAGTGCCGGGAGCCTTACTTACTAGACAAGCGATCGCTGCAGCCGGCTCCGTGAGTAAACGAGAGCGACGGTTCTCACCCTTGAAATCTATAAAGACTCGAGGCACACGGTCGGTAGTTCTGACCAAATACAGCGTTATACGTGTCTCGCCCCTCTCGCGGTCCCCGGAGTGAAACTTTTTGCGTATTCCACGGGACGAGGACGCGGTCCGCGGACTCCGTGCAAGAGCAGCCTCTCGGACAGCGAAGTCCTCGTCGTCCGAAGGCCGGCGAGCAGGGCTCGTCGCCCTCCACGAGTGCGAAATTCCTAACCTCAAAGGACGAGGTAAATGGTCCTTTTTCAAGCGGCTAAATATGATACAGTCACGCTCTCCAAGACTCGCTAGAATTTTTATCACCCGCAGTCTGGGCTGTGTATAACCCAAGTTTATCGTCTTTTCGTGCGGCGCAGATGCTCACACGTAATACCAATGTATACATACGATGTCGTAGAAATCTCGATTCTTCAAAACGTATACACTTTACTCGCTAGTCCTGTGGGATCGAGATTCGAAAGTTGGTCTATACAGGGTCGTCGGTATTAATAGTCGTTAAATTTTCTTCAAATAACTCAAATGCCTCTCAGCCACGCGGTACGACGATGTCGGCGCTGTGTCTATAAAGTGTCAGGAATATACATACATACATACACATGCATACTCAAACAGGAATCACACAAACCAATATATGTATACACACGCTAAGGGTGTCAACTGATTTCTCTACTATCCTTCCACGTCATCCATCCAATATGCTTCCATTTTCAGACAATTCGTATATACTTACGATATAACCGTTCGTAAACGGTAACTTACAAATAAATTTGCCGATTACTGGCGCCGCCTGATGCGCGTGGATACTACATACGGCGTACGAAAAATGCAGAGGGCTTAGGTATAAGGACGACTCGAAGGTTCGGGTGGGCAGAGGTAGAGGCAGAGGCAGGGACGAGTACCGACAACCTTCCTTCGTTCAGGCCGGAGTCGTGTAACCTTAGGGTACCTTCTTACCTCCGCAGGGAGTTTATCTCGTCCGTTCTTGCGGGCTGCTGGAACGGCGCGCACGGGTACAAAGGAATTTTTATGAGTCTTGTTAGACTCGAGATAACTTTAAGTGAATGTTCTTACCCTTATTTGTAAAAGTATCTGCGTACGTGTATTGTTATCTTAAATGTTCTCGCGCCTTATGGCAGCGGCCGTGCTCCACTATATTGTATATGCGCAGACTCCCTGTACCTACGCGGAATAAAAACGAGAAGAATAAGGAGGAAAAAGACTTGGAATACTAAGTTTGTTCGGTATTATCAGTTCACTCTAATTACACGGCAAGATCATAACCTTGCAGTATTTTCCTTAAAGTAGTGAATTTCCTTACTACATTTTTCATGATGTATTCTATCCTTTCGTATTTTTTAACCGCATTATAGATCTCGGGTGCAGCGTCTCGTGTAAAAGCCAGGAACCACAAAATGCCGACAACAATTTAGAGACTATCAGGCTCGCCTATCTCGTGAATGTTGAAGAGGAGGCGGCCGGAGATGATTTTTGCAGAAACTCTCTACGGGTATGTTATTATTGTTAGTATTTTTCCTCCTTTGCCGGCTAGAAATAACAGGTCCTACTGAGAACTGGGGACCTAAAACTGATGACGCGACTAGGCCCCCGGAGCCAAGCGGCGAAACGAAAGAGAATCGAGGATCCAGGACCTTCAAAGCCTAACGCAAAGGAGGAGCCCTCGAAAAATTGAGAGGCGTGAAATGCGCTTAGCAAATCTCTTGACTGTATAGGTTACCGGCGGCGAACCGGGGATTTTAGCATGAGAACAAGAATATAAACGTGTATGCTTTTACCTGGGTTCCAAAAATTCTCTTCAATTCTTCAAGTCCAGGGTCGTCGTGCTTCTCATCCTGGGCTCGGTGATAAAAGAGGAGGGCGGTAATAAATCGAGCTTTGAATGACCCGTCGACCTCCGGGGTCTTCCGTAAAAACTAAAAAGAGAAACAACAACAAATATAGCATAATATGAAGTAATTATATATAGACATGCTGAATAAAATTTCAACACCACATACACGAACTGCAATTTGAATCAGTGCAGAGATGGATTGATGAATGTCCAATTGTGGATTCTCAAAATGCAATTGCCTGCAAGAATTAGATTAGGTGTACCCGGTAGAGAAGTGGAGAAATGACCGTTCCTCGAAAATAACATGATGCATTCTGCGAGTATTGCAACGACTGCAGGGTCATTCAGTTGCCGAGAGCAATGAGACGCATGAATGCTGATGATTCATAAATATGTATTGAAGATATACACCGGGAGAAAGAGAGAGAGAGAGAGAGAGAGAGAGAGAGGTAATCGCTCAATTCATTGTAGGAAGGATAAGTAATCACCTATATCAAAGAGTGCGCGTGAGGCGTGGTTGAGTTTTTATGTTAATTGAAAAGTGGCGCGCTCTGCGTGTTCGTGCATCGTATCGCGATGAAAATATTCAAGCAAAGAGGTAGGGCAAGTTACGAGCCTCGATCTAATGACACTCGGTACAGCGTACGGCATGCAATTTGTCAATTACTTGGACAATCTGCAGCTTTGACTATATAAAGATGGTGAAAAACAGCGAGGCGTACTGTCGTAATTAATTCAAATTATCAGAATATTTCCCTGTAAATTGCGATTAAACTCCGCGATTCTGTCTTGTAGATAGTCGGTGCTGTGATGATTGAAAAAGTGATGGAATCGGAATAAAATGTCATCATCAAAAACTCACAACGATTGTACAATAAAATAGTTATGAAGCTGATCGTACGATCAGAACACTAGAATTCATATTTCAATATTACTATAGGATGAGCCATAATCCGTTTGAAGAACATGAAATGTCCCGCTGTGTGTAGGCATACAAATGAGAAAAAGCACGATTAAAATGTAAAAAGATGATTACGGAAACGAAAATTCGAGGTGTAGACTCGGGCGACGGGATGACGAGCAAGGTACTCATTTCGAATCGAGGTGGTGGGTGTAACCGACGTGCATCTTGACCTACGCAGCGTGGTCCTGACCTGGCCTATACGGCCCTCGTCTCTATCAGAGAAGTTACCGCGCGTCAGCAATCGGGATGACTTTAGCTATTAATCGTGAGCCATGGAAAGAGAGAGAAGAGAAGAGAAGAGAGAAGCAGGAAAGCAGGAAAGAGGGAAAAAGGGCTGGAGAACGTCGGCGAGGAACGCGCCTAGCTCGAAGGCTAACGACGAGGAGAGTTTTTGGTTTGTATCGCTCGCATCTGTTTGAGATGCAGCCAGGTTATTCGGTGAGGAATCTGGTTCTCAAAGGCTCTCTTGGAGCGCCTCGACTTCGACGCGTTGTCTTTGGATGTGAGCTGTCTGAGGATCCTCTTTGAATTGCACTGCAGGAGAATGCAGTCGGGAAGAAAAATGCATTGACTGACTTGCTTTGAGCGGACTTTCGACAGAGGAATTTCAGGGAAACTTGCAGATTCGCTAACAACACGATTGTCGAAGTCAACGAGTTTATACAGATTTTCCGGAGTAGGTATAACGTCAAGATTCCAAATTCTTCAAACTTTTATATATATATATATATATATATATATATATATATATATATATATCTAGGACATCGTGGTGGGATAAAAAGAGAGCAGCGAGCCGAGAACTATTATGAAGAGATGTTTCACAGCGTCGTGATAAAGCGCGATATTTGATGCCTTATTAAAGGTCTCAAAGGTCCGATTTATTACTCTCCGAAGCGTGTGTGGGTGTGGAGATGAGAGAACGCAATGCATTAATACGCCCAACTAAACTCTATACCTACGCACCTACACGCGGACAATGCGCCAGGAGGATAATCATCTCGGAATTCTTCTCAATATATCGGTCGAAGGGGCGTCAAAGGCCCATCCAGATAGGGATGAGCGAGCCAGGCCGCACTTTCGTAATGAGAAAACTTCCCAATCACATACCTTCTTCGAGAATATAGTGGAAGTCGAGGCCAACCGCTGCCGGCGATGAGTGAATAAAAACCTCTTTCTATTCCTTCTTTTCTTTCGATTTCGGCCTCAGGATGTCATCTCGGGATTCAAAGGATCCTTTCGTCTATAGGTTTCACTTTTACTTTTCGTTAAATTACAGGTATAGATGGAGATAAGAAAAGGAACAACTTTTATTCAAAACTGCGTGAAAATAGGTCGATTCGTCATCACGATTTTTGGTCAGAAAAAAAAACAAAACTTTTTACCATTTTTTACCAAATAAATGTAGCAGATTTTACTCGTCGCAGATTGGTTTTCGCTGTTTCCATAGTAAATCCTGTATTTTGCGATCAAAAATCCTTGACGTGTCTTTCTTTATCTTCAGTTGCAAGTAAAATTTCCTCTTTTCTTCTCTCAGCGATGAATTCCACACTGCATCAAACAAACTCTATTCCAATACTCGACACGTTATCCATTTTGCGAACACACGTCCAAAAAGGCGGCGGCGGCGGCGGCGCAGTAAATTGGGGGAAAACTCGTTGCGTCCAGAGTCCAAAACTCGGAATAATTAATTTGGCCTTTGGCCACGCGGCGTTTGATCCCCGCAGCAGGGCAGAAGATAAGTCTGACCGCCCGCATGATTAAGGAGAGCCACGAATGGAGCACCGGAGTCGAGGAGGCTTGGTTCCCTCTTCGCGGTGAAATTCATACGCGGCATTAAATACACCCACATCATACCTAGGGTAACGACGTGGCGCCGACAAGCTGTGTGTGTGTGTGTGTGGTACCTACACGACATGTGAACTGTGAGTGAACCAGAGACTACATATGTACCAAAGACCCGCGTGCGAACGGCAAAATTTTGGCGTTCATTTCTGCTTGCGTGCGGGGCAATGAGAATTGTTTAGAGACCACACGCCACGGTTGGTCGGCCTGTTGTTCCCGACATTTTCACACCGTACACGTTTCAAAAGTTTCCTCTCTTGCCGCAGTCAGGATCCACGAATTTCATTCTTGCATTATATATATGTATAGTATACATATATGTATACCGAGGAAATTTTGATACCTAGAAATGCGGGCACATTAACAAGAGGATCACGTTTGAACGAACATACGTCATATTTATACCTCGGCAGGGAGCGCAGCCCTGCAGCTTGATTCTCTTCCCAGAATTACTTCTATTCCTCCACCCCGCATACGTGCAGGCTGTGGAATAGGGATGAGGATGAGAATCGGCGTGTGATCTCCGCGTGCTGTTATATGCGTATTCTTTCGCGTATTCTTGTTATATATAAGTATACACACACGCGTATCGCTTTCGCGACATCTTCGCCGAGTTTAACGAGTTGCATACAAGACACGCACACTTGTGACGACGTCTGCAGTGCCGTCTGCCATCCTCCTTCCTCCCTCTCTCCCTCAGCCGTGCTGCAGCCGGAGAATGCGAAATTCTTGATCCACCCACCTGTGTTAGCAACCTTCAGTATTCTGGGATATTATTCGAGGGTATACGATGCTCGGCGGCCATTCACCGTCAACGAAGTCGCAGCGCGCCATGTGACGTAATGGATTGTTTCTTGAGCTAGGTCGTTCGGTGACCGGTCGTCGCGATTTATGCAGATTAGATTATCGCAGAAATTTATGATTCATTCGCAAGTTCGCGCTGCGTGTAATTACATGTGTGTAGCATTCTAATGTAGTTTATGAAGTATGTATACAAGTATATTAAGTCGAGTCGATCAAGTATGTGTAAAACTAAATCGGATCGAATGAATTTCTCAACGAAAATTTCGGTGTAACCGAGCGAGCAAAAGACGACGATTACGATGACGACGACGATATTAAAGCCTTGACCTGACCCCGGATGCCGAGGACTACAGGAGTCCACGTTCCCACAGGATGAATATATTTCGAACAGGTTCTTTTTTCCACTTGATAAATCTATTCTTCGTACGTCAAGTGATACGGCAAGGTATAAGGTATAAGGTAAAGATAGTCAAGGTACCTTACGTGCCCTGGAAGCCAGTAGGTATAGCTGCTGCGGCAAAGGTTTCTTGAATGAATCGTGACCGCGCAGTGAAGCATAAGATACCTTGACTCTCCACAATGAGAGTAATTTGTCAGTGTTTCAAATTCGCTTTGACTTCTTACGTTTCTACGCAAGGTTCTACGCTAGTAGGTACATACACGTCAGGTTATATTCACGCATTTGCTGTGCGGCGAATTCTTAACCAACTTCAATAGCCGATATATATATATCGATATATATATATATCGAAATTTCAAACATGCGAAAATAAATTAACGAAAGACGAATTATTCGAAATATTGATTTTCGAAAGTATGTCACTGACTGGAATGACGACTAATCAGTGATTCAAGATTTCTAATAATTCATCTTTCCTTATTTTAACCTTTAGGCTGCCGAAAAATCTAAATATAGGCGCTGTGGAACAATCTGTCAAAACTCTGTAGTCACGTGTTTTTGAGGTCGTTGATTGCGAATCTGAACTAGAAATTTCGAAATTCAAGATAGCGGATCAAAATCTGAAAAGTCACTCGATTTGGATGAAAATCGGTGTTCGATGATTTTCGAGGTCACTAATCACGAATCTGAAAACTTGATATTTCAAAATTCATCATGGTGGATCTAATATGGTTACGTAGAGTGACTTTTTGGATTTTGTCCACGATACTGGATCCGCGATCTTGAATTTCAAAAATCTGATCTGACGACAAAAGCCCGACAACCAGCTCTCACGCAAAACTACAACTTTTCAATTTTTCCCTACCGTTAACCACCGAAAACCCTAAATATAGGCTCTACGTGTCCTCGGCACTTTGTGCAGCTTACATTCAAGATGCAGTCCCAGAATTTGGGGATTTTTTAAAGGGATTAAAGCTCATCAAATTCCAGCAATCTAAAGTTAATTCTGCGCGAATTTCTGCGAGTGCGGCCGACTTGATTACGATTCGCGTATACGTTTCTGTAATAACGTAACCTACTTAGGTATGTGCTGCGTTGGTGCGACGTTAGGAAATATGCGCTTCTCGCGCAAGCGGTTGGGATTCGCTTACAAAGCGCATTGTTTCACGTTGACCGTACCTTTAATACCACGTAGCCTGCAGATTACCCTGCTGAGTTCCTCCTCGTGGAAAGCAAAAAAATTTGAGTAAAATAAAATGCGTGTAGATGTTATAACACCGTAGTCTGCAGGCAGGTATCACTCGCGTTATACACCGCAGCTCTCACCTCACATACCATCGGCCTGTCGCGTCTCCCATCGAGTGATACACTTACACCGCAGATCAACAATCTGATCGTATTTCAATACCCGTCAGCTACCGCGTCAAACATTTTTTTTCCACCTGCATTTTTGTCCTCGTATATATACCCACCCACTTTTGTTCATTTGTTTATTTACTTTTTCACCGCGATGGTTTTAGGGGCTTGAAGAAAAGATTGGATCACACCGCACGCGGGATACCTACTCAAGATATGTTTTTCGAATACTAAAGAAACGACGATAAAGATATATATATATATAGTATATATATTTCCTCTATCTTTTTACTTTTTGCAAAATCACTCTCATTCATCGAAGAGAAAAGAAAAGAAAATTTTCCAACGAAGTTAACGTCGTCGAAGTACTGAAAATATGTGTAAATATAATAACCAGGAAAGAAAAATAAACTTCCTATATCAGAATGGGTCAAGCTAAACGTCGCGTATAATTATCATGGGCACTACACACCGCAGATTCCTTTTCCTTTGCCTAGATGAAGCTCCGAACGTTGTGTGATTACGTTAGTTATTGCACGCGTTTATAGATTAATAGGTTAATTTGCCAGAGCAGGAAGTGGTCGTCGTCCGTCACAGAAAAGTAAAACTATTTAGCGCTGACTTTCTTTTGCCATAATAAAGTATCGCCGTGATTAGACGATACTTATGCCTGTTTCTGGATAATTTAATTTCTCAACATGTTCGATTATATTTGATAAAAACGATTCTTCTTTTCATCTCACTCTATTTACACATTACTAAACAAATGCAAGAGTATAATTTATTCCAATAAAATTGTGGAAAATAATTTAATTTATTTACAGTCATCTAAGTCACCTAATTACAGATTTTAAATTACAGCTTGCGGCGTTCTAATCAAGTATACTTATGTATAACATACCTACAAGAATGCTTGTATCAACTTCCTTCCGCGAATGTAAAATGTAACAGTACACTGTCAGCAACCGCAGCGGCAAAAGTTTTGATAAGCGTAATTAAAAAGAATCCAAAAAACCGCAACAACGAATGCATACAGCTGAATTAATTAAAAATTAGATACATAACGTATAGGTCCGTGGGGAAATCGATAGATTCTCTGATCGAAAATGAATCGCTAGGGAGAAATTTCAAACTTCACCGTAAATATATGAATCAAAGTCCTAAAATTGCGTACAAGAAAAAACGGAGACGTTTTTCCATCGTCCAATCCGTTGAAGTTTTTTTTTAAATCAAAAAAAAAAAAAAAATTTGAACTTGACGAATACCTAATCCAGCTAATACGGTAAGTAAAATGAATAAATTTGAACATTTTCAGCGAGTTTTGCGACACAACTTTCGTCTCTACCTACAATATATGGCTGGCATGTAGCTAGTTTGTAACACACGATATACACAGTGTGTAATTCGCTTGGTTTTGTGTACCTGTAAAAGTGCAAACCGACCAGCGTAGTTCTACGAATTCATACAACCGGACGTGGCGAATTTGACAATATTTATATTACGTTATAGCGTGCCTACATTTGTGCACGCACGCGGAGCAGCATGTGCAAATCTTCAGGTCACGATCCCGCCTTGTATTATTATACAGGCATATATAATATGTCGGTAGGTACTGCAACATGTAACAGCAACGGAGTTGCTATTGAATACGCGGTGCGCCCAGATTCACGTTTCCACGCTATGCACAGGCTGTCGTAATTAATCAGACGAAATTTTAATTCCTACAATTATTCATCATTTTTTACACAACGTTCCCGCAGCCTTGTCATCTGACTAATTTCACCCAATTATGCCTGATTTTTCACACGAGAATGGTGATTTATTTATTTATTTATTTTTTTTGAAACCGTATATATACGACAAATAAATAATACAAACTCGAGTTTTACTATAATTAATTGGTAAAAATAATACTTGAACGTTTTATACATATATTTCAAAGTATTTGTTTATCTTTACGCATTCACGTTTCATTATCAGTGCTTTCTTTGTACGATCGAATTTCGTGGAATTTCACTGCATACGATATATGTATATTGAATGTGAATATGTATATATCTGGACTGGAGTCTTGGGTCCACTATGCTCTTAAGGCATGTGCGAATATCTTGTGCATATCACGCTTGTACACAAGTTAAACTATATAATGTAACGGGGTAGAGAATCTGTATGTATGATGTACGTCCCCGCTAGCCAGTGGGCGGTGACGTAATATCCGGCGTGTCGTTTTTCGCGGCACGTATAGTTATCATCGGCCTGAAGCGCAAAAGCACGACGACGGGACCAAATCCTTTTACGCCCACAAACGTATCTCAAATTCACGTGTACGTACGTTTCCTTTTCCTCTTTTTTCGGTTGCTACGAGCTTTGTGTTGCGTCCAAAATTAACGCGGTACTTATACCTCTTTGCTTTCGAATACGTATCAACAAAAAAAAGAAGCAAAAAAATGGCAAAACGAAAGAAACTGTGTAAGTACAACGATTGATGGATAAAAGTGAATATTAAAAATGAATAAAAATAAAAAAAAAGGAGAAAGAATAAAATACACGGGGATAAGAGGGGGGTTGCAGGCTTGCCCTTGTTGCGTAATGGCGGAGGAGATTCGTTCCGTCGTTCCGTCGAGAAGGCACCGAGGCTAGAAGAGCGGGTAACAGGAAGGGAGCTTCATTCATAAACGCGCGGAGCGAGGCGTCAATGGATGCGCCTTGGGTGGGAGTCGATGGGGGGACGGCAGCATCCCGGCTCACGCTCGACAGAATGCACTGCACTGCACCGGCAGGCTGCAGCGATGCAGCGGTGCAGTGCGGCGGCGGCGAGAGGAGAGAGCGAGAGAGACGGAAGACTCCGTGCCGGCTCTGCGCCTCCGACATTCTGACTGTATCTCCTCCCCTCACGAAGAATTTCTCAGCCCTACCCAGGAAGGGCCCCGCGGTGCCTTTTTCCCTTGTTTGTATATATGTGTGTGTGTGTGTGTGTGTGTGTGTATATGTATATATGTGTATGTATGGTGTACGTGTATGGATGTATAGGCTGGTCGGTTATCGCGTCCACTTTCATGCCCGATATCTTATCATTCCTATCCCAATCGGACCAATTTTCATCTCAATTTCCACTTCCGAATTGGAGGAAAGCAAAAAGGAAGGAAATAGGGAACTGATACAAGGATAAGGGGTTCTCGTATTGAAGATAAATAAAATCCTCTTTGGGACAGTTATATAGATATATGCATTGCGCGAGATCGTAGTGCGTATATTAGTATAATTTTAGTAAAATCGTAGAGAAAACTATTTTTTACAAATTCTCTGATACAGGTTGTACTTTTTTTTGTTACTCTTCTTCTTAATTTTTAATGGTCAATTCCCAACTGCTATTTCGTGATAAAAATCTACGGCAGTGAAATATTGAACGCTATTAACTAGATGAAAAAAAAAAAAAAAAATGTATTATGTTGGCATTGCGCAACGATAATTTTTATACACGGTCATTTGAAATTAAAAATCTCTATAACGATAAGCTCATTTTTATAACGTATACAAACTTGGCGTTTAGTTTTCTTGCAATTTCGAGACAGTCATCGTAGCTTATAAATTTCTGGATAAATTGTATTAAAAATGAACGTAAAGATGGCAATATCCGGTTTCAAAAACCTCCTCGAACTCGTCGAATTCTTCTATCGAATTTGCGAGGAAATGCAAAGAAAATGAGAAAAAAGTTGAAGGGAAAAATGGAAATGCAGGTTAGTTCTGTCGGGTTGTGAGTTACTGAGTATTGGTGTATCTGTGTGTATGTATATATGTATACACGTATAGGAGATTCCGAGAAGATACTTCTAGTTGGTAAATTAGACCCTAGAGAAGGAGAAGAAGAAGAAGAAGAAGAGGAGGAAGAATGTTAATTGGTAAGCGCATGCTACCCCGGCATAGAGGTCATTTTCACCTGTCAGGCTTTGAAAGAATTAACGCTGGAGTGAAATCATTTCTGTTATAGACGTAAAGTATAGAATTATCCTATGGTTAAGGGGTGTTTCGGGTGATGAATACCCCTCGAACACGCCACTTACTTATACTATTAGTCAGCTGAATCGAGTTGCGCTCTGTGTTATAACCATATAATCTGTTGTTTACACGTAAGAATTGAAGGAATCGAAGACAGCTTTCGAGTTTGAGAAATAAAGAAAATAATGCAAGAACGAAAATAAAAAAAAATAAAAATTAATATCACGTAAAAGTTAGAAGAATTTATCTGATTTGTTAACAATAAAATGAGACCTGATGGGAGGGGGGAAAAAAAATTAAGGGATCGAGTGAAAAAGTTTCCTCAACGTTTTATAAAAAGCCAGCCGCACGTAGGTATTTAAGATGGTCGTAAGCCATCGCGCGTACACAATCGTAGATTTTTCCTCCTCACTCTTCATCTCTCTAGGCCTACAATATTATAAATGTATGTAATATGTACATATGGACGTATTATTGAAAGAAAAATATAAGAAAAGGAGCTCGAGACATGATTTCAGTCTAACAAGTAAGCCTCTGGACACGTGTTCCTTATCCCCTGTACAGTGTATAATATCTCTTCGCGTTGGTCGCCGCCCGGCCCCGATGCACATGCCAGCTAGTATTTTATGCTCGATCCTCTTCTGCATACCCCGTCTCTCCTTCTCTCTCCTTCTCTCTAATTCACACCATCTCTATCTCTATCTCTCTCTCTTTTTGTCTCGATAGAAGCAGCGTAAGACTGCGGGGGACACACCAAACAGCGATATAAAAAATACGAAAACAAGAAGAAGAAGATGAAGAAGAAGAAGAAACAGCAGCCGTGAAAAAAAGAACTAGGAGCAAACGGTACGACATTTTTTTAACATTACAAAGTGTAACATTGAAGAATGAATAGAGAAGAGAATGAAAACAAACTTTCCAACGTCAGGTTAACGCATATCACGTTACACTTTCGCTTGTTACAAAATAAAATTTGTAAATTTGTACTTGGAATTATGTATTTACGATATATATGTATATACCTATAATGCGAGGCGATATAATGTACATATATATTATTTATCCACAAACACACACACACATATATGCACACGTTTATTATCCGAGTATTTTTCCGCTTATCGCGCAAATTCAATTGCAACCATGCAATTTTAAATTCAAATTCATCTCTTTTTCGCGCGAGTCTCGCGATTGGCTGGAGTCGGATGACGTAGCGCCGACACGCAGCGCCGCCAGCGGGAATCGACAACACTAGTTACACGTCGTGAGATATTCCGCAGCGTTTGTGATATAGCCTCGCGTTATCAGGCGTCGGATTTCCTGCAGATGTATGTAATCTTACACGCTGGTCCAGAAATATGCGGCACCGCGAGATTCCGGTTTCCTGCGAATATTTATAAATGCATATAAGGTATAAACAGTTGGGTCCGATAACTTGAACATACTTTGTTATGAACCTCGCGGCGAGAGTAATGATTGTAAACAGACAGTTTGGACCGCAAAGTGATTGACGTATCGATTGTTGTTGTTGTTGTTGTCGAATCGTATTTGTACATAAGTGTACAAAAGTGCGGTCGGTGGTTTTACTAATTTCCGGAAGGATATCGACGCTTGTCGTCGTAACGGGACATTATTTTTCTATTCACAAACCATGGTTTCGGTTAAAACTCGAATAAATATCAAATTTTCCCGATCTTTGAAAGGATTTATAATCATTCAAATTGGCAAAAATGCCAGACTAGCTGAAAAAATTTAAGTATAAAATTTGAATTTGCGAAAAATTATGCAGCCTGCGACAAAAATCTTACGTAATTGCAAATGACAAAATCTCCTACATAAATATACTAATTCACCAACAGAACGTTAATCAATGACAAATAAACGAACAAAAAAAAAAAAAAAACAGATCTTCATTGATACACATATACTAACTTATATACGGTGCAGAAGGCTTAGAGGTATGATATCGATATTAGATTCGTGATTAGTGTATAACGATAAGAAGTGGCATAATTAAATTTCAACGAAAGAATGCCGATGCGTTCACATTTGCTTCTGGTCGTTAATCATAATACATGATGCAGGGGGTTAGGTGTATCTAGTTAAAGAAATCTATACAGATAAGCTCATGCGTTGTTATACCTTGCGTTGTAAATCGCCAGCTGTTAGCCACTATACTCATTACAGGTAGAGAACACGGTTGCATTTCGGAGTTGGCACACTCTCAAGGATGCAATGATTGTGGAGAGATTTCAAAGATATGTCTCTATGTACTGTATAGTATGTATATATACACGCTTATTATCACGCTATAATCGTATGACTCGTGAAATGATTAGGTAAGAAGAAATTGGTTCAAGGCAACTGCGCGATCGTTGGCCAACAGACGAAATTCTCGTATTCATTCGACAAGCGTCTACATAAGTTTTCGGCTTTAACTAATTTTTTCTATTCACCTTACGCGGCTGTTTACCAGGCTAAAATAGCTGCAACGGTTAACTCACTTCACATTGGGTGTTAACGAAAATTCAAATTTCGAATAATTTTGCTAATTATAGCGTTATCTTTACTTGATTGAAATTTTTCTCGAATGTATAAGAACCAGGATTCTTCAATTGTCAGTCGATATATGTATTTTATAAACGGAAATAGTTCTATATATATACGTAAGAGTTGCGTGAACTTCATGTGTGATCCCACGATCGGCAGTTTCATTCACGATTGTCTATCGTTGTCCGTTTTTCCTTCCTGTTATAGATACGTGCATACGTACATACATACGTTATAGTTATACCTATACGATATTTTCACTCCGATAAAATTAGCCGGAAAGCGAGAAGCGCGTGCTTATCGCATAGCGATTTTCGACGAAAGGCTAAATAACTTCTACTAATCGTTGCACATATGTACGATATACGTATATTATGTTCGATCCATAATAAGTACAATTACGCGCGCTTTTAAACATTTAAAACAGCTTCGAATCGATTAAACTTGTACATAAAATAAATCGAGCGTAACTTTCCGCTTAATTAAATTCAAACAGATATATAGGCATACACGTGTGCGAGTATTCAAACTGTTGAAATAAAATTTCATAACATATTTTTACAAACCTTCCAGAAAAAGTTCAATCAATAATAATTCATCATCAGTATCGAATATAAGTGATGTAGAAATAATAGATAAGCGTAAAATAATTATTCCAGCAACGGATGTACAAATTTGCAAATATAAATTACCAACTTGACATCAATACCTTGTCGATCGTTTTGATGCAAACAAAAATTTACCTTTAACGAAACCTTTTTTACCTTTAAACAGTGTTTTTAACATCTTTAGAAGTAATCTTACAATCAAATTGTCTGTATAAATAAGGAACTCGAACGTTTTCTCACAGCGACAAGCTGCATAGGGGCTCCGAGTAATAAGATAAAAACAATTACGACCGTGCACCTTATTATAATTTCTATGATAAACGAGTCGGAAACCCCTCGACATGGAACAGATGACAGTGCATTTGATACGCCCAAACATTCTTCTCGGCTTCTCGAGGGAACAAAACGCGTCCGACGTACGCGCTGCGTTCCCGTGCATTTAAAAAAGCCCAACTCTCTCATGTCGTGTAAGAATGGAGTATAGAACGGACCGTCTATACTCCGTCGATGTATCAGCCGGCTAACGGCGCGTATACGGCATTATAAAGTATTAGGTACCTATAAATTCGATTATTTTATGACTGTATAATATTTGCCTTTTTTTTTGTTTTTTTTTTTGTTTAATATTGCTTTTAATTATGGTTTTTTCACTTCTTTTATTCACTCAGGAATTCCTACTCTTCGACCGCTAATAACCCTCCGCAATTTTGTAAAAAGAAGAAAATAAAAAAATGATCTGAGGTAAAGAATGTTTAAATAGCAACTTGAATACAGACGTTATCACACGTTCAAGTTCAATATTCTCACGGTGCTGCAGCGTACACGTGTGTAACGAAAAATCTTCGTTTCAAATTCACAAGTTTACAAAATGCCACTGATCGATCCGAAGCAAATTTCATATACATAATTCAATACCAACGGAAAGGTTAATTTCGCGGCGAAACTCGTTCTGCATGACGCGGATCATCGACTCGATATATTTTTATTTCTTCAATTTATTATTATACATATTTTTTTATCCCTCCGTCTATCTTCAAGTTAATTTTTTAATTTTTTTTTTTTTTTGTTTAGTTTTCAATGATATTTATTGATATACATGATATAATTATACTCAACATTAATTGAAAGGATACAAAGTTGCGGAGAAAAAGAATAAAAGGGAGGGGGAGAAGAATTCTTAAAATATTCTGCCTATAAAACGAAAAGAGAAATATTACCGCGGTTAACAAGTTCGCTCGGCACACGCTGCAGGCTGCAATCGTATGTATACATAGGCACATACATGTATCTATTTACTATAATCCTTATTTGTATATTTATTCTACTTTACGCCGATCGAACGGAACGAAAGCTTATATACAAGAGTTTATCTGCAGTTTTTCCGAATGAGGATTAAAGATAGGAAAGAAGACGTCAACTTCCGGTCTGCAGGCGCGTTCCGATCGCTTTATCTCCCCCTCACTTTCCGCCACTGCAATCCGAGTGAGAAGATTCCTTAAACGATTCCGCCGAAGAAATATATAGAGGGAAGAACCAAGCGAAAGATAATGTCGGGCTTACGAAGAGTGGAAAACAGGCAGCCCTTTAAATACCAGAATTCGAAGACGAAGGTTTGGAGGACGAAGGTTTTGTGTTTCCTGCCGTTCAAGGCGGCGGCGTGGCCGGAGAAAAATCTGCCCTCAACACGTACTCTTCGGCGCAGACAGGCCGCTCCGGGACTCCAGAAACGAGTCTTGAACCGCACCCGAACAACGTCGTCGGGGGGAAATTCTGGAGGAATTCAAATGGTAAACGCGTCTCGTATTTTTGAATTTAATACACCGACTGCCGCAGAATCACTTTGCAACTTTACCTGCACGTTGCGCCATTGCAGTTTACGGATTTATACACACGTTACGACGTATGATTTTCATCGTTTTTCAAACTTGTTATTTAAAGCGTGGAGTAAATGAACGGACGTTTGTCAGAAGTACAACGAAGATGAAAAAACTGTAGAAACTGTAGAAGAGCTGCGTGAAAACCGAAAAGAGAGAGAGAGACAACGAGACGAGGACTTTAGGTCTAACAACCAGGGACGGCGCTTCGCGTTTAAATTTATTGCAAAGGACAAAGCTCGTTAAGGGAAAAAGATTCCTCTTCTTGAAAACGCCATTTTCCAAGAACGGACGAGAGAAAAACGGGCCCCCTTCTTTCTTCGACGACCGCTTCAGTCTAACCGCGGCGACTAGTCCCTGAAGTAGAATCTCCTTGGGAGGGATTTAACTGTGGGAAAGGCAAGCATACCTATTTCTGGGCCCTCCATAATCTATCGGCGATTCCTTTGACACCCTGAAAGTGTTAAAATCCAAGGAAGAAAATTTCGGTGCACGATTTGTACCGTTGTACACGCCCCGATGACGCTACTTTAAACTATCCTTAATTTGCAAACCGCTATTGTTACTCAAATTCTCCCAATATAGGTACTTTCTAATCCACCGGAACGCAATTTCCATACACCGCAATGCTCGGTGGGATAAGGAGGAGAATATACGACAAGGATTAACCCTTAAACAACCGCACGCATAAGTTTTTAACGTTTCACATCTCGACGTTAAAATTCAATTCTCTTCGAAATTCAGTTTATTTTTCACTAACTCATGAGAAAAATGGTTAAATTTTCAAAACGTAACTGCAGATTACCGTTATTTTCAATTGAAAGAACGTGAATTCAAAAAGAACATGGCTTTTTACTTCTGTATAACCGAGTTTCAACGTTGCTTTAGTTTCGACCACAAACAAGTATTAAGCAAACAGTTCATTGTAGAAGCTTCTAGTAAATTGTAAAATAATTTTTGTTTACTCATTTTTTATTTTTTGTTCGTCTAACTGACGGAAATAAATTCTTGTGATGATATATTCCAAAATCGATCGAAAAACTTTTGTGCTTGTGTGTGATGGTAAAGATTCAAACCAAGGTAAAGAAAGCCTTTTTTTGTTTTTCAAAAGTGAAAGTTGTACGTGCGGTTGAAAACATGCCCCGCGTATAGTTCGTTCCAAATATTTGATTTTCCAGTGTCTGTCAGTCGAGGTCTCCACGGTATTCTGGGACAAGTGTATATGTAAGTCGAAGGTACGTCGTCGTCGTCGTCGTCGGCACGGATGTAGGTACGTAAGGTTTTACCTTTGAGATTTTACGAAGGTATCCCCCGCATTCCCTTCCCCTTCCTCACCCCCGTATCTTTCTTTTCCTCCTGCTTCTTCATCTTCCCTGAATGTTTTAAACATTTTAAGCACGCATGTACACTGGTCGTGTATCGCGTTCCCCGGGGGACGACAACGACGGTATACGACGAGTGGACGTTCAATATTTGAGACCTAGGGTAAACAGGCGCCGCCGCCGTCGCTGCCGCCATTCGCCCGACGAGGATATCACGAGCCACGGCGTTCCTACGAGGGATAAAATCCCCCTTAAAAAAGCACGATAAAAATTGTGCCAAATAAAAAATTTGAATCCATGATTTTTGGAAAAACGTGGATCATGTTTTCCCATCAAAATCTGCATTATATGCAATTTTTAGGGGCTTGTCCTATACCTGGATAGGGTACACGGACTTCCCGGAATACGGACGAGAATCATCCCCAAAAGTGGCTGAAAATCCGAGGCTCCAACCGCGTCCGAAGCCTGCAGAGCTGATATTTGTTCGTCAGGCGGTTTCGCGTAGCTCATCCTGAGCAGCGGTATCTCGATGCGTCCAATTCTTAAACCCTCTTCATGGGCACCCATAACGTTCAGCGCGTGAAGGTCTCACCGCCTTGTTACCGCCGCCCTCCCGCGACGGCCGGGGAGTCGAAAGAGCCGAAGATGACTCGAGGGAGCCGGACGTGGAATGAGTCTGCTGCTTTGGTCCCGGAGGTGCGAGCGAGACGGAGGAGGGAACGAAAGAGCAAATTGAACTCCGTGGCCCAAAGGCAAGAAAAATAAAGGGGCGGCTGGTCGGTAATTTAGCCTTTATCAGAACTTTGCCGCGATACTTATATTACATGTGTGCGTTGCTCAACGTCGCGGGCCATGCTCGCCATGGGCTCCCTGCAAGCCAGGGCGGATGATGACCAACCACCACCTGAAGCCTCGACTCTTCACTAACCGGCGGCACCTAAATTCATGTTGACCAAAACGTTATCCATGTCGATATTCATTGGATCGATTGAAATCATTGGTCGTTTACGTTTTGGTTGCACAACGTTTATTTACACGACAAGTGCGTTAGATTCAACATGGATGATCCATTGATAATTGAAATATTGTCAAGTTGCCGTCGGAATTGAAGCTTCGTATTAACATACCAGATCGGAGCTTTTCGTTCCTCCAAATTTTACGAATTGTTGGAATCGCGTATCTGACTACGCGGTCAATTTCTTCGAACGATTTGAACGGGGAACGGTCGTAACGGTTTTCGACATTTACCGGAGGTAACGAAGGGGGCTAAAGAGAGTAAACGAGGTGTAGGTTGTAATTAATATTCTCATTTGGATAACGACGGCTGCATGGGTTGTATTGCAGGGACACATACGCATATACGTTACGGTACGTAAGACGGTGTGGACGAAGAAGTGAGTCAGCTTTTGGTAGCACGATCAACTCGGCTTGTGGAAGACGCGTGACGTCGTCTGTCGTCTGCAAGTTTAAGATAATGGTTGTGGATATGTTTTGAGCGGTTGCGCGTGCGTCGAGCATGGGAAAAGGCCAACAGATTCATTGACTTCTGGGTCCATCAACCGCGTTCCGTGTATCTCCTCGCCTTGTCGTCGTCGTCATCGTCGTCGTCGTCGTCGTCGTCAGGGTTAGGGTTAGGATCTCGTTAGATTGGCGTCTTCTCCTCCGGTTAAACAAGTTTTATTACTTTTAAACTAATTGTTTCCCTTCCACCGACCTATTTATAGACCTCGTCATCCTTCTCCTTCTTCTCCTTCTTCGTCTTCTTCACGTAATTCCTGTCGCACCACCACCCTTGCTGCTGCTGCTGTTGCTGTTGCTGTTACAGACCCTGAATTGAGCAATTAACTCCGTCTCCCATATGCAGCTCATTTGTGTATACCTAGACGCTGCATTTTATATTGTTCATTATAAATATGCCGGATGTTTAGTCGCTTGTTTAAACTCGTATTAACGAATTACTTAAATTGACGCCTTTCCCTATAGAGACTTAACACCATACATGGTTTGTTTAAAATTGCCGCGGGATCGCTGCACATGCCAAGCATCACGCATGGGGTCCTTGTTCGCTATAACACGTAACTTCGAGGTCTTCGAAGTAAAATTCTTCGACAAATCCACAAGAGATGTTTACCTCACAACGTTGACTGATTATAAACTTGGTTATACGTATTCCGTAAATCCCTACATTCTTCAAAAACATTCTACGTATATTTCGTTACAAGTATATTCCCCGAACGAAACAAACGCTGGAAAGAATCAGCATCATTGGAACGCAGAGTGAATCGTTTACCGTGGAGAAACGACAGTTTAATGTTTAACGAGTAGAGTTTTATAATCACGGTAGAAAATTGGACATTTCACCGGCCGCAAGTCCGACATTATATAAACGTCGTCAACTAAAACTAACCAACACATACACGTGTTTATTCTCGTTGCTGTTACGGACGGCGAAGGAGGATCGAGGGACAGAGAGACGTGCAATTTCGCGAATTGTACGCCCCGAGCAAGAGCAACTCGAGTTCTCCTGCAGAATGGCGAGTGAAGCCGCGGATGAAGACAAAAGGAGAATGAACACATACACTCGGACTGCCGCTGCCGCTGCCGCTGCCGCTGGGAGACGACAGAGACGCCGTTCCGAAGAACGACAAAGGTCAGCTTCGAGGGCGAATCCGCGTCTCGGTCCGTCCTTAATTAAGCTCGCGACAGCTCTTTCCTACATGCGAAACGTGAGAACGCGATTCCTCGATGGCGGGCGGCCATCTTGAGGACCACGATCGATGTGCGCCATATTCTGATCGATTATTGCTTGCCAAACGTAGCCAAAGAAACGTTGAAATTTTTAAGAAATTCGCACTTTACCTTTCAACATCCGTTTCTCCCACGCGTTCGTGATTTGTTTATATTAAACAACACGTGAAGAGGGTGTTAGCTGAGAATGAGAATGGTTTTATATAAAACGGAGACATAACGATTCGATTCGAAAGAGCATCGCCACTATCAGCAGCGCTGCACCACCACCTACGCCCTCTGCGCACGCGGTGTGTAAAACCGTTGGAATATTTTGATAGGCTTGGGACGTAGCGTTGCGGTGTTATCAGCCCCTCGGTATCGAGGGGAGAAATTTAAGGCCAAACGAACGCCTTTCCTCTCCTCGCCGTATCAACTCATCCATGAACGTCCGGCCTTGATATCGGCTGACCTTTGTCGGGCGCACTTCCGACCTGCCCCATAGACAGCAAACCAAACACAACCGGAAAACGCGGCTACAGAAGGGAATCTCTGATTTCTCTCATATAGTTGGCGCGTCCAGGACAAGAATGATTCCATTTCGGGCCCTCGACTGATGAGCCCGAGAGGAAAAATGAGCCTGCAGTCTGGGTCCCGCGCTCTTTATTTTCTCCGGACAATCAGTCGGCGGGTCCGGTTCGGAGGTAGGGCCCAAAGGACCTCCACGACGTGTCCAGGGAGGTCCTGCGCGTTCGGCTTGGTCTCCCTCTCCTTCGCCGACTCGTCGTCTCTCTTGTTCCTGGCTGGTTGGCTGACTGGATGGCTGGTTGGTCGGTTGTTGTGCGGCGGTGGCCCGGCAACCGGGACTCGCAGGACCATCACACAACCCCGTAAGCCCGTCGGCCCGTAGGACCGCATTCCTTCCCGGCTGCACGGACGCGCGGTTCGATCGTGGGGGCAGGCATGGCAGGCGGAAGATGGAGGCGGGATGAGAGTGCGGGCAGCTACGCGAGGTCCTACAGGAGGAAGGAGCTGCTGAGAGATAGAGGCACGCTTCGATAGCCCTCGCCTAATTAAAAAAGCGTTTCGGGAACTTCGCGGAACCATTGGACTTGCCGGACAAAAGGCAGAAAAAGCGCCTACGACGCGGCGAGAAGGAAGAATTTTGGAGGTGGAGTGAAAAACTCTTCCTTCCAACCGATCGCGGCAATCGAATGATTGTCAATCGCCACGTAAGTAATCCACATATCAGGTCTTGTATCGATTCATGGTATTTATCGTAACTACCTGCGGATGTTTTGCTCCTATGCATCATGGGACTTGTTTCATCTTAAGCGGCGGCATTTATGGCGCGCTGGGTCAAGCGCCTCTGGGTTATGTCAGTTCTTTTCTTACGAACCTCAGTCCTGTTACGGACTCGTCACCTTGTTTTGATCACTTCTTTCGAAGATTCCGTCCACCCGATCAGGATTATATTCGTCTCTTTGTTTTTCCCCCATCCACCAATCCTCCGTCCTTCTCTCCTCCTCCTCCTCCTCCTCCTCCTCGCGTCGATATTCTTCTCCTTATAAAATGTTCACTTTCGGCATTCCACGCTCGGTTTCCTCTCGTTCGACGCTGATGATACTACATCTGCGTATAAAGGAGCAACTTTGCACCCAACTTCACCTCCACACACGTTATGAACTCATGAAATCAGATATCCTGCGATAATCAATTTTCAGACCTTCTTCTTGCGATTATTTATACCCAGTGTTCTCTTCTAGCTCTTCACAGGTATCCAGTATCTGAGTTCAGCATCACAATACAGTCACTGTTCAAGTAACAGATACCCTTCGCTTTGCGCAACAAGGTTTCAATTTCTTCCATCAATTTTCCTATCGTCTTGACGTTAATGCCAAGTTAAAAATTTTGCCATACGTTTACGAAGTACCTATACACAAATTCCATGAAAGTGTTGAGAGTGGAATGTAGTGTAGTGAAGTGAAAAAAATCAAGTTCACCCCCATACAATTATCGTTTAAACAGAACATAATTACCCAATAGAAAAGATCACGACATTTCTCGAGAAAATTCAAGATTGATTTTACGACGTCTGTCACGAAGGCTCAAGATGTATGTACACATCCATTTGGGATGTTTGAAGATCCTTCGAATCTTCTTAAAACTCCGTAGAGGTACAGTACCTCTTTCACGCGATGCTGTACTCTTTTATTATTTCTTTCCTTCCTCTACATCACGCTCGTCGCATCAGTCGTCCACCAGGGGCGCAAAGTATTTTGTTTTTTATACCCGAGAAAAAAGCTCTTTCCCACGACAATTATCACGGCAATTATCACCGTTCAGAGAGACACTCGCCTTCAAGTTGGCACCTTTCATAACCATAAGAATACATTCCTCATTACTGCAACACCTATACTTATTTGATGCGCAGGTGCTTGTGCATCTCACGAAAGTTGCGTACAAACTCTTTTCATGAACCATAAAAAACCATAAGGCGAGTCGCAGTCCTCCTCGTGTCTCAGCTTTGCACCTTTATAGCTATATTTCTGACAACAAAGAGTGAATAATTTCGCCTAGCATTGAACGAGGATCCACCGTCTACGCGCATAAATTTTCCGCTCGCAGAGTCACCGATTTTCAGCTTCGTCTCATCGACCGCGGCAGTATATTCCGCATGTTTGTCGCTGAGCGTTCAGACAATCGAATATACACATTCAAGCTTGTAACAGTTTGCATAATTCGAGAATCCCTCCGGGCGGTTTCCCACC
Source organism: Diprion similis (assembly GCF_021155765.1). Lineage (NCBI taxonomy): Eukaryota > Metazoa > Arthropoda > Insecta > Hymenoptera > Diprionidae > Diprion > Diprion similis. The sequence goes on from NC_060115.1 coordinate 2,362,955, forward strand.
GCCTCTGACCGTCCGTTTGGTCCAGCGGAGGATGAGAAGGATCCGGCGTAGGTGGTTCTCCGCCAAGCCTCGGTCTCGGTCCCTCTAATCCCTGCGTCTGTCTCCTTGGGGGGGCGGCGCAGGAGATCGGGACACGGAAAGCAGGGATCGACGAAAAACTGATCGACAGATTATCAGCGATCATGGATCATCGCGGTCAGCGGCTCATTCTTGGCCAATAAAAGGAGAGACGAGCCTGACGGAGATTCCAGGAAGTATTTCCATAAATCAAAGCACCGCAGCAGCAGCCCGCCCTGCACACCTAGACCTAGAACCCAAGCATGCAAGGTTTGCCACCGTTGCCACTACCATCGGGGTTGTAAACGTGAAACGTGATGTTTTACGACTCTTTCCCTGTGCCAACGTAGATTGCCGCACTTCTCTCTCTCTCTCTCTCTCTCTTTTACAATTAGAGAAGCGCGGTATGCGCAGCGAGAGGAAAGAAGAAGAAGAAGAAGAAGAAGAAGAAGAACCCAAGACAAGAAAAGCGACTTGCGTCTGACAACGATTATAGTTAAATTGCTTACCGTGAATATTTTTCCATTCCTCCGCTTGTTTCCTTCTTATTAATTTTCTACCCGTTTCCACACCCGCTCTACGTTAAAACACTTAACGCGTTGGCTTATTAACGATATTATAATATACGATCGGCAAATCCGGTCGTCGTTGTAATAGTTTCATTTTTTTCCATAGTAAATAAAGCGTCGCGAGGATGGTTGAGCTCAGTGCACCAGGAGCGCAGTGAATCACCTTGCGAAGGTGGGACGAGACGCGATGCCGTCGAGCAGATCGAGTGTGCGAGTCTGGATGCCGGTTTGTCTGTGTATATCGACCGCATACCACGTCCTCAGCCTCCTTGTCTCTCAGAGCCCGAAGCTGCTCTCTCGGCGCGCGGCGCGGCGTGCCTGCAGACCTTTAAACCCATCTATGTGGTAAAGATTCGCTATTTATGGTCCAGGAAGGCAGTCGGCCGAGGAGCCAGACCGCGACGACGCGTCGCGACAAGGACACTCGTTCAGGAATAGCATTCTCCTCCTTAGTCCCGCGAAAGTTCAAAGTTTCTATAATCGCTTTTTACCACAACCATATGAATACTCGGCTGGTCCACGCTGCAGGGTATTGCAGGTAGGTATATAAACTCGACGCCATACTTTCCTCCTCAATTTAACCGGTCCACTTTTTTACCTCATGCTCAACGATTTCTGCTGCACCAAACTCATCCATCCATCCATCCATCCATCCATCCATCCATCCTCGTTTCATGCCGCACATACAGACGCGCGCGCATTCTCTGCACTTGACTTTGTTTATCCCGAAACTCTACCCAGCCTCAGCCTCATCATCATCGGTGTGAGGATTTTGCTCTTAGAAACTGTTGTAGAAAATGAAAACATCGAATTCCAAGAATTTCGTGATACGAATCTAAGTGTTGGGCTGTACATTCCCGGCGGTTTGGTGTCTGCGCAACCTGTTAATCGAGGATGGAAAAAAACCTCTTCAAGATGCAGAGACGCTCGGTATCTCTTCCTGTATATATAGTATATATAAACGCGAAGAACCGAGTTTGAGAACAGTCGATGACCATCTTGTATAAAAACAGTCGGTTGACGAGAAAGCTACGGGAGGAGGCTCGGTCTTCACACTTTTATACGCGGCTATACAATCGCGATGAGTTTGGTAATCGAGATACCTACCTACGTCGACGAACCAGCAGTCTTTACAAGCCGATGATCGTCACTGTTGCGTCATCAGATTATTTCTATATATAATGACCTACAGCGTGCAGGGTTTCCAAGTTTATAAAACTGAAATACACGTCGCGACGCCATATGCAATACAATAAACAATATGCACACGTTACCGTTAGGGAAAAACCCAGTTCCAAAAATTTCGGACTGACCGAAGGACACCGATTATGAGCCACGTAGCATAAACGTACTCGAATGAAATAGGAGCCTTTATTGCTAACATGTGTTCGGCAAGAGCAAGACTTGTTAATCCCTTGCCGAGAAGGTGAAGCACGCACGTTCGAAGCAAGCACCCCCGATAAACAGAAGACATTTGTAGCCAACGACAATTAGAATATCATCACCCGATCAACCATTGGCAACATCCCTTATACTACACGCATCCAGAAGTAATATGTTTTGTAACCTTGTATCCAGGGACGGTACAAAATCAACTGTCGAATAGAAAAGATCAACGATTGTACTGAACTTTTGATTTATAATTCTAATATTGAAAGTCAAAACTATTCCCAGAAATTTAATTAGGCGTGGAAAGTGAGTGAAAACAAGAAATTTTTCGTCAAAAGCCACATGAAACCTAACAATTGAAGCGTATTCGCTGACAAACAAGAGTCACAGTTGATCGACTCCGCTGACTCTAAGAACACGAATAGAAAGATGGCGTCGAGAGTATCGTGAAGAAATAAAAAAAGACTTAGATAGAACTATTTCGTAATAATATGGACTGTCCGAGACACGAATTCCCATGCATAACGTTCCTGTCCCAACTTCTATTCGACAAGACGTAATTGCATGAAGATCCGAAGAACATCCGAACGAAAAGATCGGCTTTGAACCGGATTCGGGAAAAACAAGGATGCAATACGATTAAAAACGGCCAAACTCAGGGTGTAGGTGAGCGTGCGTGGTGACGGTTGGCTTGTAGTCCTGATTCAAGTTCCATCCGAAGATAACCGAGCGTCGTGCCGAGCGAAGCCGAAACGAACGAGGAACGGTTTGAATTTGAACGGTGAAGTGAGGGAGAGTCGTATGTATCCGTGAGTGCTCTCCTCTCCTCTCCTCTCCTTGCGTTGCGCATGTAAATAACGCGCAACAGACTCGTCGACGAGAGGCGCTGCTGCTGCTGCTGCTGTTGCTGTTGCAACGGTCGTCCGATTGAGTCGCGGGTCTGATCAAGGAGAATCCTTGGAGGAGCTCGGCGCAGAGCGCTAGATCGTTTTCATAATTGGCAGGTAAGCAATTCGGTCCTTTCCTCCTGATGCAGACCCGCCCTCATCCTCGTCTTCCTTCGCCCCTGGAGAGCGTCAAGAGTCACGTACATACCGGTCCCGACTTCTCGTGGACCTGGACGCCCACCAAGGACTTCTTCACCGCAGGAGGATGCCCCCACTGCACCGCGAGGTCCCTGGCTCTGTAGGTCCTTCTTCTTCTTCTTCCTCTTCCTCTTCTTCTTTCCTCCCCGAGTCTCTCGATCCACCTTTTCCCATCGCTTCTTCTCGTTGTGGCGGCGGTGCCGACGAAACATCCTTTAATATCTCTTACCGCCCTCTCCTCGCCCGTCGAGAGTTGGGCGCCGCTCCTCCCGCCTTTCGTCCTCCTTTCCTCGTTCTCTCTTTCTTTCTCTCCTCTCTCTCTCTCTCTCTCTCTCTCTCTCTCTCTCGCAGCTATGCGCCTCCTCGCCGCAGGAAGGAAGGAGAGGGCCTCTATTCTCCCGTGAACCGCACTCCTCTCTCGATAGCATCTCTTGATGGAATGCCTTGTGCGCGGCGAGACTCGAGTAGTAGTACTGGACCATGCAGGTATACCTACACCTACCTGCCACCGCCAACGCCAACGCCGCCGACTTAAGACCACGATGCTGCAGTGGTGTTATACCCACCGTGTTGTATACAATCTGGTGTGAGGAATTAACGGATCACCTAGAGATCCGCGGTGAAAAATGATTAGAGATCACTTCCGAACATACATATATACATATAAGTATAATATGACTATATGAGCATTCCGGCGAGCTCATAATGAAACGCTTTTCGTTAAACCTCTTCTACGCAATCACTTTTCATGGATTATAACATTTAATAGTACATTATACTGCAAAACCGCATATCTATCGATGACGAATCGATAAAAATCTATCAAACACCATTCTCACAAGGTTGTGATGACGATGTTGAACGGTGTGTCCGTCAATCAACTAGAGCATCGAGATGGTCGGTGATTCTTGCGTCTCAAAGGAAGGTGACCTGTAGATCTCTCGCGACGAGCGACTGGTTAAATCTCCATACAATTCGCGGAGTTTGTCGTGGTGATCGCGCGCGTTTAGTGACCCACAGTGGCACTCTCTCTCTCCCTCTCTCCCTCCCTCCCTCTTCTTCTCTCTCTCTCTCTGTCTGGCTGTGACAGTCGCTATGTAGCAACTAGACCAGTCATCCGTGTCACGAACCTCTTTACGTACGGAGCTTCGAGGGCGGGAATAAATCGGAGGAGCCGGTGCGGCTTGGTGGGAGATAGCGCGACCTTAACCTTCCGATTTGATCTCGTCGGCGCGGGACCTTCGAGGTTTGACGATCGCGAGCAGCGCGTGAGTCGAATAACGCTCCACCACCGGCGGGAAGCAGGAGGGAGAGAAAAAGAGAGGAAGAGAGATAAAGATACTCTCTGGAATGGATTACTATATTTCGGCCTCCACGGGACCGCCTTTGAGCTCGGCTCTCATATACTTACGTATGCACCTACTTCGACGACTGTAGAAACGTATGACGTACTACATACACAAGACCCCCAAGAAAACTCAGGGCTGTACCAACGGATCTCTCAATCCAGGGTTGAAAGTTGGTATATTTTCCGTTTGATCGTACTATCGTAAAAGGTATCAAAAACCGGATTTTGTTTCATGCAAAAAAGAAATACTTTAAACTTAATCGGACGAATCAAGTTCACGCACCGTTTTATTTTAATATTAATCCTTTAGGTTTGCTTCTTCGAAATTTGAGAACGATTGAATAAATATAAAGAAATCTAACATGTCCTCTTAGATCCTCTTCAAATTGCGTCAAATTTCATTTTCCCCGACAAGATATGTATACCGAACTTATGTATACAGATAACATTCTATCGAAATGACGAAATCAAATTGTCCAAAAGCAAAAGAGGAATTGAAAAGCTTGGCGGCCAGTTCCGAAGCATTTCCACGATTCGATGGGGAGACGAACGAGAAATTGGGGGAGAAAGTTGCACCCCGTACATATTAACAAGAGGAGTGTTAGTAGAAGGAATCGTTCGAAGTAAAGGGAGCCGCATTCCTCTCTCACCGTGCGGCAAAGGCCGGGTAGTGCCGAAGTCCCAACGCAACGTCGAGAGCTGATATCTTCATCCTATCATAACTCGAACACACGCACGAGAAAGCGCGTGTCGTTGTGCGTTGGTAACACAAATAGGATGCGTCTAGGTGTGTAGGTAGGTAGAAAAGCAGTGAGATAGCGGACCTCCACCTCCACCTCCACCTCCACCTTCGCCAGTGCTTCGGACGCAATATAAAAAAAAAAAAAGATCCTAAAGCAACCCTCCGCGGCGGTGCGCTTATCGTCCAAGCCAAGAAGAGTGCAGAGCGAAAGGCGAGAAGAAGGATTCCGACTCCTCCGACTCGTCCTGCCGGTTTTGTCTTCTAACGGTTACATACCTCTCGCTACCACACGGGAACAACTAACTTCACTTACATCATAGACGAGCATCTTGTCTATTAGGTAAACGTGCACCTCTGCTTTCTCAGCCAGTGTATAATGTATATGTAGGTACGTATACATATATGTATATATATGCCTCAACTTGCGGCGCGAGACTCTAGCGAGCCTACTAACTCATCCTGATCTTCCTCCTCTCCCTTCTTCTCGCGATGCATCTCAGCGAGCATTCACGGCGTCACGCGACTATGTGACAGTTGAAAAATCCTCCTAATTAATTGTAATCGTGCAGCGGGGCCTCTGCAGCAGGTCGGATTAAATCCCCATGGGGAAATTGAAACGGTCCCATCCTCCTCCCATCGTTAACCAAATCCAGTGTCATAAAAGCACGGGATAGTCGACGTCGATTTTTCAACTCGACTATTTAAACATCCACCACCACCACCACCACCACGACCTTGCGTATTTTCAAAGCCCTGTTTTTCCTTTTCTTTAGTTCTTTTTCACGGTTCATTATTATTACTATTATTATTATTGTTGTTGTTGTTTTTGTTATTATTATTATCACTATTTGTCTGTCGTTTCAATGCTTTCTACTTTTTTGTCCCTTGTTGCTTTGGTTTCTGTCCTACACGCTGTTTGAAAGTTTAAATAGCCTCTATGGACGGTTTCACAGCACATGCATAGGTACTCATACACGAGCATGGTCTAGGTGTGCATTACTGCATGCCATCACATATCTATAGTATACCTGCCATTCAACTATGCGCGTTGTGTAAATATTTGAGTATACTCAGATCGCGTATGGGTAAGTGCGGGTAAATTAATGTGTTACGGACAGATCACTAACAAAGTCCTAAATATCATTGCGTACACAAAATTTATGAAACTACGTACTACGTACAGCACGTACTTGTATAATCAAGTTGTACAAGTGGAAGAATAGTAAATTAATATTTAGGAAAATTAGAAAATTATTCGTAGCAAGGACAAAGTGATCATATAAGTTCAAATATAATAAAAACGTCAATAAGTTTGCGATGCGGATTTATGATCGATGGATATTTGAGGAACGATCACTTGGGTAGGTACTCATTCGGTCTTGTGATTGAATTCACTTGCATGGTAGGATCGGGCGTGACGAAGAAGAAGAAGAAGAAGAAGAAGAAGAACACGAAGACTGAATTACTGACCTTGTATATATGTATATATCGACAAATTCCGAGTACCACGTCGAAGGAAGGAAGAGCCTTTTAATACAATAGGTTCGAAAGGTAACATAAAATTGATTTATACGCTGCTCACGCGGCTCCGAAAGGTAACATAGAAAATACTTAGATAATGTCTTCGGGCTTACAGTGAGGTCGAATTGAGAAGGCGCGGGCACCTATATCTCGACTCTCTTCAGGGGCCCCGAGAAATAAGCGCCACGGTATCTTCTCGGGGCGCTCGAAGGGTGTTCGAAGGTAGTAAATTCTGGGATGATTAAAGGTCGCTCCGTGCCGCGCGGCGCGGGTCTTTCTCCAAGCCTTCGCTCCGGAGTCCCTACTGCTAACCTTCTCCTCTCACACGTGAATAACTGCACGAGGCACACATTCGTTTATCGCAGTTTTTGGCCAAGGGACACCAGAAGTCACGTGAAATCACTGCATAAGGAAAAGACTTCAAGCTGCACGTACCTTTTGTTTAGATTCTCAAAGTTCTCCTCCTCCTTCGTTTTCCTCTTCTTTTTCTGGAGGTTTCACAAGACGTTCTACAGGCTTGTAAATTTCAAATCCGGGTGACTTCAGCCGCGTAGAAATTAACGCACCTGAAAAACATAGAGAGAAAAATCATCATCAGTCGTAATACGAGAAGGTTCTGGAAAAAGATTTCTATTACCGACACTTACCGACATCTTACCCAGACGCGAACCCTTTTCCGCGATGACGTCACCGCGATCAACCCCTGAGTCTGGGTAAGATGTCGGTAAGTGTCGGTAGTAGGAATCTGTATCCACAACTCCCTTGTATCACTACTGTCATTAGTTGTACACGGAACAATCAGTAGTCATATAAATTATAGGCGGTATATTGTTTTATCGATTCAGAACTAGACTATTCTAGCATTGCTGGCTTCAAAAAATTAACACAAGTTACGCGATAAATTTCAATAGACACAATATTTCGTAAGACAGACGTACATACGTGTCGTGTATATATGTACATTACACGTATATACATATATATAACAAGCACGTACGTTTTCTTTGTATAGATCGGCAATTATCGACAAATTTTTAGAACCTCGTTAGTTGGCGTTACATACAAATACCGAATCGTTAAATTTCGTCGGTGTCAGCTTACCTGAGCGCGGTGCAGCTACATGTAAGTATAGCCCAGTTAGCTACTTCCGCGTATAAAGCACGAGTAAATCGCACATATCGGTTCGTACCTATACACGCGCGTAATTTGCAGTGACCGGTCAATAAACTCGGCAAATATATTTAGGAGGAAAAAATTACCAGTTGCGTTACGATATCCGGGATTATTTGTTGCATTTTTTATCGTTGTGATGGATTTGATAATTTAACGCAAAGATGAGAAAAATGCTAGTTTTTTTTTTTCTCGATTGAAAATTCGTTTCACAATAAATCTGGATCATTAGTCAGCTATAGATCGTTATTTATTACTAAACAAGAGGTATCCGGGAGTTGGCGAAATCACCGGAAGATCATCGACGTTCTTTTCTATCTCATTGACTCTCTCGATAATAATTTGAGCCCCTCAAATTTTTGACACCTTTCCTCAATCAGCGTTCGACGTTTAACAGCTGCTACGATGACGAAAACGAGAAAGGGCTTACGTGGAAAATTTCACGCGACCTACATACATAGAATGTAACTACATGTTGACGTACCCTGACGTACCTAAAGTATAAAGTAATTGCGAACTTCACTGACAAACCAGAAACACAAAGAGAAGATTTACGACACGGTATATTCTACGCCGCTAAGAAAAATAGGTAATGCAAAAAGTTTGCAAGGTGTAACGTTATAATATGAACGGGTTATTGGCCCGGTCGGAGCAGCCATTTTACATCGATCGAATATCGATATGTGTATATATATAATATATATACGTACACGTAATGGTGACTGCTTGGCGTATATCCGTCTTAATATCCTAGCCGGCCACCTTCCACCCACGATGAGTATACCTATAGTAGGTAGGTAGGTAGGTAGGTAGGTAGGTAGGTAGGTAGGTAGGTAGGTATAGGTATAGGTATAGGGATCGATGTATTTCACACGCGTGGCCGAGATACGCAGTGTTTCCCAACCTGCGGATAAAGAGTCGGAGTCTCTGACGAAAAATTTTCTTTTTGAGAAAATGTCATGATTCTATAAAATCAATTCCACTCCAATTTACTTTTTAAATAAAGAACGAGACGTAAGATTGTAAAATGAATGTTGATTAAATTTAGGGAAAATCCGTTGAATATTTTTAAAGGTCGCGAAAAACCAATCCTACGTTAAAATGATGCAGTTTATTTTTTACTCCAGCTAAAAATGAAATTTAAATTTCTTTACAATTAAAGAGTATCGTCGAGGTGGATTATTTGTTTAGTATAATTGATTTGCGTAAAAATGCAGGAGGTAGGATTGAGAACCGTTTCGGCTGCTCTTTAACGCGTTTCATTTCAGTGCGATACTGCCGGCTGATGGGTGAGTTTACTCGTTCACATCAGAGATAGTCTGACGGATATTTAAAGTTGTGTCAGAAGGAGCCTCGCTCCGCTGGCGCCGCGTTATTATACCCTCACCCACACACGGAGTGAAAACGGCAACTGGAAGCAGTGGAATTCCGTACATACATACACACGAAAGATTCATATCTATGCACGTGAAGAGATTAAAGAATTAAAACAAAATGAAACGGAATGATAAAAAAAATTGAACCACTGATTCTAAGATCGGGAATCAGCGGATATTATACATATATAATTCGGCTAATCTTGGGAAATATAGAATTAATTTTAAGAGAATTCTTCAGGTTCTTCGACAAGACGACCAAGATTATTATAAACACAATAAATAACCCCGCAATAATCTTATGGGAATTGGATTTAATCAATTTGAATTGATTTGAACATTTTTTTTCGAAATCTGGTGACGTTTTTTCTACACTCTCTAATGTTAATTTTTTCATCGAAGAATTAAAAGATCAATTTGCACCAGGTCCCAGCGCAGATGACGTCGTCTACAGGTAATATCATCGGGGTTGTAGGAGGGGATGAGTGTCTAAATTTTATTTTTACAGCACGGGCATTGAAAAGTCCACTTTTTGTGGGAGTTTTCGTTCCGTAAAGTGACGCTTTATACGGCAGCGAACAAAGTTGCGGAATAAAGTCTTTATTTCGCAGTTTACACGCGCAGTTCGAAGTGCGCATCCCAAACTGCCGAATAAAGTAGCTTCGTCGAACAGATCGCGACATAACCTCACTCTTCGTTTTACTGTTCAATGCCCATACTGTAAAAAATATTATATGTGACATGCCCGTAAACCGTTTTTTGGCTCGGATAATTTCAGTACTCGCTTCCGGCTCGCCTTCAGCTCGTCCTGAAATCTTTATCCTTGCCAAAAAAACAGGCGGTTTACGGGCATGCCACATAAATAGGTATTATTAGAAATAATAATTTTTTTTCTCACTTTTTCGTGGACAAAAGAATACTGAATATAGGATAAAATTTTTACTAGTTCCCAAACTATTTTTAGCAAAGAGTGATGCCCATGGAGACTTTTTTCAGAACGGCAAGATCACCAACGTAATAAAAAAAATCCATTCAATTTCACCGAAAGCCAATTCCCATACGATTATTGCGGGGTTCTTTGGTAATTAACGAGTACACGAGGAATGTTGCCCGAGGTTTTTCGAGCAGGAACAAGTAGGATAACAAGTACGAAGAAGCAGGGTTATACGGTAGGTATATCTTACCCGCTATCTAATCACTATGCTAGATGTTCGCTTCCGCCCTTGATTTATACATACACTACATATACATTATATATATATATATATATATATATGCATAGAAGCGGGGGTCGTACCTACACGTATAATATACATATATATACTTTTATTCTCCCTTTGTCTTTCTAATTATTCAGCCGAGTCTAGCGTCTAGACCGCATACCTGCGTCATATATGCACGCTTATATGCATTTATACACTTGTAAGTATGTACGTCGTATAGTTAGAGTTGAAAACTGAAGGTAGGTGGAGTCGATATTTCATGAAAAATCAAAGCTTCGATGCAACAAAGATAGAACAACAAGCTAGTTCCCGCATAATTTGCAAATTACATTAGAGTTCTTGGAGAAAAAAAAACGACTTTTAAAATCAGAAGCGTTGTAAATTTTTCCTTCAATTTTTAGATCCAACGTTACCGTATTTATACGACAACTTGAAACTTATACTAAAACTTGACTGGATCAATTCCCCGGATGTTCTTCGATCCTAAATCACTTTTCACTGTTTAAAAATTGATGATTTTATAAACGGATGAGTGAGAAATAAAGGAATGCGCAACAAGTCCATGGAACAGAAAAAATATGAGAAAAACGTTGCTGTAGAAGAGGACAAAAGAAAAAAAAATGAACACTGAACGAATAAGTGAAAATTTGGAAAATTTCAATGAAGTATATGGTAGGGAGGGGGACAAATGACTCAGGTTTATTTACCTCTCCTGCGGAGTGAAAAAGAGAGAGAGAGAAGGGAAGGGCTTAGGCGTGGGCGGTTTAGACAAGCAAGATATGTGTCCGTAGGTCGACGTCCGGGACGTCAAGAGTGCAGGTGAATGTGAAATGACGTTAGGTCCAGACGTCTGGGCCAACCGAGCGACTCGACGCCCTAAAGACATGCACAGGATTGCGGAGTGTGCTCATCGAAGGGCGAATGCTGCAGTTATTCTAATTGTAAGATGAAATCCGTGAAGAAGAAAGTTTTTCTCATGTGCAAGTTGAGTTAATTCATAGTCTTAGAATTTTGCTTGTTCTTTAAAAAATCTTGGAAAGTGTATTTGAATTTTTCGTGTGCCCTGGAAATGTTCGATTTTTAAAGTTCTTGAATAACCTGAAAATGTCCTGGAAATTTGGTTGAATTTGTTATGAATTTTTTTCAATGTATAAATGGACCGTTTTGTCTTTCAATCGTTGTTCATTAAATTTTTACGTTTCGAAAGTAATTTCAAGATTACCAAGTTCGATCGTTCGAATTCAGCGATGTGTGATTTTTGTAGATTATCGATTCCAACCGATTTTAAAAACAATTTTTATCAGATCTTCATCAAATCAGAGTTAATCGAGAATTGCATACATTACGATGATAACTTTCATTCGTTTTCATCCCTTCAATCTTTAAAAATTTACAGCCAAGTAAAGATCTCACAACGATTTCAAACAATTTCCAATTCATAATGAATATATTAAAGTTAATTTTTTCGTAATATTTCGTAATTTCTTCTGAGAGACAGGTTCACGACGTTTAAATATCCTTCATATTTTTATCGCGATTAAAGGTGACTCGTTTAAGAAAAATCGTAACGAGTGCAAAAAAGTAAACACGAGTGCATGAACATATACTGTATAAATATATATATAAAAATGTATATATAAACATATAACTGAACAAGCAGGTGCAATAGCACACGTTTTTTTCTTTCTCTCTTTCTCTCTCTCTTTCTCTTTCGCTTTTTTTCATTAAATTTTAATCGCACGCCCATCTGTGTAAATATTTATAAATATACACGAGTATACCACAATAATATAACCTGTGCGTAATTATATCGCTTATGCGTCCGTAGAACGCGCGGTTCAAACGTTGATCGTTACGTCATCAGGGTTAGCCTCTAGGAGTCAGTTACGCTCGAAGGACTCGATATGACGCGAGGGAGAGACGCGGACTTAGCGTACCGAGACAATTAATGAAAACTGGCTAATTGTCAGTGCCACTAATTAGACGTTGATAAATCGACGCTGCACCGCCCTGAGTCGTAAAAAATTCACGATTTTTTAAATTACGAAGTTGCAAGAAGAAACGTTAGAATGAAAATTGTTAACAATAACACTTGTCAACAGTTCTTTTCTTGCTTTTGATATTTCAATGGTCTTTAGTAAGATTTGACGTCAACGACCGCGTAGTTTTTCCAAATTGGTGCCAGTTATTTATTTTATCAACATTTTCATATAATATGACTCAAAAAAACAATGTTTGCATAAGAAATTCCATTTTTTTTTGTAATATTCTAAGTTTATAAAATAAAATACTACATAGTTCAACGGAAATTGTTTTTTTTTTTTTTCCTGTAGGCCTGATTTTTTCCGTCAATTTCGATTTTTGATATCGAAAAATTTACAAATAAAATCATTATTAAATAAGAAACTATTCTCCTCCCAAAACTAGAGTCAATCTAACATAATCATGATTTTATTCGTAAATTCTTTGTTATAAAAAATCGAAATTGACGGAAAAAATTAAGGCAACAGAAATTTATTTTTTGTTTTTTTCTCTTTTGTTGGGCTGCGTAATTAAGGTGACGAACTTTTCGTTCCGTTAAAGCTTTCCTTGAATTCAAAATTTTTTCCTCTCCAATGGTGAAAATCGAATTTTTTCTTCCAAAAGTAATAAAAAAAGAAAGAAAGAATAACCGACCAGACACGTATCGGCAACGCGATTCCCGCGTTTGAAAATTCTTTTAACCCTACATCTGACTCCATTTTGATATTCTCACTTCTTGAGTTACTCTTATTCTTGATCTTCCAGTGTTTTTTCGTCGAACGAAGCCGGCTTACACCGAGATCTCGTCTCGACCAATGGCAGGCCGGCATGTGTGCAACTCCTCTGCGTGCGCAACAGTTCGGATCCGGCGGCGTTCACCCTTGGAATCGGTCATTTCTACCCGGGTCGCCGCCATGCTGTCAACCAGCTCCGCACTGCGGAAGCCGCAGATCAGTAGATAAATTACTATCAGTCCGAGCAGCTCGCGATTTTGCCAGATTTTCATTTCTTAAATTTCATTTTAATCTATACTTTAGAGCCATATAAGATTTGACTCTTAATTATATTGTCAGAAAAATATGAAATTATTTATGTATTTTTACAGGATGTATAAAATTTTTTTACGTACAATGTAAGGCTGAAAAGGAGCCTCGTAGTTTGTTTGATGCTTTTTGAGAAATCGTTGAGCGGCGGAAACGCGCGGAATTTATCCGGCTCCTGCGTGATAGGTAAAGAGCATGTATGTATTTATGTACGTACATATACATGATACATAGTGATAGAATCCGTTATCAGTTATCTCTGTGCAAGCGACGAGTCCGCATCGTTTCTAGGTTGAAAATTAAAACGACCTTCGGTGAAAGTCGGTCGATGATTTAAAAAAGGCGCGTGCGCAAGGCATTCGACGTTGTATTGCGCCTGGATATGTCCGTATAGGTGTGTTAGGCATACACAATTGCGAATCGATGCAATCATGCGGAAAACTGGAAGGATATATAATTAGATAGCCGAGTGCAAAGCTCTCTTGCCTTTTCAATACGAGTGGATTTCTAGCCGCGCGTGCAGCGAGGCGACATTTCAATGATACACCTCATTTATTTATGTATGTATACATACATTGTGTATATATATATATATATATATATATATCTACATACATATATAGCGACGTTGCTATATTTTCGAATCGCTGGATTAGCCCTGGTGGGAAATTGTGTCAGACGAAACTTTGCGGGATAAAAATCTGCAGGTGGGGACGGAATAGATAATATAAATTATACATACATAATATACGGTGATAATTTGTCGTTTACCGTTCACAAAATATATGACGTGTTTCTAAATCATGTTCCTATTCGGCTGTGGCAAATAATGCGTATACAATATAATATACATAGATAACAGATTTGGCAGTAATTTTACCTAGCTCAAAGCTTTCGATTAATTTTTGTTAATCAAAACTTTATTACGATCGTATAACGATGAAGGGAAAAAGAAAATAATCTGTAAATATTCTCAAAAAAAACGAAGAAGAATATATTTTATGAGAAGAATGTCATATATTCGTCTCTGGATGAAGTTATAATATATAAAACGTTGCAAGAATAAAACGGGATATAAGATTTTTACACATAGATACATTATAAAAAACCTAAAAAACAATCACGAAGAATCGGCAAGATTTTGAAAGCACGGTAGAGATTTATCCACCTGCAGGTTATTGTCAAGATAATATTTATAGCGAAACTCGTTGGTTATATCTGCAACATTTCTTATCAAAATCAACTCTCCGTGATAATAAAATTTCACGCGTGGCAAACCAGAGCCCCTCCCCCTCCCCCTCCCCCTCTCCCCGACGAATGTACATAAAATATATTACACTATATTCATGCACAAGTGTATGTCCACTATATATATATAGTATATAGTACATTGTACGCAAATTTTAACAAAGTTACATAGACGAGTGTTAAACGCAAGTATAGATATAATGCAAGTTGCTCACATGCCGTCGTCGTTGGTTACATACATATATGTATAGTACATGCAGACTTGTAGGTATATATATACACATACATGATATTTTTCACATTATACGTACTTTGACACACTTGCAGGCGGCAACGTAAGCCGACGTTTTTCGATACTTGTGCGTGTCTTTATTTTGCATACGCGAATACATACACGTATATGCATATATATATATACACACACACACACACACACACTTACACAGATGCACGTATGTATGCGTGTTTTACTTATACTTTACACACAGCTGCTGCAGCCTCTTACTTGACCTCTATTACGATACACAGCTGATAAATCAGCCGTTGCTGGTTAAAGAGAGAAAAGAGTGGAATTTAAACAAAATATAAAAGATGAAGAAGAAGAAAAAAAAAAAAAAAAAAGAATTGCAACTTTGTAACATTCCGTTTCTTATATCTCGACTGCAAAAATTCTCGCGTCTAATCCTCTCCTCCGGTGTTTTTTTTTTTTCTTTTTGTTTTTTATAATTCTTTTTTTTTTCTTTATTAAACAACTTTTTTTTACCACTTCACCGCGCGGTTCCAGACGATACGTATAATAATGATTATATCAGTGCAGGAATAATAATTCGGAGATACAGGATAGGATAGGTCGAGTGGCTGGCGATTTTGAGAATTTTTTTCTATCTTTTTTTTTTTTTTTTTTGTTGTTTTTTTTTCATATTCCGTTAAGTTTTTTTCCCCTTTTTTCTTTACCGCAACAGTTTTTCAAATTAATTACGTCGATTACGTAAGTCTGTTCCGGGCGAAGCGAGTCGAGATATGCAGCCGGTTGTTCGAACGATTCAATACCGCAACAAAGTCTTCGAATATGTATAACTCTTTACGAGTATCGTCGTTGCCGTATCTATTTATGTATATAGTATGTATATAATATTTCTATACGCACGTATAACACATCGATTCGCGTATTTGTTCGGTCGTTAATTAGAGACATCGAGATAGGTATGCCTTAAATCGTTTCTTCTCAACGCTCGTCTCTGCGAAAAAAAGAAAGAAAGAAAGAGAGAGACAGAAACGCCTCTCTCTCTCTCTCTCTCTCTCTCTCTCTCTCTCTCTCTCTCTCAAGTATCGATGTCACAATTATCGAAAAATTTGAAACCATAGAAAATTATTTCAAAAACATGATCTACGCGTTTCTCGAATTTCGTGTAGAATTTTTCAAAAAACAACGCGACAGAACGAATGTGACTGTATAAAACAGGTTATATACAACATAGACATACCAATTGAAGCGCAATCTTGCATTTTTCGTGTAAGCCACCCGGGTGCCTTGTTGTTATGCTAGTCCCTCGGTTACATAGTCCGCTCTCTCTAATCTATATGACTCAAATTTAAACACATAGGTACGTACATACATATATACGTGTACGAGACGAACGAATGCGTTTAATCAAGTAGCGAGAGTCTGATTATCGCATACATACGTATATACGTATGTATGCATGTGTGGATAATATAATATATGTGCGCTATAACGACGTGTGCAAGTTTGCCGGTGGTATTTCGGTTATCTGATAAAATTCTCTGCACGAGGAACAGAGGAGAGTAGAAATTGAAAGAGCTGGAAATACGTTTGTACGTAACATTTGTTTCTTCGCAGATATTCAGTTTGAGAAAAAAAATCAAAAATTTGCCTCTAAATTACACGAGTAATAACTTTTCTCCATGCATACGCAAGTGATGTGTAATAGAATAATTCGAAAAACTGCTGGAATTTCAAACTCTATGCTTATATTCAGATACACGAAATTTCGGAAAAAAAAATATATATATAAAAAAAAAAAAAAAAAAAAAAACGATAAAAATTGGATTTTTATCTACGCGTTGTAATTGCTGCTGCGCAGTGACGTAAGAATATTGACTTGCGTCACGTCGAGGACAAAACCACATGTCGTCTGTTTGATTATAAAAAAAAATGTATGATTTCTTTTTTTGTCAATTCAATTTTAAACTTGTCATCTCTTTTCCCCCTAACGTATAATTCTACTCGTTTTCCTTCTTTCCTTATCTTTCCTTCTTTCACACTTGACGTCTATTTTTTGTATATAAATGTCTGCAGTAAACCTCTGACCTGATTTGCGCCAGCTGTTCGATTTTTGCAATTTTACCAAGCATCTGCTTTTATTTTTCAATGAAATTATCAAAACGTCGAATTATTCCGATCGTCCCGTTACGCGCGTGAAAGTTTTATCGAAATATTCTGCATTCGGCGTATGCATAAAATTGATAAACAACGCGACGACGGTACTCATATGAAAGTCAACTAACAGTTTCTTTCTCCTCGTTCCGTGGGTTTAATTCACTCTTTATCTCTTCCCACTTTGTGCGTATAATTGGCAAACGAAGGAAGTGCGGTGTGGCATATCATCATTTTCCCGGTAGGCATACCGTATACTAAATAAAATAAATCACATACACAACATTCAACGATATAAGATAGGTACATTGATATGTTTAAATATAGCATGCACACATGCATATTACAAGTACAGTCGTTACTATTCCAATACTTCCCTGAATTATCCGTCACGTGTTTATCAATTATCTCGGTATTCTTATTGCCATTAGAAACGTCGAAGCATTTTTTTTTTTAATTCAAAACTCACGACAAAGTCAACGAGAGAAACATCGTGTCATTGTATGTATAATTTTTGTAACAAAACTGACCACAATATTCATATATATGTATTAGGGTGGCGGTTAAAAAAAAGTTTCATGCTCCAACTTGAAAAATCTTGATTTCACTTTGAAAACAAAAAAGTTCCTGAAAGTTTCAATGCTTTATCTCACTGTTAAAGAGTGCCGGCAGATTTTTAGGACAATTTTTTTTCTTTTTTATTTCGCTTCATTCGTTTTACTTGTAAAATAAGATTTCATCTTTTCTCGGAGCCCAATTTTTTTTTTTTTTTAATAATATTTTTTACTCAAACATTTTCGATTTTTTAAAAGTATTTTTTATCATAGATTTATTTCTTTGCTGTTTGATGTTTTTTTTTTTTTTTTCAAATCGTTAAAAACTTCATGAAAAGGAACGGTGTCCGAGAAAAAGTGAAGTTTTATTTTATAAGGAAAAGGAATAAAACACAAAAAAAAAAAAAAAATTATCTAAAAAATCTGCCGGCATTCCTTGATGGTGAGATAGAGCATTGAAACTTTCAGGATCTTTTTCTATTTTCGAGGTAAACTAAAGATTTTTCAAGTTGGAGCATGAACTCTTTTTTTTTTTTTTAAGAACAGCCACCCTAATATGCATATACGAAACGAATTTAAATTTTACGAAAATCTCGTGGAATAAGAAATGAAAAAAAAAAAAAAATGTATTAGACGAAGGACTTTTCTTTTTCATAATCTCTGACATTAATTCCTATACTAAATAATATCGAAAAGACGTTGTATTATATTATATTGTATCATCCCCCGTAGCACCAGGTGCGAAGAAGATGCCCTCGTGCCGTTATTACATAAGTTGAACTGCCGTTGCTGCAGAGTTTCGGTGAGATTTTTTCTCCCTTTCTATTTTCCCTCTTCCTTCCTTCCTTCCTTCCTTTCTTTCTTTCTTTCATTCTCCGGCTTATTTCTCTCTCGTCGTCCCCTCTAACTTTCGGCCAAGATTATCGTACGCCGACTGCCCGCCCCATGCTCCACACCATTACATGGTTATCCCCTCGCGTGGCGGGCAGATGTCTCATTGTCATGCTAAGGGACTCGGCCGTCTCAGATCGCCGAGTTCAACATCTTTCGCCAAAGGTATAGGACTCGAACCGCGAGCGCCAGGTTTGACGTACGTTACGGAAAGTTGGTTGGTTGGTTGGTTGGTACCTAAACAAGGGGTGCCGAGACTAGTCTCACAATCAGCTTGCTTCGGGGGTTGGAAAACCGCTTCGGAATCGCGCACGACGCAAGGCTGCCTAAGGGTGCAAGAGAGCTTCCAAATTCTCTTCGTCCCTCTTCCATCATTCGCATGAAAAAAATACCGATACAAAGTGACGGTGTTTTTGGCACCGGATCAAAAACTCGATCAGGTTTTTACTCGAGGATTTTTCATTTCCAGGACATTTTTTTCAAGCGATCATATTCGGACAAAGTCTAGTTTTTATTTATTCTTTATATTCTCGGGCAACGGTTTTCGAGAAATATTCAAAGTTTTTTTTTTTTTTTTCTGAATTTAATCTTCGACGGATTGGCGAAAATTTTATTCTTCGTTTCAATGATTTTGATCGATAAAAAATACGTTGAAATTATACACGTATGACAGAAGATAAAATCGATTCATTCGACATGTTTTTACGCCGTTTTGACCAAAAATGATTCAGAACTTTGTCAAGCTTTTAACAATGAACAAAAATTTTCAAAGTGCCAACTAAATGGTAAAATAAAAAGTTCTTACACCATTGAGCTTGTCTTCAAATGATCGGACCGAAAAAATTAAATTTTCCGAGAATTTTCGGAAAGCTTGAACTGTAATAAAAATTTTTGAATATCCAAAAACCGTTCTCCGGACTGTTACCATCGCCTGAATAATTTTCAAACGAAATAAAAAATGATGCGATTAAAATTGGTCGAGTCAAAAAAAAAAAATTCAAATTCACACCCCTATTAATATTGATAGAAATCAACAGACCCAACTACTCTTCTGCTGCATAAATTAAATCAAACTGCGATTGTTTTTACGCATAATATAAAACGAAGAGAGTAACATATACTAGAAAATACGGAAATACGCCAAAACTGGGTCCATTGCATAAACGCCCCCCGTGTATTTTTCTTTCTTCTTTTTCTTCTATACTTCGAAGATTTCTATGGGGGGGGGGGGGGGGGGGGGGGAGGGGGTAAAGTCATGCAGCAACGGGGCATAAGAAGATTGGTGAACCAAGTGAGAGAAAAAGAAGAAGAAGCAGAAGAGGGAGAAAATGTAAAGCCGCGACGAAAAGAACCGGACAAAAGTCTGGCCCGTGCCGAACCGGAACAAAAAGCCATAACCCAAGCATCATGCGCGCACATATTACGCCCCCCTCCCCTACCCCTCAGCACACCATCCAGACACGGCAAGCGCGTGTAT
The DNA here is from genome assembly GCF_021155765.1 of Diprion similis. Taxonomy (NCBI): domain Eukaryota; kingdom Metazoa; phylum Arthropoda; class Insecta; order Hymenoptera; family Diprionidae; genus Diprion; species Diprion similis. The sequence goes on from NC_060115.1 coordinate 2,383,068, forward strand.
TTCGGGGGTTGAAACTGCTGCCGCAGCTGCAAACTCTTATTCAATATATCTCCCGAGGCGAGCCGCTGCGCGCAAGTCTTGTGAAAAGTAAATTCAAAGGGCGCGTTACAACAACGCAGGGTGTTCGTAATATAAGTTCAAGATCCGGCAACAGGCGGTGCATCGACCGGGGTGCTTTTCTTCCCCCTTTTCAATCTACTCGACCAACGATCATGAGTCATGCTCCAGTAGCTCTTATTCGGGAAGAAGAGTTTGCTTCCTCCCCTCGGGGTGTTAAGGAAAAGGGAAGAAAAAAGTGAAATATCTACGTACAACTAGGAGAAGTTGGAGAACCAACGATCGTGACGTCATATTTTCAATCGTGCAAGGATCTTTTGGAAATAAAATGATCAAGACCAAGAAAAGCGTTTACTTTGAGAGGGGGGGAGGGGGGTTCGAGTATCGTTGATATATTGTAACGAAGTTGTGTTCACAACCCTTACACGGCTGATGTCAGTGTAATATTCAGTCTTGAAATGTTTAATTATTATTTTAATAACAATCAGTCTCTGGACTTGAACAGGAGCACTTAGATTCCAAATATATCAGATTTTTGACTTGTTATTCTTTGCTGTGAGATTTTATTGGCTCGATGTTTGGTCGTAGAGAACCATAGTTGATTGCTTTTTATTACGATATCATGCCTTTATACTAAATCGCGGAGAAGATTCGATAATGAGGGTTGAAGACTAGGATTTGAAATTTTGTAAAAATTCTTTCCCATCAGCTGACGACGACCACCGGCACCGATGATTAGATGTATTAATTAATTAATAACAGTGAGAAGATCTTCTTCCCAGCCGATAATCTTGATATTGAAGGCGTAGGTACGTACGTACGTAACTTTGTGTATGACGGCGTTTAGAATAATTTAGTGAAAGCGTTTAAAATGCGGTGGCTGTAGAAATGCTCTTACACATGCGCGTATAGTTTTATAGCATGCACCTAACCTTCCTCCTCTCATAATACCTTATACTTCTTCCACAAAAAGTAAGTCGTTAAAGTTCGTTCGATTTTACGGTGAAATTTTTCCCACGTGTCTGGTATGTGTCTACGGCATGTATAATATGGACAATAATTCGTACACCCATATAATTGATTTATATTTATTAATATATTTTCTTATCTTTAATTTCATGTCGCACATGAATCATTCTAAAACGTTTACCCAAGTAATTATAGCATAATTGTTTACCATAAATTCAAGACTCTTATACTTTACTTATATATCCATAATATACTCATACAGAATGGTGCGAAAGCGAAAATTATACCGAAATTCAATCAATCCTTTATCCTTTGGAATAGTCCAAGTGTATAAAAGGTGCTGTTTCAGTGATTCATGAAGTCACTTCCTGTCGCACTTCCTGACTTCGCGCCCATTGATCCGAGGAAATGAACAAACCCCCAAAGGCAGTCTTTCTATAAGGAAAGGGTATCCCGTCGCGAGGTCCTTCGCTCGATCCTCAACCAACGTAATATCCTCGAAAGGTTGTGGCGCCAAAGAATATCGAGTATAGGTATCGCAGGTACTTACCGATACCGATTTTCGGTTTCAACGTTCAACGAGTCGTGAGCCTGCAGAGGGTCTCCGAGTTCATTTCCCCAGGGTGTTCGGCCTTTGTGATTAATTATACGCGGGCCCATGTGTGCCGGGCTCGTATGCGCACATACGGACACCGACGATCCAGCCGAGAGTGAAAAATAAGAGAAAAGAAAAAACCGAGCGCCTGCAGTAGGTACTGCCTTACAGCGTATTACCGGACTCCTTTCATTCCCTGCATCCCCTGCGCATGAGCCTTGAGTGCAGCTCCCGGGAAGAAGAAGAAGAAATGTTACGGTGGGCCGGCTTGCGCCAGGTGCTACGGGAACGCAGGTGTGCCGGCACGCGTCTCGGCCGGGCCGCGCGGATCAACCGGCGTCGAAAGCTGCAGCTCTGCTCTCCTCTCCTTTCCTCTCCTTTCCTCTCCTCTTCTTTCGTCGTCGCGTCGCTTCGCGGTGACGTTTGAAGAATAAATCCGTCTGTTTTTGTTCGTTTTTAATTTCTTGGTTCTCTGCTTTCAGGGAAAAAAGGAAGTTCATTGTTATAATGAGTCCAAAAATGAAGAGTTGAGCTTTTACTTATAGATCGTGACGTTTGAAGATATAGAGAATCACCCCCCGACTATTTAATTCGAGAGGATGTCTGGGCGTGTGTGTGTATGTGTGTAATCGACCAGTTTTTTAGTTCCACGATATCTCGAGATCGAGTTACTAGATTTCAAGGATTCTCGTCTCAGTCGATGCGGCTTTTACAAACTTAGAAGTGAGTAGATTTTTGCATTGTCGGTTCAGCACTTTTTTAATTATTTAAAGAAGAAATTAAAATTATCAAATCGTGAGAATGGATGTATGAATTTGAATGAAAATTGGTACCGTGAGAATTTTTGGATCAGATTTCCAAAATTATTATTTGTCGTATTCAATAACCTGAAAAAAAAAACTTACAACATTTGGAATTCGATGAAAATTGGTGCTCGTGAGTTTGCTGAGTGGCTGATCACTAATCTGAAATCTTGGATTGCGAAAATCAGAATGGCGATTCAATGTGTCAGAAAATAATCTAAAAATATTCCGATTTTGGTAAAATTTTGTATGCGGAGGTTTTTTGGGTCACCGATAACGAACCCAAGGTCAGATATGCAAAATTTATATTGGTGGATATATTATAGTGGTTAAAAATTAAAGAAATCGTCATATTTTCATTTAGTATGGTATCTGAGGGCTTTAAAAGCGTTAATAACGAATCTGAATTTGTCATTCGAAATTCGAAATGGATGTTATTCTTTTTTTTCTCTATAAACTTGGAACCTGCAGTGTGAGAACGGGAAGTTAGACGGCTGGCTGGTTCATGACCAGTGTAAAGCCACTTGTTGATTTTTTCTTCAAAAATTCGTATCACAATAACTCCGAAGGTAAAAAGTTTGTTTTTCACTAGATCTCTAGGTTTTTTGAGATCTATAGAAACATTTCCAATCACTTTTGGATGAAAGCTTGTCTATAATTTTGACATGACTTGTTCTATTGACGAATTTATTATTACATTTATTCTCTAACATCCATTGAACTCTGTAGTGAAACAATATCGTGTAGATAATCGGTCGACATTGTTCGTTTTGGATTTCCATCCGCACATGAATAAACGAAAAAGAAATAACACGAGTAAGAAAAGTGTTCTGAATCAATATCGAAACCAGTTGTCTGGAATTATTCTGCGCTTCGACAAAAAATATGATAAAATAAAATCGTCTCTCAACTTTTCATCCGAGATAAAGCCAAGCCGTCAAAGATATCACCTGATCATAAAAACGGCGAAAACTACGCTATTTTGGGTATTAAAGTCGAACCATAAACAAGTATCGAGTCCTTCTAAACAGCCATTCAGCCGGCATATTTTTTTCTCATTACACCAAGTGTCCAGGTCCAGTTTCAGGGTTACGAGGTCGCGTTCCAGGCTGCAAGAAAGTCGGAAGGTGTTCGAGTGATTGGCGTGTGAGTATACAAGCGTTTACGAACGCGTGCAATTATGTACACACGAGAGCCAGACGCGAATATATATACCGAGACATTCAAGCCTGGAAGATAAATGTCGATACAAAGGTGGGACGTCAGTGTGACGGTGGTTTCTGTCTGTCTGGCGTCTCGACGCCACCGCCTCGGCCAATATTCATTGCCTGCTTGTCGCGACGCTGCTGTTGCTGCTGCTGCACAAATTCTTGCGCAACGCGTGGCGGCGTCTCTTGGTTTTCGCGATATGGGCGGAATGGTTGACGTGAGTAACAAACGTCGACTCAGACCGACCACGAGGACAAGCGAGTCTCGTAACCACTGCGTACCGTGTCCATTTCGAAAGATAACAATTGATACAGTTTTTGAAAATATGCAGATCCATACGGTGTCTCGCATGCCAGTGACATCTTCGATCTTTATCATCGGCAAATATTGTGCCTTCTGTATAATAATTCTACACTCGTGCCAATAAACGATGTTCCACAAAATATATGTTGTTCTTTTATCGTCCTCAATTATTTACTTGTTTATTTATTATTTCAACAAACTTTTTCTCCTTCTTTCTTTCTTCTTCTCATTTTTCGAAGCTTGAGATGGTGACATACCATTCCAACATTCGTTGGAACCCAACGTCGCTTCGCAAGGTTCGCTGATCTCCTGAGGGACAGATATCCGTTGATATATGTAACAGAGTTCCCCGTTGAAAAGTGGGAGGTTTTCATGAAGTGCAGGAAGTAAGGAAAGTAAAGGAAAGGAGAAGAGAGGAGCAAGGTAAGGTAAGGGGGGGCGGCTCCCTTGGCGTAAAAATTTGACAATAGCGAACGTTGCACAGCGTGTGCCATGGCCACTGGAAGCAGGCCATGCTGCAGTAAATTAACAAGTAAGGCGTCAACCGTCTTCGTATATAAGTTCCTCGTCGACTGTAAGGATGGAGAGCATTACAAGGTCCGACGAGTGGGGTGCATAAGTATTATTTCAAGCCGAGGAGCATAAGGCCCCGAAGGAGGAGGAGAGAGTCGGGCCCGCGTGGCGGTCGCGTGCCCTCGGCCAGATGACTCCGCGATCGTATAGACTCTAATTTGATTACGTTAATTACGAAAACGCTGAAGCGAAGAAACCACCTTGTGAGGAGACTCGACGTACGCCGGGACAAAGCCGGTTAGACCCTTCCGTTGCTGCTGTTGCTGTTGCTGTTGTTATTGTTATTACACGCCTTGCGTTGGTCGTCTCTTCAACCTTATCCGAAAACTATAATATGTACCAGCTACTTTAATTTACCGCCATCTGCCGCCATGCCATGTACGTTATACGTAACGTTCACTTCTTCTCAGCGCGGGTGTCCTTGTTAACATATTATAGACATTTCACCACGCGACAGATGTCCGAGTAGGTTGCCTTGTGCCTTTTCTGTCCCCCCATGCGTTCTACGGTGTAAGAAAAAGATCGACGAACTACACCTCGAGAGGATCCGAGAAGCCCCCCCCCCCCCCCCAACCCCTGATTTTGGGAATTTTGAAAAACAGCTCACGTCACCTACGAGAGTGAATTGTTTTTATATGAATCAACTTTGGCGCCAACTTCGTTACGGTGTAATTTCTTTGGAATCTTGAAATTTGATAGAATTCGCTGCGAACTTATAGTTTGAAGAAAAACTTGCATTGTGTTATTTCCGTAGAAATTATGCATAGCTTTTTTTTTTTAAATCTAATTTTTGTTGATCTCGTCTTGCCAACGTATATTTTTTTTCTTTTTATAAGACGGTTCGATCTTGAAATCAAGAAATTCCTTGTATCCTTATTCTCAAGACATAATCTGCACCCTTGCAATCGAAATCAGAGACCGCAAATTCTCGATTCTGACGATACGACGAACAGTGATCACGAAAATCAAGTGATTTAACCATCATCAATTATCCAATGAGCAATCAATACAAAAGTTTTTTTTCTCCTCAAAGTGGCCACTCATTCCGCTCAAAAAATTCCCTGACAAAGATCATTATTTTTCCCTGAAATTTTGATGCACGATTTTTGCTCTGAAATCACTAAAATCTCTAGTAATCTAGATAATGCATCGCCAAAAAATGACGATACATCGTAGATGAGGAATAAAATTGACTCGTTAAAAACACTACACTAAATTACTGAATAATCACACATGATCACTTTGGATCGCTTACAGTCATAGATAGAACAGACTGCTGTTTGCTCGTACAGCTACTAAATTCGTGTGACAATCACCAAAAAACCTTAAAATCGTCTGGAGTAAGAGAAAAAAAATTGCAAGGTTTCTAGCATCTCAATTTTATGTCATTTTATTGGACAAAACTTTTGAAATCTGTGAATTCTATAAAAATGTCCACACCAACGAAAAAATTCCTGACATTTCCCGGTTTTCCAGTTTTCCTAACGAGTGGCCACCCTGCAATAAATCCTACATCATATATTCAAATGCACAACTTTTTTCATCCGTCGACTGTTCATCTTTTATTTTCATTTCGCACATCCTAAAAGCTTGCCTTTAGACGATATCTGTTAGTAAAAAAGGCTTTAAACCTTCGCCACGAATAGCAGGCCAGCTTATCAATCGTATTGGGTTATCTCATATAGATTAGGTGAATGTAGGTGTTTGTGGGCACAGAGAGGATATTGTATCGATTTCACCGAATTGTTTACTTTGTTTACAACGCAAAAGACGGTTATTATTCCCCCCCCCCCCCCCTGCTGCTTGTTTCAATTTTATTTTTACGGTATTTCACGTCTTTTATATTACGAGTTGAAGTGTACATAGCGCCTTCTCATGCGGTTTAAAGGGCTTCCACGAAGGTTCGCTGGGTGTTAAAGCGTTAATTTAATTATAATAGCAGTCGAGAGACCCCACAAGAACTGGAAGGACTCATTCATAGTATAAAACTGTTAAACGTCTCTCTCACATTTTGTTTTTATTTTTTCATTTTCATTCTTACTACTTCCACATCGTTTTCCTCGCATATATTTTTCCTTTTCTTATAGCCTTCTAACGTTTCAATCGATTCATCGCATTGCTGAGTGAAAAAATATGGAAATTTCGCTGCTCTGGCGATTCTCATGATCCTCCCAGGATCCTCGAAGCTCTCGATGAACGGAAAAAATATTAACAAGACGTCGTACCCTGTTCTCGAAAAATATAGTGCATTCTCGTTTGAAAAATTCCATCTGCCAAATGTTAATGGGACCGTAAGAGAAAACAAAGCGTCTATATTCCAAATACGTGTGTTGAAATCCAAATATCCTTTGGAGGACTGGCACGACGTCTTCTTATCAGGCCGCCCTTTCGGTTGGACCGGATATTATCCTGGCTGCAAGTGGTAGCTGCAGTCAGCAGCAGGTCTCCGCTCTCTTCCTATCCTAAGGATCCCGGTTTAAGTAGAGTTTTGGTATGGGTGCGCGGCAGGAGTATTCATACGCAAGCACGTGTGTAAAAAAGCAACGCAACGGTGCTTTTGAGAAAGCGAGTTTTTCGAGTTGGCCTGTTTTTAGCAAAACAGGCGGTTACATCCTGTGATATTTTTATGAGTAGACCTTCCCAGAAGTCAAACCTCTGCATGGGGTGAACACTTGAACGCTCGAACGCGCTGCACTCGAATATACATTCTACATACATATCTACATATACACGGGATATACATATAATACAAGCCGACTCGAACAGCTGAGACGTAGCGATAAACTCGACGCAACTCTGGCAACGTATATCTGCACCGGCGCCAAACCCTGTAATGTTTGTTTGTTTTTCCATCGGATCCATTTTGTCCTGTTTCTATCTCCTGGCCTTGTCAGGTTGTAATTGTATATATACAACGAAAAATTTCCACCAACTTTTAACTCCGACATTTTTATAATCTATCGCCGAATATCGCGAGCATCGATCTCCACGAATTTTTTCTTTAAGCGACGCCATGAAGGTGTGGAATCTCGATTCCAGATGAATGAAAAAGAGGAGAAAAATGAATTCCGCTGCCTCGCCTTGGTTGTACAGAGAAGCGAAGAAAAAGAGAAGAAAAGAAAAGAAAAGTCTGAAAGCGTATCATAAAAAATTCCATGGTTAAGTCGGTGCAAAAGTGCAGGAAAGTAAATAAGATGAGGAAGGCAGCTAAAACCGTGAGCGTATAAAAAGAGAAAGAAATTTTTCAACTTTTCCACGAGTTTCGGTATGCATAATGATAACATATTCCTCATTCCGCAATATTTTCAAGAGCTTACTTTTTTGAAGATGGAAAAGAGAGAATTGGAGGAGGAGGAGGACCTTCAGGACTCTGCAGTTTCTTGCACTACCGTCGAGCACTTTTCCTGGTAAAATATCCAACCCAGATGCAAGGGACTAATCTTATGCAAGATAGCGCGGATGACAGAAATGCAGGCATGCATATTTGAGAAGAGGAAGAAGAAAGGAAGGAAGAAACAAGAGGATCCGATGCCTCGCGAGTCTGTTTTTCTCCTGTTGCATGACGAATGCTGAATGACTGGGAAAAAAAAAATCAACAACTCTCAGGAATGAGTCATTCTTCGATTGATATTGTACACATACGCCCACACCTTTTCGTTAAGCCCGCATAACAATTTCCATACCGTTGTTCGAGTGTTTCGATTTTTGATTTTCTCCTCTACGATTCATTATATATATACATAAATAGGAAACATCGCTTGAGTATAATTCGATTACGAAAAAACAGAAAAAGTGCATATTCGTCCACAGATAATTGAGCAATCTTCCTTTTTTCGTACAGCGAAGAACTTGCACTCTAACGACTTGCTAATGACTGAGATTAACTGGAATATTTGGTGGTCATTAGAGTAGGAAAATCTAAACAAGAAACGAGAAAAGTAAGGCGAAGCGGCGTGGTGAATCGATTGATGGTTCGTATTATCAGTGAATTAATTCCCATGACTGGTTTATCCGGTGGCATGGGGGGCATGGGGGCGCCCTGAGCCCCCATCCATTCTATTAGCTGCAGCGTGAAGCGCGTTATTTTATTGTATTCAGTTACGTTCGAAATCTCTATTCTTAATCATATCGCCGTGCGATTGCCGGGAGTGATGCACGCCAAGCACAATCATGTCTATGGTATATTCGGTAGAATTCCACGCTACGGATGTGTGAACTACGCGAGAATCGGCAGGCTTGATCGCCGCTTGACACTGTAACAATAAACCTCGACACGGGTCGTAGTTAACAAAAATGCCATTGACTTCATGAACTGAACTGTAGACGAATAACGGTGTACATTGTATATCTATACAACGTTCGGTATTTGGAATAAACCAGCCAAAGTTAATGAAAGAGAAACACTGTTTCAATATTTTTTTGAAACTTTGGTCCGCATCTTTGAGTAGAACTTTCAAGAATGTTTTTGGGCGTGTAATTTATGTCCATAAAGAGAAGGGGAGGGGGGGGGGGGGGGAGTCTAGAGGTTCAATAAATAATGCTCGAAACACATTATTACGTTATGAAAACAAAACGACGAAGAATGCAAAACACTGTTGCAGGAAATTGTTGTGAAACACTGTACTTTGTAATTGTAGAGTATGACGTGTGATATTCGACGACGGTTATAATTTTTAATCCTATTTTCAATACAGTGTTAACTATAACGTCGTGGGGATAATGTAGATTCATCTGACTGACTAATATGCATTCCATTGAATTACGGTCTGACATACGGTGTGACAAAATCCTCTTTTAAAAACGAACGTCATATTTTCCAAGTTATTTTAGTCGCCAGACTAATGTAAGTAACGATGAAGATCAGTTTGTGTTAAAGGCGAGAATTTCTTATCCCTCTTCGTCGTCTGGGCAGATATTACATCGACGTTGAGATAATACGGGAATAAAAGGAAAGGTGAAACAATTTACACAGTATCATCGGTACCTATATTCGAAACAGAGAGAGAGAGAGAGAGAAAGAGAGATACGTAGGTATCGTTGGGGGGAGTTGACTCACAGTATCCGAGAAACAAGGAGACTCGTCGTCGTCGTCGTCGACTCGTTAAATATTCAACTCTCGTGTTTCATCCTCGGTGTATAACGCGTGTCCTCAGAAACCAGAGGCCTCCAGCCAACCTGTTGCAGAGTCAAGATGCATAAAGTGAAGAAGAGGTTTAATCGGAAAAGATAAATATTTTAATGCCTCGACATCCGTCCAGTAATAGTCAGACAGACCGAGAATCATTCACCGCTGCAGTAATCGAGCGATCTCTGATTCGATCCACGAGGCGCGTAAACAACATCTATATGTCTATAGATGTAGTACCTGCGTGTAAGGCTCGCTGTCACAAGGTAGAGAGAATTGATCGTCATACTCACAGATCTTTACTCATCTGCACACAGAAGCATTCGGTTAGTATCCAATCAGCGATTCAACTTATTATGCAAGTTTGTGGAACGAAAGCTTCTTTGCATATTTAAAGTCGGAAAAAATGTGGAACGAGGTTTCGTAGAACTGAATTTTCGCAGTTGAGTGATTCAACGTTTATATTCAACGTTATAATGTAATAAGTAAAAAACGTAGAATGGTTATACATTAGAAAAGTCACTGTGACATTGAATTTAAAAAAATAGGAAAAAAAAATCAAAGCATATCTAGAGGAATACAAAAATTTCGATTCCGTTTCTACTTACGTTGGCAGCTTTTTATTTGTTCATCAAAATTCTATAAATTAGATTGAAATTTTGATATCGTGATCATTCGACCGTGTGGCCATTCTGCTTTTTGGCATCCACCAAACTTTGACAAAGTTAAAAAAAGTTGTGAGAATTGGTTCACAGGGTAAAAGGAAGTCGCATCTATTCGTCCTGCGCGTATGAGGATGTACAAACAAGCGGCGACGCCTGTAACTGAGACGAATAAGAAGCGATTAAAAGTATGTAGGTATAATTGAAAGGAGCCCTACTCGAATGATTGATTAGGTCATCCCGTGCGTACGTCCCGCCTCTCGACTGAAGTAACGCCTGTGAACGGAAGACACTGGGACACGAGTGGTACAGCACCACCACCCAATGAATTCGAGTCTCTTCTCCTCTCCTCTCCTCTCGACCCACGTGAACGTAGCCAATGCACCATGCCTCACAAGCACACATCCATTCATTCATTCATTCATCCATCCATCCATCCATCCATCCATCCATCCATCCATCCAGCGATCCAGAGGCCTTCGGAGGGCCTCGAATGTGTCCAACGTACATCCGCGTCTCCTTCTTGCGAGAGGATGATTGTAACAGCGAAACGCATCACGACTTCATACGCTCACAGAGACTTATTAGTTACGCAGGCAGGCAGGGCGGCTCCGGCGTGTGTAAAAGACCGAGCACCGACCGTCAACGACGGTTTGCAATTTATCGTCTGGCTTCCAATTTGCCAAACGAATGTACTGCAGTGGGCGCTTTGCCACTTCCGTCGGACATTCGGTGTTGAAAATTACCAATTGTCTCAATAGAACGCGATTTGCATGGTTTACCAACACCCCGGCCTGCCCCCTTTCTCTATAGATAAAACCAACACAACAATTGACAACGAGGATTCTTCGCTAAGCTTTTATGCTCCTACTACATATGTAAAGTGTGCGGTTCTTCAGTCCATTCACCGCTCGGTGCATCGGTCGTTGCCGTGAGAATTTCATCGATAATTGTTACCATATCACAAGTTTCCGAAATATCAAGTTACCAATCAATTTTTCGCCCGGACATAACCAGTTTTCCTGCACAATTTTCACTACCGCAATTGAAAGAAACAAGATTCGTTTATACTTATAAGTTTTGAAAAGATAAAACAAATTTTGTTCCCATGTCATTCCGCACATGCCTCATGGCGTGGATGTGAGAAAACAGAGGGTGTGGGAACCGCGAATTAAAAAGAGTAAAATAACAACAACAACATCGACACGTTACCTTGTACCTACGTATGCGTACATAATTGTAATCGCGTTAGGAAACACTAGATCGTGATGATCGGTGGTTTCGGTAACTACGGGGACTAAAATATATCAACCAATCACCACCACCACCACAAAGTGGAAAGCAGAAGGATGCAGGCGCAGGGGGATGAAAAGCGAGAACGCGGGCACGCCGAACCATCAACAGGTGTTGGTAATTTTCAATATTGACTCATCCAGGGACGACCAGGTTGCGCGTTCCAACTTCGATGGGAGGAAAAAAGTATGATTCCCATGCTCGGCCTCATCGTCAGATATGAAATACGCAGATAACGAGACCGGCGTGTCAACTATCTCCCTGCAATATGGATTGGCAATGGGACAGTACAGGCATTGAACGGTGACATCGAATAGTGTCGCGCAACGATGGTCGACGTCACGCGATGCGTCGTGCACCCTGCACATGTGACTTGCATCTGCTCATCCATCCATCCATCCATCCATCGCACCGACACCATTGTCGTAATTACAGGCGTTCCGCACCCCTGCGGCATCGCATCGCACCGGCAACACTCACTCCATGCACCGTGGTGTATAGAGGAATTGTCTGACTGTATGGGGTTCGCTTGGAAGTCTCGTCGCACCTTGTGGGAATCCCTTCGCTGCACTCTCGTGTGTATACCTATGAAGTTTTGATTAGAGGGGTTGTCGCTGCGGTTCCGTCGAGTAGTAATTATTATGCGTGTGGTTTTTTTGAATCATTGGTGGGTAGATGTTGTATACCTGCCGGAAAGTTGTAGTAAGAATCTGAAAAATTTGTTCACACGCTTAATAGCCGAAACAGCGATTCGAGTAGCGCTTTCGTGGGTCAAGATGAAGATATATGTGTGTATACACGAGGATGAATGGACGGTGAGGAATAGGAGAGCGGGAAGAGCTGAGCGAAAGATCGCGCTGGTGGTCTGAACGATGAAGGACATCCTAAATGTTATTACAGTAACCAAGTAGCGGGAGCAAGTGGTATAAGTATAACCACCCCACGATTTCTTCCTCCCTAAAACGCAGTCGGCGGTGGTGTTGCAGCAGCAGCAGCAGCATAGAAGAGAAGACCGTGAGACGAAACGCAAGAAGAGAGATATATATTTTTAAACATGAAGAAGCGAAAGAGAAAGAGAAAGAGAAACGGGAGGTGCGGAAGGGGAAAAAATAAAGAGAAGAGATATGAGAAAGGGAGCCAGGAATGGCGGAAAGGGGGGAAAAAAGATGAAGGCAGAGAAGCACGGCATCGAGTTCGGGCACTGCTATGACACATGGACCCTCCCATGGTGGAGGAAAGTGCCTACTAACTGGCGCTGCAGAAGTGGGGCACTCTTTCCCATGACTATAATGTTTTTCAGGATGAGGGGTTGGATAACGCGTACGAATGCTTACACATCTCACTCACTCTGCGCATTTCTATGTATAAATATATACTACCTTGCGTCTTGCGGAGCTGCCGCACGTATAAATAAATAAATAAATAAACGAATGAATTCATCTTGTAAGATCATATGTATGCACGTAAATCATGTATGTATGTATATACATAATGGAATGGTTATGAAACGAATGAAAATTTTCATCCCTCTATTTTTCTTTTGTTTTGTCGTTACAAAATGAAGTCTCTTGATATTATTTTAAGGTTTTTAACGCTCACGACAACCCTAATCGTGTGCTTGATGAACAATAAATACGCTTGAAAGTGTCGCGTCGTTTTGATCAAGAATAGCAAATTCATCGAGGATTCATCGAATTCATCTGAGAAAGCATTCGGTACTCTGTACTCTATGAATGAATAATATCCAGACTATATAGACCGCTCGAAGTATCTGAAGTGACAAGTCCATCATCCGAAAACCATAATAGTAAAACTGAATACCAATCCTCATCGACAAGTCTCTCGATAAAGAATCTTTATGGAATCAAAGTTGTGTAACGAAGAAGAAGCGTCGACTGACGGCCACCACAACCAGCCATTCAAACGCAGAATCAGGTGAAGGTCACAGTGTCCGTGAGTCGTTGATGCCTCTCACATCGTTGGAGCGACGATGCAGTGGAAGTAAAAGCGACGTTGCATTGGTAAGGTGGAGACGGGCCATCGTTCATCGAAAACACGGCGGACGACGAGCATCATCGGCCAATGAAGAATGGACGTTCCTCTGCTAAGAAAGAGGAGGACCGGGTCCACGACTTCCTCCTCCTCCCCCCCCCCCCCCGCCCCTCCCTCCAAAGCTGAACTAATATAACCAATCGGAGAGTGAAGAGGAAGAGAGCGGAGAACAGAGGTAGGTAGTCGTACATGACCTCCCTCTTACCATTCTGCAATATTTGAGCGCGAATGAATGACGATAGCCTCGAGATCGCTAACGAGGAATCGATGATCTAAGAGGTTGAAAAATCCGAAGAGAATGTTCAGCGGCATTCCTATTCACATTTCTTTCAAGTTGCACGAGACGAGATGAGAGTTTTATTTGTCAATTTTATTAAGTGTATAAATATGTGCAGGGCACCCGGACCACAACGGCGCGGCGGTCGAAGCAGAAGCAGAAGCAGAAGCAGCAGCATCCGGGGTTTTCAAAGAATTCGATTGCGGCCCCGTGAAGGCCCGTAGTGGGCATGCCTCGAAAAAGAGCTTCTTTCAAGACATACGTTCAATGCTCGTTCTCAGTTTGGTCTCGAAGATGAGAGCCAGTCCGTGGCTTTCGCTGGCTCGGTAAAACGTCAAGGTGGTAAAAAAAGATGAAGGTAGGTAGATAATTCGGTGAAGGTATTGTCGCATCTCAGTCGTATAGTCACGTGGAATTCCTCCTTCTTCTTCTCCTTCTTCGGGGAGGAGGCGCGGCGCATCCGGTCCAATCAGCTTTGTCATTATATGCAGATCATGGAGAGTCGACGCATAAAAATTCAAAACGTCGTCGTATTGATTGAAGAAAACTCTCTCGCTCCCCCTCTCCCTTTATCCCTTGAGGGCTCGACAAAGCAACGTTTCCAGCCTTCCTCGATCCCCCGTAGGATTACCGGAACGTTGAACGTGTCTGCAGAACGATAAAAACTCGCGAGCCAGATTTCAAGTGTATAAGAAAACTCCTCTTTTTGCTATTAGACACGGTCTAACCCTTCCCCTTTCCAATCCTTAGGTATCCCCCTCGTAAGTTCTTGCGCGTATAAAATTGAGTAAGAAACGAAATCGACAAAACTCATGTTCCCCGAGACCATTATACGCTTTTAAAAACAACCAAAGCTACCGTAATTGGGGTTTCGACATTTCAAATTGATCCACTGAGAAATTCATGATCTACTGCACATCTATAACCGATATAGCAAAAATATTTCACGGTGGATTGCTCGCCTTTGGCGAAGCCCCAGCAAAATTCAAATCAGGGTTTCGCTTCATATTTTGTCCATGCAGGCAATTCCCACGATAAGAGTTGCAGTTTTCAGACTTCATCATCATCATCATCTACGTCGCATCACTTCAGCTATTCTGCGAGCGAAGACCCACCTGTTTCTTCATGAGCAAGGAATCGAACTGCAATTCCTCCCGTATTAAAACTATAAAGGGTGAATAAAATACGATGCAACACAAGAGATTGCAGGGAACGACGATCGTTCTCATGAAGTTTAGAGGTTGCTCCTGAATACCTACCCGAGTAACCGGGTCGAAGAACCCGCACAAGCTGCGACAGCATCATCGACGAGAATCGTTTGACCTAAATAAATAAATATCCACAACAACCACCCCTTGAACCACGGAAAAGGGTTAGGTTGGGACTCGCAAGGAGCTGAATCGCTGTTGCAGACTAAATACTATACCCAACTCTCGCTTTTACAACGTGGCTGGTTGATGGTGATCGCAATACGTACAGGTGAGAGTAATAAGATAGAGGAGGAGCACTCCTCCTTCTTCTCCTCCTCCTTCTCTTCCTCCTCCTCTCGACGGCTGCCAAACCACGGCGTGGGAGAGTCCTTGAACGCTGGTTTATAATCGCCATTGAAATTCCTTCCGGTCTATTACAGTTTTCTACACACAATATTATATCCTGAGATCTCGGAAACCTTTTTAAGTATGGCGTACATAACACGAGAGACCGTGCTGCAGGTTAATTCAAGCCTACATGTGTGCGTCATTCATGCGATGGGAAAAGGGTTCTAGTACTTCGTTTGATCGAGTGTACAACAAATCTCACTCCGTGTTTAAAACCATTCGATTTACACCCTGAACCCTGTAGTCTCAACTGAACCACAGCATTTCTCACCGACAATCGCGGAGTAAGAAACTGATAATCAGACTGGTTTCATCCAGTCTTGATAAACATTTTTTTTCTTTTTTTCCTCGAAAATTGTTTTCTCTCAATTAACGATATCCGCCTGACGTGATTAATTAACTACCATTTGCGCATGTGGTTATTTACTTCGTCAAAATTAGCTAAATAATGATAAAACTGCAAAGAGAAATAATATCTCCGGCAATACGTAATAGTAATCGTCTAAATTTAATTATTCTTTTAATCGTTTATTCAATGTACATACAACGGAGGATTCGGTACAGTAAAATAATAATGTACAAGATGAAAAAGAAAAAAACAAGAAGATAAAAAACGACGCTGAAAAATGGAGAGAGAAATAGAGAGCGACAGTGATAATTAGGTCGGTAGGCGGGTCAAGGATAAGAATTTAACGAGATTGCCATTTCCTTTTGAAGTTTGATACACCTAGAAATTATATACAAAGTGACATTCGGATAAAGATAATAATTAATTGCGATACACACGCGTCGGAATATCTATATAGTAATTACTGTAAATCATATAAAATATTATGAGGCATATTTTTTACAATCGTGCACACGGCTCGCGTATTCTCTGCTGTCTGCAATGTTTGAATAACAAAAGTAAGATAACAAAAGTATGATACATATATAAGAGAAGGGAATCGTTCAACGAATGGAAAAAGTCTCCAACGAGCTTTTCTCGTCGCTTAATTCCATCGATGTGACCCAGTGGACCCTCCTTGCAGGAAAACTGCAGCTATTCCGAGAATCGACTTGTTTCCAAAGTCGACAAACAACTGCACAGTCGGTCCGCGGAGACTGCAGACGCACACATTCAACCCCCATAAAACTGCACAACTCGAAACCCTCTGACCACCCTGACTCTTATAGGGAATCCTGATGCCCCGAGTTTTGTTTATAACGGTTGGTAAAAAAGGAAAGAATGTTTCTTAAATTACTCGAACATACCCAAACGTCGTCGAATTTTTTTCTCCACCCCAACATCCCCCTGCGCCTGGATGATTCTCGGGATTTTTGAGAAGGACGAAGATTATTAAGCGACTTATGAGACTTTTGAAAAATGTCGGATATGGTGTTTCCGCAGTTTAATATCTACGTACACATCCGTCGTCAGAATCGCTCGATTGTTCCTCGATTGCAGCGACGGTTTCCCTGATTATATCTTCGCCCGGTCTATCCGGGGTGAGAACAACGCCATATGGTCAGTTGCTTTTTGCCGCCCTGACGAAGGAAGTGGTGGTACACTCAAAGGAGAAAAGACGGAAGGAAGGAAGAAAGGAAAAAAAGGAAAGGAAGAACGGCTAGACGAGCTCTGACGATAATTGCAACGAAGTACGACGAGCTCACTCGCGTTATTTATCACCATCGCCTGTTAAGGAACGCGCGGTTGCCTGCATCCACAAAGAATCCCCAGCTGTAAACCAGTGCCAAAAAACTGTCATGCTCAACCGGAGATCATTCACAGAATGGATTTATCTGCGGCGCGTTATAGTTTCGAGGACTACAAATCCCCGTATAGGCACCATAAAACTTAGTGAATAAATGCATGAGCTTCGATCGTCGCGTCGGTTAAACGAGTAAATAAATATATCTACTTCACCACTAGCCGATCCTCAGTCCTGCAATGGAAACTGAGCGGAGGATTTATCGAGTGTCGGATCGATACAAGAATCTAGATCAATTATTGTAAACGGCGGAGACTTTGTAAGTCAACTAATGATTTGAATTGTCACGAGACCTGTAGGTGATTAATGTTATTTTTTAACTGCGAGTTAAAATCGAGGGGAAGATATTTCAACGTTTCGAGATTCCTTGAGCAGCGCTTGTTGTGTGGTCGTAATTTAGAGGGAAAGGTACAATTCTTGCTAGTCTAATGAGAGGATCGAAGCCCTTTGAAACTTTTCACCAAACTCATATGAGGGAATAGGGTCGGTAATTCTGAATTCGTTGAGGGTAAACGTCGTTCCTGGGATTTATACGTAGGTACATACATACACACATACAAACCGCATTAATACAAGAGAGCGAGTCCGGTAATTCTAGACACGCAAAGGCAACTGGTATAGTACATATGTATAATACAACTTGAAGGTTTTCTTACAAACTGTGTATGGTGTAGTTATGTAGTACATCGAGAGCTCGGCTCGGCTCAGCCAAGCCGTAATTGCTTCTTCTTTCCGCCGCAAATTTCATTAGGTTAGGAAAAGCAAAGCCAACGGCTGCATATGGGCTGCACGATCGACGAGGATGTATCATTAGTCAGTTTAACCAGCATAACGTCTGACTTACCAACGATCGCAATTTCAGTTCACAATCTTCTCACAATAATTAATCCTGATCTCACCCTCGTTACAATATTCGAATGATCTATCAACACCGGTTTATCGAAATCGAATAAAAATCTACGCAAGAATCCTCTCCCTTTTCTCCTCTTCTTATTCCAACTTGGAAATCGTACAATCTCGCGAAAGATTTGTATTCGAGAAACGGGAGAAGAAGGAAGAGCAGTGGTGGTGGTGGTGGTGGTAGTAGGTTACTGATTACTAGCTACCGGTTACTGGTTACTGGTTAAGAATTGTCAACGACAACGTGGCCGATGCTGAAGAGTGGCGGTAGTCGGTTTCTAGCCGCTGCTGGTGCACTATCAAGGAAACAATTAGGAGAACAGTTCGTGACTAGGCACTGTCTGCCCGTGCGTGCCAGGCCGGAAGTCTTGAGCGTATAGCCTGTTGCAGGATGCCGTGTCACGGTAGAGTAAGCTCTTACACTCGTAGTCGAACTGGAACAATTTCCTTGCCACCATGCTTTTGTGGTTACCCTTTCGCGTCATGATACCGGTCATTTTGTCCCCATCCTGATACTCCTTTCCCCCGAAAAGACAACACCGTCTTGACTTTTTTTTATAAAACACGACGGTGTCGCGTTTCCGCTTCTCATTTTCGTCATTATTCGAACAATATTACAATCTAATATAATATAATTAATATACACCATAATTGTCATCGACTTTTTTATCCAGTGATATTTTGATTTGGCGATTTCGTTTAGTTTTTAGTTTTTTTTTTTTTTTTTTTTCTTGTTTTTTCTTTCGTCAAATCGGTTCCTCGACATCGGGAACTCATCAGATTTCTCGTACCCTAAAAAAAAGATATTCGAGAGGAGAAGCCGAAGGGGAAGAAGGTGGATGGCGGTGCTGTTTGCTATGCACGCGAGCATAGTGGGATACGATGTATACTAGGAGGGCTCGACGGTATTTCATTATTTTTATGACTTTTTCCTTTTACATTCCGTTTTTCCTTTTTTTTTTTTTATGTATCTATATATATATATATATATATATATATAATTATATAGGTACATATATACACACATACGTATATACATATATACGCAGGACGATGACGCCTCGGTATATACGTGCGGTATTATAGTAGCTCGAGAGAAACGGAAGTTGAAGAGAGAATTCTTGTACCTGTGTGTATCCATAAAGATTCCTCCTCGGAGTTACCTGCGCTTGTTGTATGAGCCCCGCACAGCCACCACGGCGTGTGTAACATACCTAAATTAAAGCTTTTGTGTATATATACAAATATGTATGTACGTACACGTGTTAAACACAACATATACATACATGTAAGTATAATACTTTTGTGCTATGCGCGAGAAACGTCCGAGAGTAACGAATGTTTCCGCCTCCTCGATGTAAGTGAATGATGATAAAAAAAAAAACAAAGAAATAAAAAATCAAAATCAACGGGAGAAGAAAAAGATTCGACGAACCTCAATCGTATCGCTGTTTCTTATAATGTTCATTCACAATCAGTATCTGTGATCAATTTTCTTCAAGTTATTTTCCAAATCCCTGTACCTACTGTATATACAGTCAACGGTTTTAATATTTTAAGCGAAAGAATGAATAGAGTGTTTTTGAAAATCGAATTTCAAGAAACGGACAATTTTTATTTACTCTCCTTTTCATTCCATAGCACATACCTTACACGTATTTCAAGTTATTGTAAATCATTGATTGAAATGTCTCATTTTAAACCAGTTGTGGGCTTGAAAATAGCCGAGAGAAGAGAAAATAACTAAGAATACTGTTGTCTACGTGATTTCTTGAGCTCTTTCATCTGCGCATAGAATTCCTGATGAATGCGCTTCTTCGCAAGTAATCGAGTGAGGAATTTGCCCGTTGGTATATAGACGAGAGATGCGCGCAATGGCGAATGCGGAGAAACACGAATCACCGTGTATAATTGGAAGAGAATTGTAAAACCCGTAGGAAATAGAAAAACAATATGAAAAAACGGTAACGCCTCTAAGGCGTACACGGTAAACGAGGGATTAACGCTATGTATGGAGCGCAATATATTATGTATATGGTGCAGCGCATATATCTGCGAGTTCGTAGTTAGCGTAGCTATAAGCTACTAAAGAGTAAGAACAAGTTCTATTGATCGACGACTGTAACTTTTTTAAGTGAATGAAAAATACAAAAAAAGGATCAGAGTTTGAATACCTGTAAATAAAAAAATAAAAATAAAAAAGAGAACTCACCGACAACTAGAGCGACACTAATGTGCAGCTAATTCCTAATTTGCTCCAACCATCGAACCACGTCGATCACCGATGGATTTCACAACCACGCGTACCAAGTTGAGTAAATTTCAAGAGACTGCAACTGTAAGAAAGGGATAAACAAAGGATGAGTATATACATATAAGACGGTTCAACAACTTTTTTCGCATAAGTTTTTTCCGCGTACTTCATCGTCAAGAGAATGAAATACGGCCGAGAGAAAATTCTGTTCCTCGATATATTTATGTATAATACACCGGTCTGTAATTCGCCCGAACGCGCAGCGTTGCGCGCATGCAAAAATTCATCGGCAGAGGGCATAAATGGAAAAAGAGAAGAAGGAGGAGGAGGAGGAGGAGGAGGAGGAGGAGGTGGAAGCACAGAGACTGTCTTGGCACGGTTGTGAGTTTGTGCGAATAACAGGGGGATAGAGACGGACGAAGAAGCAAAACCGGCGGTCGTTAATGCCTGTTTCAGCCCTTGGCGAAGTACCGCCGCGAACAGGCAGACAGAAAGAAATACAGACGGAAAGACAGACAGACAGGATGCTGTGGTAGGCCGCACAAAACTATCTTTGCAGGTCTGTTAAAATTTTCATCCTCCGCAACGACGACGACGACGACGACGACGATGACGACGACGTGCTCCTTCGACCTCGAGCGGCTGTCTTTTAAAAGTCAGCAATTTTTCTTCATCAGCTGTTTCGGCGTCACCTACGGAGGTCAGAGATAAGAAGGACTATTTCCGTGTGTAGTTGTGTGTAGCAAAATTTTCACACTTAAAAAAAAGCGCCAATCGGATTGAACCCTGATTACTTTACAGCAAAATTCTGGTGACTCGTTGAACAGACTATCCGTTGCTTTTTGGTGGACACTTTTTTCAGTCAAAAAACCCATATGAGATAGTTTTTCTATAACCTCTAACCACCACAGTTCGATCGTTGCATCGTAAAAAATGTTCATACGTATTATATATATGTACATACACGCTTCTATATCTCGGTTGTTTTGCGATTTTAAAACCAGAGAATGAAAAAAAAGCTTCTCATTTTTCAATTTCATTCAGAAACGTTATACATGTACTACAAAACCACGATCTTGTCACGGCTGGATCGACGCTTCTTGTACACCTGCACACCTCATCCATGCTCGACCTACACTATGAAAAACACGCGGCTGCGATTGCGGAGTCCTTTTTTTTTTTTTATTTTTTTGGGTTTGCAAAGAATGCAGTTTTGACATCGATATCCGGCCTGCCTTGCTCGTGCCTTGCTCGACGTCGTTGTCCAGCTTCCACAAGATGCGTCTATGTACCCACGTGCAATGTGTCCATGTACGTAACGCATACATACATCCATACATTCGTCAGGTGCTACCGTCGACACGTGTATACATGTATACTAAACACGTTATTGGGTATACTATATACCACGGTTACATATAACGTACTCGTAGGTAAAACGATACCTCGTCCTCTACTCTGCTTGCACCGCAACGAGTTTCCAACAATTAATTATCGAAGAATTGTGATGTTAATTCGGTAAGGAACGTACATCGTCATAGTCTTCGTCTTCCTTTTTCCACTTTCCTCCGTATTTTTCTCTCTTATATGTATAATCGGTTTCATTCCTAGTCAGTCCTTTTCCATCTAATCACGTGTCGTGTCAATTTTATATGCATAAAACTGACCACTTTAGTCTATCGGCCGTTAGCTGTTTCTGTCCTTTCTTATCACCCTTCATTGTTTCGTTTCCCCCAAATCTATTTTCCGCGTTCTTTACCGTAATAACACCGCGGCGGCATGTGGCTTTACACCCTTGATCGAAATCTCTTTATCTCACCACATGTTGAAACGATATAGATAAAAATAGCAGGGGAGTGATAATGGGAAGGTTAACTTTTATCAACCAACGAACAATAATGTATAGAGGTGAAGGTGTGCGTGCGGACACGTTAAAAGCCTTCGAAATCGACCCCCGACGTGCGGCTCTCGAAAAAAAGATATGGCGTAGCTATAATACATCTGACGAGTCGATAATTGATTCGACTCATTACGAACGAATTAGGAAAGATTTCTTGGCTTTTAGGGGGCTTTCTATAACAGACGCGCATGGTGAAAATGAGGCTTTTCTAAAGAGGTGTGGAAAATTAAGGCCAGGGATGCACCATGTTTCGGAGTATCGGTCAATTTTACGACTCGCGCCGCGTCTGCGGACGTTGAATTGTATTTTTGATGGAGCGTCGTGCATACGCGAGAGGCGAGAGTGTGCCGATGATGGTATGAATGTCGGAGTACCTACGCTACACGCATTGCGTATACACAGGCTATACGTGTTGCATTTTGGGCCGTCCGTTGACCCCCCCGCACGTAAAGAATTGTAACATTCTACCTTGAATAACCGGAGCTAAACTGTAAAATCAATACGCAGTATCGCCTATGGATAATAGTATTCGAATAACACACTTGATAAACAAATTCGAATGATAAAATCGTCTTCGAAATCGAGTAAAATGTTGCACGAACGTTTTATTTCGGTCGGAGTACAAAGGTATCTGGAAAATTAGCTGAACGTTAATTAGTAGCGAAATATATATGTTTATACATATAATATAGGTTAGGTTAGGGTGGCGCAAAAAAACCGACCATTTTTTTTTTTTTTAATTTCGTGTGACAAAATGGTAGTTTTTGATGTTTTAAGAGCCCACTCCAAAGGACAGCTCAAAGAAAAAATTTTAAAAAGTCGCTCCAAATTTTTTTACATGTCAAAAATCGACAAAAAATTATATTTTCAGTATTTTGTTTGATTTTTAATTCATGTCGTGGTGTATTGTTATCGATTCTTTTTTACTAAATAAAAGAAAAAAAATTCATAAAATTTTAATATGAATATTATAAGGTCGCTCGAAAAGATCTAAAGAAATGCACCAAAAAATTGAAAGAAAATTATGAGCGACCTTTCAAAATTCAAATTTTGATCTGAAACTTTCGGAAACTTATTTTTTTTTTGTCTATAAAATTATACCGTAACGAGAAAAAAAATTAAAAAAACAAAAATCGATTTTTGACGATTTCTGACGTTTTAAAAAATGTGGAGCCACCTTTGAAAGTTTTTTTTTGAACTGTCCTTTGGAGTGGGCTCTTAAAACATCAAAAACTAATTTTGTCACACGAGACTCAAAAAAAAAAAAAATAGTCGGTTTTTTTGCGCCACCCTAATATATATCTGTATTAGGGTGTTTCAGGACGAAACAATTTGCGAATTTCCACCGTAGCACCCTCGGAAAAATTGTTTTGTGTTTAAAGAAAGATTCTCTGAAAAGATAAGCGTTTTACGTTACGTCTAAACCATAATTATTGAAGTATGTATAATATGCCGTATAATATTGAAATATGTGAAAATCTTTCTTCAAATCGTGCAAATGAAACTTTTCAGAGTGAGCCACGGTGAAAATGCGCAAATTATTTTTCCCTGAAACACCCTGATGTATACATATACATATATATTATTCTTCAGTACGGAGCCGACACGCGAACCATCGGACGTCGTTCATCTTGAAGATTTCAGCCACGGGCGAGATTCTTCGGCGTGCCGCGTTGCATCGAATAACGATTTTTCCCAGAAGCTTGCAGAGCCCCCTTTTCCTCTCGCCTTCCTCTTTTGCCCCCTAAAGTGAACTGCAGCGCCAGCAAACAATAAGACATGTTTATGCAGATCGTGAGATGATTCGGTACCGCCGCGCCGGTCAGGTGGAAATATATTATAACTGCCTACATGTTTACGGTGCCGAAAGATGTAAGGAGTACGTACAAGATATATCATCTTGTCCCCTCCTGTGCGCGGTGCGAAAATGCATAGAAAATCAATAATTTCTTCTCCCTTTTTTATTTTATTTTTTTAAATTTGTTAATTTCTGAATTTTTCAATACCCAGTAAAATTTTCCAAATCCAATAATAGCTAAGATTCTCACGAATTGTTCCAAACTACTTTTCTACAACTAATCAGAAAAAAAAAAAAAAACTAGGCGAAACTCCCCGAACTTGTATACATATCACGCGAGGTTTAAAGTTTCTCGGCAAATCATATCGTAGAAAAGCAACGCCATCTGCGATATATCAGCATCAGCATCACAATCAGCAATTAGAACTTTACTCAAGGAGGTGCGGGGCAGCTCGGTGATTTCGAATAAATATTCGATGTGGAGAATTCAAATTGACAAAGCATCGAATTTATACCAACTTATAGATGAATACGTACGTAAAGCTGCGACAGCCCTGTACGTATATACACACATAAGTATATACATATCCGTACACATACACACATACATATACATATTATAATTTATGTTGGGCACCTTGCTCTCGACCCCCGCTGGGACCGACAGGTCTTAGGGCCTCCGTATCTTCATGGGAACTTCTATGCACGGTCCCGATCAGCGCAGCGTTGCGATGCAAGCATTCAGTGATCCCAACGACGCGACGCGACGCGGCGGTGTTATAGCGGAATGGAAGACCAGAGCAGCTCAGGCTTCGTATCGTATATATATATACGATATATATATATATATATATATATGCGATGCAGAACCTACACAGACGCGTCTTCGTTTGTGCTGGACCAAAAAACTGTCCATTCTTAGCGTAGGTCCTTTCGCTATACACCCACGTTGTACGTATAACGTACACAACTACACATACATGCATGCATTAATGCCAACCCCACCACGGATGCCTGTAACATCTACGGATATTATAAACGTGGCCTCGACTCCTCCTCCGATCCCCTTTTCCATTTCTTTTAAACTTTTCTTCATACCTTGTTATACAATGTATATATGTATATACACATGCATACCGCATGCACACAATTTCCAAGCTAGCTTTTACTTTTTACTGCGACTCGTACGACTGGCCTTGATTATTATTTGTTATCATAGCTTCTATTTTTTTTCTTTCTTTTCTTTTTTTTTTTTTTTTTTTTTTAGTCTACCTATCCACGTTTTTACGAAAGAAGCCAGCTGTCAACCGAACTCGTTGCCATATACCTATAAAGAGAAACCGAACTTTTCGGTTAATTTCGATTGTTATTCAAATTTTTTAGTCGCTGCAAAACAAGTATATATACCCCCCCCCCCCCCCCGCCGAATTCCATTAACGATTTGTTATAGGCGTATTGAAAAGAAAAGAAAATTAATAAATCGAATTGTTAATCCAATAATAATTTGCAAACATCTCGAACCGGTGATTAAATAGTTGAAAAAGAATTCCAGCAGGCTTTAATCGCGTTACGTGCGATCATAAGAAAGTCCGAATTTAAAGGGACTCGCGAAGTGCGGATTCGCTGCAGCGTCGACGGATCCGTTCGTTCGTCCATCCGTCCGAGTGTGATAAAACGCGCACGTATTCCTATCGCCTGAACGTGGATGGCGAAGTACGTTGATGCGTGATGTTAATTCCCGATAAATTCCGTGGGTTCATTAATACGCGGGGCTTCCTTGTCCTCTCGGACCCTCCGCATGCAGAAGGTGGGCAGCAGGGAGAGCAGCGGAGAGCTGCAGCAGTTCATTGAGTACGTCTGGTATGCGTCGGAGGGCCGACCTACGCTGAGCGAAGCTCTTTAGTGACGGGGTCCGGGTTCCCCACGGAGCACCGGCTAGCGTAGTCTAGCCTTGCCTAGCCTTGCCTTGCCTAGCTTAGCCTCCGCCCAATACCAGCTACTACGAAAAGCGTAAAACGGCCTTTTCCGACCGCCGCCGCCGCCGCCTCCCACACGACCGTGATGGCCTTCAACTCTGAGTCAAGGTTTTCTAAGGCAGTGTGCGAACCAGTCACTGTACCCTTTTATCAACAGGACACGCGTGCAAACGGAGGAAGCCACGTACTTCCATGCTGCACCATCATTACTTTCTCTTTCTCTTTCTCTTTCTTCTATAAACAACCGAAGGCGACCTTCTTCTAATTACTCTTGTTTCTTCTTGTCCTCCATTCAGCAGGCTTCAAGGGGAGTACAGTGCAGAAGCGGAATGATCGATAGGATCGAGGCGATCCGCAGCTGTGCACCAATCGTTGGGACAAAATCTCTCTCACGGATATACTTGGTAAACACAAAATCTAAAATTTGTATCTATAGCTCTTTAAAGAAACTTCGCTGAGATCATTTAGTTACAATCTAAGTAGTTAAACTACGAATTCACCGCCAAAAGTTGAGTCTCGTCAGTGGAACGTCGAACGGAGTAACGGACGTTACATGTTACGTCATAGTCCAAGCCGGACATGCGATGCGGGCACATAAAGAGTATGTAAATATAACGAAGATTGACTCGCTAGAGGGACTTTCATACACAACCAGTCGTTGGTACCTACCTACAACCTACAATGTAGGCACATCCGTACGTTTAAATGAATGTGAAGAAATCACACCGAGAGAAAATCGTTTTATCATTTGAATGTGAATCCAGATGTGAAACTCCGCGGTTTCACCGACATAAGAGTAGGCAGGATGACGTAGTGATCGATAGCCCCAAGTTCAGATTTTGCCTCGAGTGAAGAAAAGAGAGTACGGATTATACCTGATACGGGAAAGCATGTCTTTTTAACGCGTCGACAAAAACATAAATACTTATAACCAATTAAATCCCAAGTTAATTCCGTTCTCATTCCACCGATGATAATTAATTAGTACATTTATAAAATGACGCGAGAGTCAATTTGCAATTTTCACTAATTGAAAACTGCGAAACGAAATGCATTGCTAATATCCTTCCATATTCCTAAATTCAGAACCTCGTTACGGGGCTAAAGTTAGCGTAACGAAACATTGTGGGTGGGGGTGGGGGGATTTACTATTTTGCAATTTTGTAGCGGCAAAGTTAATAACTTTTGCCTGATTAGAATTTAATTCGTTTCAGAGATTCCTAAAATGACCAAATAACGGGTTTCCCGAAACACGAGTCGTTACAATAACGTTACCAACGTCAGCTTCATACCAAGTTCCATTATCACGAGTCATTGCCATTTGCTAGTATAACACAACGGAGTATAAGGATATGTATAAATTCATGGGGGAATAGCGGCTGCTACTAAGCGTTGATGGGGGTGGCGCATGGTGTAAGGTGGGAGGACACAATATTTAGTCACGTTCAACAAATTCTTGTTCCTTTAAGAAACCCGTTCCGCACCGCGCTCCCACGGGAATTCCTTCGACTCCTCACACCGACTGGATGCAGGGCAGCATGGCAGCAGCAGAAGCAGCATTTCCCTTACTCGGACGTTCTCTTTTCTTTTCTTTTCTTTTCTTCTCTTCTCTTCTCTTCTCCTCCATCTCGTTCTCACTTACGTTACTCGGTCTGCCAGTGTCTCATTCCCTTCAAAACATCCTCTATCAACAGAGCGCGCGCCTTCCTTCCACATCCTTTCCTCTTCCTTCTCCCCCTCTCTCTCTTTCTCTTTTTCTCCAACACATTTGTATACCTACCAAACTCACCGCGTTGTTCAAAGGAAAAGAAGAAGAAGAAGAAGAAGAAGAAGAAGAAGTGGGAGATGCCTAGCGCTAGTCACATGTAAATAACACATATCCCCGAGTCCCTCGCACCCTGCACGCATGCACGCAGTGAAAACCCCGCATTATTGTCACTGGGTACGTGAACACACGTATGTATGTACCTACGTATGCATATGCATCGCGAGCGTCGTTCCGACGTTTCGTGGTTGACCGGTTGTCCGTCAGCGTCCGTCTTAGGGCTCCCGAAGGACCTGCCGCAGGTTCTGCCAAGCTAGGATACAGCATACAAATGCAGCGTATATACGAGATACACGCATCCGTTTTCTTCAGGCCCAAGAATTGTGAGAGAAACGAGGGAGGCTATAAGCCATAAGGGGGACTTTGAGCCACCCGCAAGACGCGTGTGACGATGATAAGTGGCGAAAGGTGGGTGAATGACTTGGAGGTTTAAAAACCAGGAAACCACCTGCGACGGGGTATTATTTTTGTAGACGTAACGCATAACTCCTCGTATGTGTGTATGTGAGTGTGTGTACTAGGTACACATGGTCGACGATCACGTTGCAGGTTACACACCATCATCCATCCGCTCTTCTTCCACTCGTGTTTCCTGCATTTTATACATACCTATTCCTATACCTACAGTATAGGTAAATGGTTATGTATATGTACGTACCTACCTATCCATCCAATAGACGTTATTGCGTTGGCATTGAATAACTTTTCCGTACTACCGCGAAGGGGAATCGCATATATCGCGTTGCTCACGTTTTACCTTGTACCTACATCTAGTTTGCATGTATGTATGTATGTATAACCTCGTGATCTGCATCCCGCGGATCTCTCTCCTCGAGTGCATCAAACTGAATTGACTGGGCATAAACACTTTGTCCGTCGATTTCATGGTCAGAACTATAAGTCTCTGGTAGATTGGCAAACAGTTCGGAATCCTACGGTAGATATGTAATATGTATGGTAAGAATATGATGTCGAAAGATTATTTTATTACAGTTGGGTGGAATGAAAGTCGGGATTTGTAGCAATTTATAGGCACTCGCACACGCCGTATCTTCGATTAATAAATAACTTGGTTAGAAAAATTTATTAGGAGTGGTTTGATTTTGTAAAAGGAACCGCATTCTGAATTGCGACATTGCAGGAATCGTCAGCGTCGAAGAAACGGGTAAACAATTTTCGAGGAATGGCATTGTTTTTAATCAAGTAACGCATCGCCGCGTGGCTGTTGCTGCAACCTATAGGTCATCCCACTTGTATTCCAAAAAACAAAAAAGAAGATCATCTATCGAAAAAGTTTCGTTTCGATGGTAAAAAAAAAAAAAAATGATGGACCAATCGAAAAACACAATCAATCATGTTTTTATAGATTTATCCCTCGAGATTGTATATAAAAAATGAGACAATAAATATATGAAAGCCTGATGACGCATAGTGGACGGGAGTTTCATTCCAAGACAGGCAATTTCACAGTCTGATACTATACCAGGGCAACGAAGGGATTTCGTAGGATTGAAATTACAGTCTACATCACAGCACGCGTGCGTTGCGTAATGAAGAGCCCCGTTGTCCGAACGTTACAAGGTGTACACCACTAGGACCTCGCACACAACGAAGAAATACGTCTGGAGATGTAACCGTGAGGATGCACGCTGCGCCTACAAACGGTTACGTTAGAGTAGCTCTACGCTCGTCTCCTAGGCTCATCTACACCATGGTGGCATGCATCGCCATGAGTAGTAGGTAAGGGAGTTTGCGTAATCATGCCGTAACGAGTGGATGAGAGTGTGCGACAGGAATGACTGTAATTCCTCTAAGGACTCAGGCGTTCAGAGAGTCCTTTAGGAAGATGATCGGCGATTGAGGATAGATCGGTAACCGGGAAGCTATTTGGTCTAGCAATGTCTGCCTCAATATCCAGTGAAACAAGAAGAAGAACTGTTGCTGGTACAAATGAAATGAAAAGAAGAGAAGAGAAGAGAATAGAAGAGAGGAACTGGCAAAAGAAGAATAACAATCACAATAAGAAAGAGAAGAAAAAGGAAATGACGAGTCCAAGAGGATAAAGAGAGAGACGAGGCTATGCAGCGGTGTAAAGTACCATTCACAATTGACTTAGTGCAATGGTAGTGCAAGTTTGGACATACGAATACCATGCGAGCGTTAATAACTGATTAGTGTAGTGGTGAACCGCTTGTTACGATCACTAGCATGGTGTTGGTATTTCCAAACTCCTGCACTGCGCTGCGCTAAGTCGATTGTGAATGATACTTAAGTCAGACTTACACACAGGTTGTATTGCGGACGAGAAAGGAGAGAAATTTCGCCTCTCATACACGTTCAAACTCGATTCACAGATTGAACGGGAACACGTTTCTGGGGCCACGCCGGCTCTCGGGGCTCCGGGATGCTGGGATTTAAACCTGCGGGACAGTCTGCGTAGTATTTCTTTTGCTTCTATTGACGATTTCTCAATGCACCGAAACGCCGCACTTTTTACCCGAAATATTTGCAAT
Source organism: Diprion similis (assembly GCF_021155765.1). NCBI lineage: Eukaryota > Metazoa > Arthropoda > Insecta > Hymenoptera > Diprionidae > Diprion > Diprion similis. The sequence goes on from NC_060115.1 coordinate 2,413,501, forward strand.
CCGGGATTTCGCATCCAAGTTATGAAATTTGCAACGTTATAAAAGTTGAATTTAATAAGAGATTAAATGAGTTTCAAAACGAGGCAACAACTCCGAAGGAGTTTAGTTTGCAGAATAGGATTATCTTTTGGTTCAAAACATCTAACTGTAGTTGAGTAGATACTGTAAAATATTTTTAGCAAATATCTATAAGAAAAGTACTTTATTCACCGTCTTGATTGATTTTCAAAAGTACTTTCCGTGAATCTATAGATAGAAAAAATGAAAAGTTACCGGTAAAAAGAAGTGAGTATAAATTTTTCATGATGACTCTTATAATTGGTACCAACATAAAAAACGCACCCAAGTGACGTCGTGACTGTGGATGGTTGGATTATCGAAATGTCTCCGCTAACATTGTCCACGTGACACATATGCGCAATGTGCAGGTGTCGATTGACTGCACGAAGGAGAAAGGACAAAGCCGATTAATCATATGAGGCGCAGCAGCAACAGTAACAGCAGCAGGTAGTCACATATTGCAGTAACACGAGGGGTAGGGACGAGGTGCTTTATAAAAAGAGGATGAGAAATGCAAATGCCGGTTGGTGCAAGGGAATAAGGTAGACACGGGGTGGCCACAAGTATTTGTGAAATATATTTCCTGACATTTCAATGTTTTCCCAGACATTTTGCAAGTTCCGGTAACTTACCAAATCCTAAATCGTTCAGCTTATTACCTCGATATTCGGTTAAAATTCAATTCGAATTGACGAAAAATATAACATACAAAAAAATTAGTTTCCATCCAATTTGTTTCCTCTACGAAAAAAGGTAAACTTGTTACCTCAAAAAAATCGTTTCAAATTCCCACAATGGAAAACTGATATCTTCACTTTTTTCCACGAACAATTAAAAATCCCCTATAAAATTCCAGCTTTTCCACGAGTCCTTTTAAATTCCCTGACATTTCCAGGTTTTCCAGATTTACCAGCTGTGTAGCCAACCTATTACGCAATTCCGCAAGAATTTCTTCTTGTCCATCGACAAGCCAGGCGTTCCCCACCCCCTTGTTGTTTTTGTTTATTTATTTTTTTTTTTTTTTTTTTTGTTTGTTTTGTTCTCTTTTTCTAATAATCAGATAATAATCTATAAATCAGATTTTATGCGGCAGCCGGCGCGGGATCAAACAACGTATGCAGCATCCTCGGCGTGTCCGATTCACTGCAGGGTGTGCAAGTAGAGAATGAGTGAGTGAGCGAGCATAGAACCTGAACGTATAATCGTAACCGAATACATTCATTCCTACTCTAATCGTAAGCAGCGTTTCTCGGTCCGGGAATACTTTACTCGGGGGTTGCAGCCTCGGCCAGCCTCCCGCATAATTTCTCGATCAAAATTCCGGCGCTTCTTCACGGTCCCGAGAATAGAAGGACGACGAGACCCGGCAGGGATGAAACCCGCAGGCTCTCGGGAAAAAATCGAAACACCGGATCTGGAGTTGAGTTGAGTTACGAGAGAAAGATTTCATTGGCAGAAATCCAGCGCGCAAAAGGATAACTCGTGATTATAAAATTGTAAAAACAACAATCCTACGGATATTGTAGAATAATAACGTAGGTATACGTAATAAGGAAAAGGTAAAAGTGCAGAAAGACGAGAACATTTGTGTATCACACTGAGCGTGTGTGTGCCATGTAGGTATACATATGCATGTAAATGGCGCCAAGAATGTCATGCCTACATTTGATTATCTGTATTGTCACACGGGTATAGAGTTGCCTTGCAGTATGTGTACCTACATGTACGTACATACCTACTATAATAATAATAATAATAATAACAATAATATGTATGTATGTATGTATGTATAACGTACGGGTTTCTCCTAGGCTCGTATCAGGGCAGTAAAACACGGACAGGTATAAGGAAAAGAGAGATAAAGACGAAAGAGAACGAAAAGAAAAATGCAAATAAAACTGTAAAAATAAAAAGCAGCAAGTGACATATCGTCGTAGGTACTGCGTTTCGCATGTTTTTCTACGCAACATCCGCGATGTTTGTTATAAAAATAGATGCAGAAAAATCAATGTTCGTGATCAATATATCCTCTTCCTCATTCCTGACATTTTTTCTTTATTTATTCATTTCTCCATGCTTTTTTTTTTAGCCTCGTTAACTGTTCAACAAATTATTATTATTATTGTTATTGTTGTTATTATTATTATTACGTTTACGTGGTGCCATGCGCGGCGAATCGCACCGCGTGTAGAGATAAGGACATCCTGCTTACCCCATAACCATATACCTCAACGCAAGATAAAACTTTGCGTAAAAACAAGTTAAGGTGTACGAATTTATGCGAATTTTACACGTATAATGAAGAAACATACCTACATACGTATGTAGATACTGACAGTGTACAGTATACATAGTCAAGCAATAAAGAAGCCCGCGCGACAAGCGGATTGAAGCGAAATTTTATTTATCTAATTTGTTTTTTGTTTTTTTTTTTTTTTTTTTTGTTTTTTTTTCTTCACCAAATTAAATATCTTTGTACGAAGTTTAAAGACGGAAAGAAATTTCACATTATGTGCGAAAATTTTATAACAATTCGATTTGATTCGATTTATTTTAATTTACATGTATCACTCAACTTATAGGAAAGAAAAATAATAATGCATAATATGATTGTTCTGCGTAAATGTATATATACATAAGATTCGGTGCGAAATTATAAATATATATACATATATATGTATACATGTATATATATTATATATATATTATCTATATTTATTCTACAGCATTAACAAGTCTCCTCGGCGTTGGCATTCTTATTGTTTTCTTTTATCTTTTATTATTTCTGTTTGCGATTTAAGATTCATCTCATTTGAAATTTCATTCATCACTGATTCACGCAGCTCGTTTCAGAGAATTAACGGTTTATCGTTCGCATCTCGTTCCGCAGCACACGTGCGTATATTTTTCATTAGTCGTATTCGCCAGTTTCATTTTTACATGAAAAGGCATATACGTACATACATATATATACGTATATAGTTAAGTGTACATCATACGTAGAAAAATCCGTAAATACCTTATTCCGGAGACACAGGAACACGAGATAGGAATACAGAATACACGGATAATTAAGCAAGTAATCATCCGCGAGCTCGCGGGTAGGTATTCAAATTGATAATCCCGGTTCCCTCACCCCCCCCCCCACGAACACTTTAAATGCCTGGCACATGCACCTGCCAAACGACGCTCTAATGGACATTTCATGCCCGCGACGAGGGAGGGGGGATAAAACAGGTTTTTTTTAAATCCCGGAACGTTCGGTATGCCGAATTCTTCCGGCTGCACGTGTATACAAATACCCATACGTATAATGCATTCCTATATATCTATATGTGTTTTATATACCTTTATATTCGCATACCTATCCCTATATATAGAAAAAAAAAACACACGGTAAGATCCTAAAGTTTCGCTTCCATTCATTCGTTCGTTGGTCAGTTTCAAGGCTGCGCGTTAAAAGGACTTAGAATTTTCTGCAAGTATTATATATGTGTATACATATATATAGACCTAAATTACGAAATAAGAAAATATAGAAAAGAAATAATTAAGGAATCCGATGACGAGTGAAAACTTTCAAAATACGTCACATATAATATATAAACGAATTCAAAATTACGTTAATAAACATTTGGATGATATGGAAAAATACTATACATAGGGTGGTCCCAAAAAAAAAAAAAAAAAAAGAGAAACGGGATCGATTTGGAACGTGAATAAAATTCAAATGTGATGACCGATTTTCGATAAAACTTTTTTTTTCCCTCGAAAATAGAAGAAGAAATATTTCGTTTCACGTTTGAAAATCCAGAAAATCTTTATCTTAATCTCATTGTTGACTCAGACGCTGTTAAAAAAGAGATTTTGAAAACGTCGCTGGGAGTGTGCAAAAAAAATTTATACCAAACAACGTTTGACTCAATTTCAATCCTAAATTCTGATTCAAGGACTCGGTTGTTCTTGTTCAATTGATGACAAAAACGCTTTCGGATTTTATCCACGTTTCAAATCGATCCTGTTATTTCGGCCCACCCTGTACATAGAGGTATAAAGGTTTGAGTACCACTGAATTCGTGTTACACATATGTACGACGCCTGAAAAACGACGACCAGCTTTACCTGCGTGCAAGGAGTATAACCGGATAGGGCTGTTAAAAAAGCGATTTGAAATATAATATTCGCCGCTTATAGTTGCAGGCGATAGGCGAAAACGAAATAAAGTTAATAATTATTGCATTCAACTCCATATATTTTATATATATATATATGTAAACAAACAGAGATCAAACGATTAATTCCTCACATCTGACACAACAAGAATGAACCATAGTGTGAACTTTGTTGCATAGATTGAAAAGTTTGTGATAAAAAAAAATTGAGAAAATGATCAAATTCCATAATAATTGATACCCATCACTGCACATTATAAGAATATATATACATTAGACTATATCAAAAAAATTGACAGTGTACTGAAAATATTGTTCAAGATGACGAAAAAGAAATACCACAAAAATTTCAGATTTTAATATTGATATTTAGAGGTGCCTCATCGCGATTTTCTACTTTCCATAAGAATAACATGGCAAAAATGGTTCTTGCTCCTTGCGATTTTTATAACTAGATAACGACGCGTCGTACAGAAAATTAAAAAACATGTATTTGTAGGAAATTGAACGTTCTACAAAAAAGGTCTCTTGTCATTTTACGATAAGTCTACTCCTTCAAAAGTTATTTGAGGTCAAACATCAGCAAAGGACCTCAAATAACTTTTGAAGGAGTAGACTTAGAAGAAGTAGATTAAAATTTTTGGTATATACATATACTTAAAATGGGTTTAATGTAGATATTTAATGTAACGTTATGTATATATGAGAAGACAACCTTTTCAGAAGACAAAAAAAAAGAGATTTAAAGAGAAAAAAAAGGGAGCAACGATTGTAAGAATAATACAAATAGCAATCGTTGCAAATCTCATGGGAACGGCGTGAGTAATAAGCAAAAAATACCGCTGCATGCAGTGCAGTGGATCAAAAGAAGCAAGTGATACATAATTTATGTAAACGTAACACATGCGCATAACTGTATAACTATAAGTAAGGATAATATCGGTAAGCCAAAGACGTATTGTTGTATCGCTAAAAACCAATAGGGAGGAAAAAAGTCGATCCAGCTTCCTGGAATATCTGCACAGAAATGTGAATCCGAAGTGTTTGGAATCGGTAGAGAATCACGTCTTATTTGCATTACGAAGCATGCACGCATGTAAATGTTCACGTATGTATACGCATCAATAACGTAATGATACATAATAAATTAATTCGGTCTAACAATGCAGGATTTTTTTTTTCGTTCTTTCTTTCTTTCTTTTTTTTTTTTTTTTTTTTTTTTTATTTTAATTTATTTAATTTTTTTATGTTTGCTTTTTACCCATCTTTTTTCTTCGCCCGGAGTGGCACCGGAATCTCTCGTGAGACGAGGCGAAAGAGATGAAAATTCATTCGAAGTATAATAAGAAGACGAAGAAGAAAAAGAAATTGAGATGAATATCAAACGGCTGTCCAGATATTGTGAAAGACATCGACACTGTTATGCAAATTTCGTACACACGTGCATATATATATATATATGACAATATGTAAGTAAGTATGTATGTATGTATATAAATGCGGTTGTACGTGAATGGATTTACATGAAACGGGAAATGAGTGAATATTTAAGCCGACTATTTCACGTCAATAAATAATCACGACCGAACCGGGAATATTAAAGTAATATAATAAAATTAAAAAAAAAACTAAAAAATACTTTACGTAAGATCAGCTTGGAATTTTCCAGATGAAAATTTCATTTCTCGAGATGAATGTCCCATGATTTTCAATCCTTGCGACACGTTTTTTGCCTTAATTATTCGTATTTAATATAATACACCAAGGAAAAGGAGAAACCTTCACGCGTTGAAATGCAGCAGCAACAAAGTTCTGCGGAAACGGGATCAGATCGATTCCGTTGCAGCATATATCAGTGAATACCGGGAGAAAGAGAAAGAGAGAAATAGAGAGAAAGAGAGAGAGGCTGTATTTCAATCAGGTCGACGTTTCAATAAAGTTACGGGCGTTCGCCATGCGAGCAGCCGATCATACAGTTGATTCAACGATTCTAACTGCTGCGGCAATATGGAATATGTGCAACACAAATTGACAAGGAAACTCAAGGATCGTAGAAGAAAGAAAAAAAAAACTTTAATTAAACAAATGTCCAGTAATATAATAATATCCACACTTTACAATCGGATCGCAATTTTGTGTATGTAAAAAGATTTCTCTGCACAGATTGAATATTTCGATATCGAGTTTTTTGTTTTTCAAACGACTAAAAAAGAAATGATGAAAAAAATCTCCTCCCAACAAAATTTAGATTACGGTAGTATGTGTGGTGAAAAAAAAAAAAAAAAATTTCAATCTCCTGCGATGAAAGTACATGTGCGCAAGGAATTTTTGGGAGCGGTACGCAGGTTTTTTTTTTCTTTTCTTTTTTTCTTTCTTTTTCCCAAAAGTTCGTTGCGCATGCACTTTCGTCTCAGAAGATTGAAATTTTTTTTTTCACCACGCATACTAGGATAATCTAAATTTTGTTGGAAAGAATTTTTGATCACATCTTTTTTAGTCGTTTAAAAAATCAAAAACTCGATATTATCAAAATTTCACTGTAGCCCCCCCCCCCCCCCCCCCCCCCCCCCCCCGCCCCTTAATGGTACATAATGAATAGCAACAGCAATGATGATGATAATCATTTGTAGGTAGTTACAAATGAAAATCGCGAGGATCGTGAGCAAAGCGATAGTTGAATTAATTTTATTATTATCTACTCGCGTATCGCGTATAGCTTAATAATTTTGGATCGAGAGGGTGGTCCAAAACTTTTTACACATACTGTATATTTGTATAATTATGTATATATATATATATATGTATACACATATACTATATTAATTATCGCAGTACGCTGCCGTCATGGACGTCACGATTATCCCGTTAAAATATACTGACGCAGCAATCCGCAACGAGTTTCATATCTGTGTACACCGACGCTGCACAGTAAACGATAATTTCTACTATAGATTCGTTTGCTTTAGCAGCTTTGCTATAATAGTCACGCTAATTCTAACACGTATAGCGTATAAATTGCATAAAGGCAAAGAAGTACAGAGATTTTTTGGTTTAATATATATTCATTTATTCTACACAATAAATAAAAGAAGAAAAAAGAATATTAATAAAAAGAAAAAATCCTTAATCGAGATTTTTAATACATGATATTTGTATAACAGTATAAATTAAACCTGATTAATGTGAAATGAATATATGAGATGATATAGTTATTTCTCAGTCTTTCGTCACACTTTTGACGCAGAGTGTTATTACAACATTCCAAGGCTAAAAGGCGAAACGTAAAGAGCTGCAAAATACCGGCCATCATACAAAGTATAAATCGTTGTATGTATAGATAAGAATTTAAAATCGTCTAACACGAGACAACAAGATTAAATTAAAAGAATTCATAATCAAAACTTGCACTCGAAAATTTATGACATCCGTTGGATTGAATTTTATAATATATGTATCGCGTCTTATCTCGTACGTATACTTGTTTTAAAAAAAAAACGTATCCTGAGTTTTTTTCAATTTTTTTTTTTTTTTTTTTCAAACTACGAAAAAATTCTCAAATATCCAGTCAAATTATTATAAGAACAGATAGCGATCAAATTCGACGGGACAATAAAATTTTTGGTGTACGTGTACGTGTACGTGTATCTCTTTTTTTCATTCCGTTTTCTTCTTTCCTTTTTTTTTTTTTTTTTGCTGTTTTTTTTTTCTTCGTAAAATATGGAAAAGGATCGATTCTACAGAAATCAATTCCACAGCTCGAATTTTCTACAGAATAATTTTCTAATTTCACACTTTTAATAATTCGATAGTAACAAATTCTATAAAAAAAAAACAAAATTTCTCTAGAAAAATATTCCGTAAGAAATTATTGTGTAGAACAATTCTCATGTAGAATTTAAATCATGCAGGATAAATTTCTGATTCGAATTTCAAATTCCTTCCTGTAGAGAAATATTTATATAGAAACGAGTTTGTAGAACATTCGCTCTGTAGAACTGATTTTTGTAGAATCGGAACTCACTGTAAAATATCTCTGCCTTACTTCTTACGATTAGAGCACGTATACAGTATGGAGGCAACTTGATGGCGGAAAAAGTGTCCAGAGTCAGCGATAGAGACGGACATAGTATTAGTAAGTCTAGTTGCCCTCTCTTTCTACGACAGGAGCGTATCTATCGTATTATAATTGAGTGCCCTGAGCACTGCGCTGATACAAAAAGGATAATATGTGTTATACATGCATATTAAGGCCTCCCTTATTTAGGGGATGGACGCGATTTTGCCGCCCCACCCGACAAATCAACTTCAAGTAATTCGAAAACAATTGTCTAATTTTTTCAAATTTCTACCTCAACTCTGGGATAGTCAGCTTTGTGATCGAAGTTTCTTATGGAAATAACGTCGGAAAAACTTGTTTCTTCGGTATATATTTTGTTGCAAGAGTAATGATATTAAAAAAAATCTATAACTGCGAGGTTTTAGTGGGTATTAGTGTTAATATCTGTAAAAAAAATTTACATCACGATACCAGAAAATTTAGACGAATTGCACATCATCTGAATAAAAAAAAGTCAAATTTCGAGGGTGTGCAATTCGTCGAGATTGCGTGATATGATTATGTGAATTTTTTTCCCAGATAGTAGCACTATTGCCGATTAAAATCTCACAGTTACAAATTTTCTGTCAACATTATTACTTTTACAATAAAATATATACTGAGAAAAAAAGTTATTTCCATAAGAAACTTCGATCACAAAGCGGATTATCTTAAGAGTTGAGGTAAAAGTCTGAAAAAATTAGTTAATTGTTTTCTAATTATTTGAAGTTGATTTTGGGGGTGGGGCAGCAAAAATTCGTCAACACCATAAACAAGGGACACCCTAATGCATATGCACTAGTTGATCAGGTCATTAAAAAAAGTCATCGATATCAATTTATCGTATTTTCAAATGAAACGATCTAATTTATGAACGTGTAATGGACATATTCGTCGGAAAGATGAGTAAAATATTGAAACGCATATTCTCTAATCGTAATACAGTGTTTTTCAACCCTTAAGCCAGGTAAAGGTAAAAAGTAGAAACGAAGTGCTGCGAGGAGTCGTTGGATTTTAAAAATCCTTCGAAATCACTGACATACTTGTATGATTATGGTCGCCAGATCTTTTTTACTTGTAAAAGGGTCGCGAATTGAAGAACGTTGAAAAAACTGCTCCGACGTATCTCCGGCAAATCACAAGTCTCGTTCGTTTACGGTTGAACGGACGTATAAATTTGAGAATACACGGCATAGAAAAAAGTGGAAAAAGGAAAAAGCGAATCGAAAAAAACCCGGTCTGTTAAAATTCCAGACGCGGTATGCCCGGGAGTCGATTACGTGCGTATCACGTCTCCTTCGCCTTACATTGTAACACTGCGAGGAAAAGTATCAAATTTACACGACAAGTGGGGTTCGTACCAAAGTCGGACCCCACATATTGTAAGCGTTTAGATCCGATCTCAAATTTTCCAAACTACCTATTTTCTTATCTCTTCCATTCTTTGTCTTCCAATCAAATTTCTCCTGCACGTATATACATCATACGTATAATTTTGTAAACGTTATATTTATTTAAAAAGAAGAAAGTGTTGAGAATTTTGTAGATTAAAAATTAAGAAAATAAAATAGTAGCAGTAACGTAGAAAGAAGGAGAAAAAAAAAAAACAACAGAAAACATTCAACTCGCGCGAACATGCAAATTTCGACAAAAGTTTTCAATCAAAATTGTTATTACACGTAATGGAAATCAAAAATCTGCTAAAAATCATTTAAATTTCCAATATTGCGTGTAAAATGTGTAAGTATGATGAATTTTCCAACCCTCACAATTCACCCTTAAAATCTCTCCAGCATCAAGAACACACACGTATAATCATCATCCAAAAACAGCGTAACGTAAATAGCTATAGGTTGAAATCGGATAAGGGTCGAAAGAGAATTCCTAGGTCATAGAGAGAGAGAGAGAGAGAGAGAGGGGGGGGGAGGGGGGAGGAAGGTGCGGCGACGCCCGAAGAGCCGCAACCAACTGGGCATGAGGAGGGGGGAGGAAACGACGAGGAGAAGCCGAGCGTCGCGTCGGACCCACCGTGAGGGGCCCGGGCCCAGCGGAGGCGGCGATCTCCGATGTCACACGGACCGACGTCGACGCCTCCCTCTCTTCTCTTCTCTTCTCTTCTCTTCTCTTCTCTTCTCGTGTTTCGGTTTTTGGTCTGCGACGAAGTTCCAGGAATCGTTTTCGGTAGGAGAGAAAAGCCGAAGCGCCGTCTTCTCGTGCGGTTCGAAGTCTCCTTCGTAATTCCTTAAGCCCTCCTCTCCTACCTCGACGAACTTTTCAACAAACGCCTTAACCCATTGTTTGTTTTGTATAATAGAGTATATATAGATGCGATGCCGCGGTAGGTACGTCAGACTTCTTCCATGCCGTGCCCATATACGCCCTGCCTACCTATCCCAAGAAAAAAGGAGGGAAAGGGAAGGGGAAGGGGATACGACACTTCTGACGTGCGATAAGTAATTGAAAAGTATTAATTACTCGGAAGGTTGGGTTCCGTTGGGCTAGGTTAGGTTACGTTGGGTACAAATGGAGGACGCCGAGGGTAACGCGATAGCAGCGGCCACCTCTTCATCCTCTCATCAACCTTTCCATTTACTACAACCTGCAGCTTCTTCTCGTCGGGAGAAGACGCTGGCCAAGAGAGAAAGAGAGAGAGAGAGAGAGAGATAATTTTTTGGTCGTCTTCCGATACCGACGCGAGACGATTATGTGATAAATCAAGTATATGGATATCATAATAGAGGCTAGTTTGCATGATGCGTGGAAATATATGTATATATATAAATATATACGTTCTTCCATAAAATAATAAAGAATATCGTGTAATAAAAAAAGATTCTTTCGATCTCGTCAAGTATCTTAAAATCGTCGAAACTATGATATCGTAGCGAAGGAATAGCGTGGGAAAATCAAAGGCAGTCATTACCACAAGCTATAGTATAATTCAACAACTTGTATAATTGAAGATATTGCTGAAGAAGAAGAAGAAGAAGAAGAAGAAGAAGAAGAAGAAGAAAATGGTTAGAGAAGAAAATTTATAACGCCGTCATCACACGGTATAATAAAAGGAAATGATCGATGAATCATTCTATAATATCAGACACGAAGTAAAGAGTTTAAAGTTGTCTAGATAGTCGAACTGACAATGAGATCGCAGAGGCGTAGACTTTCAAGTTAGGTAAGTACGAGGAGCCGATTCCTGAATGAAAGAGCCTAGCCGGCGCGTTCCACGCGTACGGCGGCGTGACTTACAGGTTCGAAAAGAGAGAGAAAGAAATAGAATGAGAGATGAGGGAGGAGGCGTAAAAAGAGTGGCGTTCGGAAGCGAATTAATGTACATACATACTCCATACATTGTGAATAAACAGACGAGAAAGGCACAAGATCGGAATATGATCGCGAGGTAGAAAATTTAAATGACGTATGGTTATGTGGCTACTATGCCATTCGAAAGGTTGGAATACCGAACGGACCACCGAATTAATCTCAGTATCGGCATCTCTCTGGCGCGTCGCGTCGTCGTTTGAAATAATCCTGATCGTGGGATCGAAGTGTTGAATTTAAATCAATTTAATACACGATAATATAGCCTAAACTGGATGTTGTTGCAGAGCAGCAGCTGACTCTCGCTCACTCTCGAGTAATTAATACAGCTGCAGTTCACTTTATTTATGTTTTTCTACTTTTATCGTCACTTCGGATCTACGTCTATAGTTTATAGATATACGTATATATATATATATATATATATATATATATATATATATATATATAGTACGCTTTGTACTACGTAGCGGCGTACAACTTCAACCCCTTCCTCCACCCACCCCCCTGCAGTCAATGAGCTAGAAAATAACAAAGGAAGGCGGCGGCGGCGCCGATCTCGATTCAAATCTTATCGCATGTATATACCTAGTGGTACCTGATAACCACCGTTGCTGCTCTGCTTCGCTTTGACTGCTGCTTATTGTGATGATAAACGTTCGATGTAATTCAAAGCAAGAACTTCATTTCTTAGGAGAAACCCTCGAGGTATACACTGTTAAAAATCGTTATCAATTTACTACACAATTTATTGTAGAAAAGAATTGTGAATTTACGAAATCAGGTTGGAAATTTAAATTTACGATGAAAATATTTGATTTTATTCAAATTTAGAGAAAAAACAAAAGACGAAAAAAAATTTCGGGGCAAAGTGGACGCCGTGAAATTTTTTAAATAACAAGAGGATAAAACGAACCAGCTGAACTACTTTTTATTAAACATGATTGCTTTTCATTGAGAAATCTAGATAATAATTTAATATAATTGTTCATATGAAAACTAAACATTTTAATCTGACTTTAAGCGTTACTTTCTCAAGGATCCCATTTTGTCCCACCCTTCTCTGTACAAAAAACTAAAAAAATAAACTTTGAATTCGAGGTTAAAATTCGTGATAAATCTATCCATATATATAGTAATTAATTTTATCGAAAGCGCATTAATTACGCAAAGGACGTAAATAAATAAATGAAACCGAGCGTGGTTGCTGCGTCAGGTAATATCTAAGCCTGGATCTAAATTGGTGGAGCATCGACGTCATCGAGGAAGGTTTCGAGTCGGTCGGTCTATCCGAAAAGCCAAAGAACCGGGACCATCGGTCGCATCAGGTTCCTCCTTGGCTGTTGGCCGATCGCTCGTCGTCCTCCTCGGAGGGCAGATCCTTGCGCTGCCACGACGCATTCGAACCGCATTCCTGGCTTCTTGTGTGGCGGTTTGGTCCGTCGGTTCGACGGTACCGCGGAACGAAGAAAGAACGGAACGGAACGGAACGGACGCGAGAAACGAAGCTCGGCTCTGACCGGGCTCCGAAATTACCGGGGTGAACGTATGTGTCTACCTGTGATCGGGCGGTTCAATTTCAAAATTGAAGACAATCGGGGTCGAAACGGGACGTTTATCTTTTTGCCCTGCTGCGGCGAATCAAAAGCCGTGAATAATTCACCTGCGAATGAATGCCGAGATAGTTGGAATTGTGTATCGATAACGTCAACGAAACGAATCGTTTGAACGAAAAATTTTGATATTCTAAGATTCGAGAATTTTTACGACGTGGAAATATGGTTTTTGTGAGATAGAATATTGGGGAAATTGTGTTTTTATAAACAGATGAATGTAAAGTTGCGAAATATAGCCGTAAAACGACTTTTCCGTAATTCTTAGACGACGATAATTTCGAAAGCTCTTTTGTTTTAATAGAAAAGTGATCTAAAGTCCAGAATACTAGACCAAATTAAAGTCAAATGTTGGTAGATCAATGACATTATGCCGGTCTTCTAAAGGTTAAATTGGTCTAATTATTTTTTTATTTTTTTTTGTTCACCCACAATTACATCCTTCGTTATTTTATTTTAGATAGAAAAAAGGATCAACAGCCCCATCCTATACGCAATTCTTGACAAAAACACTCTCCGAGGCATTTTCCTTATACATATAGAAGCGCAGAAAGAAAGAAATGGCATAGATTCTAAAAAATCGCGATAGTAAATTCGTCGAATTGGTGCCGTTTCTTCAATTCTGCATAAAATGAAAATGCATTGTAGTGATTTTCTTCAGAATTGCGTATAGAATGCTTTTTCGCGTTTGAGACACGCACAGGCTTCGATATTCGGAGATCCGTACATCAGCGTCGAAATCGATTATGGCATCGTCTTAAAAGCTGCAGATACGTTTCGTTACGAAGGGTTATTTACTCCCAAAATCAGTTGAAATCAGAATGAAATAAGACGAAGAAATTGCTTTGAAATCGTATGAAATTGCAGAAAACCAAACGAAGTGATCCAGAATCGTAAAAAATTGCTGTGAAATTTTTTAAAGTAACATATGATACCAGATGAAATCATCAAAAGTCACGAAATCATGAAATCACGTGTACCTACGTTAAGGGTAATCTAGCCCAACTTAACCTAACCTAACATAAGACAATTTTCCAGAATCCAGTGGATTTTTATGACCGTTTTATAAAATTTTAGTAACAAGAGCGTGCGTCCAGTGAAAATGATGAGCGAATTACGTAGGCGATAGAAGGCTTGCAGATGATGTAGGTATATAATTGACTTTAGCCTAATACCTTGGATCGTTGGCGAGAAAAACCGGGGATCGCGGTTATTTTCCAATCGGCACGTGTGTGCGATGCGTAATCAGGGCGACCGGAGGAGCGGGGGCGTGCCTACGTACCGTGCCAGGCGCAGAGTTTGAATTTACGAGTAAGATTTGCCAAGCTAGTGTATATTATGTCGTTTGCCGCAAGCAAGGCACGTGCAGTGTGGAAGTTGAGGACGCTTAATTTTAGATTCGGTACAGGTATACCGAATTTCTTTTTCAAAAACAATAAAAGAAAAAGAAATAATGAAAAAAAACACCCACTCGCAAAATTCTTTTGAAAACCTCTAATCGATCGTTGTATATATATATATATATATATTAGGGTGGCGCAAAAAAACCGACTGTTTTTTTTTTTTTTTCGAGTCTTGTGTGAAAAAATGTTAGTTTTTGATGTTTTAAGAGCCCACTCCAAAGGAAAGTTCAAAAAAAAAAATTTTAAAGGTCACTCAAAATTTAAAAAAATGTCACAAATCGTCAAAAAATTGAATTAAAATGTGCGGGTATATCTGCAGGGTAGACTCAAATTTTTGGGTACAGCAGCAACAGCAACAGCAGCGGGTAGTCACTCATTGCAGTTACACGAGGGGTAGGGACGAGGTGCTTTATAAAACGAGGATGAGAAATGCAAATGCCGGTTGGTGCAAGGGAATAAGGTAGACACGGGGTGGCCACAAATATTTGGGAAATATATTTCCTGACATTTCAATGTTTTCCCTGACATTTTGCAAGTTCCGGCAACTTACCAAATCCTAAATCGTTCAGCGTATTACCTCGATATTCGGTTAAAATTCAATTCGAATTGACGAAAAATATAACATAAAAAAAAATTAGTTTCCATCCAATTTGTTTCCTCTACGAAAGAAGGTAAACTTATTACCTTAAAAAGACCGTTTCTAATTCCCACGATGGAAAACTGATATCTTCACTTTTTTCGACGACCAAATTAAAAATCCTCTATAAAATTCCAGCTTTTCCACGAGCCCTTTTAAATTCCCTGACATTTCCAGGTTTTTCAGATTTACCAGGTGTGTGTGTGTGTGTGTGTGTGTGTAGCCACCCCGATGCGTGTATACATATACATACCCACATACACAGACCCGTAGTGCGCGCGTGGCTAGACAAAGACGGTGCAAGTGAGCGAGTGTATGTATAACCTACCTACATAACGCTGTTATTTCTATATTTTCTATCCTCGCGCGGTGTTTCTTCGGCGCTAATTGAGCGCTTCGAAAACGCGCTCCCTTGATCGCTTCGCATATCGCGGACTCAGCAAGTTAATACAACGTCGAGTTGCGTAGGTCGGCATCGTGCGAGGCTAGCCAACAAACGCCTCCTCCTATCCCTCCCTCGACATTGTTGCATTATGGGGGGGGGGGGGGGGGGGGGGGGGCACTTTAAAATTTTTGATATTTCAAAAAATTTGGGAGAAAAGTGGGCAACCTGAAATTTTTTAAATAACAAGGGGATAAAATGAACCAGCTGAACTTTTTATTAAATATGAATTATTCGGAAATCATTAACTCGAGTTATTGCATAGCTCATAACGCGAAATGTTTGAAGTCGTCAAAGTGAAATGGTTTTTTGAACTTGAATTTATGATTACTTTTTCTCTCGAGAAAGATAGATAATAATTTAATATAATTGTTCGTAAGAAAATTTAACGTTTTATTCTGATTTTAGGCATTATTTTTTTAAAGGACCCACTTTGCCCCACCCTTCCCTGCTATTTTGATCCGTATATAATCACGTATAAGAAGAATTAACGAAGAAGCGTCTTGTTTTTAGTGCACCACACACATTAGATACACGTATATGTAAGTGATTAGATACCTAAAATACATTAGCATACTTTATTTTTGTTCAATTTTTATCCGTTCGATTATTAGCCTTAAACTGCTTGACACCCTGGGGTACAAATGACCCCACGCGTTTTCTTCGTTAATTTAAAGTACCTAAATCTCTAAAAATCTGTTCTGTGGCGCCACCTGGTATTTTGATATTTTGTTACATAACCTATATAATTTCAAAAAGTAACCTTTTGATAACTTTCATTAAAAAATATTCAATACTTCATATTCCATAACGATTCTTATCGCTGGGGTACAAACGACCCCAATGTGTGAAGTACGTGATTCAAAGAAGGGTTAACTATCAATTTTTTCAGATACACGGTACATAAAATCAAGGCCTAGTATGCACGGGGGGCGCTTTCCAATGAGTTAAAAAATATCTTCGCGTCACTCAGAAGGAAATACTCATCGATTACATATCGCGTTAACATATGTACGTACATACGTACACACGTATGTATAAATACAGGCATTCGACGCGAATACATTTACGTTCTACACACGCATAACAAATATCTCCACTACTACTACTACTACTAGTACGTACTACTACTACTATACTATACCTATAACGTGTAGATATACGCAAGATGGAACAGGGTCAAAGATTATAAAGTTTTATTTCAACAGTTAAATGATTTGTATGTAGGTAAGCGTTTGAAGATACACTGCACGTACGCTTATATTGCTATACATATAATCTGCATACATGTATATACATGTATGTTATACGCCCTCTAATGTATGCCTGTATGTACCATCTACCACGCCGAATCTCTCTTTCTCTCTCTCTCTCTCTCTCTCTCTCTCTCTCTGTGTACGAAACCGTGATTGTCAAGTCATCGTTTCTTTTTATAATACGGCTGCTGCAACAGCAGCGACAGCAGATCCCATACAATGTATTCCTTCGATATATCTCTAAGAGATAACATAAGTGTGCATACGTAATTTCTTTCGTTCGACGTATTTTTCTTCTCTTCCCATCCTTCGAGTATTTTATTTTATTTTTTATTTATTTATTTTTATTTTATTTTTTTGTTTTCCGTTTTCCCCTTTTTTTTTTATTTCATTTCCAATCTATTCAAAGTAATAATGTCGACGGATGTTTTATCGATTACGCTTTCCATCTTGCTTCAGTTTCATTATTGTTATTTTTAATGATTATATTTTTTTATATTTCAATCGCAATTATTTCTCCTGTGATTTCAAATATCGCCGGTAAAAAAATGGTTTAATGATAATACGAGCGTTGAAAAATTTTGTCGAAAATTATTCCCGTGGATACTAGTTTTATTGTATCATTGTTGTTGTTATTGTCGTTGTTGTTGTTGTTGTTTTTTTCCTTTCTCGTCGTGATTTCGAGTCAGGAAATCTTGAATAAAACACGAACGGTAAAAAGTAAGCCGCGCACTGTGCACCGAACGATTAATCAATCGATCTATCGATTCGAACTTGGATGTGAGGCGCCAACGTGGCGCTTCGAAGAGCCGCCCGAGAGCTCGTCTTATTTTCAAATCAGTCGCATTTTGTATTACAATGCAACGTCGGCGAGGAAAAAGAAAGAAAGAAAGAGAGAAAGAAGAAAAAAACGAACCAAAAAAAAAATAAGCGTAGCACGCCTGGAACCTTCCACGGGCAAGAAAAAAAAAAATACGTTGTTTGAATAAAAATCAATTATCCTTGCAGGAGGCTACATCGTTTTATAAGACACGTACTACATATTACACTAAAATCTGTAGGTTAGTTTTTGTCGAAAACAAAAAATAAGAATTGAAAAAAAATAAATAAAAATAAAAAAAAAACCACCAACGTCGCTAATGACGTGATTTTTGTGCAAATAGTACAATATAAACAGAAGAAAAGGGAGGCGAAACATTAAGGGAGGGGGGAGGTGTCTAATTAAGAAAAAAAAAAAAAAAAAAAAAAAGGAAAAAGGAAAAAGTAAAACAAAAAAGAAACTAAAAGAGGTGAAGAGAAGAGCATAAACCAGCCTTGCGTCCGGTTTGATAAACCGCGACGACACGATCGCACGCCGTCGTGCAACCAACTACCTACCTACCTACCTTATACACATGTGATATTATGTCTGATGTTTCTACGCACGATATGAGAACCGCTGCTTTACCCACCGACATCATCCACACTGCATGAATGGAACGACTTCCAAGAAACGTACAGACCGATCCAAAGATTTTCTTATTCGTAAAACGAAATGCAAGGAAAAAGTATTTGTTGTGAGAAAAAAAAAAATCGTTCTTTTTTTTTTTTTTTTTTTTTTTAACTTTATTTGCATCGTTTTGTCCCGCGAAAGCGCTTTACGAAAATTGATCATTGTTTTTTTTTTTGTTTTAATCTATAGTACGAGCTTTTTCGTAATGTAACATGTACGCGATACTCGACTGACACTGAAAACAAAGATGAATGGAAAAACTTTCACGATTTACTAGAAATTGAAGAAGAATGCTGAAAGAATTGATCTACATCGACGTAACTTTATTGCACATAGCTAATTCGTAGTTATATATATATATATATACATTATATATGTTTTGTAGAGTTTCGATAGTTGAAAAAAAGAGCGAAACACGCGTTGGTTGATCAGCGAATTTAAATAAATAAAAAGAAACGCCCCCCCCCCCCCCTCCCACAGAATATGTTCAAGGAAGAATGTATTTTAAACGGGTTGTACGAGACCGGAAGTCCGCGAGCTGCTGGTCGAACGATGTAATATAATGAAAGTAATTTCTTCTCCCTTTATCATTGAGTCGTCGTTGGTGAGGATGATGATAATGATGATGATGACGATGATGATTATGATGATAATTGTGTGTATTGAGCAAAATAAAAAAAAAGTAAATCGGCAGAGCAATGATAGTATGTAAATTATAGTAAACGGTGTGTTATTTCTTCAAGTTCTTTCAACAGCAATACGAAAAAAGTTGAATCGTATTCATATATGTAACTTAATAAATGAAAATAACAGTGATAACGAAGAAGAGTTTTAAACAGCTGGTGATTTTTGTAATCATTATGTCTGATTCTTTTGCTCTTCTTTCTCTATCGTTAGTGAAGAAATTGTGCAGTAATTTACAAAAAGAATTTGATATTTTCACCGCGATTTTTACGAACAACGAACGATTTTCATTTATGTTCATTAAGACAGATATTTCAACACCCTGTTTAACGTTTACGTTTTCAATTCTATGTCCGATAAATAATACGAGTTGCAAGGAATGAGGTTTAGAATAAGAAGTAAAAGGATTGAAAAAAACCATAAAATATGTATATCGCTTTTCGCACTGGCCAAGAGTCCTCCGCCGTTATTGCGCAAGTCGACAAACCTCTTCTCCGCGATACCGCGCGAAATCCCGCCGCAAATATAGTTGGTGGTGCTGATGGAATGAAAAGAGAGAAAGAAATAAGCAAAGAAGCGAAAAAACGGAGAGAAAAAATCTGATTATAAAAATAGAAGAGGGGAGAGAGAGAGAGAGAGAGAGAGAAAGGAAGAGAAAAGGAGAAAAGAAAAAGCGAAGAAAGGTCGGATTTATCGCCCACAGACGGAGGGTAGAGACGCGCAGGCGGAGGTAAAAACCAACACCGCGATATTGTGTTCCTTACATTGCGAATTACATTTAACAATTTGCACTTAAAGCTGAAACGAAAATATATATCTTCTCCGGTAACAGGCAAATCATCATTTCAACTTTAACCAAAGTTGAGCGAAACAAGTTTTCATATTTACATATCTCGGTTCCCATGGTTCCTTTTTTCTTAGATTCAAGGAATTACACATATGCTGGGATTAATCATCGGCATTCAAAATGTATTATATGTACATAATAACGAGATCTGGACTGATGGCGAAAATCTTGCGTGAATATATGAAATACAATACTTGCACGTGGAAGCATATTTGCAAACACACATATATATATATAATAAAATACAAGAGTCGTTGGTTAGTTGCGTGGTAACGATAGTCCGTGGAA
This sequence comes from Diprion similis, assembly GCF_021155765.1. Classification (NCBI taxonomy): domain Eukaryota; kingdom Metazoa; phylum Arthropoda; class Insecta; order Hymenoptera; family Diprionidae; genus Diprion; species Diprion similis. The sequence continues at coordinate 2,433,812 of NC_060115.1, forward strand.
TCCAGTTACATTTGAAACCAGTTGCTCCTACTAACTCGACGCAGTGCGAATATTAATGGCGATTATTTCGCGACTCTTGGCCAAAGTCGCGCCGCGTCGCGTCTGCAGTATTATATAAAGCTAGTAGACCAGAGCCAGAGTCAGAGCCAGAGCCAGAGCCAGAGCCAGGTAGATAGATAGATGGGTAGTAGGTAGGTTGTTTCGAAGAGCCGTTGACCTAAAGCTCGATGACACGCGACATTTTGTGTTGGTACTCTCCATCTTTTGTTTCGCACGTGTCGCACCAAAAGTTTGTCCGTTTATATATACCGTAAATTAAACAAGTTATACGCATACGCTAATCTATGAACGAGAATCCCAGTTACGTCATCAATTACGATGACTGCGACTATATGTATACATAACTATGTTTAATTGTGAATATTTAAATACGTATACATATAATGTAAGCTAGAGAGTTTGCTAAAAATCGTTATTTGAAAAAATTACAGTGAAATATATACTCGCCGGGGAGCGTAATTGCTGAAAGGCTTGAGAGATAGATCTCTCTCTCCCTCTCTCTGCTCTCTCTCTCTCTCTCTCTCGCCAACTGATTGAGACGCGAGTTTCATTCATCGAAATCGCGGCTGTCGGTGACGCGTCGAATTTAAAGTCCGCCGATAAAGCACAACATGCGAATCGCACGCGAAGCAACAATGTGCATGCATTGAATGATCGTTGGAGCCACACGTCTTGGCCGTGAACGTGTCCCCCCTTGCTTAGCTGGATCAAGAGTCGTTCGAACGAACGACATCTACAACCTTAACCATCACAGTACACTTATGAATAACATGTTTGAAGAAGTAGAACCGCGCAAAGTAAAGTAAAGTAAGACTCGATTAACAGAAAATAAAGAAGAAAGAAAGAAAGAAAGGAAGAAAGAAAGAAGAAAAAATCGTTTACGAAACGAAACGTAGTTAGGAATCTGTATTTACGAAGAAGAGAAGAGAGAAAGAGAGAGAGGAGTTGAAGCAAAAAGAAAAAACTTCAACGGCGACGAAACAAAAAAGAAACAAAGTTCAAGGCTATTTTTAGCACTTCCTATCGGTAAGCACAGAGCGGAAAGTTACAGTGAAGTACCGACTACGATACCGTCTCATTTCTATACTAGCGGCACAATGAGCTTATGATCATCGTACTGAGCAAAGAGTATTATTCATACTACGATATACTTGATGTCTGCGTCCCGTAAAATCCTTCCTTACCGCAGTTTTTTCTTTTCTCCCAATCTTGCTCGCCTCACTTTCCGTCTCTTTTCACGCCGGACTGAAATTAGGCGAGATCTTTGGTGAATCGAGGGATCGAAGTGCCGCGCACCCTGACCTCTGCTCTACCGAAATATTAATTAATTTCTTCGACAAAATTGCGGCGGATTTCCTAATCAGCCTGCTACTTACTTGTACTTGTAAAAGTAATCAGTCGCCGAGTTCGCGCTCAATGCTCATCTTCAGCTCGGATTCTTCATAGATTCGGTAATTCGCTGCAGTCACGTGTTATTATTCTGTGCGCCCCTTGCAACCTTGGACGTTCTCGGCCAGCCACGCGGAGCGAATAAACTCCGGCTGTGATTCTGGTCGATTTCCACGAACCGCTTTCGCCCCCCGCGAGTACATTTGTGCGATAATAAGAATCGCGAAGCCACTTCGTCGCTCTTAGACCAGCGTGTTTACTATTCTACTCCAAAAATCGCGAGAATTTTCGATCGGGGAGAAAATTTGCCGGCGCGAACGTATTTGAATAAAACAAATGAGCATCAAACATTTGCACCTCATCGCGCAGCCAACTTCAGGGTGCACGTTGTTAAACAGGTTTGCGATGATCTTCATTTGATCGAATTCTAAGAACTAGGGACGAAACTTCTGTTTCCATTCTATAGACAAGGAATTAGCAGGGGTATTTATACTTACAAATTCCGATTTGAACTCTGCCTGTGGACCTGCATGAGAGGTGCATCGTCATATTTTCCACGGCGTGTGCTCCCCACAGAGGAATGGACGCCGTTTGTTATTTATGCGTTTTAAATGAATACTTTCTCCGTTGTTAAAGGCTGTGAGGGTAAAAGCCGCGAGAAACACTCGCTGCGCTGAGTAACGGCTTCGGCAACGAGTAAAAGTAGGCAGAAGTCGAGAGGGGGAAGCAAAACGCGTAAAAGACACACGCGACGCCATCTTCGGAAAACAACTGAACTCGAGCCGTTCGTTTTCGACCGACCACGTGACCCGGCAGTGCTGCCAATCCAACAAAATCAAAACTAGACACGCCAGTTCGAATATGCGTTTCACGTTTTGTCGTTATGTGTGACTTTTATTCTCGTCACTACAATTATGATCAATATTCATGCATCCTTGACTCTCACGAACTTCTAAAGTTCACAAAACTGAAGCAGAAATTTGAAATTCTGTGCCATTGACTGAAGAATATGTCGCTAGAGTCTAGTGACTTTGGAGTCAGTAGCTCGACCACAAACAGCTGACGACACTGACTACAAGCTTCAGCCAAGTTGACACACCATTATCTATCTCTTACAGGTGTGAATTGTTGTTTCGAGGCAGCGTCACTGGTTAAGAAGTACATAGGTGTACCGAAATCGTTGGCAGAGCTTAAAGGAGCTCAAAAATAGAATTAACTTTTAACAAAACTCCAGAGAAAACTCCTTCAAAATGTCTGAGCGAAAAGTGTTGAACGTAAGTATCGCAGGTCGGCTATAACCACATAACTTAAATCCTAACCTAGCTGCAAATCTGATCTAAGCTAACCACAGAATGATTCTATATTTGCAGAAATATTACCCCCCGGATTTCGATCCGTCAAAAATTCCGCGTATGAAATTGGCCCGCAATCGTCAATACACGGTACGTTTGATGGCACCGTTTAACATGAGGTGTAAGACGTGTGGCGAGTACATATACAAGGGTAAGAAATTCAACGCGCGAAAAGAGGATGTCGAGGGTGACGATTACCTCGGCATAAGGATATACAGATTTTACATAAAGTGTACCAGGTGTCTTCAGGAAATTTCATTCAAGACGGACCCAAAGAATACGGATTATGAAATCGAGGCTGGAGCGACGAGGAATTTTATGGCTTTGAAGCTGGCCGAGGAGCAAGCGCAACGCGAGGAAGATGAAGAGAAGGAGGAGGAGGCGACGAACCCCATGAAACTTTTAGAAAAAAGAACTCAACAGTCCAAGCAGGAGTTGGAGCTTCTTGAGTCTCTTGAAGAGCTGAAAGACCTCAATAGAAGGCAACAAACCATTAATTATGATCATATGCTCGAGCAGTACGACACCGTCTCAGCCAGACAAAGAACTCTCAAGGAGCAGGAGGAGATGGACGAGCAGCTTGTAAAGTCGATATTCGGAAAAAAAGAAGCGACCGGCAAGGTTGTCGTTGAAGAAGAAATAGTTGAGCTGAACGACGAGCCGGAAAAGAAAAAGCCTAAAGTAGAATCGATCGAAGATGGCGTAGCGACTAAGAGTTCGGAATCAACATTGACGGTAAGTCAGTCAGTTTTTACGACGAAAGTAATAAAAATCCTAAAATATGAGACGTCACTTCTATTTTATTAATTCAGGAAAAACCTGCCACTTCTACGTCGACTTGGAATCGCAGTGTCGGAGTTATTTCAAGTAAACCGAACTTCACGGGACTTGTTAAACGGAAAACCGTAAACTTGGGAATTGTACCTCGCTCGACCTCAAAAGAAGAGACCACAGTAAAGTCGGATACTCCAAACGCCAAGCCAGCGTGTGCTGGCCTATCCCTATTGGGCGCATATTCTAGTGGAAGTGACAATGACAGTGGTTGACCTTTATTCAATTAATGCCAGACTGTAATAACAAAACTGGTCTAGGTATGTATATGTGATATAATTTTATCATACAAAAAAAACAAAAAAGAATTCGAGGAAAATAACGACAGACCACATTTTGGGTATATAAATAAACGTGCTGTACAAATAATATAATATATTTATTTTACATTGTATATTTATAAAAATAATTATAATCTCATACGTAGATCTGTTTGTTTTTGTATCTTTATTTTTATTTTTATTTTTTTTCGTAATATGAACGGCTTCATTGATCATGATTTGAATGTGAATGTTATGTTTACGATCTTTGAATTGAATGCGTTTGCCACAAACAGCGAATCTCGATGTCGAAAGTTTTACAAAAGAAAAATTCCGACTGCAAATTGATAAAAGTCTGAAACCCACTGGCATTTTACTACTGACTACCGCAGCTTCTATAGTTCTATTATTCTGTGAACGGTTTGATATTATCAAATTAACTTGACACGAATGTAAAAGTAAAAAAAAAAAAAATTTAAGAAAGGAACGGGCTACGTCGGACTTACATTCGCACATTAAATACTACGTGTATATGCATATTAAAAAGCAAAAAAATAAAAAACGAAAACTGTATACGTATAATATACGGAGGACAAAGTATAACGCGAGTAAAAACGTTCCTCGCATACAAAATTACGACTATAAATGACTACATAATATTACATGTGTTACAGGCACCATTCAATGATCATACGTATGTTTTATATTATGATCGTTCCTGCAGGGCGATGATCAGAAAATTCCTTACATGAAGGTGAACCCAGTACTCCTAAAACACAAAAGATCAATGGGGGGTCATGAGTGGCGGTGAGCTAGTGTTTCAGCTACTGATGGGTCTGTTTAAAAGGCCAGGCACTCTGTAAGGAATTTTAAGATCATGCACCACATACTGACCAGCGTTTAACTACGGCGGCTGGGAGTACCCAGCCTGTTAAACCAGACCCCTTGGGAACCGACCGCAGTAGTTTCTTTTTTCATGTGTATATAATCAATATCTGCATGCTAACCGTAAGTTTAATTTAAAATATAAACAGTCATTTACTCCCAGCGATGTAGTTGAATTTCTGCAACGAGGAATGAAAAGATAAAAACTAAGAATGTCGATTTAACTAACAATATAAATTTCTTTTTCTCGATATTAGGGTCAAGAAATTTTTGAAATGACCAAAAAGAACCGATATTCCTCAACCTTACGATTTAACATAAATAAACCGTTACGCCGTGTACTGGCGGACGCGAATCAACGGGGAAGTCCGCGTTGGTGTATCCTGTTCGATCCAGATAGAGGAGCCGACTTCGTATTCGGTATTGCGTCTGGACAATTCCCCGTTCAAAAGTGCCCGCGAATGCTTAACGAATTCGTGTTTGGAATTTGTCTGAGCCGATCGTTTGTCAGCCGAAGGCTGCATCAGCCAGTTGTAGAGGTCTTCGCGTATTTCGGTACTGTTTCGCACGGGGCTTCCCCTCAGGGATCTAGATACGCGTCGGGGAATCCTGTGCGGGCCTCGCGCCCTCTCGATTTCGAGGGCTCGAATAATGTCGTTCAGTTTTTGGACCGACGGGGATTCCCCGCAGGGATTCGACCTCGCCGACTTCTCATCACCGCTTGCCGATTTCGCACGCGGCGACGGATTCCGCGAGCGGATCGGACGCGGTCCCGGCAGCCTCGGCAGCACCGGAATCGGCGAGGAAGATCGAGAATTCGGGGACCGGGTTAACCGCGGCTCGACGTACCGACGGTCCCGCTTTCTCTCGTGCAACTCGAGTCGCAGCTGGGCGACTTCCTTCTCCAGCTTCGTCCGCGTCGCCTGGGAACGGTCGTTCTCGTCCTCCATCTGGCGCACCACCTTCTCCAGCCTCATAAGCTGCATCTGCTTGCTTTCCAGGGTGGTGTAAAGAGCCTGCAGATCATCCGCCTTCGCCGCGATCTGCTTGTTCACCTGAACAAAGAGAAAGGAACGATGTTTGGATGGATCCCAATATGATTGGAGGATTGAAGTTCTATTACTGCCGTGATTTTGTTTTTATCTGCTTCAGAAACCAAGGAGTGCTCACCAGACGATTGATGGTCTCAGGGTCCAGCTGGTTCTGGTGTTCCTGGGTTCCGTTTTCCGAGCCGTTTTTTCCCTGGCCCTTGAGGAGTCCGATGAGCTCGTCCCTGACTTTGAGGACCTTGCTTTGTTCCCTCATAATCCTATCCCGCTGCTCGACCTCGAGTTGTTTCTGGATCAGCGCGGTTTCAAGTTCCTCGTTGTGACGCTGAAGTTCAGCCATGGTCGATCGAAGGTCGGACAGCTGCTGATGTAGCTCGATGGTGTGCGCCGCCCATCCCGATTTACCGGCCTCCTTTGATTGGGCGTGTAGTCTGCCCTGCAGCTCGGACAACTGTCTCTCGACGTTTTCACTCTTCTCAAGTCTGGTAATCAGGACCCAGAGAAAAAGAGAGAAAGAGATAGAGATAGAGAGAGGGTAAAATAAACAAGAAATCGGAAGCAGTAATCCGTAGAGTGCTGAAGGAACTCACGCGGTCTTCAATCTCTTCTGAAGCTCCGCTCTTTCCGAGTTGGCTTCCTGAAGCTCTTCGCTTTTCGTTACTAACTCTGCGGCTAGCTTGTTCTTCACACTTTCTGAATCCTCTTGGTCCTGTTAATATGAGAGTTAACAGTAAACCGTAAAAAGGAAACAGGAATTGTCCACTCTTGGTTCTCATGAAACACTTCCTCATTTTCTTGGAAGTTGGAATTTCTGAATTTTGCAGCCACACAATTCTTGGCCATTCAACGGAACTTTTAAGGAAAACACCAAAAACATAAGACAGTAATGATCACGAACCGCTGCCTGCTGAAGAACTGTGATGATCTCTTCCTTCTCGCGTTGGACCTGAAGCAGCTTGTCCTCCTGGGCAGCCAAAGCGGTTCTGGCAGTCTGCAGCTCGTTCCAAAGTTGGATTTCGTTTTCAGTGTGTACGCCGTCAACTGCACAGAGTATCGAAGGATAAAAAACAAAAATTCCAGCTCGGCTGGCCTCACGATCAGCGTGAGACCGTACCTGGCTTGACGGTCAAGTCCTTGGTGTTCTCCGCGAGGTCGCAAAGCTGCTGACTCTTCTCTTCGAGTTTGGTGCACCGTTCGGTCAGCTCGAAGACCTTTTCCTCGGCTCGGGACCTGCGTGTTTGTAAAAAAAAAAAAATTGAAATTGATATCGACAAATTTTTGTTTACCATTTCGAAGTCGCACCTGGCTTCCTTTTCCGCTGTAAGTTCTTTCTCAGTGTCTTCAAGCTGCTTCGAGAGTCTCTTGATGGCCTCACTGGACTCGGCCTCTTTCTGGTCGATTTTCTTTTTCAATTCATTGACCCTGATCAAGAGACATCTGTCGATTAGTGGGATTGCATGTTCGGTAGTAACATAGAAAACAACCGTGATTCGAGACTGTCTCGCTGCTTCTCCGTCTTCGCGACGAGGCTCTCGCTGTTCTTCATCGCCTTGTGCATGTCCTTGCTACGGGCCTCGAAGGCCGCCTCCTTCTGCTTCACCAGGTTATCAAGGGACTTGAGACTGCCCTGAAGCTGCTGGATCTTGGCCTCGTTGGAGTTCGCGTGGCTCTCGAGTTCGCGTATCTTGGTCCTGGCTTTCTGAAGCTGCGTCTCAACCGCGCTCTTCCGCTCCTTGATTTGGGCGACCTTCTCCCTCTCAGCGTCAAGTTCCTCGACAGCCGATCTGAGCTTCTCCCTGAGCTCTCTGACCAGCCCTTCGCCCGAGTTCTCGAGCTCGGTAATATGACTCCTGTAGCTCTCGTGCTCGGTCCAAAGTGCCAGGATGTTCCTCACGAGCTCGCCGATCATGTCACGCTGCTTCGAAGCCGCTTCCTCGAGTCGCTTCTGGAGTGCCTCGACCTCCTCGAGTTCGTGACTCTCGAGCTGCTTGGCCATTTCCGAGTCGAACTTGGCGCTGTTTCCGGTGCTGAATTCGGCCAGCAAGCCAATCATGTCGGCCCGTTTGTCCAGCGCTTCCCGACACACGTTGCCACTCAAGCTCGTCAAATCGTTCAGCTTTTCTTCGAACGTCGCCGCGAAGTCGTTCGCCACCAAGGACGTCAATGTGCAGTGATAGAACAGCCGTTCACCAGACTCGCCATCGCAGAACCCCGACGTTTCTCGAAGGGCATCGTTCCTGACCACCTGGACCTTCTCTACCTTCCCCGGATCCTTCAAACCTGCCGCGATCACCTTATCCCGGAGCTCGGAAATCTCTTCGTACAAGTCCAGGGCTTGTTTCTGGAAGGTCAAGTGTAATCGTGACCACTGCAAAACAATCTATAATCTCATTGATCTCACCTGCTTGTCGGTCAGTTCCTTCCTGAGGGACGTGTACTTCTGCCTCTTCGTTGCGAACTGATTCTCCAATTGTCGTTTCTGCAGAACCGTGTTCATCCCGGGCTTTGGCTTGATCGTCGAGACGCTCGAGGAGGCTCCATTTTTTATCATCCCACCACGTCGCAGCCCCGTGAACGTCGGCAAAGCCGAGATTCGACTCCGGGGTGTTTGGTCTCCAAGATTCGACTGAGACGATGTCTCCTCCGAGTTCGTCGGCTTGGTCGGTGCCGCTTCGCGATCCTGTTGCGCAGTACCGGAAGCCTGAACACCCTGAAACGCAATTTAACGACTATCCAGCCTACGCTGAACCGCAAAACTAATTATATCGACTTCCCGGTTGTCTAATGGCCCGCGAAACGGCCCATCAGACCTCCGGAAATGCCCATTCATCATTTTGCAAGTCGACGTTCGACTGCCCTCAAAACGCGAAAGTACATCGTTAAACTGGCATCGTCGGTACGAACGTCGAACTCACGTCTGACGAGGACTTTGGACATGTCGCCTGCTGGTGGGTGCTGATCGGCAATTTCGGCCCGAGGGCGGGCGTCGAGCACCTTGGGATTACCGATTTCGATCCTTTTCCACCGAGGCGAGTTATCGAGGCGCTTGATGCTCTGGCTGAAACGAATACGTGACTTTGACGCTCATTCATTCACGAGGTATGCGTGAATCGACGAAGCAGGTTGAATGAATGACTTACTGGTAGACTCGGTTCGCTGGGATGTCGATTTTCCCGCGGCTGAAGTCGTCGACATTGTTCGTCAGTTTACATATTTAACGGAATTTTTTTTATATAACTTGGCGCGTTTATGCTTTCCGGGATGTAGAATTTTTTTTCATCTATATACCGATTTAAACTGTGATTTTGAAATTCGGGCACACCTGCTTGACGTCTAAACAACGCTCGCCTGTCATGGCAACACCTCGCGGCGTTCGCATGTTCCAGATCTCCGCATCACCGTCGCTCTGCAATCACAGCTTTAATTTTCGCCATCTTATCACGATTTTTTACAACAAAGTCTCGATTCTTCACATGCGAGCAAGCCATTGAATTATATTGATGAAAGAATGTCCTTTTTTGTTGTTCTTGGCACTCGTAACGAACTCAAGTTATAAAGAACTGTCCAGTTTCTAGTTTAATGAAAAAATTTTCATCACTCGTTCAAAAAACTGCTTGAGAAATTTTACATTTATCAAAATTGATAACACCGATAACAAATGCGATAATTTAAGATTGTCTCCAATTTATAACTACAATAACCGTGATTTTATCACATGTCCTTTAATTCCCTCAGTCAAGTCTTGTTCCAGTATTTAAATTTTACTTAATCAAGATCGTTAGGCAGCTAATTTCGTGATCATAAATAAAATTTCATTTCCTCCCGTTTCGAATTGCCCAACGGTTTTTCAATCCCGAGGTAAAAATTTCTCAACTGCTTTCAATACGAATTAAAAACCGTCGATCTTATAATTCAAACTTGAAACAGGCAAACGGTTTTTCAACCAATACTAATCACGTGGCGATCGTTTTCAATCTTCAATTTTCACTCTTCTTTTTCTTTTCTTTTCAGTCTATCGATTCCTCATGCTCTTCGGTTTATCTATTTTCAATGCCTGATTGGAAAGTGGAAAAAAAAAACCCAAAAGAAATAAGATAAAATAAAATAAAAAATATCCCCTTCGTTAGCGAGTATAATTTTTAGCCTCCGGCCGTTTTATTCTCATTATAGAATACCGCGCAGCTACGACGACGTCGACGACGATGTCGACGACGATGCTACGTATACCGACAACCCTTCTCCGCATTGGCCTGCAGCTTATGAGCTCGTATTTTAGACTCAAATATTTATATCAAGTTTCCGGTTGCATCAACCTATGCATAAACAGACCTGTGCAACGTATATAGTTATAAACCTATAGTTATAAACCTGTGATAGAGCAACAAACCTATAATGAGTTGCAGCCCCACGACGATTGGCATCCAATCGAACGTCCCCGCTTGGCAATCGTCCAAGGATTTTCCAATAGCACACAAACGAGCTTCCAAAGGACACCCCGACGACTAATAGCCGATAGCTTTATCGGCGCGACGGCTTCCTTGGATTATCGCAACGAAGGAAAACAGTGAGGAAAAAATAAGCTCTGAAAAAAAAAAAAAAAATTTCTTTATACAGCCGAAGAGGTGATTTTAAGGCGAGAATCGCTTTCCAACAGGAACTTCAAATATCCGCGGATATTTTATAAACATTATACAGTTTTAATTGACTCGGAGGACGTTTACGGGGTAAAAGTTAATTGCCAAAAACGTGTACCGCAAGTTTGTTTTGACGGATCTCGCTTCGGTAGATTGAAACAATTTAATGCGTGCTCACACGCCAGATCAAAGGTCAAACCAATCAACCCGAACTTCCTAGATCTGACTAGAGAAGGCATCATCGTTGAAACCGTTGTTAGGATACGGGATAATTATTCATCGTAGATATAATTTATCATATTTGAAATATCGATTAATTATTAGAACCAGTCGAAGTATTATAGATCAAGTGAATTACTTACGGTACAAATCGCTATGAATTTTTTGTGTGTAGAGAAAAAAGAAGAATGAGTGGAAAAATTGACTTGAATTACGAAAGACGACACGACAATAAAGGTGATTTTCATCCCCCGCACCCCGTGCTATTAAGGGGTCTACCCAACTGACGAGCTAAAAAAGGGTTTTTTCAAAAATTTTTGATAATAAGTTTTGTTAGGCTTAATAAATACACTCTCGAGTTACATTGAAGAAAATTTTTTTTACTGATTTTAATCACGTTTTATACATGAAAATCGTAGTTGAAAATCAGTCTGAAAAAAAGGTAGGTCTGGAAAAATGGTTAACCTGAAACCAAAATATCGACCGGTTTGAGATTCAGGATGTTAATGGCCTCCGAATGAATCATACGATTTTTGATACTCGCACAATTAACAAAATGGCAAATATTTTTCGAAAACGTTGAGAAAGACCGCCTTTTTGCCGTTTTTTGCGGAAAAAAAAAATATATATATAGTTAAAATCAAAATTTACAAAAACTCATGATTCATTCCAAGGCCATTAGTATGCTGAATCTAAAAAGGTTAACCATCTCCGGGAAATCATCACCACCGTAGATTCACCTTTTTTTCAGACCGATTTTCAACCACGATTTTCGTGTATAAAAACTGATTAAAATCAATAGAAAATATTTTTTTTCATGTAATTCGAGAGTGTATCCATTAAGCCTAAAAAGCCAATATTAATTGTTACATTTAAAACTTAAAAAAAAAAAATTCTTGACAAAATCCTTTCTCTTTTTGCTCGTCAGTTGAGTAAACCCCCCTTATGTTCTAAGTATTAACTATATTCTATAGAAGTCCACACCATTTTGATGCTAATTTCAAAACCACGTGGTGTCAAGAACCAATAATTAAATGTATAATTCTACACTAATCTGTCTGGAATTTTTATTGACACTGATCAATTTTATAACAGTGTACTTTGTTTTTTCGGACTGCTTGCAGCTGATTCCGCAAAGAGTCTTCAGTAGAAAAAACCGCGGAGCTTAGAGGGATTTGCGATTTCAAAGAAATTAGAGAAATCACCATAAAGGAACGTCGCAAAGTGGTCGGCAAAATTAGAACCCTCTATACATACATACATATATATATTTATGTAGATGTATAGGTCTCTACGTAGATCAGATGTTCTGCTACGTACTTTTGGAAGATGCGGGCTGCGCATGAGTGGATTCGTCACGCGCCGATCAGAAAGTAGTCTAAGTCAGTCAGTGGCAGGCCGCAGTCTGCTGCCGGATCGCAAGCTCTACGGTTCTAGTCGCTTTCTGATTGCAAGCAACTGGCACGCGGCTCGTGTGTCACATGTGTTTTGTGAATTGAATTTTTACGATACGGTTCAATCGTGTCGCGCAAGATATCCGCAAGTAGAATAAGGACGCTGCGTCGGCGATCCTGATTGGTAAGTTGGTTCTTGTAATATTGTTAATTCGGAAGCAGAATGTGGACAAAGTTCGGCTCAAGTTTACTTGGATCCTTGATCAAATATTCTCGTTTTCGTTTCTATAAAAGCGTTTAGATTAATGTTACACCGTCGAATTATATCTGGAAAAAGGAAGAAACTTCACTCGCTTATCTTTATGGTTTTAACGATCAGTTGAATATTTCACTTGATTTCCTTTTCGTGCTTGAAGATTTACGATGTTTTCAAAAGTTACACAGGAAACTGATATTTTCTCGGAGGTCGCGTTTTTCGATGTATTTCAATATTCAAGTCGATTGCGGGATTAGCGAGATCAAGTTTCTCTTCTTTAACATTTGAATTCAAAGATCTAATTCATGATTTGTTTTTTTTCAAATTTAAATTCTTGTTTTAAATCCATTTATATGTATACTGTCTGGGTTAATATCGACGTTCTCTCTCTGACACAAAGTTGAACTAACGACGTCTGATTGTCTTGATTATGTAAACCGATACATTCGAAGCTCGGAAATATTCCTCTGACGGACAGCTCGATGCAACAGCTATTCGTAAAAACGAAGATTGAATTAATCGGAAAAAGGATACCGGATTGAGTGTCTGCATCTTCATCAATAAATAATTTAAAAAAATATTACCATGGTATCGATCGAAAGGGATGAAAGAAATTTTTTTTTAAATCAGCTGATCATTTCTCGAGCGATAAAAAATGGACGGATATTTTTGTTTTTTGAAAAATAGTTTCGCGCCAAAAACATATTTTCAATCCATTCAATTATTTTTGATCGATGGAATTTTTTTTTCTGAAAAAAAAAAAATCTATATCCGTGTTTTCATCGGCGCTGCTGATTTATCTCTACACCGATGAGCTGAGTGAAAAATGAATGAATCTAACAACCGCAGGATTTGATTAATTATTGTAACGTAACGTACCTGCTCCCTTTACAACACGGTTCAAAAGTCAAAGAGAAAACCGATATTCGAATCCCTGAAATGACCGTCGAACGAAATGCTTCACGAATGTGGGAAATAGTGTGTAAATTCAGCAAAACGCGATACTTAAAAAATAACCGACCAAATTGGGTTCAGCCAGACATGCTGCGCGATATGAATACGTTCAAAGGACACCTCGACATCCATCGGGCGGTTCTGTGAACCGGATACGAATATTCTCGAAACGACATGTATTCCGAAATTTACACAAGAAGTCAACTTTTCCAATAAAAACCTAAAAAAAGTGCGAAAAATTGCTATCAACAAGCGATTCGACTCGACTTCAAAAATTTACACGATTGTCAAATTATTTCCCGCCATTACCCACGCACCACCATTAACTTGTTTCGTTTTCATTGGCACTTTTCAACCCCTTTAATCAGTTTTCACATTTCCCGAGATCCATTTATTCCGTCCCACTTTCATGGAGCTGCGGATGTTAATCCTCATTGATTTTTCCTATTGGCCAACCCCGCGTTTGCTCTTGGCAACAGGTTTCTCCAGATTAGATTAACCCAAGCACGTTTCTAAGTAATCCTCGACCCACTCGAGGATGCATATATCTGTATAAATTCGAACTACACTCGCATGCTTTTACTCGCAAGCAATTTGCCGATAACAGAAAGCGAAAAAAAGAGACGATACTTGTCCTGTCTTCTCTTCCCCCCCCCTCTCCCCCCTTTTGCTCAGATTCACAATAGGTTTGGAGCAATTAAACCTCACTTTTTGACCCCTTTTCTCGCTCCCACTTGAGAGCTTCCGTTTCCGCCGGAGAGCCGCAGACCTCGAAGTCCGATTCTGAACACTTTTGTCCTTATTTGGCCCTTTCATCCCTCCCATACTCGTCTGGATTTTCCCGGGGACAGATTGGCCCGTAAAAATGTCTCTTTGAATCGGACTTGAGAATCCCGATCCCGGAGACCCGGCCAAAAAGAAGGGTGGCAGCCCGCAAACTGAACCCAAGGATATAGCCAGCATAAATCGTCCGCTGCCGAGCAAAGTCCGTATTGGGAAATAAATTTCTTTTACCCTCAACCGAGCTCTGAACGTAGGGGCGGGGGTGGCGGCTATCGGTTCGGATAAAAGAGGAGCAGATCTCCTCTCTCGTTCTCTTGCCTCGGGAGAATCAATTGTTTTCAGAGTTACAGCCACTTCCGGTCGGTCCATCCACCGACCGTTCGCGATCGCTCGTTTCCACGAGCTCAATATCACTTTCAGGGGGTTTTAAGGGGGTGCTGAACGCGCTCTGTAAACGGCGAATAGAAGTAATTGATCAGCGTTATATAGTTGCTCAAAAGTAGTGAAATTCTTTCTCCTCACTGACAGATTCCGCTGCCGGGAAAATCCCCGATCAGATATTCGTCGAAAATCCCGGGTAGAATATTGGAGGTAAATCCTTTCCAAGAATCGGCGTTTGAAGGATTTTACTTTCACCAGAACCCTCAGGTTTTTTTTCTCCCGTTTCATGGCTTCATGGCTTCAGGTATCTTCCAAAAAAAGCGTGATCAACGAAGTCTAACTACATTCCACGTCACTCTTCTCGATACCCTCATTATACTGGATCCACTCCTCCGGATATTCGCGTGGCGTCGCGCCAACCCAAAGTCAAATGTTACGCCCCATATAATCTGGTCAGATTCAGTTTGAACCTGTGCTTTTCCATACATGCTGACGCTTGGATTCACGGTTAAGGGTCCGACCAGGTGAAGAATTGATCAACACTTCCCAAAGCCTGAATCAGCAGTCGTTAACCAATCCAATCCTGGTCTCTTAAGGGGTTGCAAGAGATTTCGAACCTGCAAGTAGATCCACCGTCGTAATCCTGAAACGATATGAAAAATGGAAAAGCAGATGAAACTTCCAAATCTGCAATGTCACCTTAAGAAAGAAGAGGTTCAAGTCTCCTTAGCGATCCTTGGCTCTCGAATTTCGTTCCACCGCAGTGGGTTATATTAACAGCAAGGAGGGGGGAGGGGGGGGGGGATTCGCCGATATTATAGGTGTGTGTCTCCTTGTCTTTGTCGTTGACATTCCAAATGTTGGGGCGGCGTGCCAACTTGGAAGTTAGAACCGCGTACTTACTCATGAGTCACTAGATCCAATCCAACCGCAGCGACGCACAACGGCTCGTTACTCTTCTTCTTATCGCGGAATAACTTACTTTCCATTTTTTTTTATTGTGATAATCAAGTCTGCTGTAGAGGAGGAGTTTCTTGTAGGAACAGCAACCTTGAACCTTGAACCTTAACCTTGAACTCGCGTTGTTCTGGGCGATTTTTGATAGGTAGGGTAACCCACAGCCATGACAGACGTGGTTTAATGGAATGGAAAGAAAGCACTAAGTCTCGACACCGATAGCTTGGAATTTATTGTGCCATTGTCGTTTATCGCGGAGTGGAGAAACGGCGAGAATCCAGTATCGTCGAACGCATTTGGTTCTGGCTTGTCTAAAGCTAGATCCAAATTATGCGAGTCCCGAGTCCGTGATTTTGGTACCGGAAAGGTGCCCTCGAACTTGATTCTCTCTCTCTATCTCTCTATCTCTCTTGTCGTAATTAAATTTCAAAAGGCTGATCATTGTTATTCTTCTTCTCGACTTCGTTACTTTCTCACAGTCATCAAGCTGCCGCCGCCGCGCAAACTCTCTTCCTGGAATTTTCATTAGCGTCTGGGAGAGTGAATGAAGCTTGTTAACTCCCGTCGACTAATCGTTATAGTCGACAGCTGTAGAAACTTTGTGACGCATATGTTTCGCTTGATGAAATTGTTTTTCGGTTTTGAACAAACCCCGTTCGGTATCCCCAACATCAGGCACCTACGACCCCAGTTTCTCATGGGAAATGCGCTCAGAATTCACTGTACCTACCTACACTGCGATCTTGTTAATGGTGTGAAAACTCTTGCAGGGAACGATGCTTCGCGAATCGGTGTGGATTCTGTTCCTGGTTTTGGCTGCTTCCTGCACCCGACAAGCTGCCGGAAAATGTGACCGGAAACCAGACGATGCGACAAAGCAACAGAGCCATCCTGGGGATAAATTTCGGATTATTGTGTCCGAGTACAACAGAACCGATCCCATCAATCACTTCGAATCAAGGACTAAATACGTGGGTAAGTCTCGAGTATATTATTTCCAAATTTAAACAACAAAATCGTTTTTAAATCCCTATTTTGCCGCGTCTAGTTTCCTGATTTAGACCAATGTTTTGGCGAATTTCGTCAAACTGAAATTGAACTGAAGTTACACTTAGATTTTACGGTGTAGTTGAGAATTTTTTACCCTGGATTTTCACTGTAGTTGCGTTTAAAAGCGTACCAAAATTCCAACGATAAATCGGTGAAATAAAAATTTTCGGTAACCGATCGTTAATTCAAGGGAAAGAAATTGTTCTTATAAAATATGAGTGAATTTGTTAAATAATTGTATTTCTTTTTTTTTTAAGTAAAAGAAACTTATTTTCAAGTTAAAAAGTACTGCACTTTAATAATAAAAAAAAAAGTTGTAATTTGAACAAGTCTTACCTCGTAAATATTAGAATAAAAAAAAATTTCAACGATTCAAAAAAAGAGAAAAAAAATTTCCGTCAAAAATTATTCGACGGAACTTCTAATTCGTGATTATTCGTGATTTCGGTAGAACTATACGGTGTAAAAATTTCACAAACTGCACTGAAAAATTGAGTGGAGTTTGAGTGATAATCTGTAATATTATTCTAACATCACTGATTTTATCGTCCATTGAAAAAATGCAATATTAACGATATGTATCGCGAAAAATACAGAAAACATCGTCGTTTCCCTTTTTCGCAGCAGATGTCGGAAGCTGTGTGCGAAGGCGTGCCCAGTCTGTGCTCAGGGTCTTAGTAAAATTCTGCAATTACCCACCAGCGGGATGTTTTTGCGACCAAGTTTTACTCCCGCTGTTTATTTCTCAAGACTCGAAACGCGAGACGGAAAGTTTGAAACGATTATTGCTGTGTAGCTTGTGCACGTTTCATTACGGGTACAAATATAAACGCGACCGAGTTTTCGGGAGAAAGGAAGAAACAGGATCGTTACACGAGGACGATTTGAGACTTGATTTTCGAATCAAGCTAACCGGCGAAACTCGAACCTTATATACACGTATTTATGAGATTCAAATTACCCGCAATAATAATATTCCCAGACACGATTTCACAGGTGTTAACAATTTACCGAATTATTACGAGTTCGCATTATAATTGCCACTGACAATGAAATTCACATTCTCACGTCGTGAAAGGATCACACCTGGGATCATTCGACTCCTTGAATCGAAAAACGTGCAGCTTTTCGAACATATTCAACGACGCAATGTTCAAATCTTGAAGAATCTCGAGCCTGTAATTTGTTACTCACGTAAAAATCAGCTATTTATAATATGCAACCCCCCCCCCCCCCCCCCCCTTAAGTGCATCAGTGATCGATGAAATGAAGCCGCTAAGATCGCACTTGAGCTATTTTCAACCTACTTCTATGTACCATGGTGTGCCTAGGAGTGCAGCTTCTTTCTCCAAAAAAGTTTCTCTCTCACGTTGGGCTGGACTCAAGTAAGACGTGTACCAACGGCGGCAAAATACCCTAGATCGGTGGTGATTAATTGTTGCAACGTTGAATCTGCGTGGGGAAAAAATGAGCGGGAGTTTGAATAACTCACACGACAACTATGCATGATGACATTCGCTGGAAACATAATTCCCTAGCAATATAGGGATTTATTTAGACAGTTGGACGTTTTCACGTCTCATTTGAAGACATTGACCTCGAAGAAAGGGACGTGTCGTAGGAATTCTAGGCACACCGTGTACACTCACGTATAATTATGTGGGAATAAAGATTGCATCAGCAATTATTATGCACTACATTGATAAAGATAATGTAACAGATAATAACTACAATAGAGTCAATTTTCAATCGAAGAACATTTAATATTTCGTAATCATTTTTAATCTCTTCTCTGACGGCGTTTGTTGTATAAAACGAGAGGAAAAAAAATTTAATCGTCACAATTAACATGTTACATACGGCTTAACGGAGGGCTGCAGGAGCAAAACATCGCGCAGGGGTGAAAGCGTCGATTAATCGCTTAGCTTGTACAAACAGCGAACCCTGATACCCGAAATCCGTACGGTGAGCCATTAAACACGAACCCCGAATCCCCCTTTCGGATTGGCCCGTTTTGCATCTCTTGTGGCACCACTGTGAAAACAGATGAAAAAAAGTATTCGAAACGTTTTTCGCCCTTTTTTTTTTTAATTTTATTACCTCTTTTTTTCAAATCAATTTTTCATTTCTATAACGGATAAGACATTTGTACAGGTAAGATTGAAATCGCTTCGGAAAGTTCATCCTTTAAGTGAGACGTATACCAACTGTCTATATAAATCCCTATATTCCTAGGGAATTATTTTTCTGGCGAATGCTAACCTGCTGCTAACTCGTCTGAGTTATTTAAAGTCCCGCTCATTTTTTCCCCACCCAGATTCAACTTCGCAACAATTAATCACCACCGATCTAGGGTATTTTCGCGCCGTTGGTACACGTCTTACTTAAGTCCAGCTCAGCGCGAGGGAGAAACTTTTTTGGAGAATGAAGCTGCGTTCCACTACGTCTTGGAGTACAAAGTGATTCGCGGTCGTATTTTCATGTAAATTAGCCTCGGTCACTCGCTTCTTATAAATATTTTCCCATCTAAATTACCGCCATTTTAGAAAATTTTCCAAGCGAAGGTTGGCTCGCATAAGCACCAATTCTTAGGGGAGAGAAAGAGACAGACGGAAAACGAAGTACGGAATGATGATTCAGACCGAAATTTTTTTTCTTCTCTCGCAACGCTCTCCTTCCTCACCAGCATATTTCCTCCTCCTGGATGCAGGACTCCCGCATTTTGCGGGCGTTACGTGTCTCCGCGAAGCTTCAAGTACCTCTGAAAGCGGCTCATCCGGTCCTAAAACGGCGCAAGCTCGCCGAGGACTTCTTCGAGAAATTCCAGAGGATTGAATCTCCGAAGAGCCGCTACCGTTGTTCGGATTTCCGGAGATTATCCCTGAGGCGAAACGCCAAATTCAGGGATGATTCTTCGCGCCAGAAAACGTATCTTCATATCCGATTCTGCGGAAAAGTTTTATTTTATCTGTCGTAAGTAAACGGAGGAAAGTAAGAATGGTTAAAAAAAAATAATTATATCACGGCGAGTGAGATATGGAAAGTTATTTAAAATCGAATGGCAGGAAAATGGCGAACAGAATTTTCCAGACGACGACCTTTTCACCGGAAACTGACCTTTGCGCTCGTGTTTATCCCGGTAAGGATCGAACGATCCCGGGAAATTACCTCGAGGAAATATTTCTGCAAAGTTCACCTTTTCCAGAGTTCACTGCTGGCGGAAACGCCTCGAGTCGATTGAAAATCGAATTTCCCTGAGATGTGAAAATGAGAAATAAGTTTAAATAATTTGTATACGGGCGCGCAGTTTATACCAAGAATCGTTTCGCATGGTGATATGTATGTATTATGCATGAATATACGTTTGTATGTATGTACATGTGGAATGTACGCGTATTGCTGTTATATGTATAAAACAGGACATGCGGACTACGGCCTTATGCAAATCGCGGAATTATCAGAGGCGCTACATCCTTCTGGCGGTCGTCCAAAACGCCTCCGAGGCTGGATTATAGGCATCAAGCTCGATTAAATTAACGCGCGTTGCGAGCAGGGCCGGGATATTTATAGTAAATAAGTTAATAAACAAACAAGAATTTCATTTACATTGCTAATTTGTCTGTGCTTGTTTTATACAGCGGTAATTTCGGTCATTATGTGCACGGAAAAGGGGATCAAGAAAACCTCCATACAGACGTTGAATGTAATACGTATAATACGAGACATTCGTTTAGAAATCGGACAGATTTGGATAAAAATTGACCGACACATTTTGATTTAGCTGAATTTTTTTTACGGGTTCTATATTCTAGAAAAAAAGAGTTACGTAGTAGAGGATTTTTTTTTTTCATACATTTTCGAAAACAGACGGGATCGAAAATTTGAGAATCTAGTGATTTTTGGCTTGGAAACTCATTTTTGATTCCATTTTAAGGTAGAAAATTCTTCTTTTATTTCACTTTAAAGCCAAAAGAATAAATTTTATTAAAAAAATAGTTTCATTGAAAATTATTATCAAATTTATATTATTATGTACATACAATTAAAATGCTTAAATTGATGTTTAACAATTGCCTCCACCTCATAGCGAGTTCTTAGTCTCCAACTCATATTTCTTTCTTTTTTTTTTACCTAAAACGCGTAAAAAAAAATTCAGACAAATCAAAAATGTGTCGGTCAGAAAGGTGTTCGGTTTTTTAAAAAAACATCCCATACACGAATAGAAAAAAGTCTCCCAGCAAGTCCACTAAAATTTTTGGCTTGATTTAGGTAACAATTTTTTAACGTATTACTAAGTAAGAAAGAAAAAAAAAAAAAAACTTATAGAATACAAATTAAATGTTGATATGACAATCAAATATCAAAATTCTAACAGTCTATGTAGCAGGTATATAGGTACGCAAAAAGTCCAGGTGGTCGAAATTTTCTCCCCCACAAAAAAAGGAAGAGAGAATAAAAAAGAAAAGAAAAAAGTACGTTGCACCTGTCATTCGACCAAACGCGAATTATTGACGAACGAGCAATTATCGGAAATTGACGCTTCATTGAGCGTGAAACTCGACTGATACCAAATCGGTGTAAAATTTTTTTACTCTCTCTCTCTCTCTCTCTCTCTCTCTCGCTTTCGCGTTTTTTTTTTTTGCAAGCTGAGAAAAGGGGTCGTAAACCGGTTTGGAAATTTCAACTTTTTAATACCCTACGTCCGACAAGATCGATTATAATAACATCAGGAGTGAGAGTTGAGCCGTATTTAAAGACGCGCCCCCTTATATGAAATTCTCCCCCGCAGTACCTAGGGGTGGGATAATGAATTGACGCTGACAGTAATTTCTTAGCGACGTCTCATCGCGATTGTAGAAATTAAGCCGGGGGTAATTGCTTTAACGATTCTCAATCCCTTGTCGCTATTCTCGGATTAATTGTTATACTCTCTAACAACCCCCTCGACTTCCGCACCATCCGATCCTTGACGCGATATCTTCGTTATTATAATCGAGGGATGTGCGGGAATAAGGAACGCGATTAAGGAAGCGAAAAATACGCTTTCGTCGACGTTGCATTCGCCATTCGTTTGATTTCACAATTTTTACTCACGTCGTTATACTCACATTTTACTCAAACGTTTCACTCAAACAGACGCAGATATATCGTGTAACTAAAACATGTGGATGTGTACCAACACTCGCTGCGTCATGCAGCGGGATGGCTAATTAGTCATCCGACGCTGTCGCGAAGGCCTTAGTTAACTGCCTTTTCACGGCTAATTCCTGTAATTCAGGGTTATGAGAATAAACTGTTGTTTTACTCGCAATCAGCAATGCGTGCAGCAATCGTGCAGGAAACTGTGTAACAATGCGAACGCGACGTCTGACGCAACGGTACGTCACCCTAATCGCAATTGCCCCGAATGACGTTCGAGTTTGGCAAATTTTTTTATCCCTTGATGTGTTGTACTTGTAGGAATATATATATATATTAGGGTGACGCAAAACAACCGGCTATTTGTTTTTTTTTTTTGAGTCTTGTGTAACAAAATGTTAGTTTTTTATTTTTTAAGAGCCCACTCCAAAGGACCGTTCCAAAAAAATTTTCAAGAGTTCGCTTTTTTTTTTTAAATTTTTTCTCGTTACGGCATAATGTTATAGACAAAACAAAAATAAGTTTCCGAAAGTTTCAGTTCAAAATTTGAATTTTTAAAGGTCACTCACAATTTTTTTTCAATTTTTTGGTGCATTTCTTTAGATCTTTTCGAGCGACCTCTTAATATTCATATTAAAATTTCATAAATTTTTTTTCTTTAATTTAGTAAGAAAGAATCGATAACAATACACCACGACGTGAATTAAAAATCAAACAAAATACTGAAAATATATTTTTTTTAATTTAATTTTTTGACGATTTTTGACATTTTAAAAAATTTGGAGCGACCTCTTCAAATTTTTCTTTTTGAGCTGTCCTTTGGAGTGGGCTCTTAAAACGTCAAAAACTAACATTTAGTCACACGAGGCTCAAAAAAAAAAGTCGCTTTTTTTGCGTCACCCCAATATAAGACGAGTGCGAAGAGAATAAGGAGGAACAAGACGATGCAAAGCTTGGAAAAATGAGCGGAGAAAACTTACGGGTAAAAAGAAAGACCCCGGTTAAACCGCAAGGTGAAAACAGTGAAAACAGTTAAAGCACCCTCCTTGCCCTCCGCGAAGCTCGAGGTTCGCCTTAAGAACCTTGAATTTTTCATCTAATGGGCCGAGAGTGCGCTGGTATAGCTTTATGTATTTGAGAAGACCCGGGAATTCGTGAAGCCATAAAACTACGCGCTATGCCCTCGTCGTTTCTTTGCAGGTACGTATTATACGTATTCCCGAATGCCTGCCTGTAATACCATATCATGCTACCTGTGATGACGATATGCCGAAATCATGTGGAGAAGATTTTGTCTGTCGCGATTCTCTCTCTCGATTCTATTTTTTTTTTATTCCCTAAACCAATGTGAAATCATATTTCAAAAATTCAAGATGGAAGACACGGTATAGCCGATGAAAAATTCAAATTTCATTGAATCTGAGCAAAAAAATCGATGCAGAGGCTTTTGGGGCTGCTCATTGGATCCGCCATAATGAATTTTTGAAATCTGATTTTAAATTCGTAATCAGCGAGCCCAACAACCCCTGGACGACAGAGTTTCTTCTGCGGATTCGATCGAATTTGAAATTTTCGTCCGCCATGTTGGATCCGCCATCTTTAAGTTTTGAATTCCGATTTCAAATTCGTTATCAGCCACCCAAAAACTTGCAATTCATGTAAAACGTGTATTCAACAATTATTCCTTTTCTAACAACAATAATTTGCATTATACCGTAATAATAAATATTCGGATAGCACCGAAAATAGCAAAAAACTGCAAAGAAATATTTTGAAAATTTATCTAAATACGTAAAAATGTATATGAAATAGGTGGGAAGAATACTCACCACCACTATGACTCGGAGGGTTGAAAGCACAGCTGATACTCGCAAAGGGCAAACTAGACCCTCGGCTGATCGTGAGTGGAAGCCACCTTGAGCTGGAAGCCTTGAATGACGGAACGCGTCAGGCCGCACATGCTGCAGACCTTATATCGCCGTTCAATAACGCGGTCGTATATTTCTCGCCGAAAATTATATTCGGTTTAAGGGAGGACTGCAGTGAAATTTTGATAATATCGAGTTTTTGATTTTTTAAACGACAAAAAAATGTGTGACCAAAAATTCCTCCCAACAAAATTTAGATTATCGTTGTATGTGCGGTGAAAAAAAATTTCAATCTCCTGCGACGAAAGTGTATATGCGCAAAAAAATTTCAGCGTACCGTTCCGAAAAATTTCGTGCCCATGCACTTTCGTCGCAGGAGATTGAAATTTTTTTTCACCGCACATAACACCATAATCTAAATTTTTTTCGGAGGAATTTTTTATCTCATCTTTTTTAGTCATTTGAAAAACAAAAAACTTCATATCGCCAAAATTTCATTGAAATTCTCTCTTAAACTTGAGCTTCACGGTGTAAAAATATGCTTATGTCACTTTATTTTATCTCACAAAAATATTTCGTTTCGCACTATTTCAGCATATCCCCGCATTCGCGAATTTCTGCGACGGAGTAAGTGGCGCTTCCGGAACTCGGAAGTAGGTACGACGGTGGTCGTTGAACTGTGCGGGTAAAACCGAAATTAAACGAAGAATTTTTAGCGGGTCGAATTAAGGGATTATATACAGTCAGGAGGCTCAAAAAATCGATTTTTCAAGAATTTTTCTTGAGAAAACCTTTTAATTTATTAAAGTAAAAATTTGTACAAGTAATATGGTAACTTTTAACTTTATTTTAACATTTTTTATTAAAGTAAAAATAATTATTTTTAAAGCTGTTATATAGCTGATCTTCGGGAGAAAGATCAGCTGTAATTGATGGAAGGGACAAGCAAAATAATAATTTTTGACAAAACGGCGGCTTCTCAAAAAAGAAAAAATCGATTTTCGACAAAAATTTAGACTCTAAATTGTTTATAAAATGGCAAATATTTACCGGTGAGTAAAAACCTTCGATTAATTATTAAAAAGTATACTTAAAAAGCTTGTATTAAAATTTGAGACTGATCGCTTCAGTCGTTTCCAGGAAATCTTGCTCACCGTCTTTAGAAACACAGTTTTGAGAAAAATGCGTTTAAATTTTCAGAAGCACTTTACATGTAGTAGAATATTTTAATTTTTTTTTTTTTCTTTCAACTTACATCGAATTGTCACGTAAATACACGTACATTACGAAAATAAAATTAAAAGGAAATGTATTTTTCACAAATTTTAACCGTATACAACCCCTTAATCAACTCGATCACGCTGCTTAATTTCCGCCCTTTTACACCGTGCGCCTTTATTTTATAAATTTTTCCACAACTTTAGTTGAAACCCCTGTATTTAGGAGTGTATCGTTGCGATTTTCACGGTCTCGGTATCATCAATTAAGGCATCATTACCCACCGGCTGGTGGACTGCAATTATTTGCCTGAGAGAATCGTAATTATTCAAACGGCGTGAATTAAAACCTGGTATAATTATATCATTCGGGGAAATTTTCTTCTCGTTTTTACTTTGCTCCTTGTACATCCAAAGACGCTGAAACATTTTCCACTCTAAATTGTAACGCGTACGTCTACTTGTAATGAATAGTTGCACACGCAACGACGATCAAAAATTCACTTTTATAACATTAATGCGAATTTAAAACCTCTTCGGGTTCCTCGTATACTTTCTTTTTACCATTTCACCGATGATACTCATTTGGGAAACAATTTTCCATTTGGATGATGAAAAGGGAGTGAAAAATATTTATTCCATAAAAGGGTTAAGTTATATTCGACATATCTATGTATAATAAATTAATAACTAACGTAATTTTTCGATCCCGAATGTTTTTCTTCGTATTAAGAAAAAAATAAAATAAAAAAAAAAAGACGATCGCCTTCCGTTTTTTTTCTTCCAATTCGTAAACCTGGCGTGAAAATCTCGAATATCCGTTACATGGGTACGTATGTACCTGTGGGTATAATGGATATATATATGTATGTATATATATATCTTGGAGATATATTATTCCGGGCACGTACGCGAGCTCATTTCAATCTGTGCCTAAAGGAACGGTGAAAGAAAACTTTTAGCGAAAATCGTGTGACTCCGGAATCCCAAGTTTTATATTAATGCACTTCCGCCCACGGTTCGTCGGTCTGACGTAGGTATAACGGATTTTCGTGAAAGTTGAGTCGCGGTGAAAGGAAGCGTCGTGATTTTCTGAAGAAAGTTTTTTTTTTTTTTCTAATTTTTTTTTTTTCTCATCTCACAATCAGATAAGACAAATTCGTACACTGTAGGTATAGATTTCAATAAAATATTCTGCACTTTGTTGTCATTCAAATTGCAATTAAAGCTCCAACGAATCATGTCCCATTATTTTAATTTTCCATCTTTCTCGCGCAAATTCAGGCTTAAGAAAACTGCGCTTTTGGTCCGTATGAATTTCGTCGCGGCGACGCCAGGGTTTAGCCTCAATTTAAAGCAATTCGTCTCGCAGACGTCAAACAGGATTCAACAAAAAAAAGTTTCCGGAAAAAAATTAATATCCGAGGGGCTGTGTAACAGCAGCATGAAAAATTGCGAAATAAAAGTGCCGCGGGAATCAGCTGTGAACGTACCGTTTCCGAATACGAAACGAACATAAAACGTACGTTTTATGCATGTATATATGTATATGTATATACCTACGTATACCTCGTGGTATTAAAACGGCGAGGAGAATTAATCAGCGCAAAAACTTTCGCTGGCAAATTTTAGTAATGGGTTGAATTTTTTCCACCGCATATTCAACTTTTTCCTCGCAACGACTGCTCGAGTGAGCTGCGAATATATATATATATATATATATATATATATACGTGTATAATAATTTTTTATTTCAACAAGCAACGGAACGGAACTAGATCCAACCTTAATTACATCCGCAGTGTGTAGTTTTTTAAATATTTTTTCCTCTCTTTCGCTTCACCGAAGGGTATGTGTGTATAAAAAAACCGGTAAAGCCTCGGACGTTTTATTACATAATGTGGGGGCAGTAGGGGAGGGTGGAAGACGACGACCCCCCTCAAAAGTTTGGTCAAAAAAGTATTTTTTTTGCTTGTCGTCTGCCAAATTATCGTAAATTTTATGTATTTACTTATTTTTAGCCCAATGTGAGATATCCGGAGCATAATGGAGGACCCGAAAAAATTGGGTGAAAAAAAATTGTGTTTTTTTTTGTTTTTTGTTTTTTTTATTGTTGTAAATTTAGAGTATCGATTCGTTTAGGCTATTTCAGTCCAATTTATCATAACCTGGGGAAAATGGATGTTTGAAAAAAAAAACTTGTCATAAAAATTCTTTTTTCTTTTTTACCGTTTTTTAAAGAGGGGCCGTCGTAACCCAGAAAAAAAAATTCTTTTTCACAGTTTTTGTGAAATTTCGGAAAAATTGTTTCAAAGTATTTAAAAAAATAAATTCATTTAATGGTAAAAAGCCACAGAAAGTTATAACCGGCTTAGGGAGACATCGTGCCTCACCCTCCCTTATAAACAACTTTGCAAAGTCGCGATCTTCGCAGCGCAATTGCCTGTCGAGGTGGGTAAAATAGGAGGAACTTTAATCAGCATCCGTTAAACGCGGTTGTCGTTGTTCGCAGTGAGTCTTCAGGGCGACAAAAGTTCACCAACACCGCCGAAGTTCACCAAATTCACGCTGATAGCCGAGGCCGAAGACGAGGACGCGTCAGCGGACGTCGGTTACTTGGACATCGACGATCCGAATTTTAGTAAGATTTCGGAAATGTGTCCTAACGCGGTCGTCGAAGCATCGGAGATCCGTAAGGACGACGTCTCCGTCTTCTGGACCAGCCCCGTCGACCAGGGTGGATGCATATCCATCAAGTACGTTTCACGAAATCGCGACTTCCACGAGGACCGTTAACCCTGTCTTTCCGACGATAACCGGGTCGCATCTACGTCTCTGTTTTTTCCAGGGCGATGGTCATGGAGTCCCCGGACCTCTGGTACATGGACGACGGGGACCTCACCGCGACGGTCTGCCCGTCGTCTTCTTCCTCATATAACGAAGATCCTGGCCCGGTATTGCAGACCTGCTGTGCCTGCGCCGAAGCGAAGTACGAAGTCACTTTCGAGGGACTCTGGTCCCGGAACACCCATCCTAAGGTGCGTGGGCACGAATTTAAACTATTTGACCAGGAAGACTTTCACGCGGTATCCTATCAATCCGTTTCTTTACAGGACTTCCCGACCAACGCGTGGAAAACAAAATTCTCCGACGTTATTGGCGCCTCGCATACAGTGGATTACCGCTTTTGGGAGTACGCGAAATACGCCAGCGAGGGTTTGCGTCAGGTCGCCGAACACGGGGTCACCCGCATGCTCGAATCCGAGTTGAAGGAGCAGGTAATCACGGTCAAATTGAAATTATTTAGTATAAATTCGATGTACAGGGTGAGTCAATTGAAACGCCGAGAATGGGAGGAGCTCAGTTGTCTTGATATCAAAGCATAAAGGTTCGAAGTCTACATGGAGGTAACCACTGTGAATGAGAAACAATAATGAAGATATGACAACAGAGGAAAGGCGACAGCACGAAATGTCAACAATCAGGTCAACAATCATCTTGTCTTGTTTTTACATCGTGACTTTATTTCTCATCGCGACTGATTACCTGTCCTTACTTTGATATCAAGACAACTGAGCTCCTCCCATTCTGGGAGTTTCAATTGAAACACCCTGTACATCACAGAGGTAAACGAAATTTTTTTTTTTTTCTTATAATGATACTTTTTTAATGAAACTGTGTTTCCACTCATTAGTTAAATGTAAGAAATCAAAATTCGACATCAAGAACCCAGACTCAAACTTTGCGTTGACCGGTATTATTTATTCCTCTCCGTTTCTATTCACTTCAGAGCGAACACATCCGAACCATAATCAAGGCCAGAGGAATAAGCTACCCCAACGTCACCGGGAAAACCTTCGCGGTGTTTCGTGTGGACCAGAAACACCATCTCATGTCGTTGGTCACCATGATCGGTAATGACAATTTAGTCTGGCTTTATCATCTCATCAAATCTTAGATTCATGGGTTCAAATCACAATCAGATAATAAAAACTCACGGATAAAAGTGATTAGAAATTGAAAAAGATTGGAATAAAGTAAATAAAATTGGAAAATTTGAAATATATAATCGCTACGTCTAATCGACTTTATTTTAACGTGGCGTTCTTTTTCACATGACAGACCCTTCGCCGGACTGGATAGTCGGAGTTTCTGGACTTGAGCTGTGCTTGGCTAACTGTTCCTGGATCGAGCACCGGGAGTTGAATCTCTACCCTTTCGACGCGGGCACGGATAGCGGGATAACGTATCTCGTGAGTCTGAAAACAACTTCCAGCATCCCCGACACCCCACCGCCGTGATTTCGATACGTTGTATCTATAATTCTTCCGCGATTCACCTGCGCAAAATATGCTCGTATACGTAATTGCAACCGCGGTTTCCAATTTAAACACACGGCAACCATCCGTGAATTTACGTCGCGGTAAACCGCGAATACGGTTAGCTGCTCGCGTTTACTGGAAAATTGTGACGCGGTTCAGTCGTGTGTATGATCCACCAATTGTTTCCAAATAACCGATGCAAATACAGACCTCGGTATACCTACGTGATATAACCGTACGGTTTATCGGTATAAGGGTGCAAACAACCCCCGTCGTTTACCCCTTCACGCGATTAGACACAGGTAGACGGTCATTTTCAAAGGAACACAGTTGATAAGAGAATAAATTTTACTTAACCAGGGAAATAATTCCCTAAGATGACCCTAAACTAGGGTGAAACTACAATAAATAAAATTTAATCTCTTGTCAATTGTGTCCCTTTGAAAATGACCTCGAATTTATTGGTTTCAGGTGTATACGTCCCCTTAAGAAGGTTATTTTTGAATTTCGACCGTCTCACGCCCCAAATCGGCTGCAAATAATTCGGGAATAATTTTCTAATTTTTTTAGATTTTTATTTCAACTTTAACCCGTAACACCGAAGGGTTGATTTTAACCCTTTTTGAGGAAAGAATAAATCTGCTGAACGGATTTCGATGAGTTTTGGTGTAGGGGGTAGCTGGGAATCTGATTACAAGTCTGAACTTGAAATTTCGGAATTTAAAATGGCGGTTCCAATATGGCGGACAAACTTTCCAAAAGTTACTTGAAAAGTGACATATTGAGTCCGTTATTTTGAATTTAAAAATTTCGACTCCAGATTCGTAATCAGCGACTTAAGTAACCCCTCTACAACAAATTTCATCAAAATCCGAATTTTGAAAATGACATTTTTAAGAACTACCCTAGCAGACACATATGCGATTCGATAAAGTATATCTGGATATTAAACTTGATCAAAACGACAAATTCGTAGACACGATACTCTACATTCCACTCTTTTCACATCTTCTCGTGGAAATTTTCTGATAAAAAAATCTCGATGTGATTTTATACGACGGATATAGGCATTTTGGATAATACGGTATCCACGTTATTGACAGGCGCGATACGTCGAGTATTTTTGAAAAGAGAAAAATTCCCGAAAACGCAATCTTAAATGACGATGCAGATACCCAAATCCAGTTTTTGATAAGCCCGTCCGGAATTCGACGATCGGTTTAAACGACTCGATATCTTTATCACCTGTATACCCGAATTATCATCGAGAGATGAATAATCGTCTCTGTATCGACAGTCGCAAGACACCCCGACAGATCCTCAAGAAAAAATTACCCGCATAACTTCGACCTTCCCGAACGACCCGGCTTCTCCATTCTACGATGAAACAGGGGCGGACATGAAGCCGATAGCGAAGCTCTACCTGAACCGACAACGTCTATACGAAAAGACCTGCGACGCGCCATCGCCCGAAGGCCCCAGAGGTGACGATCGTTATCGTTAATCAATGCAATACCTAAAACTAGATCTGGAATAATCGTAAGCGTCGAGTAATCGTCAATTTTGTTCAACCCCGTGCAGAAGCCTGCCAGGTAAGCGACTGGGGCCAGTGGGGTCAATGCTCTCGTAGCTGTGGAAACGGGAAGAAACTCCGTCAACGATATTACCTGGACCCCGACGCAGCTTTGGCGGCTAGCTGTAAGAAGAAATTGTCCGACCGATCAGACTGCAGGATCGAGCGATGGTGAGTTTGACCGAATAGGTGGAAACTTTCCTTCAGGTTTTCAAAGTTATATATTCTTGACCGTGCAAACTGTAAAAATATGGAAAAAGCGAGAGCTGTCAGGCTCGATTGCGGCGGACGAGGGTTGCCGCGAAATTGAATAAACTTTCATGAATTCTTCAGTCCAGGAAGGACGCCCGGCGTTTGCGAGCTCGAGGAGTGGAGCAGCTGGTCTTCGTGCAGCACCACCTGCGGCCCAGGGGTCAAAACTCGATCCCGTAAATTCCGCGACCGGAAGACCAGGAAGTACTGTATGCACAATGCGGAACGCCACGAGCTGGAGCTGACCCTCGACTGCGAGAACGAGCCTTGTCCCGACGTGGATCCCGACGCCGAAGAGGTAAGCGAAAGCGCCGAAAATGCCGTCGACGGCTTCGCCCAGGAGGCACCGGTGCTGGAGGAATGGACGCAGGTACGGAAAACCACAAATTTCAATCGCTATTCACGCATCGTATGTTTCATTCCGCGGAAAGAATCACGCGCGATTACACCTGCGCCATTTCTCACGCAATCGCTCCATTGCACAGGCACTGCACGCATTGGCGGCAAAATCTGCAGAGCCGGATCACGTGGAACGTGTGTATGTGTAACGTCTTACATGAACCGTTGGTTCACAGAGAACAAGCATGGAACTCGACAATGACGATTGTAAATGCATGTTTCAAACGACTGGTAATGACGACGAAGAAACTTTGACCGTCTATTTTCTCCTCCTTTTTTTATCAGGTCCATGAAGCTCTGATCTTTGCGAAAAGATGAAGGGTTACAGGTAGCGCATGATTTTGAGGTGAATCGAAATCTTCGAGAACACCAAACTGATCCCGTTTTTGCTTTGTACGATTAGTGTCCAAAGGATCGATTCACCGAGTGGTCCATGTGGTCGCCATGCAGTTCCAGCTGCGGTCCTGGAGTGAAACTGCGTTCCAGGCTGCTCAAAAAATCCTGGAGTGACATGGAGGACTCGGAGGAACGTAATCTGGAAGAATGTAAGACCGAGCAGGCGGCTTGCGTGGCGGCAATACCGACTTGCGATTTCTCGGAGGAAATGGCACGGAGTAAGTTTCGGTTTTAACCGAGTGATTGTGACTTCAGAAGCTTGCTGGCTGAAGCTATATAAGGTGGCTGTAACGAATCGTCAATTCTCACATTCCGAACGTTACTGTAACAGGCATTTGCAGCGAACCACCGGTCAGTGGGAATTGCAACGCGAACATTATGCGCGTATATTTCGATAGCACGAGCAATGAGTGTCGAAGGTTCGATTACACGGGGTGCGGCGGTAACAGGAACAACTTCCCAACCGAGCAGGATTGCAATACCGTATGCAATAAATATCAAAGTGAGTTTTTGCCAATCGATTTGCAATTTTCTTCCACAAGCCGATATACCGTGTGTCCATGAAGAAAGTGCGAACCTCATGCGCGTGCGTCAAATCGTTCGAATTTTATTGGGTGACAGGGTAACAGCCCACGCAATACCAATTGGGGCTATCAGAAAATGTCTCTAGGAGCCCACAGCAAACGGTCGGCTCCTAGGGATATTTTCTGATCACTGTCGGAAAATAAAATTCAAACGTCTTGACGCACGCGCATAAAGTGCTCACTTTCCTCATGGACACACGGTATGTACTCCCGGTAATCCGAATGATCTGTAATCACACTGCGCTAATCCGACAGCTCTCTTCACCTGATTATATAAAAATCGTTTCCCTTAATTTTCCGCACGCTTACTAATGCTACTAACAACGCAGGAGAGCTTAGAGCGAACCTTTCGACGGCGATGAAGAAATTTAAGGTCTCCCTGAGCAGTGTGCTGACCTATCATGTCCCCACCCAAGATCAACGCAGCGGGAAAATCAAGAGAGCAAAATACGGTGAAGTCGTTTAAACGAACTTGATCGAGTATCGATCCATTCGATTCTTTTTTCGTTTTTATCTACCTCCGTAGCCCCTTTCTTTGGTTTTTTACTATCCGAGTAGATCGAGATAGTTTTCGATCGTTAATGTGCGAATTTTTCTTTTATCAGTGGGTGAAATCACCGACAAGCCTTATCTCGGCGACCTGACACCCGTCAGCCAAATCGCCGACGGATATCCACTCGACTGCAAGTTTACCGAATGGAGCGAGTGGACGCCCTGCGGCTCCAATTGCAAGGGCTACACCTACCGCAATCGAACGATTCTGGTAGGCACACGTGTTAAAATGAAGAATCGACAACTTCCGCGCTTCGGTCTTTTGTTTATTATTACTTTTATTCTACCTTGGCAATCTATTGTATTATACAAGTATGGTGTGAAAAAATATCGCTGTTGATAATGAGCTGTCGAATTATTGCTTTCAGCGAGAAGCAAGAAACGGGGGAAAAAGATGTCCGGAAAAACTGCAACGGAAAAGACGATGCAGGAAGGTACCGCCTTGTTGTAAGTGGCCGTTTATTTTCTTTATTTATTTTTTTTCTTAAGAATTTTCCGTTTTTGTCCCTAATTAGACACCGGACGAAGGTGTAGAAACACTACTCAAATGGTTTTATCGTCACACACGATCCGTTCCAAGCTTGAAATAATCTTCAACCCATAAATTCACATTTTTTTACTTTTTTTTTTACGTACCAACTTGCCCCCACCCCCGTGCTATGCGTGGTGGTACCGATTTGAACATTTTTTCTGAATGTTCAACGGAGGCGTAGAAATACCATCCACAAGATGACATTGGTTTTTATTTGGGAAGTACGCGAAATGTCTGATTATTTCATATCACTAATTTCTAATTGACCCGTTAATTACGCCTGGTTTCAGTCAACTTGAACAATGGAATGCGATGTCAATTGCCGCGACTTAGGCGTAGGGATCAATATAATTTGAAAAAAATGTCAGAGTTGAACGAAAAAAATTCATTATGAAAGATAAATCTCTGCAACGGTTTCAGTAGTACGAA
This sequence comes from Diprion similis, assembly GCF_021155765.1. Lineage (NCBI taxonomy): Eukaryota > Metazoa > Arthropoda > Insecta > Hymenoptera > Diprionidae > Diprion > Diprion similis. The sequence goes on from NC_060115.1 coordinate 2,467,529, forward strand.
GAGGCATGCGTCGGAGAAGTTATAACGAATTCTTCGACGGGATGAGCGGAAATTCCAGTGAGTCATCTTGATATTATTTTTGTCTTACAACATCGTTTAATTAAAAGAAAAAAAAATAAAAATTAATAAAACCTCAACTCAATCGCTAATCTACCAATTATCTCCGCTATTTCTTAGATTCCATCGATTGCGAGCTATCTCCGTGGTCGACGTGGTCATCGTGTACGGCAACCTGCGGGTACTCGGTTCGTCACAGAACCAGAAATGTGATCGTATCACCGGAGGGTCCGGACGCGAAGCTCTGCCCCCCGCTGGCACAATTTGTGACATGCTCTCCGAGCGCCTGCGATGAATCAAGGGAGCAGTAAAACGGGGAAAAATGAATAAATTACAATTATAATGAAAATAAGTAATTATTAGAATGGTTAAAAATTGAAATCGGTCGATGGAGACTGTTAATAGAAATGCTGGAGCTGTAAGGTTTGGCGATTATCATTTGTGTAATTGTTGTGCATGAAAACAGCTGTGAGAGAGAATTACCAGCTGTAATATCTTACCATATACTATATTGTAGAAAACCATGAGAACCAAAATCGGCTTATTATAAGTAAAAGTCCGTTATTCACTTTCCAAAATTTCTCACAGATCAGTTTATGATCATATATAACGTATGAAGTGCAGACTAATTAATATCGCTCTTGATTATATGCTCTTTTAGAGCATTTATGCACAGGAGTGAAACGATTTCACTGTAATTAACGAATTATAGTAAGCCGAAAAAAAATATATTATTATTATATGAAAAACGTCGTTATTTGATTATCGGTATTCTATAGTGAAGTTCACATGCTGAATACCGAGTAAAATGATATATTCGCGATGAATAAATAAAGATCGTAAGCTCATAGATTGTTGAATGTAAGCTACAGGCATTTATGAAGTTTTTCACCGACTGCATTTCGAAATCTCTATCGTGCAACGTATTATATCATTCATATTAGTTTAATAGGTGCAATCGTAATAATTGCCAGAATAGTTTCTAGTGTTTTATCATATTAAAAGACAGAGCTAACAAATTTCTTTCTACGACTTAAATAAATATTGATAATTGACTTCTTTTATCCTCAATAAATATTAGAGACAAATTCTTATTCTCTTTAATACTGATAGATAAATTGTGCGGAAAAGAATATGAAATCTATGTGAAACAAATTTTCTATTACACGAGGCTAATACATAAACTAGACTTTTCTCTTTCATTTTTCGAAATTCCGAGAATATATGCACGATGAACGTGAAGGCATATCGATAGAGTTAAAATACAGACACATATTGGAAATGAGTAAAAGTAACGTATCAAATAACTTTATCGTGTCCATTATGACAATAACAAATATATCTATTAGTACTAGCAGTAGTGAGAGATCATGATAATAATAACAAAACAGACTTTAATCGCAATTGAAATAATATATATTATATATTCTACTATTGTAAATATATAGCGTATTAATACCGACGGAAATTGCACACAAATGTTTTGTATTATATATATAAAATGTGTATACATACATGTATTCATTTACGTAAATATAAAATGTACGATCTAATAATTAATCGAGTAGTAAATGACAGCGGAGACGATGTATGCGGTTTTGACCAAATTCGCATTATTAAGCCCCAAACAATGATAAAAGGTAAAGAGAAGCAGCAATATCATTATTTATATTATATTTATTACCTCATCACAATTAGCTTAATCGGGATGACTTGTGTTTAATTGTAAAAGAAATTATTCACTACTATACAACTGGTAACGATTTATTTTCCAGAATCATCATCACAAGTACACTATACAAATCTATTCCCAAACTAACGTACGAAATGAAATTCTTTCTCATTGATAAAAAACAGGTGCGATGTAACATACCTATTATAGTCAAGTACATTGCATATTTGACAACAGAAATATGTTCCGATGTAGAAACACATGAACAATCGTTCATAGTCAGTTACTAATCAATTTTTAACATAACATGTACTGTTGCTTTGTAGCTGGATGAACAAGTTACATATTTAGCAGTTCATACACTCAAGTAGATTCTGACTGCTTTGCAGTCCCATCTTCAGATTCCTCGATAGGTGCTTCGTCGGAATCTTTTTGCGAATCTTGCGGTTTTACTTTCAGAGGGGCCAATTGAAACTTGATGTTCCTGCCCTTAACGCGTTTTTGAAACACTTTACCAGCATGCTTTGTTCCAGCTATAATAAGTTCGCATCTTTTTTCCTATAGAAAAATAAAATTTGTGGAATTAAGCGATGAATATTGGTCAACAGTTTGGGGCAATTCAATCTGTACCAAGGTTAGTGAACGGGGTTCTTACCGCTTCCTCCACATTATCGTCAGCCGTTATGGATACTCTAACTTCGTGCCTCTTGTTTAACCACTTGACGAAATTTTTTATCTTTGTTTCCAAGTCGTGAGGAGATATTTTGGCAGTAAGTTCAGCAATTTTTGGGTCCTTTACCGGGCCATTTGGTCTGGCGGCCTTTTTCTTGCGATGATTTAGCTCTTCGGCAAAGTATTCAGAGCCTGTCATAAGTTTGTAAATTGGTCTCTTGGTCTTCCCAGCGGAATCCATGACTTTGACCAATTTTAATTCCCTCCGCTTCGATATCCGATGTGCCTCATCCAGTGTCATCACGGATGGGGTGAGATCGGGCGATATCACGGTGACCATGACATTACTGACCGTTTCCGATTTTTTAGGCACCGCTTGATTGTCGTTCTTCGGATTCTTTGTGAGGTTAAGTCGGTCGATTGACGTTTCCCTCGTAACCGTTGTATACAAAAGTCTATTCGGACTCCTTACCGACAATCGTGCTACTTTCGTGCCGCAAACACCTTGCGATACGCAGGCGTTTCGAATTAATTTCACTATTTCGAATCTTCGCACCACATTGCGTAACGACGACATCGTCGAACTTTCAAATTCCTTCCTCAAGACGACAGTGACTTACATTGTTTTTAGGTTATGTTATGTTAGGTTATGTTACCGGAGACGTTCGTATAATAAATATTCGTCGACGAAATGATCATCACAAACACCATTCGTAGCGTTTTGAATATTCGGAATAACTGTTCGCACAGATATGTGGAAGTATTCTGTAAACGAATCAGGTTTGTTCGCAACAAATTAGTACGGTTCATTCTTTCAGTCTCTTGCAGTGAAAACACGATGATGGTGAAAAGGCCTCTACAAGCGCTATTTCACTTGATTATGTTTACCAAATTCAATTTCATCCCACTTTTTTTACGGCACATATCGAATCGTGGCTAATACTTATTTCCAGATCACTATTTATTAGTTTTTCCATGTTTCAGACAGCTTCCAGCGACGATTCATGGAACCTGCTATTCTACAGCCACAGACGAATTGGAGTCTTTTGAAACTCCGATAGAAGCAATCCGCAACTTTAGTATAATAGCTCACGTGGACCATGGAAAAAGCACATTGGCAGATCGGTTACTGGAAAAGACTGGAGCGATACAGCGTAACGCAGGAGCTCAGTTTCTAGATAAATTGCAAGTTGAGAAAGAGAGAGGTATAACAGTGAAGGCGCAAAGCGCGTCCTTGAGGTACAAGCACAAGGGAACCAACTACTTGCTGAATCTAATCGACACTCCTGGGCACGTTGATTTTTCAAACGAAGTTGCAAGGTCCCTGGCCGCTTGCCAGGGTGTGATTCTCCTCGTCGATGCAAATCACGGGGTCCAAGCACAGACTGTGGCAAACTTTTACCTCGCTTTTGCACAGGATCTGATCATTATTCCAGTTCTGAATAAAGTTGACTTAAAACATGCAGACCCAGAGCGAGTCATCGGTCAGCTTAACACTCTTTTCGATATCGAGCCAAATGATGTTCTTAAAATATCAGCCAAGCTCGGTACTGGTGTCGACGAATTGCTTGAAGCTATTGTCGAAAGGGTGCCACCTCCATCTGTCAACAGAAGTGGGCCGCTCAAGGCTCTGATATTCGACAGCTGGTTCGACAAGTGGAAAGGTGCTATTTCTTTGGTATATATCAACGAAGGAGTTGTCTCAGTAGGGGATCAAATTTCATCCATAAATACTGGAAACTCGTATGAAGTAAAGAGTTTGTTTCTCCTGACGCCGTTTGAAAAAAACGTGAAAACATTGTAAGTAAAACTAAGATTTTGCTAACAATTCGTAAGGCCCACATTATGTTTTGATTATCGTATAATTTCCAAGGTTCGCTGGCCAAATCGGATGCATTGCCTGTAACATGAAATCAACGAAAGAAGCATACGTCGGTGATACTCTACATTTAAAAGAATTTCCTGTCAAAGCTCTTAAAAAATTTGAACCAGCAAAACCCATGGTCTTTGCAGGAGTTTACCCAATGGATCAATCGCAGCACGTTCCATTGCGTAGCGCTATTGATAAACTAGTGCTGAACGATTACGCAGTAACCACTGAAGTGGATTCTAGGTAACGTAACATTGGCTGATTGGATTACAATTTTCCAATATCTGCTAATGATAACTTACTAAATCTTTATTACATCTGTGCATGCAGTCCAGCATTAGGGTTGGGCTGGAGATTAGGTTTTCTGGGCTTATTGCACATGGAGGTTTTCATCCAGCGCTTGGAACAGGAATATGGCACCCTGCCTTTAGTGACCGCGCCCAATGTCACTTACAAGGCAAAAATTACTGGGGCAAAGAATATTACTCTGAACAAAGGCGACGAGATAATCTTCAACAATCCAAGCAAATTCCCCCATCAAAATATAGTGTCTGAGTATTACGAGCCTTTTGTCTTGGGGACCATCATAACACCCGGTGAGAATGCCTTAAGCAACAAAATTATTGAAGGGGCCTTTAGCTCCTTATTAAATACTAAAAATATATTTTTCAGACGAATACTTGAGCCCCATAATGTCGCTGTGCATGGAGAAAAGGGGCATCCATAAATCTGGATCAAATATCGATGGTCGGCGAGTGTTGCTGCAATTCGATTTGCCGCTCAATGAAATAGTCATGGACTTCCACGATGCACTGAAATCAATCAGCTCGGGATATGCCAGTTTCGATTACGAAAATTTGAGATACGAACCAGCAAGTTTAGTCAAGGTGAAACTGCAAGCGTTGAGCTTTCATGATCCTTATCTACATCCGAAATTAAAGAGATCTTTGCTTTGCCCGTAGTTGGATATCCTACTGAACGGTGTGCTCGTAGAAGAGTTGAGCACTATAGCGCACTATTTAAAGGCTACCAGCATTGCGAAGAAAATGGTTACAAAATTGCAAGGTATCATTCCAAGACAACAATATTTAATCGCAGTCCAGGCGGTGGTCGGATCTAAAGTACTCGCTAGAGAAAATATAAAACCCTATAGGAAGGATGTGACTGGAAAGTTGGTAAGATATTATATGCAAACTCTCTGATAACACACAGTGTCGCTTGCCAGTAATTATAACAAAACGTACAAGAAATTCAACATAACAGCACCGAATATCAGGGAATAGTCTTTAATATGCTGAATATACCCTGTTTCAGTATGGCGGAGACATAACGAGGAGGAAGAAACTGCTTGCCCAACAGGCAGAAGGAAAACGACGAATGCGTATGATTGGAAATATATCCCTACCCCGAGAAACGTTTATAGAATTTCTTAAAAAATAAGGTTTCCAAATAAATCAATAGTTCAACTGTACGGATTAAATAATTTAATCGTAGTGATCTAAGCAATTTCGCTGTCAGACCATACTTTGTGAACAATAATCATCACGCAATTTATGTACGTTACGTATAAAGAAGGAAAAGGAAGCGCGTATAATTACAATTTCTTATCATATCAAGGAGAGGAAGCGCGGTTTCTGACCCAGCTCAGAACGGATAAGTAAGATCGATTTTTCTGCTTTCTGTATGAAAAAAAAGCAATCGTGTAATGATTAATTACACGAGTATGAAAACTAAAATCTATTTAGACGCTATAATGGTTTAAGATATCTGAATCTGAAAATCTTCATTCAATCTTCCTATACCGACGAGTCGTGCTTCCTGCCTTCCTCACAAGTGATTGAATAACGCACGAATAAGGCATCGACTTGTCACTTGTAGGCCCGACACGTGGCTCCGCGCTTCGGCGATTCCAGCCGCTTATTGATCAAGGCGAGAAATGGAAAAAAAAACAACGTTGATGTGTGAAAAAAGAAAAGTGTGGGGAAAAGAGCCTATAGTTGCATGTATTGTTATGTGTCTCCGGAGTCAATCGCCCTTGCTGCTCTGCGTGAATTCAGAGCGATAGAAAGCGAGATGAAGGCTGCAATATCGAATAGTATAAAAGATAAGAGTTGCGTACGCGTCGTTCGCCCAGATACGGAGGAGGAATTGAAGGCTTACCGCCTTGCCGCGACGGAATAGTACATACATACGTACATACATACACTGACGTGTGCATACGTAAATTGACAATACGTAACTCGGCTAACCGCAAACGCTTCGAAGGTTAGAGACTAGGCGTTGGGCTCACAACCTGAGGGCGGAACATCGGCGGCGCTTCGCAGGGCCGAGAGCGGGAGGCGCTCGTTCCTGCTCTTGGATCACCTCAATCAATGGAATTTGTCAGTAGCGTATTCTATAACTTTCCGCGTTCAAAGATGGGACAAACATTGAGCGAACCTGTGACTGCCAAGGAGTCTGCCTGCTGCAGGGACGCCAACTACAGGGTCGGGAGCTCCTGCATGCAAGGATGGCGCGTCAACATGGAGGATTGCCATGTACATATTCTCTCTCTGCCCAATGATCCTGGAACTGCCTTTTTCGCCGTTTACGACGGCCACGGAGGTAACTACAACAAACCGTGTTTTGGAAAATGCTATTCAAGCTCGGCTCATCCTCACCGTTGATAATTAACTTCGTCGTCCACCACGAACAACTTGCTACATTATTTCCTGCAAGAATTTACATTCGTCGTGAATCACAGTCCAGCTTCTGCTTCTTTTTACTTTCCAGTTGTTGAAAAGTTAATTATAATTAATTATTGAATCATTTTTAGGTGCTAAAGTCGCGCAATATGCAGCCAAGCATCTGCACGAGTATATAACTAAACGAACCGAATATCAGACTGGTAATGTGGTAGAGGCAATGCAGCAGGCGTTCTTAGAATTGGATAGAACAATGCAGTATGACACGGTACTCAAGGAAGAACAGGCGGGGTCCACTGTAATTGCTCTCCTCATCAAGGACAATATTCTCTATAGTGTGAGTCTTGCTTAGTTCGTAAATGAAAAGAGGAAGGTCGTTAAAAATATCGGAGATTTTGGAATATGGTACAGGAATATCATATTTTCACTTCGTGCAATCTGGTGTGTATGAGAACCCAAGTAGTTTTTGTTAGTCTTGTAAACATGCTATAATTAGATCTTATCAGCTAACTTATAATAATAACTTACCGTGCACCTGAGCTAAAACTAAAAATATGAAATACTGTACAACTTTTTACTCGCAGCAGAAAGAAGTCTCAGAGAATTTACTTTGCCTATGTGGTTCTCTACTTAGAATATTTTTCTCCTGAGACCCTGTCACCTTGTGTTGAGTTAATAATCCAAGGGTAAAGTGGTGCTGAGAATCTGACTTTCAACCCAATGTGAATCTTATGTTAGGCAAATGCAGGTGACAGTCGAGCAGTTGCGAGCGTTGGTGGAAAAGCCGTACCCCTCAGCAAAGACCACAAGCCTTACTTAAGGGCTGAACGCGAGAGAATCGAAGCTGCAGGTGGATGGGTTGAGCTGAACAGGGTAAATGGGAATCTGGCTTTGTCACGGGCTCTTGGAGACTTTGTATTCAAGCGCAACAACAGCAAAAGTCCGCAGGAGCAGATTGTCACTGGTTATTTTAATATTCATTACGTATTTGGGATATTTCATACGGAATGCTACAAGACAAACCATTAGCATCTCTGCGGAACCTCAGTCCTGATAGTTTTTTACGATAGATTTCTAAGTACGTATTATTTTGCAGAAGATATTTGTACAGATGAGGTAGATCATGTAGCATTCTCGGGTGAAATACGATATTTAATCTAGCATTGACCTTTTTGTTAGCGATGATGGTGCTACCAAGTATGAATAGCACTATATGTCTTCAGGAAAAATTGTTGAAAAATTCTGTCACCTTTTTTTTTGGGCACTTTTCCAATTACAGAGCCGAAAAAGATAAATTATGTATTTACAGCTTACCCGGAGGTACAGCGGCACCAAGTGACTACAGACTGGGAATTTGCAATCGTGGCCTGTGACGGTATCTGGGATGTAATGACTAACGAGGAAGTAGTAGATTTTGTAAGAAACCGGCTTGCTCAAGGGTTGCAAAACGGTTCCGACGACGAGGGAAGTATGGTGGATCCTGAAGAAGTCTGCGAAGAATTAATGAGCCACTGCCTGGCACCAGATACTCAGATGGGCACAGGCTGCGACAATATGACTGTAGTGCTGGTGTGTTTTTTACACGGGAAACCATACTCTCATTTAGTTGCGCGGTGTAAACAACCTGCAAACCTAAATGCATAGCTAGTCTTCATTTTATTTATTTTACTATTATTTTGTTTGAAATTTTTTTGTTAATCATTGAAAAAATGTTCGTACTTTATATCAATCATATTATTAATATTACTACGTATTGATAATTATTGCTAACGCTACTTTTTTGGCGATTCAATTGTACAACAACTCGATGAGTCTTATAAATATTTTTATACGTAGAAAAAGCAATTTACGCACTCACGTCTTACTATGTTTACTGCAGTATAATGACCTCCAAAAAATGACAAACAAATTAGAGATGATGCTGAAGATTAGTAGATTTTCTTTTTATTTACATTTCCGTACAACAGTGTCGAAGAAAAGTCACAACGGTGTTTTTTTTTTTTTTTTGCTTGTTTAAATAATATTTAGCTTTCTCCGATACGCCTAATGAAAATATGTAATAATAATTGTAGTATTTTATTTTATTCGGAATTACGAGAGCGACAATCCATTAATATCCGTATCTGTCCTGTATGGAGGAGACTGCGGCATTGGCCAATGAGCTTAGTCTGCCTGCAACTTTGTTGACTCCTTGACGGACGCTTTCTCTGACTTCTTCTAAATCGACGGTACCACCTGCGGTCCGGCCAGACCTTCCGGCACCAGATGACACTGGCCCCGATGAAATAGTCTGGCCGTTACCGTGACTGGGTCCGTCTCCGAAATAATCAGCTGATGAAATGCTTGATGATCCCTCGAAACGGCGGAGATTACTTTTGCGCTCCCACTGTAACATGATGAAAGTTCGGTCAGAAATATAAGAATCATCACACGATGGCCGGACTTTCTCCACAGCAAACAACACTAACCGCATCTCCGTCAGAGGAGCTGTTTCTGAAATATTGATCTGAGCTAATGGCTTTAGCACTGCCGAATTTTTTCTGGGCCTCGCCTCCGCGATTAGCGGGTTCACGATCAGTACTATGAGAAGGAGGCTTGTTGATCGTTTGCTGGGTCGGCCGTCGAGGAATATCGGCATCGGCAACAACAATGATATCGTCGTTGTGCGACGAGCTGCTGGGTAGCTTTCCGAACGATGAGGGCGAGTATGAGAAGTCTTCAAGATCGAAGAATAGATCGTGATCCTGATCCCTAGATCTTGGTTCGCTGGTCAAACTCATCCTTGAGACAACTGGTGCGCCCTCCTGAGTTATCACACGCATATCACCAAATGCAGAGTGACTCGCGCCACTGTGATAAGGAAAAACAATTACTCAAATATTGAATAAACAGAGAGTGATAATACACGTTTAAGACAATCAGGTTATAATTACCGGCGCGCATTAAATCCCATGCCGAGACGTTCAGCTTCTCCAGCTTTGGACGGATCCATCTTCTTTGTTCGTTCCTCAACTTTTTTTGCTTGCAGGGACAGGTCGTGTTCATACTGATACGCTAGACGCGTATCAATTGCATCTTGCTCCTCCTTATCCTTTTCGCGTGTTTCTTTCTCTCGAGACTCGCGATTAGCCTCAGCGACGCTTCGTTCCAACTCATCAAAGTTCGTTTTCACTCTCTGCGCTCCCAATCCTCCGCCTTTCTTTGCTCCAAGCTGTGAAGCAATGTTGTAAAAAATTATTTGGCTCCGAATATAGTTGACATTCTTGGTTTCTTACTATAATTTACTTACCCCACTTCGTTTAGGTTGAATTTTCCTAACGCCGATCGTAGACTTTCTATCAGATTGTTGGGCAGCGTTTGAATCATGATTCAAAAGTGCACCGGTTACATTAGGGCCAACACCACTGAGATTGGCAGGGTTCGTAGCCGTTATGGAAGACACTGTGTTGTCCTTATTATCCTCAGTTACATTGGCGACTAGTGTCGATTTGATGATAGGATCGGATCGCAAATTTGATTCAGTGGAAAAGAAGTCATCAGACGCCGCTGACTCTACGTGCTCCTTGAAAAAGTCTAACTCTGTTGTAGCTTCTGGCTGTGTGTGTTCAGGCTCTGGATCCAGAAACAACTGTAATAACAATAAATATGTGACATAGCTGTTCCATAGTAAGCTGATCGTTTCTAAGAATTCATTGTAAATTGACTGGAAGACACACCTTTGTTCCATGGCGTTTCATTGCCTGCACAGAAGCTTGGGACAACTTATCTCTATACATACTGGCAGCTCGTGATTTGTATTTTTGCTGAGCATCGGTAGTCGTGCAGTTGTGTTGGGAAAAAAATTTTCTCTAAAAAATACAACAACATTGATTGGAACTTTTATGATTGTTGAAAATTATAATTATCTATAGACTGACAGCATTAGCATTTCCTCCAAGCTGCATGTTCCGTAGTTGCAGCCATGTCCAATTTGTGTCAAGTTGAGTTGAACGGACAAAGGTCAAGTGAACACCTAGCCCTCTATGTACCGCAGAGCAGTCTATACACAGGAAGACGCCGTATGTGACACTGGACCAAGCCGGGTTTTTGGCGTTGCAGTCGAAACATGTCTGGTAATAGAATAAAACGGAATAAATTTAACGTGCACAAATGAAATTTTTAAGATAAAGCTAAATAAAAAGTAACTAGGCGGTTGCAAATGATCAGAATATGTCAGAGGAAGGTTAACACATGGATGGACTTCACGACAGATATTGTCAATTTTAGACATAAGGTTAACCACGTTTAATATGTGTGGGGAGGAATAAAGTCTACACAGATAAAACGATTGGGAAATTTTATAGCTATTGAAATGTGTTGATCGAATTTCTCAGACCAAAAGTCAGGGTCAGTACTGGAGCAGTCATGAGAATTTCACTTTGAATTACCGACTGTGGTCATCAAATTAACGTTGAGCGAAATGTTGATTATTGTATTTAATCTAACTTGCTGCGAAAATGCATACCTTATTTGCTGGGATCGCGCGTAACCTTTTAAAAACCTGCTCAATATCATTCTTGCTGGGTGCAGGATCTGCCATCTTTGACGTGTTGTCAATTTAATCACGCGCATGGCATGCCGGGACTTTGGAAACCTGCTATAAGCCACGGATTGTATATAACACACATAGAAAGGAGTAATACAGTATCCTCAGTCAACGATACAGGTTCTGCGATGTGTAACTATTTAGATACTGTGCACGCGACGACGATTGTCTAACTGAATGAAGACATCAGTCCGTTTAGGGAAGTGAGACAAGTGATTACGATGTGTTAAAAAATGAGAACGTATTATATTCAGACGTTACAAAGACAGGACATTAACTAGAGGAATTAAATTTTTACAGTAGAAAACAACACTGTAGTATTTGCGTATGATTTTTCTTCATTCGAGATTTTCGAAGGAATTGTATAATTCTGTTGTGGGACAATTAGTCACACTTTCTTCCTTTTGTCGATCAAAGTTTCGGACTGCCGTTGGCGAGACGAATTTGGAGAGTCGCTAACATTCACCTCTTCCTCCTCAACCTCCAAGCTGTTCAATCTGTGCACAATGGAATAAATTAATGCAATCAGCAAAATAATACACTGGAATCATAAACCTCACCCTTCTTGCTCCAGACTATGAAGCATTTGAAATCCGGCATCGAGACTGGGGGGAAAACCTAACTCTGGATCCAGCAGTTGCAAAGTCGGGACTTCTCTGCATACGTTCCCAAATGCGTCAAGTTCGTCAAAACCTACACCACCAAAGCCATCGTTCTGTTCCATCCTGCAAAAAATAGCATTTCCCATTACATTCAGTGTGATTTTAATCTGGTGTTTAATTTCACCGACGGGGCAGTCATCGTAGTTGACTAAAAACGTATCTATTGTAGGAAGACTTAGCAGATAAACTAAATAGAAAAATCCGATCATGTTAGCATTCGCGAAATTTCAGAGAAAGATGATTGTATTTTAACCTGTTATTTCCAGCGTCGAGTTCCATCTCCCTTCGCTCTACTTCCGCTCTTTCAACATTCTGTTTCATATTCGTTTCAAACCTCAGTACATTTTCTTGATAATAATCGTGAAGCGATTGGGCTCCACCTATGCCTGTTTCGTATAGGACACGTTCAACGGCATCCTGAGATTTCGAAATTAGTGACATTATATTACAAACAGCAAATAAATAAATAAATAAATCAAACTTCTGCTTACGTACAGGGAACCCGCATTTATCCTGCTCCGCTGCGAGTTTGAGTAGCCTCGTCATACGTTGGAGGAATTGATCCGCGATATCTGTTACTGCTTCGATGGCAATATCAGAAGAATCTAAAATAGATTGACAATTTTGGTTGTTAGTCAATCAACTTGAATTAAGTTAATGCACAGCCAGCAGAAAATATTACTTTACGTACTTTCGAAACCGGTATGGGCCAGCAACACGATAACAGAATGCCTCAGCAGGCCATGCGCTGTTTCTGGTGTTAGGTAGGTCGGGTTAACCGGAGATTCATCAGGTATTTTCGAGCTACAACAAATGTTACATTTTTTAATCTATTCCTGATTTCGCTGTTTATTTTTCATCTCATTACATGGAATACTTACTCTTTTGAATCAGTCTCCGTCTCCTCATGCGGAAATGAAAAATGAAATGGATTCAACTGCTCTCGAACTTCTGGCGATGTCGGTCCATCGATTTCCATCGCAGGGCCGGGAGTACCTCCATCCTCCTGCAAAAGTCGAATGTTGATATATAAAAATGATTTAATTTCATTTTGTAGTGACGATTATCCTTACGAGATCTCGCAACCGCTGGTGAAGGGTGATGGTGTTTAATACATGCGGATTGATGTTAGGTAACCTGGAAGAATGTAAAGCATAATCAATTACATATGAAATTTTTGGTCTAACTGATTATCATATCAGCACTGGCAACGTATACTCACTGAAAATATTCCACTTGGTTATCCGTTTGAAAATCGAAGTCTGATGATTTCGTGTCTTCGATTACTTGCCTCCAAATGTTCTCAATAACATCCGGGGTGATTATTTCCTGTTTGTGAGTTTCTCTGGTAGGTAATTCCCCCCAATGGGCCCCAGCAGCAGTCGTACTACACTTGCTCGACTTCATTATTAGTCCTTACGCTTCGACCCGCGAAAAGCGCAGTGATAAAATAATTCAAATTTAAAAATGCCCGCGGTGGCTCAGCAGCTATTGGCACCTAGCGCCAGTCCCGCACAGCTGATTGACTTTGCGATTGCCGCTTTTCACGCTACTCGATGGTCGCCCTCTTGCAGAAGTTCTAATACGATTTATTTTATGCCGATGTACTGTTGTTTTTCATCGGTTTTAACGCAGGTTAGGAGGTGAAATTCAGTGAAAAAGATCCGGGCCCGATGACCAAGGCATAGCACCGTGCCTTGATGGAAATTTTGAGAAGTTTACGTACTCGTGCACGCAACGATCGCAGAAGAAAACATATTTGAGGTTAGAATTACTGTTAAGATGAATGACGTTTGTGCTGCTCGCAGCAGCGATTGTATTGTAAACTGTCGCCATTGGTCGCCGCCACATTGGTGAATCAAGTCGTGCCATGCTGCCATAAACTATATTTGTATAGATGGCGTTTACTGGGTGTATTTTTGAATTTTTATTCGATGTTTCAAAGTTCGCGCGTTTCTTGTTTATTCAAGAGATAAGGTAATTGAAGATTCCCCTTCCTATTGAAGTACCCTTCTTGAGGTGCATGCCAAAATTCTATGCGTATAATATACCATACAATATACCGAGTACAGTGTAGCAATTAAAAAAAAATTAGATTCAACTATGGAGAGTGCAGCCGTATCAATTTTGATGAGAGCCGTCGAAATGGATACCAAAGAAAGATACACGATGGCACTGGTTTTGTATCAAGAAGGTCTCCAGATACTCATGGATTTGATAAAAGGTATGATAATGAAATAATACCAAACGACACCTTCGAAGTTGAATATTAGGTGGCTATCGGTATAATGTATGATATTCTGATGTACAGAGACCAAAGACGCGACAAAGAAGAAACATTTCAAAGGGAAAGCAGCTGAATATATGGACAGAGCCGAAACCATAAAGGAACTTATCAAGGAGCAAAAATCCGCGGGAAGGTATAGAGAACAGACGAAAATTGAGGCAGGCTCCACCGGCCACGGATACGCCACCGTTTTCGGAAGGTTTTTAGACGCTTCGGTAACTTACATACACATCGAAGATCCCTACATAAGGAGTTTTCATCAGGTAAATCAGTTTTTCCGTAGACAAAACGAATTCAAAACACTCTCTGAATATGCATCGATCGTGTTTTAATAGCTGGTAATATGACACTCATCCGAGTTTCGTCCCAAATACGCAGCATGACGTTAATTGTTTCAATAGACCAATTTTAGCACAATCTATTCTGAAAAACTGATTTTACAGCGCTTTATATTCCGAAGAATAAATTCTGAACGTGCCATGTTTTAAAACTGTATTTCAAGATATATTATTGCACTAATCGATATAGTGTCAAAACTTGTTGCGGCTCTGCGAACTTGGGATTCAAAAGTGCCATTCGTTGGCACATGTGACGCTGGTAACCACCCAAGATTCAGATCATCGGAATGAACAAACAGCACGACTACAGGAATTGAAGCTAAGCCTTGGATTGCGGCAAATATCATTTGAATTCACGTTCTCGTCGACGCTACATGATCGGCAAGTTCGGTAAGTAATTTACCCAAGTTTAATGTATTCCCTTTATTTTCACCCGCAAATATATTGTGGTAATAATTTTTCATTCATGTGTACGTGGATTTGAATCACGAAAAGGTTGAACAATGGCTGGGTAATAAAAATTGGACGAGGTTTAGACTACTTCAAAGCTTCTGCTGGAAAAATGACGCTTGGAGCCTGTGACATGGAGTTGAGGCCGTGTTTGGAAACGAGCGTCGACATCTTTCACGCTTCTCAACTCGTCGGTAAAAATGATACGTAACGACATAACAGAATTATTTTTGGCAAGAATAATTTGAGGAGAGCTAGGATCAATTGCTGTAGCTTTTCTTCTCATTCCTGAGCGAAAGATTTCCGATGAATGGGCAGATAATATTAGGGTATGTGATCGAGTATTTTTTTACACATTTAAGTATACATGTATTATTTGTAGATATGAAGTAAATAGGATAGAGTATAAAGTTTTATTCATCCAAACGACACCACTCGCAAAATTTCTGTTCTCTCTCTATCTGTCTCTCTACATTCACAAGTAAAAGTACGGATGAAAATTTACGCGTTATATAATTATATGAATACGAACATGTTATAGAAATAAGTACCAATGCGCATAAGTCGTTACTTATACTTTATACTGGGTGTATTGCAAAATATGGCACATGAGTCGTAAGCCTAGTCTATTGCAAATTTACATTCATGTATAATGTGCTGCGAATCAATTATTCACAGTACAGTTTTTTATCCATAAAGTATGTAAAAAACGAGCTGATAAAACTTGGAAACCTCCTAGGTATAGATTTTACTGTATAATTTATTATTCGATGTATCCACGCGAAAATACTGGAACTAAATTACACAGATACGAAGTTACTCGAAAGGTTTTCTGACAACCATATGTGTAACTTTCGATTCAGAGTCTTGTAATTTCAGCCATCTCTTCGATTATTATTATCTCGACGCTAGTTGTCAGTTAACACGATAACTATAAATATTTTATGATATAACGTATCGATAATCATTATACAAATATACATATAATTATTATTACTATTATTATTCGTTGTGATATATCTATAAACTGAGTACAACGCCGGATTTGCTCGTCAATCACTCTTTCCTCTATCACATTATCTCAGTGTTAAAATATTTTCCGATGTCTTATCACTCAATTTCCACCGTCCTCAGATCCAATGCCTCTTTTCAAAATCAACGACGATCCAAAGTGCAAGCTCGATCGGAAGCTTTGGCGGCGTCAATTTGTTCGGCGGCTCTCTTGCAGGCGATCCTGAGAGACCGAGTGTACCGATTGTTCGGGGCTTTTCTGACCGTCGACAAGTCCGTGGTGGGCACCTGATTGTAAGGCATAACGCAATTTATGGCACCGACGTCGACGACCTGTTGGGCAACCTCGCGGTGTACGCAAAGCCTTGCGAGGGCCTCGGAGGCGGTGGCCTCGAGTTTCCTGTAAGCATCTTCGAGGCCGGGAGGTCTCATCCTGAGAAAACATACCAGCGCTACGGACGCTCTGGCCTCCGCCAAGTGTGGATGGAGCTGCGAGGATCTCGCTAGCTCGCCGATCAGGGCCGCGACCTGCTCCATAAGGCAGATGCTTCCGCCCCCCGAACGCCGCACACTCCTGAGCAGAGAGGCGACCGTCTTCCGGGCCACCATT
Source organism: Diprion similis (assembly GCF_021155765.1). Taxonomy (NCBI): domain Eukaryota; kingdom Metazoa; phylum Arthropoda; class Insecta; order Hymenoptera; family Diprionidae; genus Diprion; species Diprion similis. The sequence goes on from NC_060115.1 coordinate 2,484,427, forward strand.
GGGCCCGCACATCGTGGGGACCGCGCTAAATTGTTCAAGGCCGCCGCGGCCAGTAGCAGCGTCTGCGAGCAGGCGGTATCCTCGGCGAGGAGGGTCAAAGACCGAACCAGTTCCTCGGCGAAGGGCTCCAGGTGGGGAAGCCCCAAGGCGTCAGTCCAGGGCGCCGTTATCTGCACGACGAGGGCCGTGGCCTCCATCTTCTCGGCTTCCGGGGCCGCCTCTGAGCTCAGAAGGTCCGCCAAGATCTCAGCGCCGCCGTGCGCAGCCAGCTGCTCTATCGCCTCGGCGCAGCAGCAGACGCTACCGAGGGCGCGCAGGCATGCAACCCGCGAATCCCTCGATCCGCTGGACTGCCCCCGCACCGAAATCAACGCCGTCAGCAGCGTTCGCACCCCCGAACATCGCGCGACGCTTCGTCCACCTCTTCGACCCCCTGGACCCAGACCCAGTGCCGTCAACCCCGCCAGCGCGCCTCGCGCCGCGATCCCATCCTCTCTCGGCGCCTCTTCCAGCCCACGGACGATCCGCTGTTGGGGAAATTTGGTTTTTAAAGAGCTTGTGCATACCACGTGTCCTGACTTAACGACGCGGGTAAATGGTAAGCCAATATAAGTACCTCGACGTAGAAATCTAGACGGGCATCCACAACGTGGTCCAATTCGTTTTGCAGTTCTCTGAGCTGCCGAAGAACTTCTTTCGAACTGGTCAAGTTGCGCACTCTCTGAGGCGGCGGGGCTCCGAGTTCCGAGAGCAGCAGGAACGCCTCTTCCTCGAGCGACTGTATCAAACCGCGCTCTGATCTCTCGCTACCAGGACTGTTTAGCTCTCTGCGGGTGAAAAATTTTGTTACAGTTACACATTCATCATCGATTATTTCCAATTTCTATATATACCGTAAAATGGAAGGCGAAATACTTACTTCAAAGCGGATTGATACCGTTGATGGAACTGCTCAACCTTAGCCAATAGTTTCGTCGCAGCGGCGGTCGCGGAGGCGGTGAGGAGGGTGGAGTCCCGGCCTTGGATACAGTGTTGAAGGCTGGTCGTACTGCCACCGTAACTGCTACAGGGAGTTCTGATTCTGGGCAAAGCTTTGCTCTGCAAAGTAGCACCGCACTCGCCCTCGGTCTCCACGGCGAGAAGGTTTAGCCATGACTTGACCGGCGCAAATTGTCCGTTGGAATTTTCACCAGTCCGATGCGTCGACGACCGTCGTACCGCTCCGGAAGACGTCGTCGCGGACTCCGACGCCTGGAAAACGTCCTCCGGCGGCTCGCTGGCGTACAAAAAATCTCCCAGGCACTCTCCGTCCGCCATAGACACTCCGATCATTCGAGGCACTCGAGCATCGTCCTCGGCCTCTTCATCGTCATTGTCCGCGTCTCGCCTGTAAAAAGAAACCGGGAGACGGTTACTCGAATGCAAAAGTGAGAGTGCAGTCGCGACTTTGTCACGTTTGAAATTTTAAACTTCCGGTAATGGGAGATAAATCAAATTCAAGTCGGTCTTGATTGGATTTTTCCAAGTTCGATTCAGCCACGGCGTCGAAATCGACTCTAACGGACTTTTCAAAAATTTCCGTTCACATTCGCGTCATTAATCCTCGATGTTTCGTTCAACTTAGTTTAGTCACGTCTCTGGAGTTCGGGGTGCAAAATTATTCCGGCAGAAAAGGAAGTTCATACATTTACATGTTTAAAAATACTTGCAACGGTGCAGCGATCACGGATAACTTGTAATTTTGAAAGAAGTTCAATTGTTTTTGTAAAACTTTAATTACAAACCCGATCTAAATTCCAATACTTGGATATATATGTTAAAACTCGAAGAAAGAGAGAGAACGAGTTGCGCAAATAGTGGCACAATTTACAAGCGCTAACTAATCGCTTCTTCAAAATGCGATTCACCGCCGTAGTTGCGCCGTACTATCTGGCTTTGCCCCCCTCCTCTCACGTGTATCAAAGGGGGGCCTCACGACGTTGCATTCTCGCAATTAGCTCAACAAAGTTCTTCGTCATCGAAATTCTCTCTATATCTCTTTCGAGAGAGTCATTATCGGACAGGTAGGTGGTGACTGACTCACTCAGGTTGACTCAATCTTGTGAGATTGTCGCGAGACCGCTTCCGCCTATCGCTATTACACCAATCCTTGCACGATTCTACGCGGTTCGTTCGACGCGTGTGTGTATGTACACAAGTACGGCCTGCCCATGTATTTCTATAAGTGTGCGTACACCTGGCTGCATTGAGTCACGTATGTAGGGACGCAGACGTGAGCGCGTGGCTGCCGTGAGTCAATTCGAATGCTGATCACAGCGAGCCGAACCAACCGCGTATACCTAATACTGAAGCACCGAAACGGAGGCCATCAACTACAATAATCTTTGAAGCGCATGAATAGGCTGGTGTACGAAACAATTCGTGCAGTAAAAGTTCAGTCCTGCCTATTTTAAAATATTTTTCATTCAGATTGAAGCAGGTCTGCGCTCATATTATGTACCGAATACGCTGCATGAGGTGTATAATCAGGCTTACGGATATTTGTATGCAAAAATACAACTCAAGTAAGAAATAATACGCCCCTGGCCATGTGCATAAGGCAAACGGTATAAGTATATAAGGAATTGCATTCTTCAAGCGGAAGTACGACGCTTGTACTGCGATTCAGCAAATCGTATACGTACAGATTGATACATTGGCCGGCGATGTATTTTAAGCATTCGTCGTGAAATGGCACTTATAGTTACAGCGTGATGCTAACAGGCCAAGAATGTCTTTCTCCTATTGTGCATACGCCATGCCACCGGAATGCTTCTTTGTATTTTGCATATTTTGTCAATGGCACAACAGCCAACTGACGCTTTTATATAACTTAAATTATGAAGGATTAATTCGGTGCGTACCTGACAATTAAAAGGTTTCCTGTTTCAGAAAGCATACCTCTAATCATCGCGATAAATACAGTTTTTCATCCATTTCAAAATAACTCGAAACACGAGCTGGGAGAATTCAACGAACGGACAGAAAGTTTCAGAATTTTGCATCATAGTTGAATCGATTGCACTGTCGTATGAATTTTCCTGAATTTCAGACGCTAAAAGGTACCGCGGGTGCCCTATCCCTGTTTTTTTGTGAGACCGACATTCAAATACCAACCTCACAACAGCTATGAAATAATAATCTCCACTAACCGGTCGAAAACAGCAACTGAAGTCTCTCGCCGCTTATCAACGCCTCGTCTTCTGGAGCCGCGCGGCAGCGACGCGGAAACCTTCCGGCCGCGACGATCGCCAGTTTTAGGGGTCGACGTGTGTCTGGGGTGCGGAGGAAGCTCGGTGGGTGCCCAGAGCGAGTCGAGCCTCTTAACAGCGGCGCAGCGCTGGTCCCTCTCTTCCCTCGCAGGAGAGAGGCGTTCCTCACTCTCCCGATCCTCGGAAATCCTCCGTCGTCGTGACTTCCTGGTCCGTGCGCGGCGCAGCCTCTCGACGCGGGAAGCGTACGCGTCAACCCCCGACTCCTCCGAGCGTTCCGAGTCCGAGAACCCTGAGTCTTGGCTTCGATGGCCGATGTAGCTTCTCGGACTCGCCGATCTCTCCCGGTCCCGCGGCTCATTCCAGTCTTCAGAGCCCTCCGCGACCCCTCCGGCCGCGAGCTTTTCCTCCCCATCGTCCAGCGGTGCCGGAAGCTCGAGGATTTCCCTTGGCTTGAGAAGGTCCGTCTCGCGCGGCAGGCCGAGGTCCTGGGACTCCATGTACTTCCAGAAAACCTGGCTCTGTTTTCTCTTAAAGCGACTCATTTCAGGACTGGTTGCGTTCGATGTCAGTGACTAGAGCTCATGGCAATTTTCACTACCTCGGAATTAGTCACCCACTCCAAAACCGCACAGTTGATCACCGCTCTTAGCTGACTTCGCGACGTTCAGCGCGTAACTGAACCGACCCGGGGGCCCAGACGATAGAGGTTCTGCGATCCGGGTCCGTTCCCCCACCGAACTCCAAGGCACCCCTGGATCGCGGGGCCCGCCGTTACGGCTCGTCGCGGGGGAAGACCGTGGGGGAGGGTGGCTCATCCAGAGGGGTCTTCTGCGTCGACGGGGTCCTCGCACGTGCCCCACATCCTGGCTTGCCGTGGCGTAGCCGCACACGATCGCATATGGCAACCCCGGGCCCCGTGGAGACTGGGGAAAACGAAGGGGGAGTCCGGCCTACGACGATGGGCCCCCGGCGCCAGGTGCCACTCTCGGTGTGCTTCGGTGTGCCTCGGGGAGGGACGACGTCCGCCCCTTGCATTTAAAGAGTCACCCGCCCGTGCCGACGTCCCGATACATCTGCGCCCGCACACTCCAACTTTAAAGCTGCACGCGTGCCACGATCGTGTACTAAATGCGGGTGACGTGGTGAAGCCTATTAAACGCCGCGATAGCTAACGACAAAATTAACAAATTCGCGATCTAAGGATCAGGGAATCAGTCAACTTTCAATTACGCTACGTTTTCATTTTGGGAATGTTTCAGTCTGTCCACTTATGCTTGTGACTTTTTTTCCGCTACTTTGGATTATTTTTGTTCAGTTTTCTGCCGAGTAAATTTGGTCCTTTATACTTTTCCCGCCCTACCCTTGCCTTGACTCGTACCCTTATTCTATTTCGCTGGCTTTTGTTACTCTGACTTAAAAACGAGTTTTGAAACTCCGAACGCCTCGAACGGAGTTGTGAGACCGTTTGAAGAAAATATTTTTCAAGTATCCTGCACCGCGCAAAACCTGTCTTACATACAGTCCAAATGGGAAGTACGTAGTTTTTGATCATTAAAAATTCTGCAGATATTAAAAACTATTTAAAATTCGAAGCGACATATGCCAGACCAACCAAATGTAATCCAACTCCAAAACTGAATAATCTTTCAAATATTCAGTCTGCGGTCGTTTGTGTCACTAAAATTGCAGAAACGCATTTGAAATGGGGCAAAATAAATTCAAATGGAGAAATAAATTCATCCACGGTAACGTGATTTAAACCGAAAGCTGTACTCGACAAACGTACACATACATACATCACCAACCCGCCTATCGTCTAGCTCAAGCTATTGTCGACGCTACCGGAGTTAGGGCGAGCAAGGTGAAGAGGGGAAAGAAGTAGACAGCTGCGAGGAACCGTTACGCTGTGAACGCGCAACCTGCGCACCCCGCAGACAACACCAATTTGGGGTGCGAAATACATACATTAGGAATAGGGGGGTAAAGGGACTCGGACGTCCCAAAGCCAACGATAAGGGGAGATAAAGTGGAGGTTGGAGTGAAATAATCTGGACCAATCCAAGCAGGACTTTATTTGCAGTCAATTTAATAAGTGCGTATTAAAACGGGCTTTTACGCTATGGACGTAAAGTACGTAGTGCAAGCATTTTATATACACAAAAAACATGACACTGTTACGGCATTCATACGTATAAACATGCTCAATGCAGTTGTAATATCAATATAGCTATGTTGTACTGATGAGTCAGCTGAAACGCACCGTTCTGGAATTGTAAAACAGTTTTGTTCTGGTAACCAAGCAAGCTCCGTATATCCGTTGCATTCTTCTTGCGCATTCCTACAATATGACTTCGAATGAGTCAAGCACGCGGGCATTAGCCATGAATAGTTCACGTCGACCTTACCAATACCAGATGCTACTACTGACTCTCTAGCTCACTTCAGCATTGAATTTCTACGCCTGCGACTTGTATTAAAATATCGTTGCATGCATGTTCAGTTGCCAACGATTAGGTTCATGAACGAGTAAATTGCCTGCAACAAGGAGTAAGACATTCTTAAAAATCGCCTACGATCAGGCATTGCCTTCGACAAGTTGCCTGTGATCAGGAGTAAACTGGAAAATATCAGAAGTCTCAAAAAAAAATATTCAGAGTTATTTGACTATGAAAAAACCAATACCGTTAAACAAACATGATTTTTAGTGTATTAAATCGTTCCATTCGCCATTGAAGGCATTGTTTCACTCAATTCAGATGTAGGAATACGTCCTACGATGAAGAATGACCATAATTGGTCTTGAAATTGGAAAGATAGAATCAACTGAAGATGGGTAGCGGCATCTGACGGTAGGACAAAGTACTAGGGGGGCTTACAGATATCGCGATTGGTTGCAGCAAGGCTTCTAGTTGTTTCTGCACGGTACGATTCGTCGGCCCTTCGTTGTTCCTCCATCAGCATCATTCAACATCACGGCACGCGACATCGAAGCGGTGATTTCTGAATTTGGTATTTAGTACGCGACAACGAACGATTAACGATGGTCAGTACTGCATTTAGCTACCTAATAAACTAGCTTAAGTCTCGTTGGAATCCCGTTCCTCGTTACCCTGCTGATATAAAATCCTAAAAATCCGAACCCAATGATGGGCGAAGTCGATCCTCCCACGACTGTCGGTCCGGTGTCCGCATCAAAACGATGGCGAATCGCGTGACACGCATTGCACGTGTCTCAATCATCACCGGATTGATATCCGAATTCAGAGACGCTGTTTTCGACGATATGATTGCGTGGTATTAAGCTGCATCGTGGACTCCATCAGGCACACCCTGAAACAACTCCGTGTTTCGCCTTTGCTCGTCTATTACGGCGACCTAACCTCTCGTGCTCAGTATGAATCCGGCGGATGATATTCTTTTTTACCAAAAATATGAATGATCAAACATTTTTTCAGGTGTCACTTAATCCTGTCAGAATATTAAAGCATGAGGCGGAAGAGGAGAAGGCGGAAATAGCTCGGTTGAGTTCTTTTGTTGGAGCCATCGCTATAGGCGAACTGGTGAAATCCACTCTAGGACCCAAAGGAATGGACAAGATCCTTGTCGCCCATGGACGGTCGGCTGGACAGGTTCAGGTTACTAATGACGGGGCCACTATTCTCAAGAGTGTCGGTGTTGATAACCCTGCAGCAAAAATACTTGTGGACATGAGCCGAGTGCAGGATGACGAAGTTGGCGACGGCACAACCTCTGTAACAGTATTAGGTTTGTTATTCTTTTTTTTGTGTATCAAGTTCAATGAATCGTTCTGAAGCTGGCATTAATAGTTTACAATCTGTCACTAATTTGATTTGTTTTCCTGTTTTTCTGAAACCTAACAGCGGCCGAGTTGCTGAAGGAAGCAGAAAAGCTGATAGATCAGAAGATTCATCCACAGACGATAATTGCTGGCTGGCGTAGCGCTACTGCGGTTGCCAGGGAGGCGCTACAAAACACGGCGACAGATAATTCAGCGGATCCTGAGAGTTTCCGCAAAGATCTTATGAACATTGCGCGAACAACACTTAGTTCAAAGATTCTCTCTCAGCATAAAGAACACTTTAGCAAGCTGGCTGTTGATGCCGTTCTACGTCTCAAAGGGTCAGGAAATTTATCTGCTATACAGATAATAAAAAAACGAGGTGCAACTCTTGCTGACTCATTCCTGGACGAAGGTTTCCTTCTCGATAAGAAACCTGGAGTTCATCAGCCACAACGTATCACCGATGCTCGCATTCTGATTGCCAATACCCCCATGGATACTGATAAAATTAAGGTATGAATTAAACCAAAGCAATTTTGATTGTCTTAGGCATTCCTTGAAACTTCTGTTCCAGTTTTGTATAAATTGTATATCTTGAATGTAGTAGCTACGCTTTTTACACAATTTTTTAGTGAAATAACTCGATACATTGTACTGATATGATTTATTTTGCGTTTATTCGGATTTTTATGAATTTAATGTTTATCTTTCAGGTCTTTGGCTCAAGGGTGCGTGTCGATTCGATGGCAAAGATTGCAGAGCTAGAGACTGCAGAAAAGGAAAAGATGAAGGTATTAAAATAACGGCAACTTTCTCATTTTAACGTATAAGGTTACTTAATTATTATTTGCAAAAGATGTGAGGCTTACGTGCAATCGCCAGAACTAGATGATTCCATACCAACTAATCAACTTACTACCTCTAAATTGGTGATTTGTTTCCCAATCAGGATAAAGTTGACAAAATAGTGAAGCATGGCTGCAATGTCTTCATAAACAGGCAGTTGATCTACAACTATCCGGAACAATTATTCGCTGACGCTGGTTTGATGGCCATAGAGCATGCAGACTTTGATGGTATCGAAAGACTCGCCCTTGTAACTGGCGGTGATATAGTTAGCACCTTTGATCACCCCGAGCTAGTCAAACTCGGCAAATGCGATTTAATAGAGCAGGTGTGTTGTCTTTCTAGATCTTGTATACTATAAGTATCTGTGCCTTGCAACCTATCCAAGTCAGAAAATTTTATCAACAATTTTGACTATCATTTGAATTGCCACAGGTTATGATCGGAGAAGACTCCCTTCTCCGTTTTTCGGGTGTAGCTCTCGGCGAAGCTTGCACCGTCATCATCAGAGGCGCTACTCAACAAATTTTAGATGAAGCTGAGCGTTCATTGCACGACGCTCTCTGTGTACTGGCAGCTACGGTACGCGAGTCGCGAATCGTATTTGGAGGAGGTAAGAAATTTCTCTTTTCTTGCCAAAATGCTGGTGTAAGAACAACTCTGTTGCTGCGTTGAATACTCAAATTATATTAAAAATATTGCGCGAACGAGTGGGAGTGCGCGCTCCACAATTCAGAAAGAGCACACAACAGTTTCTACCTTGTAATCCTAAGTCTTAAATAAATTCTAACAGGCTGCAGCGAGATGGCTATGGCTTGTGCAGTAATGAAAGCCGCCACTGCTACCCCTGGGAAAGAGGCTGTTGCCATGGAAGCTTACGCTAGAGCTCTTCAGCAGCTACCTACAGTAATTGCAGACAACGCCGGTTACGACTCAGCTCAGCTAGTTAGCGAGCTCCGAGCCGCGCATAATTCAGGAGCCGCAACAATGGGACTTGGTTAGTATTGAAATCTTCAGGACCGAATCCTCAAAATTGATATTCGTAAAATGACTATAACATGTTTCGTATTTCCTACTACAGATATGGAGGAGGGTAAAATCGGCTGCATGAAAAAACTCGGAATCACAGAGTCGTGGGCTGTGAAGCGACAAGTTGTCCTGAGTGCGTCTGAAGCCGCTGAAATGATACTCCGAGTTGACAACATTCTTAAAGCAGCACCGCGAAAGCGGGTCCAGGACCGCGGTCACTGCTAAACGGGGCGTTACTTACCGCTGCATTCTTTATAACTTCATTAATTGTCCATTAATTTGAACTCCGCTTTTCCGCATCGTGGGTGACTACTAAAACGCGTAACACGCTTATTTAACCGAACACAACTACACGCATTTGTAAACCGGCGACGTGAATTGTCACCAATTATTATTATCATTATAGTTTTACTTATTAATGAAACACTTCTATGATCGATATCGAGCATAAAAATAAATTCGTTTTCATGTATGTATATGTATCGCGAAATATGTATACGTATGTGTATATCGTTTTGTACCTAATATTTTCTTACTCATTCAACAAATCCATATCTTATACAAACTAAGAAAATTACAATTGGAAAAGTTGATTCGAAACCCGAAACTCATAATGCAATATTTGCAAGTAGACACAATTACCACGAAAGGCAAAAAATGATTCATAAATTACTTATATACAGTATTTTCTTATACTGAACCGTAGGTTTCAAAAAATAATTACATAATCGTTATTCGCACTTGAACAGTCGTCCTTGCAGTACGTTGGGTCGGATTCATCATTTAGAGTTGATAAGGACTGCAGAAAAATAAAAGTGGAGCGGTTTCTTCGAAAACGAAGAATCCCGGGCTCCAAGAGTCGAAGTTCGACAAGTCGTTTGCTGATGGAATCGCCGAGTCGATAGACGTTTAGCGCGCTGCGATCGGAGATGAGGAAACTGTCGAGAGTGTCGAGCAACAGTAAAGAAGACACGACGGATAACATTGGCAGCGAAGGTGCCAAAGATAGAATCACGGTGGCATATAACTCGTCGCCAGCGTTCGCGTAGTACGCACGAAGACACGAGCGTGTTTCAAAGCTAGAAAAATAGTGGCGAAAGTTTTGACGGACAGAGATAGGAAACCAGGAGTGAACCGGGAACTTGTTTGTGTGTGTTTTTTTTGTTATTCTCTTAACTGAAGATATATTCATTTGTCACACAAATGAACTGGCTGATTTTCTTGCGATTGTCGCCTCCTCGCGGTTGCTGATGCTCTTCGTTAGTAGCTGTTTCGTCTCTGATCTCGACGTAAATTTCAGTGCAGTCAATATTTAACCGAGACACGGAGTGTCGGCGACTCGTGGCTTAGGTAAATATACGAGTAACTTGTGTAATACGGTTCTTGAAGTTTTCATATGTCGTTAATTGTCGTTAAAAGGAAACAACCCCTGGTGCTCCCGTGTCCGATCCTCCTTCTCTACTACGTCGTCGTCGTCGTCGTCGTTTGTACGGGCGAAAAGTTCACCACCGAGGGAGCAAAAATTTTCGCTATTCCTATTCTATGAGCGCGAAGGGCCAAGAGGACCCTGGAGAAGATCTGACTTCCAGGTAAAACACCCGCCTCGGCGTTATTTTCTTTCACCTATAGTTTAAAACCTGATTGTTCACTGAAATCAGAGTCCACTGATCCTGGTCACACGGTAAATCGCCTCGATTTTTTAGTTTTTCCGTAAATTTCTATTTCCCAATAAAATTCTAGCTCACGACCGAGGTCTGTTGTGTTAAAAACACGGAATCCCTTCAGGGGCTAAAGTCGAGGGGAAGATCCAACGTATAAGTCGTCGTTGTTGACATGTCAGCGTGACAATGTATTTTGCGTTTTTGAGGTTATATTTAGCGTTCGCCTCTTCCTCTCGCGCCCCTGTTCTCCTCTGTCTGCACGTTCTCATGGCAATGACTAATGAATTATCCGTTCTTTGTTTACCTTTTCGAAGGTTCGTTAGTCTCATCAAACCTACATTGCTTTTTTAAAATCTGAGAATAGATAGAGGAATTTGGTATGCCAACTGACCATCTGAGATTCAGTTTTTCAATCGACAAGCATCACCACTTCTACTCTTAATTGTGTTTTCATTTCAGGGTAGGAGCTGAGAGCCCTGGCAACGACATGAAGCGTGCCGCGGCAAAGAAACTCATTGAGCGCTACTTCTATCAGTTGACAGATGGCTGCGGAAATCCACAATGTGATAATCAGCATTGCGCATCCAGTGGAAAGGTGACAATAATTCTTCTCAGTGTAACCAGTGAAAAAATGCTCTCAGTCTAGCAACAGAAACTTACACATCCCAATTTTTTCAGGTGACTAATTTGACCCCAAATCAAGCAGCTGCGCAGGCAATTCAGTTGTTTTCTCAGGAGGCACGACTATGCGATGGAACACAACCCAACAAAGTAGCGAGAACTACGATAGAGCCAGGCCCGGCGTCGCTGGCGAAAAGTTTGCCAGTGAAAAGTGTAAACCCGACTTGCTCTGACGAAGGTATTGCATCAAAATTGGAAAATACGAACCGAGACCTTGAAGCTGTAGCATCGAACTGCCCAAACATTTCTACCGGTTCTGTTCATGGAGAAACAGATAATTCCAAGTCCAAGGACATGCCGTGTTCATGTTTTGATGGTGCCGTTGAAAGTCCTAATACCGTTTCCTTAAATAAATCAGAAAACAATTTAAATCTTGACAAAATTTCCGATCTCGGGGGGTCCAAGAGTTGCTCAAAAATCGATAGAACAAATACGCCAGTTACAGAAAGAAACAACCTTCGGGTCAGACAATGTCGTTCACATTCTAATTCTAGCAGCACGTCTAGTTTGCATAACATCCATGATACACGTTGTGCGCCAATTCGGCGACGAAAATACGCGAAAAGCGAAAGTTTGTATCCTGGTAGGATAACACGGTCTAAAATGAGGGGGGTAAAACCAACACTAAAAGACGTGGTACCAAGGAAGTCACTTGGGACCAAAAGAATTGGAGTTTCTCGACGGTCAGATAAGCGCCAGGTGCAACGGCTCGTTAGGAAATTAGTTGTGTTGACGTTGTACCTTAGGTATTTGGAAGCGAAGAGATCGTCTCGATGCATGAAAAGCAACGAATTTTAACAATTTATACACTATTTATTTCCGAAGAGAGATAAATCCTTATTATACCGTCACATTATGTATTTTGTTTTGTAATAAATGCTTTATCGAAGCTTGTTTGTGACTTTATGCTTTGTTTATTACTAGTCAAAGACAAAACAAAGCTACGAATAATTAGTAAGTTTTTTGCAAAGAAGAATACGGCCAGTGCTTTTCACGGTTATTGAACTAATAAAACATAAGAGAATTTTAGATTAAATTAAGTGAGAACTATCGACGAGATGATCTCTGAGTAAATACATACACATTTGTACATATTTTTTTACTTTATTTCTCTAATTTGAATAGGGAAACCAGTGCCATACTTGACTGAACCAAAGTTGTTGGATATAATACAGCAGTGCAAATCTGAAGAATCCTACTCTCTCCTCATTCGCACCTTGGGCGAAGTTTTCTCCTCTGCAGAAGCGTTGAGTCGTAGTTTTCAAAAAAGTGCAGAGAACGATTCTCCCCTTGCCGCCCTCCTTGACCGAGCTCCAGTTGACCTTCTTGGACCACCGCGAGACCTCAGTAAAGAAGCAGTACGATCTCTGCAAGGAGAAGACAAGGAAGAGGACAGTAGCGACCCTTCACCTACTGTACCCCACCCTGACGACACCAGCGTAGATTTGCCTGCAGTTAGAAGAGCCTTTACAGCACTTTGGTCATTGCCAGGTACAAACACTCACGGATTATTGATTTGCTTATTCGTGTTTGACGTAAGTCAGGATCGGGAATAAGAAGCTGATCACTTCATTTTGATTTTTCTCGCAGGGGAGGCATTCGAATCTGCACTTGTCCATGCTCTGGTTACTTTGGCGGACAACATAGAACTGGACTTGAGGGTATTCGGTATAGTGCCTTCAGACAGCACGGACAGTTTACTGAACGTGTTTCTCATAGTATTTGAGATTCCAGTTTTGGGTAGCAGTGAATATCTTGAGCTGGCATTGCATATGTTGTGCAAGGCTGCGAGCTGTCTACCTTTAACAGCACAGGCAAAGCTGGCACGCGTATGGGCACGGCATTCGAAACCTCGTCTTCAGGCGCTGCTGCAAGCACTGCAGCAACTCATCACCGTCAAGGTACAATGAGTTTTTGTTGATATGCAGTGATTAGTAACCAGTGATATAGTTGAAAGCTGATTCATTGTTATTTTTCGATTTTGCACCAAGGTAATTGGAGGGTCATTCACTCGAGACTATTGCGTTCAAGACGCTGATACTATTACTGCCCCGACTAAGGTCATGAAAATACTGTACTATGCGAGTATGCTCGCTGGCGAACTCGATGGACCAGAACTAAGAAGAGATGAAGAAGGTGACGCTGGGGAGCTAGAAAAAACTGGTGCTCAGAGAACTTCGACACAGGCTTTGCAAGTAAGTTCTGTATTGATTTCTGATGTTTCATTTGTTACGTTTTCTTTTATCACCTTGAATGATTGATCTTATTGCCGTGCTTGTCTTCAAATTAATTAATTCATTCTTTTGCGAGAAGGATCCACTGGCTGTGGAATTAAAAATCTGCTCATTGGATGCGCGAAAGCCATTTGTTCCCTTCAACGACTTTTACAACGAGCCATTGAGCGATGCGATAGAAATGGACAAAGACTTTGCTTACTACAAGAGTGAGCAGCCAAAAAAGTTCAGCTTTATGAACTATGCATTCATTCTCACACCGGCAACGAAAACACTCGGACTCTATTATGATAACCGAATACGAATGTATAGTGAGAGACGAATGAGTTTTCTGCAGACTGTTGTCGGCCAGCCAACGAATCCCTACCTCCGATTAAAGGTATGCATAATGGCTTTCATAAACTGGTTTCAGGGATCAATGGTTTTCAAAGTCTTCGCATAAATGACGGAAAATTTTCCGACCGGCTAACAAAATTTAAATACTTTTTTTCTTTTAACAGGTGCGTAGAGATCATCTGATAGATGACGCACTCGTTGAATTAGAAATGGTAGCTATGGAAAATCCGACAGATTTGAAGAAACAACTCGTTGTGGAATTTGAGGGAGAGCAAGGTGTTGACGAGGGTGGTGTATCGAAGGAATTTTTCCAGCTAGTGGTTGAGGAGATATTTAATCCTGATTACGGAATGTTTACGTTACAAGTAAGATATGCGTTCTGCTTTGTATTTCTAATATTGAGTGAGTGTAATAGCTTGTAGTTGATTTTTAATCTCGTATACAATCGTAAACAGGACGACACGCAAACAACGTGGTTTAATCCAACGTCGTTCGAAAGCGATGCGCAGTTTACATTGATTGGAGTCGTATTAGGCTTGGCGATCTATAACAACGTGATCCTCGACGTACGTTTTCCGATGGTTGTCTACCGGAAGTTGTTGGGAAGAAAAGGAGCCTTCGCGGATTTGGAAGACTGGAGTCCAACGCTTTACAGAAGCTTGAAAGAGCTGCTTGATTACACCGGAGAAGACATGGCTGACACATTTATGCAAACCTTCAGGGTCGGTTACAAGTGAGTCAAAAACAGAGAATGAGAGAGAGAAAGAGAGCGAGAAAGAAAGATAAGAGGCGAGATAAAACGAGCAATCAAAAGTAAACCATATAAGTTTCGCGAAACAATATTAATAATATTTTCATTTTCTACTATTCAGAGATGTTTTTGGGTATGAACTTTTCCACGAGCTTCGCGAGGATGGGGATCAAATTTACGTAACGCAATCAAACAAGCGAGAGTTCGTCGATCTCTATGCAGACTTCCTCCTAAATCGATCTGTTGAAAGACAATTCAAGGCTTTCAGACGCGGCTTTCAAATGGTTACCGACGAGAGCCCGTTAGTCCTGCTTTTCCGGCCGGAGGAAGTCGAGCAGGTTTGATACCAGCCCTTACTTTGTATATTGAACCTAGTAAATAGGGTTGTGAGGAAGAAGGTAATGATGAAATGCCATTAATTTTGACGATGCAGCTAGTCTGCGGCAGTAAGAACTTCGACTTTGCCGAATTGGAGGCAGCTACGGAGTACGAAGGTGGTTACACCGTCGACAGCGAAGCTGTCAGGAACTTTTGGAGGGTAGCTCACGCTCTTCCGCCCGAAAGCCAACGCAGGCTGCTGCAATTTACTACTGGAAGCGATAGAGTACCCGTCGGTGGTCTTTCGAGATTGAAAATGGTGATTGCGCGGCATGGCCCGGATTCGGATAGGTGCGTAAATCTTGCTGATTATTTACCCATAAGCATACTTTAAGTGCATTACTGTTCAACGAAGATGTGAAACAACATTTCGCGGTTTTTATTGCAGATTACCAATAGCCCACACTTGCTTCAACGTTCTTCTCTTACCTGATTATGGCACGATAGAGAAGCTTCAAGATCGTTTATTGAAAGCAATAAATTATTCAAAGGGATTTGGGATGCTGTGAATAAGATATACGAATAACGGAAGCAATTCAATTTAGCGAGAAAAAGAAATCTCTCCTCACCTGACCAGCTCTCCCTCTTTATTCCTCACCTATTTATTCTCAATTCGGAATATTTCAGGAAATGCTTGTTGAGCACTTAGTAGACGCGTAAAAAGAGGAGGTGAAGGATGATCGATATCTGCAGTTCACAAGAGGATTCGGGGCTCATGATGGACCATCGGGCATAGAGAAAAGAAAGTATTAACAATTGAAGGAAAGATAAGTAGAAAAGCAGCAAAAAGGTAAAGAAATCCACGAATTAGTGTAAGTCTGTTGTCTGAAAAGCGCTTAGCATACTTTTCAGAGTTTTTCGTCGGTAGATCTTTTTGGGCTCGTGTAGTGTCTGCCCTTGTGTACATAATTTGTGTGCTGAATATGCGGAAAGTGTGGACGAAATATACTATGTTCTGTGCGTATTCTGAGCGTGACTTGGATTCAAATTACCATGTTTCAAACAAGAAATTGTAGAGATATTATTATTATTATTATTATTATTATTATTATATACAACTGCATACTATTACACATATAAATAATGCATACATACTATACATAGGTATATAAAATACGCCCCAAAGACAAGTGAAATGTATGACTGTGATGCGAGTGAGAATGGCGAATATTTAGTAAGTGATAGTAAAATTATACATTTTAGAAATAAATAATAGTAATTACTGGGTAAATAACAAAATGGAAATATTCAAATTAATGATCAAAGTAAATAGACGGATCAGTGATTTACAGATCAAGTGAATCATTTTGAACAAAATCTGTAAACTATACACATTTTATAGTCATGTACGTTATACATATATACATAATTGTGATGCGTTCCAGCCATCCATGTCCACTTTTGCGAAGTTACATAAAAAATACTTTTATATCTAACAAATTTATAGAGTGAAAAAATCGTTCGTTTTTCATTCGGTAATCCTACAAAATTCACAAAAGTCAAAATTTCATAACGAGCTGTCAGCTTATTTTCCTACGGAAGAAAATTTACTATGCAAAAACCGGCCGATTGCACTAACGAATTATGGCGAACGAATGAACATCTGAATAGAATTTGTGTAAAAAATAGTGTGTCTATTCAGTGGGTTTTTATATCTGCCTAAAGCGTAGAAGCGATGGCTTTTTCGCCCTGTACTTACACGACTAATTCTAAATGAAGACTAGATTAAAATAATTACAGAAAAGGACAGTGGTTGGAAATTGAGCTGGAACGCTCCGTATCCGAGAGATCAATGTAAGAATATGAGCTTCACGAAACGGGCATTGCTACGTAGGTCTCAAAGTGGAAAAAAAAAAAAAAATCGCGTACCTATCCGTGTCTTCACACATTTGTTTCTACGCATATGAACACACAATCAATTTATATCGTCAAAATTGTCATTACCATCGTCATGAAATGATAATTACCGCGCCTAATGAACTTAAAAAAAAAAAAAAAAAAAAAAAAAGGAAGAAAGAAACAGAAACAAAAAAAAGTAAGAATTAAGAGATAGGCTAATAATTTGTATAATAAACGTTTGTAATCAGCGACTTTTCTAAAAAGGCACGCTGCACACTACACCGATGTTAGATATATCATTAGTCGTGTGACAATAAAAGTTGTATGAAATAAGCAATGTATAGTATGTGAATAGGTACTGCGACGAATGAATCGCTTTATTTTAAGTGACATACACGTAGGGAAGAAACAGAAAGGAAGAAATTTAAAAGATGGACTATACCTATGTCTTCACGTGTATACATACAAGTTGTTTAAAATTACGCGGAGTATCAAATAGCGCCTGACTATCGAGTGAAGACCTTTTTTTACCGTCTGTTATACACGTGACGGATAAAGCACGTAGAGCGATTTTTTCCTCCAGAGAAATTCCTGAGAAACAGCGCTTATCTCAACCTATCCGAATCTAGACGTCAACATTGTCGTTAAACAACGAATTCGCGATGAGCAGAATGTCTTGGATAATTAATAAACGGGGAAAGTCCAAATAAATTATCTTCTTTTTTTTTTTTTTTTGTTATTAACACATAGCGGGGTGACGCAATATCATTTCGGTTTTCCCCGATCGCGCGAACGCAGATATGCACTAATTAATCAAACAACATGAAAAATGTTGTTCCCAAATCCGTACTCTACCCGCGTGATGCAGCAGTACTAATCGCGCGTGTCTCGATTTTATGAATTGTAACGAAAGTCGAATATATGACTTACGTACATGATTCTATACAAATTTGCGACATGGATACAGCCTCGACAAACTTCACGTGTCCGTGCGACATACCTTTTACAGTTACACACGTCGCGTAGCTTCAGTAAAAATATATCGAGTAGATCAGCTATTTGATTTACATTTTGCGTATAAGACACAAACCTGTACGCAACAGTATGTATGGTACATGCATATAGTTTATTCAGCTGAAGACTGCGCGAGTAATTAGTCTGCGCTCTGTGTACGCTTACACACACACATGCCTAAATACGCGTACTGACAATACGCGGTGTGTTGAAAAAAGTAGGGATAACGCCAGGCGGGTTGTAGGGATCCCCGTTATAATGTTCATCGTCGCAGCGGTTATAACTCGATTATTATTACAATTTAAAACTCGCCCAGAGAGCTCAACTATGTGTGTAACTCGACTCTATTATCTGTAACAGCTCCCCCCCCCCCCCCCCCCCCCCCCGCCCTGCGCTCTGTATGCTTCGGTAATATTACAATCAACCGACCACGAGGATTCTCTGCATGTTGTATAATCATCACTGGTCATAGTAACTTGTCAATTTTCTCACAGTTCATTGATATTCGATACGCGGATCGGTTTTCGGAATTCTTTTCGAAACGGTAGAACAGACCGTTAGGACGAGAATTTCACAAGCTTCTGTATAACTCTCTAAAATAGGGTCTGCATATAAAGTGAAAAATAATTAATAGGTATACATTTTTTGTTCAAATATATTGTACATTTTCACCAGAATCATGGGGATCAATGACGGTTATGTATACGTATATCCGCCGTAGTAACCGTTATTTTTCATTTTGTTTTTTTATTTCCTCTTATTTATTTTATTCCTACTTCTATAAAACAGTTTACGAAGAAGCATAAAAAAAAAACAGAAACGATCAAGTTTTACATAAAGCTGTCTAAGCCTGATGTCTTCTGGAGATTCGGCGGAAAAGAAATGCTCGAAAAATGTGCATCATCGACGAATTCGAAGCGACGGAGAAAAATGTGACAATGAAATAAAAGTAAAATTCTCGCTTGCGTAACGAGCAGTGATTATTATCCTCATATATTCAAAGCGACGACGAGAAAAAAAGAATCGCGCAACTAAGTATGCGAGTGTGCCGGGTCTGCTCAGGACGGGCGTATTCAACAGTTTTCTCTCATCCTGTGCATGTAACAGGCAAAAACGAATCCCGGACGAACGTAAGTACAGCTAAAAAAAACATTGCAGCAGTCGCAGCACTCCGCACGACTGCTAGCAACGGCATCGTTGTTGATTATTCGCTCGGTTTCGGGCTTCGTGACTCTTCTCTTGACTCTTTGAGGAAAATGTTGGTTGCCGCTCGCTACTCGGCTTGAAGGATCGAGGGATGGACGGTTGCGCGCGCATCCTCGGCTGACGCGATAACCGCGACGGTATTAACAGGTGGTTGGCGGTGGTTGGCTGAGAGCCGGCGAGGCGCAGCTCGGCTTTAGCTCTTCGCGACGCTCTCCAGTCGTCAGTCGACCCCAGTCGCGACAGGAACCGGATGCCGACGGAAGGAAGGACCTCCTACTGACCGCTACGAGCAATATTAGGCGGCCAGAGTAGCAGATATTGTTGTATGTTGTATGTTGTGTAGAAGCGCGAGGCCCGCGCGCGCGCGCAAAAACTCCTTCATCAGTGCGCGTTAGTTCTTGATAATATTGTTGTGTTGTGTCGTCATCGTTGTCACCGGCGGGCTGTTCGTTCGCACGCTTTTTGCAAATCAGTTTCTCCCCTTTCCGCCGTCGCGTTATACCTACTTTATCTGAACCGCATCTGCGCTCCGTGCGCACTTTTGTCGCGTGTGTTATATACTCTGCGTGCGCTTCGCGTCGTTGAGTTTTTACGATACGGACGAGGAAGAGAGTGTGCGGTGTGGAACTCTGTGTGCCTGTCAACAGTGTGTGACACATATTTTATCCCGATATATGTATTTTGCTGCTGCTGCTTCATGTGTGTCGGTCAAACACCCTTTTCATCTTCCCTCGTTTCACGCTGCGACTCTTGTCGCTGCTGATTTTGGCCGTTAATCAGTGTCTCTCTATCGACGAGCGCACGTGGGAGATCCGACGGAAGGACTTCCTGGAACACCGCATTTTATCTCTTATTCAGGCTATCCGAGGTAAGCTAAAAATAGAATTTTTACCATGTATCTTCTGCTGTGTCGGTTACGCCCACATTTTTACTCCCTTCTTTCCGAATAAAAAAACGAGCAGAAAAAAAAAGAAATGGGCGGTACGCTGATCGTCGTTGTTAAGACCCGTATGCTTTCATTTCTGTTAATACACCGCGGGTGAGGCTGACTCCTGCAGCGATTAGGATTTCATAGACTAAAGGAGCAAAAAAAAAAAAAAGAAACAGTTTTTCGTTCGAATACAAGTACATATGTACGCAGTTGGCACCGCATCGAGTGTAAACAAAAGATGTCGAGCCATGATTTTCGCCGATCAGGATAAACTGCGTAGATTCTTGTCAAAAATCCGCAAGCAGTTTATTGCTTTTCGTTCGTCACGAGGTGTACCTGCGATATCAACTAATCTCACGTGCAACCGGTAATTTATCCCGGATAGAGAAGCACGACAATCCATGCACAGTATGTATACCTTAGAAAAAGGTGTGCTGTGCTGCACCTGCAATCAATCGACCCGATTTCTTATCGGCTGAGCGTCCGCGTTGTTCGCTTGTTTTACGCCATTCCACGCTGCTGCACACTTGTTGCACGCCTGGAAGAACCAATAACCGTCGCGTCGGGTAGCTTTCGATAACAGCGGACGCTTATAATATTAATTTTAATATACAACAACGCCGGAAGGTTTATTACTGGTGTTATGCATATCGTAGAGCTCTGAAGGATGGATTTTACGCGAAGGCGGGAAAAGGTAACATTACGAATACCGATGTCCGGTTCTTTACCGTACATAACAGATAGTTTGTGAATCCGTCGATTTTCACACTGCACGCATACGGCCCGGTATAAAAATCTCAGCGCAAGTCCCAAGCTTCGCGAATTCGACTCAAGCACGTGTTCCATACGAGCTTTAATGTCCCGTACGCTCATCTCCAGCTGGTCCATTGATCCCGACGCACGATTTATCTCGATGCAAGCATCTTGGCGCGCACGCGCGCGCGCGCTTTAAGGGAGTGCCCTGGTCGATTTCAAACTTACCGTAAATATCCAAGTCCACGTGGTTTAAACGAAAAAAGGGGTTAATAGCCTCGTTCTATACACAATACTGTACAAAGATTCGCACGCATTTTTGTTATTTTCTTTTTTATTCTTGATGCAGAAATAAAGAAATGAAAATTTATCACAGACTTTTTGTTCAGAATTGTGTATAGAATGGTGCTGTTAAACCCTTTTTGCGTTTAAAACACGTAGACTTCGATGCCTGGAGGTATGTATTTAACATAACGTACCCGCTGGTGTATTTCTTAAACAACGATACCGGGCAAAGAGCGTAACGATATGAAAAATTGATGATATTTTGAGGCGAATTTATCGATAATTGTACAGTTGTAATATATTCCTCGCAAATTTTCTTGTTACAGTGGCCGGACAGACGCCAGGAGTCGGTGCAACTGCCTCGGTGGGGAGGAGGCTGAAGGAAAATGCGAGGTGCGTAGATCGCCGGGCTTTCTGACCAAACGGTGCTGCAGCGGAAACGGAAGTGAAACTAGCAGAGGTCGGTTGTTATGCTGTCACGGTATCGTCTTCCTCGGGAACAACGCCGCGCGGTTTCCACTTCCAACGTCGACGGCATCGTCTTCGTCGTCATGGGAGCTGAAAATAAATTAGCAGCTTGCGATTTCGCTTGATTTCATCTTACCGTCGAGGAAATAATTCTCGAGTACTTCATCGCCGGCGGGGGGCAACAAAGTGCTTTTGAAACTGCACGCTTCGAAGGAAGAAAAGCTC
Organism: Diprion similis; assembly: GCF_021155765.1. NCBI lineage: Eukaryota > Metazoa > Arthropoda > Insecta > Hymenoptera > Diprionidae > Diprion > Diprion similis. Next base: position 2,506,120 of record NC_060115.1, read on the forward strand.
GAAAAACTGGGGAGAACACAGGAAGATAATATTATGGAGTTCGACGATGTTGGATCGAGCGATCTGAGGGAACTCTGGGAGTCTTACCTCGCCGAGACGGTAAGCGAATCGTTTATTTTTCTTACTCTTTCCTGAATTCCAGTCGCTCTTTTGACTGCCATTTTTTTTTATCTCGTTCGTGATTCTTGTCGATTGTTACAATCGTTATACCCGCAATATACGTTCTTTGGTATTATTATGTACACACCTTCGCCCTCATTCTTCACTATTGTTTCTCACTTTGTGTTGTTATAATTTTCTTCTTCGTTCATTCGAAACCGTTCGGATCCGCGTTTTATTTGTCGAGCTGGTGTAAAAGGCGGTCTGTGTACTTTAAGTCTTCCATATATTAAATGTGTATTTTCAATGGGTTTGCCCAGAAGCGATAATGTCAGGTGTACTCTTCCGACACAGAGAGAGAGGGAGAGGGAGAGGGAGATAAGATTGGGAAGAATAAGAAGAAAAGAAGAAGAAGAAGAAGGGGTGAAAAATAATTTTATTCATGGAATGGTATACCTGATATCATTCCTTCTGGGTAAACCCATTGCAAACACACATTTATGTACGAAAAGCGAAGAATATATCCTGCCTTTTGCACCAGCTCGAGAAATAAAACGATTACCATTCACTCAGCCATTGAATTTATATATTATTTTTATAATGCGATAAATACTAATTATATCAACGGCGATCACTTGACGTTATACATGTCAAGTGTTGTAATACAAGAATCAACGATCAGAAGAAGTAAATAATGAAAAGAAGAGTAGAAAAAGAAAAATTGCAACGAACGTTTTATAAACTATATATAAATTCAGATCGATTCAGCATTTAAAAATTATAATGAATATAATGCATATCAATTATCGACGGATATGGAAAGAAATAAATTCGTTCGAAATTAACCTTTCAAAATTTCTCCTAAGGAATGAAAATTTTATTTTTATTTACCACGATTATTGCTCTTAATAATTATTATTATTCAAAATTAATTACCGTATCTATTGCTTTAATCTTTCTTTATTCTCTTACCTGTTTCTCTCTCTCTCTCTCTCTCTCTCTCTCTCTCTCTCTCTCTCTCTTGTTTCTTTACCTGCAGGATTTACGATTTTTCTTAAGTATCTTTACGACATGTGCCACGCCGGTAAAAAACCTGATCATCACGACAGTTATGATCGTCGGGGTGTTGAAATGAGGCGACGAGCGAGTAGTCAAGTGTATTTTGTATTATTCGCCTCATTTTGAGCGGAAAAAATAAGCTGCCATGGGATCGTGTCCCTCATCACACGTCTGCCCATGCACCTGTGTCCACGCTATACATGCCCATAATTCATGTATCTGTGTGGAGACCGCAGACCGCATTGTCGAGATGTTCATAACCATTATAAATACCTCATATACCTACTACTATTAGTTACATTGCGAATGTTATTCGCGAAGGCATTTTTCCGCATCCTTGCGCGTTTTCATTAACGTTACTAATTCGCGCCTATTATAAAAATACACATTATTTTACCTTTTTCATATTAATTCTTTCGACGTTATACACTTTTGATTTTCTAATCGTTTTCACGATGACGATAAATTATTTATCATATTAATATTTAACGATAAATATATATGATATACAAAAATTTTCTTTCACGTATGGACGTTTGAAAATTTTAAAGATACGCGTTTTAACGCATTTCACAGCATGTTAGCTATATAACTTTTATTAAAGTTTGATCGATGTTATGTGAATTTTGCGATTAGATTTTTACACATTGCTGACTGTGCAATTTCCGTTTTCTCTCTCTTGACTCTTTACCCTGTATCATACTGCGTTGTTATTCCTTTAACAATATGTTACTTAAATTATACTTAAACATAACTTATGGATATAAATATGTTCTCAGTTACATCGCATATAACTATGAAGTCAGTTCATCGGATTCTTTTAGACAAAATAATCATTTCTGACTCACGTTTCGGCGATGATTCTGTAACACCGACGAGCCACTCGAGTTGTGTTATTATATGTATTCGTTATGCAGGCGTCTTATCAATAACGACCAGCACCCCGGCGCGGCGTTACAAAACACACACGCTTGTACTATCGGGTAAGAGAGTAGTTATAACTTCGCACGGATTTCGAAGGTATTGGTATCATAGTATGTATAGTATTCATGTCGTTTGCCTCTATACACATTGAGCATTATGCCGGACGTTCGACTACAAGTCGCGCTTATCGCGCGATTATAACAGTCCTCGATACTGCACCTGTAAATTGTTATATTTATTACCAATAAGGCCGTTATACAGGCTGGAGGTATATGTATAGTAATACTTACTTGCTAACTGTAGACGCACGATATTATCTCTCGGGTGTTCCTGGGCGTACAGCGCAGTAATCCCAGCTAAGTTATATTATGTACACGTACCTGCATATAGCGTCTGCAAAACGATCTTTTCTTTATTTAATTTTTCCTAATTCACGAGCGTTAATTATTATTATTATTATTTTTTTTTTTTTGTTTGTTCGTTTTTTTATTCATAAAATAACATTTCCATTTGCTTTTACGTCTATATGTGTGTATATTTTATCACACGTGTAGGACATTCATATACCTATATGATAGGTAATACATATATCGTACAGGGATTATTATTGTATCGATATATTTATCAGTGGGTATAATATAAAAATTTGATCGCGGTGTATCCCCCCTTTCTCCCCCCTTGCATTTTTTTTTTTTTTTTTTTTTCTTTACAATTGTGCAGGGAAATTTAGCGACTTTTGGAAATTTTGTCGAAAACGAAAGTTATCGTTTTATTAATAGATCAGTTTTGTTTCATCATCGGTAAAAACCTAATTATTTTATCTAGAGAGAAAAAAGAAAAGAAGAAGAAAAAAAAAACAACAACCCAAGCGAGTGCAGATGATTAAATAAAATTGCATGCCTGGTGATTTTTTTTTTTTTTTTTTTTCTGTATTACGGTCGAAAAAAACTTTGTTTTTTCTGATCCATCGGATGTATTTTTTTTTTTCTTTGTTACAACGATGAGTAGCATACATACGAATAATGTGTTTAGTAGGCAGCAATTCTGAGGTGTGAGGGGAAAAAAAAAAAAAAAAAAAAAACTTGCATTCAACGACGAAATAGCGTGTCATGTCTGTACAAGCAACAGGTATTATATATCCCTTAGCTAGCGAATATATACATATATCGCGCGTTCACCCGTTATAGATAGATATAAGTACGAATGAAATCAGTTTAACGGTGCACATTGCGATTATAATATACTCAGTTATTGCAAATCTATACCTATACGATGCGTGTGGTGTGGTGTAACAACGTATAATAATTAATAATATTTTATGCAAACACTGCGATCATCGTCGATGTTGTTGTTTTTTCTTCAAGTATTTAATCTTTTTTCAGTCGTCTTAGGTCGAGTTCAAATACGGCCGGAAGTGTCGAGTTAGAATCTTTATTGCTGATTAATATACATATATCATATGTATGTATGTATGCATAGGGAAAGGAAGTATTTATAATATAACGTGTTTCACAACCATTCATTTAAACAAACTAAAGTCAGTAAGGAGTGAATCTCATTGAATAAGGTTATTTCTAACTGTTTTCGTCGAAATTTTCAAATTCAAAATAATCCGTCAAATCCATAAATGTATATTGCATACTTAAGTGGGCGAAATGTATTGTTAAATTGAAATGAAAATAAATATAAAAATAGTACCTTGTACAGTGAAATTTTACTCGATTCAAAGATGTTTAGTATCATAATAATTGTAATCCACCTCGCCAATGAATCATCATCATCAGCTGCACGTGCGGTTGAATAGACATTGGGACTATCTCTAATAATAAATAACAATAATAACAACAACAACAACAACAATAATAATAATAATAATAATCGCTGCAGATGATACCTGTTATTTCTCTCCAGTTATATTTTCGTCGTTTTTTTCCACTGCAGACTCTTCCAGTCTTATTTCTTATCTCGTGGTTTTCTTTCTCTTTTTCGTCTATCTATACGCCTACGACGCGATTCTCCTCAGGACTAATATCGGTAGTGGGAAAGGTGGCAGGCAGGCAACGTTAATGCAATTTGTCGAGGGCCGGAATTAAGGGGGCGGTGAGGACTCGGAACCTATAGCGTAACCTTGGATGGCACAAGTTCCGCATTGCCGCCTTTCGCGATGTGTAATTCACTCTTTTTCCTCCTTCTCCTCCTTCTCCTCATCTTCCACCTCTCGCCCCCCCCCCCCCCCCCCCCCCCTCCTCATCGGTTGTCGGGGCCCAACGCGGTTATCCCGTCTGTCCCGGGGGGACTGCCCGACCTTCAACTTGACCGCATCGCGCGGTTCCCTTTCCCCCGCTGCTGTGGTTATATATATAAATAACCGCTCCCCGTATACCAAATGCACGGCTCGTTTACACATTATGCATATACATATACATATACCTATAACCGTGTGGCAGAATTAATTTTTGCGCTTTTTATTTAGCCATTTATTAGGCGACGTCTTTAATTCTAATTTTATTTCTTACCTTTTTTATTTTTATTTTTTTTTATTATTGTTGTCGTTTGTTTTTTTATTCCTTCTTTTTTTTTCTTTCTTTTTTTGCTTTCTTATTTATTGTTTATTATTACTTTACCTCGACGTTTCTCGTTATTCCACTTGGCAGCGTATTTCTTTACCTGATCCACGTTTCATTCAATTAGCTCTTGAACATGGAGAGGAGATTTTTTATATTTGCGTACGTTTACGTACGTAAGTGATGTAATGTTGACCGAACCTTTTTATTTCAACTCGAATCTATATAATTGGTCGAAAATATTGGTAGCTCATTGGCGGGAAAATTAACAGAGACGAAAAATACCATATATTTTGACTTTCCTTTGATTTTTTCGTGAGACTTAATTCATATTTTCATAAGAATTTTTTGAATAAGAAGAATCGGAATTTTTTCACTGAAATTCTTGTACTTCAAAGTTGTTGTGCCCCCCCCCCCCCCCCCCCCCCCCCCCACCCCGTTTAATGAACGACGAATTAATAGACGAAACACTCGTAGTAAGACTTTCCAGAAACCTGTTGAATACATAAGAATTGTTTTAGTATTTCTTTTTCTCTTCGTTTCCCTCTGTGCGTCGCATAAAATTATTTAAATATCGTTATCGCTGTAAAAGATTAACTGTTACCTATTACACAGAACTGTTTCATTGATTGAGTGAAGCTGAAAATTACCTACGTAAATAATTATTTATTACGTTTGAATTTCAGTATGTTTTTTTTTTTTTCCCTCTCCATCTCAATCTCTGGTTCATCGTCATTATATACTCACGTTTAATGCATCCTAACTAAAAAAATGAAACAGCTGCAGGCGGCACGGATACAGATAAACGATCTTTTAATTACAGGGGATACGATGATCGAAGAAATAAAACAAGAAAAAAAATTTTATGCAAACTGGTTTAACGCGATTTATGTACAAATTAATTCCAGAACTTGGAACAAAAAAACAAACAAGAAAAAAACAAAAACAAACAAACAAACAAAAAAAATCCTAAATTGTTCCAGGCGATGGGACACGACGTCCCGATGTCGATGCGGGACGAGGAATGGAGCAGCGCCTCCTGCGCGTCGAGGGATAAGTTGGAACCCGGCGTAGTCCTGAGGGATCGTCTGATGACGGACGCGGCCCTTGGAGGTCCGAGACCGATAAAATCCGAGCACAGCTACAGCCTCCTAGCCTCCAGCCCTCCGTCGAGTCCGGCGATACCCGGCAACGACAGTCCCGACGCTCCGAGGGAGGGAAAAAACCCCGAATCCACGACACTCTTCAACGGGCACCAGGTCCTCGTTCTCAGGAACAGGATAGATGGTATGCCGAGAGTATTTCTATAGTTAGTTTTTTTTTTTTTTTTTTTTTTTTTTTTTTTTTTTTTTTTTTTTTCTGTCGAGAAGGAATTTCGATACAGTCTAATATATATGTATATTAGGGTGGTGCAAAAAAACCGACTATTTTTTTTTTTTTTTTTTTTTTTTTGAGTCTCGTGTGACAAAATGTTAGTTTCTGATGTTTTAAGAACCCACTCCAAAGGACAGTTCAAAAAAAAAATTTTTAAGAGGTCGCTCCACATCTTTTAAAACGTCAGAAATCGTCAAAAATCGATTTTTTTTTTAAATTTTCTTTCTCGTTACGGTATAATTTTACAGACAAAAAAAATAAGTTTCCGAAAGTTTCAGTTCAAAATTTGAATTTTGAAAGGCCGCTCGTAATTTTTTTTCAATTTTTTGGTGCATTTCTATAGATCTTTTCGAGCGACCTTTTAATATTCATATTAAAATTTCATACATTTTTTTTCTTTAGTTTAGTAAGAAAGAATCTATAAGAATACACCACGACATGAATTAAAAATCAAACAAAATACTGAAAATATAATTTTTTTAATTTAATTTTTTGACGATTTTTGACATTTTAAGAAATTTGGAGCGACCTCTTAAAAATATTTTTTCGAACTGTCCTTTGGAGTGGGCTCTTAAAACATCAAAAACTAACATTATGTCACGCAAGACTCAAAAAAAAAAAGAAAAGTCTGTTTTTTTGCGCGACCCTAATGTATACATATACATATAATCTCAGAGGACCGAAATGCCGGACAAATTCTGTGTTGCAATTTCATTCCCATGTATAATACGTGTCGATTCGATACTTTGAGTGATTAATTGTTTAATTTTATATTTTAATCGTTAATAAATTGTTTAATATTAATTGGGCAGACATGGAGGAGGAGTGCTTCCCGGCGATCTCGCTGAATCGAGCATCTGGACGAGGAGCGGGTGCCGAGTCACCCTCGCCATCCCCGTCGGCCTCCCCGTCGCTCCACGCTGCGAATGAAACACCGACCACCGTTACCGTGCAGATCAAGGAGGAGCCGTTTAGCCCTGAATCCCTGTCTGCTCGAGGCACGATTGAAACCGTCGCCATCGCTCCTAATTACCACATCGAATTCGAACGATCCTCCGTTCCTTACACGACCAGTGACAGCGAGGATGACGAGGCGGAGTATTACCAGGTACCAAATACCTTCCGATGCACTTACTGTCTTCTTGATTTGATCTTTGCGGTTTGGTGAAATTGGAACGAAAATTAGCCAAAATCAAAGCCGAGTGGAGATCAGGATGACGATAATCGTCGAAATTGTGATCTAATTGTCACAAGTGATTCTAATTGATAAAAATTTTTGCACATATTTTCAACGCTATCAATACGAACTAACAGCCGCATGTTGTGAAAACTCTGCTTAGCTAATCCTTAGATCTCGTTCGATATTTCATTTCTTATACTTTTTTTTTGTCTCTGACAATTCAGAGTACAGAATTGGACGAGTCGAACGGTGAACCGGCGACCGCGAGTTCGAGTTCTAGCTCGATTGGCATGTCGATTGGAGGCGGGGGTGGCGTCGCCGGAAACGGAAGTGGCAGCGGGAGGCAGGGACTTCCTCCGACACCGCCGAGCAGCGCGAGTTCCGACAGCGAAGGCGCAGTATCTGCCTACTGTTCACCGGAACGAAGAGTCTCCGAAAGTCTTCGAGGACCCTTGAATCCACGGTTCAACGGGGTTTCGAATTCACTGGGAAACAGGGGCGTAGCTGGACATCATCTTCACGGTCACGTTACCAGACAGCCAATTCACACACCGCTGATTTCATGCCAGCCGGTAAAAACAGGAAATTTTATGTATAATAAGGCACGCCTAGTGTTTCCTTTCAATTTATTTTTCTTCAATAACGAGAAACGACAGAAAGTTTTTCTTTGAAGTCGATATTTCTCCACTTTTTCTCGGCTCTTTTTTTCCTCTGACAATGGGTGGCTTTTCAACACTTGATTTTCACATTTGCAGAAAGGTTCGACGGGTATTCTAACTTTGACGGACGAGGAAAAGCGGACTCTGATAGCCGAGGGTTACCCTGTGCCAACGAAACTCCCGCTCACGAAGCAGGAGGAAAAATCACTGAAGAAAGTACGCAGGAAAATTAAAAACAAGGTGAATGAAATGGACGAAAATTGAAAAATGGTGTTTTGTTGTTTCCTTTTCTTAATACGATTTTTCAAATTTGTCATGTTCAGGGCGTATTGCCACTTGGAAAATAGATACGTGAAATCTTGGAAGTCTTATTGTTAGTGTATATAGATCAAACTCGAACCAGAAACCTGGCTGTGTAATGTATTTCATAATCAGTTTTTATCAGATTTTATTAGTAAAATTTTAATGTCTACACTTGCTTTATGTTTCGGTGTATCGGTCGCGAATGCACATACGTGGTTTGTCTTGAGTCTGATAGCAATCGCGGCTTGGCTTTCTAATCATCTATGATCGTAAATACTTACCGCATTGGCTGATATGAACATTGATTGGGTATTAATGATCGCCAGATCTAAGTACGTTCCCTACGACTTTATTCGCTAACTTTAAGACTTGGAGCTAGCGGTGAATGGAGATTTATTTATATTCTCTAGTAGTTTTATTACCTTTGCTAAGAGTGAGAGAGAAAAAGAGAGCCGTGTAATTATCAGATATTTATCGTACTCTGTTGAAAAGAGAGAAAGATAAAATATTACGTGGATAATAATCTGGGAAAAATCGTTTTGTTTGTTAATCTGTTGAAGATATCGGCGCAAGAGTCACGAAGAAAGAAAAAGGAATACATGGATGGACTTGAGAGACGTGTCATGATGTTGGCTCAGGAGAATACGAGCTATAAAGATCGGCTAACGACGCTAGAAGGAACTAATCGCGAGTTGCTGAGGGAGCTGCAGCGACTTCAGGCGATGCTACGTACTTCCTAGAAGTATAATTGTCCACGCACCTTTGGTGTGACAATAAGAAGACGACTATGTCGTTCAGATTATTTAAATTATACGTTATAAGCAAAGAATTTTCGCCAAAATGTTTTCCTCGTACCGGAATATCGCTGAGGGTACAACAGTTTAGTCTTTTAGACTTTTTTTTTTCTGTGTCGCAGTAACGCGTATCAAAGATATGATTATAAAATAACAATCGTGACTTACAAAACCCTATGAGGGCTTCCTGAGATAAAAATTTTAATATAGAATTTTTTTCTCTTCTCATGTTCGGGGTTTGAATTTAGGTGAAAATAGTTTATCAATTATACAATGTATAATTACGTTCGTTATCGCGTCGCGGTAGATGCGATTTATCGTAAATCGACCAATTAACAGTGCCTGATTAATATTTTTATATATAATGCACGTTCGAGCATTTTATAATATAATAATAGAGAATATTTTAGGGCCGGGAAAGTTATCGAATAATTGACAAATTCAATCAATCGTACAAGGTAATAGTAGTTGCCTAAGGTATAATTATATATAATAGATAGCTAGCCGGGCACTCGAAGATCGCATTGAAAGTACAAAAAAAAATAAAATAAAAAAATAAACAAAAAACGAAAGACAACATCAAGAAATCGTAGCGCAAAACAAAGTTACAGCTGCGAATTATTCCACGTTATTATATGTTATTACTATAAGTATACATAATTGAAAAATAACTATATTACACTATGCATATTATACATTCGGCGTTAGATGTACGACTGACGAATTATTAGTACATAATGTAAGTATCGTGTGTGTTATATTTTTACAATGTTGAGTGATATATATATATATATTCCGAGCGAAAGAAGAATCAGATAAAATAGAAATGGTGCGAGTTTGAGGTAAATTTTTGAGAAAATCTATCGAGTATCTAGTATCGAATAATTTTTAAAAGAAACAAGCGAATATATAGATATAAAACGGGGGTGAAAATACACTTAGAATAATTAACTTCCATGAATCGATGACTGTTTTTCATGGCAATCGAATAGTTTATATTATACAAAAAAAAAAATGAAATATCGAGATGAGGGGCATTATGCAAACTACCATTTTCAACTTTAATAATAGAGCGAGAGTGTGTGCGGCGGTAAATGTACATACCTAAATTTTACTTGAAAATCGGTTTGTAATGCGCGTTAACATCCTCTAGTATAAAATTACTGATGACACGTGCGCTTTCGTATTTGCACGACGTGTGTGTGCTTGCTCCCACGACCATACGCCAGATATTTGCCCATTTTAACCGCGTCATGTATACAGGCGTTAAAATTTCGTCAAGTATTTATGAAACACATATCTGTTCTTCCAACGGGTGACACCAATGAATTCCACAGAAAAATGTTACATGCATATGTATATATATATGTATATATATGTGTATTTATTTACTAATTCCGCAAACTTACGTTCCGATTTTCCTCATCCCTGCAGCTTACCATGTGCGTATTATTGAAATATCGAAACCTTGAGACATAATTTTGTATTTTATGAATTCGGTAGCCCGGTTCGTTGTATACTGAAATTGAGTGCGGATAGGAAGGTTACCTTGGGTGAAACGCTACCACTCGTGCCACAATGATGGATCCTGAATATCGGATAGCGTTCTTCATTCACTTTTTCGTCGGCACTTTTATTATTTTAATATTATATTAAGGAAACTATTACTATTACAACTGTTTATTCGTTTTTTACAGTTTCCGGAACTAAGTAATTATTACAATTTAACAAGAAAAAAAAAAAAAAAAAAAGTTGGAAGAGACATTTAGTATTGTTTAGTATAGAAATAGACGAATTCGCGTTGTATACCTTGTGCTTAAATTGAAATACTATAATATATCAAAGGTTCAAAAGACATCTCGCGGGCAGTATGTATTATTGTAAAAAGAAAGAAACTAGAGTCTGGTCGATGCATGCAGGACTTTTTATTTTTAATAAACAATGTTTAAATGAAAGTACTCCATTACATACTAGAAACACGTCGATATTTTTGATAATATAATAAAAATTGAACTTTTGACACGTTTTGCGTAGATTAAGTAGAAAGAAGAAAACAATCTAATTTTAAAATTGTATCTTATCACTTTGGGATAAGAATTTGAATTGTTAATCATCAATTGAGTGAGCTTTATTTATACTGTTTTTGTCTTTGTGCGTATGGAAGGAGGGATGGTTTAAAATTATAGTGGACTTTGAAATATTCGAAATGGTTCGATCTTTAATCTATGTTGTGGGTTTTAATTCTAATTACGTTTATTTCATTATTTCATTTGTATTCTTGAAAAGATTTTCATATATTTTTGCTTAGATATATATATTTCAAAAAGTCAGGGAAAAAGAAGAGATGTCTAGTCTTGCGTAAAAAAAAAAGGGGTATGAAAATCTGAAATTTTTTTTTCTCTGCATTTCTCACACCGCTCGCGATGTTCAAATCTACTTTACGGTAAATGATAAAATATTCCCAAATTAAACGACATTCCTTTAAATCGTTGAAATCAAAATGGTGCTTTGATTTTTTAATCTGATTACAAATTTAGCCCGCGGTTTCCCGCATGTTATGTATTATGATATTACCGCAATCCTATAAAAATTTTAAATTAGACTTGGAACATTCTAAACATGTGCTACAGATTTACATTATAGATACATACATACGTATAGACGTGTGTGTATACGCTAATTTTAAATGTATACAGGTTGAACGGTCCTACTACGAGATAATATATCTATAATTAAACGATATTTCTCATATATAAGGATACACATGTTATTTTATTTGCGAGGATAGTTTTGAAGAAGAAGAAAAAAAATAAAATAAAAAAATATCGCGTTGTCACGTTGTACAGTGATTTATTTATATTGAAAGTTACAGTTATATGATGAAATATATATATATATATATATATATATGACGTTTGTTAATGTAATATTGTATTGCCGAAGAGAATTTAATATTCTATATATTAATATATGCGTATAATATACGTGAAAAAGTATATATATATATTATATACATACATATATATCTATGTATATTCACGATAAAATATATAACATACACACGTGAGTCATATTTTATATATAGATATAAAATCCACATATGCATATTCTTTCAGAAATTGATGCATATGTCTAAGAATCATGGGTACAATTGACGTGTTGTATAACTCTACTGGTCAATTAAACACGCTGGTATTATAGATGCGGTTGGTAAGAATAAGTACGGTTATAAATTATAATCCACGCTGCGTGCGGATGCTATGATAAATTTCATTGCGTATAATTTGTATATTATATTATATTATATTCCTGATATATTTGGACGCTCGATGATATTTTTAATAAATATTAGAAAAAGCGTGTCATGTGGATTTAAGGAGAAACAAAAAAAAATAATATATATATAATATATGTAAACAATATACAGATCATACATATCTTTTGTTCTGAATTTTACGATCATTTATCGAACACTCGTACAGTGATGTATGTTTATTTTAGATTTACCCATCGATCGAAACCGACTGACTGACCGACAGGCAACGCTGCCTGCTTTTTACACCTGTGCAAATTATACGAATTGCGTATTATAAAAATTGTTTAAAATTTTTTTTAGCAGGCAATAATCAGACGGTATTATATTTCACGAATTACCTTGCGTAAGGATATACGCTCGAGTGAAAATAGTCTGCCGATTATCCATGAAGTTAATTAATCGTGATAACGAACAATTTTAAAATACCATTCTATCGCTTCTCTTTTAGGAATTAAATACAATTCTGAAACTTTTCATATATTACAAATTATTCGTTCAAGAGTTTAATGTCTTTGAATACGGCGAATAAGGCACAGCGCAATATACTATTAACTTTGGCGCAGGAAGTTCGGCTTATTAATTAACCCGTTCCGGGTGCTTCGGCTCAGCTTCCTATATAACTCGAATGGTAATTCATTTCAATTTCTACAGAAAGCACCTGCCGTACGACCAGCTTTCTAATTGTTTGTCGCCTGCAGTTTAGTATGTTACTATATAATAGCATATCCGAAGGTATTTTCTCACACGCATTTCCTTTTCCACGATTTACACGATTTAAACGCACAGCTGTGTGCGGATACCCCTTAATTCGATTTTACAACCAGCGCAGCGCTCTGCATGCGATCGTTTCTCACCAGATTCAATATCCTGTTTTCCAACAAAATGCTAACCGATATACCTACACATTGCACACGCTAAAATTGACAAACTTATCCGACGCTTGTAATAGTTTTCCCCATTTATCGAGGTCGTTTCGTTATCTAATCCTCGATTTTCCCCTCTTTACAGCCGGATTAAACCCTCTCGGAATTCAGATTTTCCGCAATGCCGTACAATTGAATTGTTCGGGGTGAAAAATGTTGCGCTGTCACATTATTGTCGCATTAAAGAGACAAATTGAATTTGATTAGCGTTAATTTTAATGGTACGTAGTAATTCGGGTATTTAATAACGATCGACAAGTTTTTGAGGATAATTCATATCGGCAAAATCAGTAACGGATGAAACTCGGAACTCTTGAGTGAATTGTTGAGAGATCAATTAACACGTTATTGAGAAAAAAAACAAAAAAAAAAATAAATTTAATTACAGATATTTCTGCCTGTGCGATGAATACTGCTTTCTATAATAAATTTTTAGTTATATAATGCGCAACCGAATATCATGCTGTGTGAGGCACATTTAATGTGTACGAAATACAAATTAGGTACTTTGGTATAACGTTATACCCATCTACCTCATCTTGTGTTTCAAATTTATTTACTAAACACAACAGAACCCCGCAGACCTCGTATCTTATAACACGGGTGTCGTGTTACCCTAAGAGAAGCTGTAAAACTAATTGAAACATGAATTCTCAACATAACAAAATGGTGGAGAAATTTTCATGAAATTTGTATAACCAAAACGAAGCAGAAGTTTGATATTCATTTTATACAGTAATTATTTTAATCAGCGCAATTTATAATCGAAAAACTAAGAACAAGTCAAAATTGCAAGTACAGAAAAGTATTTTAAAATCAGTTTCAATTCTTTTTTTTTTTTACTCTTTCAAACAGAAACAAGTCCCAGCAGTTTTTCGAAGCAAATCACTTGACGCGTAAGCAAAAATTAAGCGACGCTTGTTCGTTTCCATTTCCTTCCAAACCCTAAGGGTCGAGCGTGAGGTCTACTTCGTCATCCGCAGGGATGAGATCCTCCGCGTCTTGGGTCTTCTGCAGCGCCGCGAAACTCCGAACCTCCAGCGAAGCCGCGGTTTGTTTTTTTCCGGATTGGTACAGCGGGTTCGCGAATCTACTACCGATTCCCGTCTCCTCCTCGGCGTATTCCTCTTCGTCATCGGCGATGACTTCTCTCGCGGCTCCAGACAATTCCACGTTCGATTCGGTTGTGTTCCTGAAACGGGCGAACCTGAACGGCCGAAGATTCAATTCCGGGTTTGTTCCGCTTCCTGACGCCGCTGTATCGTCCTCGTTTTTCGCCAAATGAACACGCATCGCGCTCCAACTGTACTCTGCGATCCTGAAACGGTTATCGATTTTTATCTCTTTCCTTTTTTTTTTTTTGCTATATAGTGCTTGGACTCGTATTGAAAGTTTGAAGATATTCACGCTGTTGATGTTAGTAACGTTAAAGTAAACTGAACGTTGAAAAAATCGTTATTTCGTAAACTTGAACGATGCCGATATGAGTAAACTTGAATTTACAAGTTTGTATAAGAATGTTTGGCTGATTAACCGAATTTCAGACAATCTTAAAGTTATAATTGTCATAATTTTTAATACGATGAGCGATTTTTTCATAGATTCGAAGTTTTGCTACCCCGATTGTAAAAACTTTTTTTTTCTCATCTTTTCCTCATTTTCAATGGAACAAACGAAAGGTGATCATTCGGGTATAACAATAATTATATAATTTCTCAGGATACCTGAACGTGAGGATAAATTATAAGCTTATTAAACTTTTCCCGCGGCCGAAGCGAATCGGTGAAATAAAACAAATCCCCTTCAGTTTCCGCCCGGTGGTAACTGCTGAGAAAAATTGATCAAGTAAAAAGAAGAACGAAAATGAAAGAAAAGGCGAGGAAGCAGACTAAGAGAGGGTAAAAAAAAAAGATCACGAAAAAGAGAAATACAGCTTCCAGAAATGAGCTGGAGGAAATTATGCTCCCGGTAAGGGGGGGGGGGGGGGGGGGGGGGGGGGGTTCAACCAAAGTCGAAGTTGTAATACTAAAAGTATATAACCACCGGCGAACCGAGGCTAGGACGTAATTTTCCACATTTACTGCCACCACGCGGTGCTACGCGAAGAGGGCTGCCGAGTTTATCTGCACCATTCCGAGCACGAGTCGTCCTCGACGTCGACGTCGACGTCGAGCGAACGAACGAGCAAACGAACGAAGAAGGCATTTCATTTGCGCCCCCTCGCCGATGCCCCCCGTCGACTTCTCATTTACTTACCGAGCCGCCCCCAACCCCAACCCCCGAGTCACTTTTTCCAACCCCCACCTTACCCGTCACGTTATTTAACCCCGTCAGATACGTTTCTACCCTGTATATCCGCTCATCCGTGTGCGCCGGTTGCCTGCAGGTGTTCAGGTGTGTTTGCGCCTGTGTTTCAACCCTCTCTTCTTATGCTTCGCGGACGAACGTGCTGCGGACGAGTTTCTACCCTCTATATGCGAGTGTTTAATTAGTGGAGTTTGCAGCAACCGGGCGGACGAGTGCTAATCGTTTTTCCTTCCACTTTTCCGACTCTTTTCACGGGCACTTTTTTTTTTTTTTCGCCTCGTTCACGATCAGCTCTCCCTAAAGGTACTTCTTCGTGATCACGGCTTCGACCCTCGTTCAAACTTAACGGTTAGAGAGCAAGCAAGGGTGCAGAAATTATCGGATTCTGATTTAGGGTCGTTGTGTATGGGATTGGGAGAATTTATAGGAAAATAGTTTTTGACTGACCGTTGAATCGAAAAAAATTATGCCATTCAAGAGTTTTGACTTCATCTTATGCGCGCTTGAACTGCGTTTCACTCTCTCGAGTTTATACGTCATTTTTTGATACTTGTAATTGATTGGTACGGTGTATTAACTTCCAACAATATTCGTATACAATAAAACCATGAACTTTTTACGGTTTCCCTCTCTTGCGGCTGCTTTTTTATACATATACATTCTTTCTTCTTGTGTGATTAAATTTTTACTCTAGACCTATACATTGTATGTTTATACATACATTTTCCTCTTTTATATGGAATACAAACCCCGGGAGAAATCACAGTGACGACAAAAAAAAAGGAAAAGAAAAAAAATTACAACAGATATAATTCCGCGGAATAAAAAAAAAAAAAGACGTGGTGAAGAACGGAAATGAATTTCTTTGAAACGGATGCTGCTGCTTTGATGAAAATTATTCGAACGAAAGAAAGTCTGGCTCGTAACGGACAAAACCTTGCGATGTGTCTCTTTGGCAAACTTTTTCATACGCCTTATCTAAATCCTTCAACATATATATTTTATACGAACAGACATGTACTTACTCGCGTATCGGGTAACCGTAGTAAGGAAAGATGACGATAAAAACGAGGACGATGACGACGAGGGTCCCGAAAATCGGCAACAGAATCGTCGCGGTTTTCGACATCGTCAGAGCGAAGCCTGTCGACTCGATGTTGATGATCTCGATTCCCTGCTCTGGAAAACGGACTCGGGCATGATGGTGAGGAAAATTATATTATATATAATTTTATTACAACATTTTGAAAATCGATAACAAAGATAAAGAAGTTTGAACCTTTTAGAACGTTGACGAGGACGACCATTGCATCGTCGATTTGGTTAAACAAGTATTTTCCGTCTTTTCCAGCTATCAAAATCTCACCGCGCGAGTCCCACGTAAGACGGGAGTACCACGATAAACTGCTGCCATATCCCGACAAGGCTCGGTCAGCCATCTTCTTCAACAAATTCAGCGATGTTCTGTCCGTCACCTGAACCCGGCCCCCGCAAAAATCGCAGCAGTGACCCTCGATCTGTCGAAAATGAAGTGAAGAGTCCCAGAGAGAGAGGTGAGCATGCGTAATTATATATATCATATGATCGAAGCGAAAGCATGAAGAATTTTAAATTGCGCAAAAAGTTTCAACTCATGCATTCGGTTCTTTGGCGGAAGCGAGAAGAGTAGATAAAGAAAATTGCTATTTACCCGGATGGGGGCGTCGCAGATAGACTCGCAACTCGGTTCTACAACCTCGCATATTTCCCAAAGCATCTGTCTTCCGGATCCTTCCGGCTGGCAAGGACAATTCGTGCAACTTTTCAACCCACTATAACTGCATTTACAATTTTCAATAAAAAATTTATGACAAGAATAACGTAAAAATGAAATTATATTTTTCAGATTATCTTCCACGGCATTAATTGAAGCGCGAGGATGAAAAAAATATGGCCGCCGTCGACTCGCCTGGGATTTTATTTCCGCTCTACAATCGCTCCCGTGGCTCAACGGATGCCGAGCATTTTATCGTGCCAAACAAAATAATGGCAAGAACAGGTTCGTCTATAATTTCACCCGCGAGGAAAGCCTGGGAGCCGAGAATTCAGCCTCCAAGTTTCCTTCGCCTGTATCTTTTCGTCCTTATATTCGTAATTGCAGGTATACGCACTCGACGGATGCTGGTCCCGCGGCGAACTCCTCCTGGGACTTGGCGTCTCTCCAGTCCCAGGGTGCCAGGGTTCCCAGGGTACCGTTCAGCCTTACGCCCTTGATCTTGACGCCCTCGGCGTTTGGCATTCGGAGGCTGAAGACGCGGTCTGGTGCTGGCAGGACGACGACGTCATCCTGACACGGAAGTCGATCGAGGTGAGGAACAGCTGTCAACGACCTCTCCGAGGACCAATTGTTCGGATCCACCCAGAGCAGCGGACCTTTCGTCTTCCACTCCGCCGTTTTTGCCGATGAATCAGATTCGCTTATCTAGGATCGTTGCAATTCGACACGGAGGTAACTTTCTTTTCACAGCAATTTTAAAAATATTTGCGTGATTTCGTTTTAAGGGCAATAATCGCAGAGAGGGTATCTGACAAGCAGTTTTTCAATTTAATGTAAATTAGTTGCTGCGAGGTTCTTTTTTCTTTTAGTCGTCGAATTCAAGTCTGGCTGTCGAAGAATTGCGATCGAAATCGGTGGTGGTAATTATATGGTAAAGAAAATCGATGGTTGGTCAAATCAGCTTCATCTGATTGCTGATCTATCGTCGATCTAGCAAGATTGAGTCGGAAATTCTATCTTGCTGTCGCAAAGTTGAAAAATACCTTTCAAAAAAAAAAAAAAAAAAAAAAACAAACCTTGAATTGTGATTCCATGTAACATAAAATTTGCCATAAAGTTTTCACAAATGAATAAGAAAAAAAACTAGGACAAAGAATGACGCACTGAAAGCGGAAAGCGTAAAGCTGCATGAGATTGCAGCATGCAATCGCGACAAGATTTCTATGCTCTCAGTTTTATTCCCGGTGATTAATCAACGGGAACCGGAGCCTGTGGGGCTTCGATTGCCAGTAAATACGACGGTGCCTATAGGAAATACCTGGACGTTCAGGCAATATACTCGACGTCCCTCGTCGCGACGCGACGGGTCCGTGAGACGTTGCCCGGACGTTCGATCGGTCCATGTAGGAAGAAGACTGTGAAAAAGTAAAACTAAAGACAAACAAAAAGAGGGAGAAAAAAGCTGGGGGGAAAAGATGAGTAGATGGAAAATTGGAATATCTTTTCAAGAGCACTGCAGCCTCTGTCCCGGCATCAGAAGCGTCCCACAAAATTCCCCGCGGGGTCAGAACAAGTGTTTGTCTTCACCGAAGTGCCAAGGACGACGTGAAGCTTCCAAATCACCCCGCATGAACACCGCTTGCTTTCGCTAGGAATCTAATTACGTCGTCCCGGGCTTCCACTCTTATTTATGTCGAGGCTCGTCGCCCGCCGAGGCAAATCGACCGCGAAACCCGAAAGCTCGTTCTCCAGTTAAATGCCAGTTCCCAGGACGCGAGCGAATTTTCAGCGAGTCCTTACCGTGAGTCGTCCTGATTTTGGAAGGGCGAAGCCTCCGTCCCGGGGTAGTTGAAGCCCGGTGACGTCGAGGGCAATGCTTCGGGCCGGAAGTCCGACGGAGAGTCGCATCTCGACGGGGAAAACCACGCGGCTTCCATTCTCGGGAACGAATCCGTCGACCCAGTTGCTCTTTCTGGTCCAGTCGAGATCCGGCGTCCAAGTTACCTCGATGCCCGAGGATCGCGGAGGGAGCAGAACGGCCAGCAGGAGAACCGGAAGGGACGATAATCCCCCGGGAAACCTTGCCTTCCAGGTTTTAGACCTTCCTTTATTATACGTTGCGGCCGCGTTGTTCATCCTGATTCTCGGATCGACTGACGGCCGCATCACTTTTCGCCTCGGACGGCGGGCGTCGTCGCTTCTCCTCCCCTGGGAGACGGTGTACGCCTCTCTCTCGACGATAGCGAATTGGAAAAATAGTGACTCTGTTGCCGGGTGTTGAGAACACTTATATTATACAGACGTATGTCGTCGTTTTTTAATTTTATTAATTACCCTTATTAATTTCAAGATATCTGGAAAAATTTATGTCGTAAGAAAAACTGTTTGAAATAAAAGTTTTCTATTCTTTTTCTTTCTTTTCTTTTCCAAATCGGTGAAAAAAGATTTACCTTCCAATAATTCACACAAAAAGAAAAACAGTGTTTCACCTACAAATGACCTTCTGAGTGTATAGCACAGTGTGTTTTTTTATTTCAAACATTTTCCTCTCAACTAACTGCCTTCTTCGCAAGATATTCTGCTGCTGTGTCAGTTCAAATAGGACACCCTATATATAATGGTCGTATTGTCGATCGATTAAACAGGCGTTTCGACCGATGAAATAATCACGAGGATTACAGATAGCCGCTTTATTAGTTACTCACAGACAGGTTATACACAGGTATAAGTAATTGTTGATCGCTTATTCGTTAAGTTTGATAAATACTTGTTGTTTATACTTCGCTGCCACCTCAGGCGATTGCAAACCAAAACCATTTCACCGCAGAATATTCAATATTATTTATATTACCTATTATTTCTCCAAGTAGGTATATGTAGTTTACGCTTCTCTTCATTAATTTCAATTATTATTGTACACTCAGAGCTTTTCGGAGCCCCCCGCACTCGCATCTAAAGACGCGAGACAAAAAAGCAGGACCAGAGCAGAACACACAACTGTTATAATAATTATATATTATATACGGGAATTTTTAAAACCGATTTCTTAATGTATACACTCATACAGGTAAACATGATAATCAGTAATTCAATTAGCATCTAGACGACCGACGTGAGGATAAACACAAATGCAGGGATTAGCTCAGGCGGTTCTTAAGGACGCATGAGATAGACGGACGGGGCTTCGTGGAGTCCGTCACCCTGGTCTAATTCTCTCTTTCCTTCTCTCTCCCTCTCTCTATTTCTCCTCGTCTCTCCAGCCGTCTATCGCCTGCTCCTTTCCTCATTACCTGACAGCTTGTATCCGAATTTTATAGAAATACGCACCTGCGGGGCCGCGGGGTAAAAAAAAATTTCATCGTGCGGAAGAATTTCTGGGATTGCGGTGCAGATGGAAGGAGAAGGGGGGGGGGGGGATTAAGAGGCTGGGGATCCAAGGGCCTAGGAGGCGAGAGCGATCTGCCGTTGATCCGCGTCTTCATCCCCGTCGAGCCGTCGTTTGCCGAGACCGAATTTGTATCGTCGACCGAATTCCGCCTCGCTGGGTCGTTTACCCAAACCGAAATTGAAACGCTGTCCAAAATCGCCTCGTTCTTCCGCTCCCGCGGTGCGTTTTCCCAGACCGAAACTGTACAGACGGCTCCGTTTGTCCTGGAGAAACTCCTCGAGCGGTTCCCGCAGCTCCTCCTCGTAGTCGTCCTCCATCCTTACCTGGCTTCCGTAACTCTCACCACGTTTTCCAAGCCCGAAACTGTACGGCCTTGCCCGCTTTCCCAGCCCGAAGGAGTACAATCTTGCTCTCTGGAATAACCGGTTACAGGAGGAGCGGGAATTGTAGTCGCAGAGGGTTAATAAAACGCTCACCTTATCCTCGGGGACGACGCCACCGGTGCTCCACCGCTTCCCGAGACCAAAGTTGTAGATCGGAAGCCTCTTGTACTCGGACACGTAAGTGTAGACCCGCTTTTCTGGCCCGTTCTGAAGACCCTCCGAGTCCAATTCTGAGTCGAGGGCCATCCTGCCCGACGAGGGTTGAAGCGGCACCGAGGAGGCCGCTTCCTCCATCGTCCAGGAGGGAATCACAACGGCTAAGACGCAGGAACACGCCAGCGCCAACGTGACGCTTCTCATTTTTTCACTTGTTTGAATATCGCTTTTCGCCCCTGAATTTTTTCAGCTGAAAAATCAATTCGGTATATTATAATTTGTTCGATTATAAACCGCGTTTCTCCCTAATATTATAACATGCACGAGTATATCTATGTTTTCTTGGGAGAAAACATTTCCACGGATTCGTGTAATTATGTGAATAATTAATTAATTCGTAAGATAAGTAACCATCGAAATTCATTACCGAATTTTGTCCATAAGAAAGAGAATAAAAAATATATATATAGGGGTGGGGAGGATAGCAAAACGGGGCACTTAAGAAAATACCTAATTTTTGAGGACTCTGATACGCTAAATCTTTTTTTTTTTTCAACTGTAACCAAAGAAAATAAAAATGATTTGTCACAGATGTCAGGGGAAAAAAAACAACAACTTTTTGAAAATTCAAAATAATGCTCAACAATGTTTCTAGAAGTAATTTTTGACTATTTAAAAAACATTTTGAAAAAGAAAGTCTTTAGTAAAATTTTAAGGGCACCCTATTTCACCCCTCCTCTACATATACACTCGAAGCGGAAAACCCTCCCTCGACCCTTAATATTTCCACCGTATTTCCGAGGTCTATAACGCAGTAGGTCTCTGGCGGCAGGTGCGAGCGCGTTTCAGGCCGTTGCCGTTTACCCATTCCCGTTTGGTGTCCCGTTAATTGAATCCCCCTGCAGTAATTTAATTAGCTAGCCTCGACGCCCACCGTCCGCCCAGCAGTGGTTTCTTAACGACGTTTCGCTCGAGTGGTTTTTGAACCTCTTTGCTCTTTCCCTCTGCAAATATTCTAACAGCCTCGTTCGGGGTGAATAAAATAACCACGGTTACCCCTAAATATATTGTTTCGTATAATCGGGGCTAGCTCACAGCTTCGTTTTCCCTATTTCATCGGAAAATGTCCTTGTGACGTCAGAGCCTCGTTTTCGGCGTAATACATAACCTAAGTTCTTGGTTTTAATCGAGGCAAATCGTTGTTATTGGGGTTTTAAATTACTCGGGTCACATGAATTAGTTAAACGTAATCAATAATAGATCTGTTCTACCATTCACACGCGGAAAAAACACGGTCAGGCTATCTATCACGTAACTTTTCACATTTTCACATTTCCTACCATTCCAGTATTCTGATTGGTTGACTAAACTTTGCAAACCAATCAGAATGCTTGGATGGTGGGAAAGGGTCAGACTGCTTGTATTAGTTGCATTTTTTTCCACCAGATGACGCATTGCAAAATGACAATACCAATAATCGCCACTCGTTATTTTAAAGGCAATCGATCACGATTATGAAAAGTTTGCATATAAAAATATCAAGAAAGCAGAAAAACTGAAACGAGTCTGTACCTATACGTCGCATGTCGGAGCATGCAGACGTTACGACCCTGTAGCACTTAATTTTCCCAGATGAGAGAACGAGAGGACTCCGAGTTTTATGTATATTACACACATAGCTCCGTGTGTAAGTACGTCGTTATTGGAAATTCGATCCTCGTCCTCGGTATATATTAGGACAGTAAAAAAAATGTAATTTTGAAGAAATTTATTACACCGTATCACTTGAACCCGAATATAAGTTGTGGTATTTGACCTCAGGTATAAGAATATCGTGTGCATGGGTATAATGCAGATTATTGTCGTGCATTTGGGATGTCGGATATTACATTATTTTATATTATAGGTAACCATATATTATACATGAAGGTATATTTATATATTATAGTTTATTCTTATTAATCTAAGCAATCACGTCTGCACACGTGTAGTTCCTTTATTTTTTCCCCGCTTTAGAATAATCATTTCTATTCATTATACGTCTGCCATTGATTCGACGAAATTTTAGATATGTAGTTGAAATACTTTAAGGATAGAAATTGACGAGAATGAACGATGAAAAGTATGAAAGGTATTAGAAAACAAAGAAACGAACCACCTGTATGCATCGTCCACTTCGCTCTGCGGCAGTGAGCTTATAAATTATCGAAAATTCCACGAACGATCCATCTTGGCCATTGCGAAGAGTGGATCTATGGACACGATGTGTCAGCGAGGCACATAAGCCCAGCTAATTTTCCTATTTTTCCCTTTTTCTCGTCGGTACTACGCGACGGCTGGGTAAATTGGAGCCATGGAGGGTCAAGGCGTGTGCGAACACGTGTAGTAACACGTCGGTGAATAGCCAGAGTCTAATAAGTAAAGTCTGGAGATAAGACGTCCACTGCCCGCTTGCAGGGGATAAGCGAGGGATGATTAATGGCCTCGTGCATCACCACGGATGCTGTATAATGTGATTCCCGCTAAGGCTTAATCACTCTACCACGCCTTATACGTGAATCGAAATGGAGAGAATTGATCCTGGGAATTGGATGACCCGACGATGGATAGATATGTATTAGCCTGGTCCTTATTTGGTGGTCAGAAAATTTTTTATTGGGACGCCCCCCCAGATGTGTTTGAAATCGTTAAAAAAAATGTGTGTCAAGTTTCAAGTCTCTACGTCAACTGGAACACGTGCCTCTAAGCTCCGAAAGTCTTAAATGTAAAGTACATTTAGTTTTTATAATCAATTAGGTATTTCGTTTTGTATGACTTTGGTATATAAATCAAGGGACCGATTTGAAACTAGGTAGAGTTGTTGCTTGTAATTATAAAAAGAAACTCTGAAAATTTCAAAACTTTATAATTATTATTTACTTATTATAAGCCTAATAAAAAGTGACGCTATTGAGCTTATATAAAAAAGAAATAGATTATAAAATTATGATAAAATTTTGAAATTTTCAACGTTTCTTCCTATCATTATAAGCAATATCTCTGCCAAGTTTCAAATCAGTCCCACAATTTATATCAAAGTTATACGTTCCAATGAAAAATTTTCTGAACACCAAATAAGAACCAACTTATTACATATATATATTATAGTACATTTGCAGAAGGGATTCCGATAGAGGATCGCAAATCCGCGGAGATGCGACTTCGGCATAATCTCTATACTATGGGCTGATGTATGTGACACACACACACACACACACACACATATGATATACTTAAATATAGCTAGAATATTTGCGCCTCGGCTCAGCCCTATAGTCTACAGATCGAGGGATCTACGTCATTTTGGCGAATTCCTTGCCTCGATGTATCGCGAAATTGCGGCTGTCCGAGCGACAATTTTCGGATAAAAGAGAAGCGGATCCTTCTTTTCTCTTGTACCGAGTTACGTCGAGCTGAAGAGGGTTCGCGAGGAGAAAGCTTATATCTTCGAATCTCCGATAGCCACGCGTAATGCCGTTTTATGGTTTTGCCAACTTTGGGAACGTGTTGCGAAGTTGGAGAGAAGATGTACAGCCGCGATATCGCGGAACTATTATAATTTAAGTTGGGAATTGACAACGCTTTCTTCTTGGATCAATTTCCTTTCTTCCTAATCAACTTTGGCGGTGCATATTGAAATCCCAAAATCATTGCAAACTTTTTAATTAATTTTGTCTCACAAACACTCAGGCGTTTATCAGTTTTAATATAATATACAATTTTAAGAAGCTAATCTTACGTTTTCGATGAAAAAACACCCCCTGTAATCTGTATTATATACTGTATAAAAACCAAAGTATAGGTATACGATACTGTAAACTAATTATTATACACTTATCTCGAAAGTCTACTCTATTGTGTTTCATTTACGCCGGTACAAAAGTTTGAAGCGAGGTAGTCGCGAGGAAAAAAACGATATCATCACCATTTTCTCATCGATTATACTCCAGGTGCGACCAAGATTTTTTTTACTCCCGCCCCCCTCCCCCATAAAGGTAATGAAAAATTGTCTCTCTAAAACGACACGCATTCAGAAATAATGCTTCAATCTATACAGACGGTAATTTTTTTTTTATACACTGCCCTGTAAATATGATCTGCTTGCATTTTGGTAATATAAAGTGATTGTTTGTCTCGATTTTATTATACACGAACAGATTTTGTTTAATTATACAATGTTATCATCAGAGTTAAAATTTCACTTTCAACTTATAATAGTTTCATTTTTGCAATACTTTATAAGTAACCTACAGAGGCAGAGATGGTCCGATATATCCACCGAGTGTAATATTCCTCTCTCTCTCTCTCTCTCGCAGAGATATTTCCGCAGTTAGAGATCGCGGCGGCGGAAAGTTCTGGCTTCAGGTTGCCCAGGGATTCGGACGCAATTTACATTCCCGGGACGGCGGGTCAGCGTCGGAAGAAGGTTGGTGGAAAATTAAAACGATGATTCCATTAGAGAAAAATTAACGAGAAATGAGCCGCCGGTGGAAAGAGGGGATCGTCTTCGTCCGGTTGGAATTACCGCGTGCAGCAGCGGAGCTCGAAGTGCTGCGGGAGTAATTTGGCGGGGGCGAAAAACTGGGTGGCGAGAGAAAGGGGGAGGGGGTGGCGAATTTCCCGGGGCCGCGCGAAATGCGGGATGGGAAATCTCGGCGACGGTCGGCAACAGGTGCCGCGACGCCTGGCGTCCCGACGCCTCGTGGCTGCCAAGGCAGGCGGCGGCGGTTAATTCGCGGGTGTTGCGTCGCGAAGCCGCTTCGCGAGATTAGCGAGCGCCGCTTGCGATTCGCAATTCTTATTCGCAATCGCCGGCGGTGTCCTGCCGAGGCGAGATTACGCCCAGCATCCCCTTCTCACCCCCGGTAATTAACCTCGGATGCCAGACGGACCCCGGATTATGCGACTTGAACCTCACACCCCCAGGCTGTGGGGGCGCAGCTTCGTCGTCTCCGCAGATACCGAGATCAGAATTTCGCTTTCGGGACCTGGAAAAAAAAATTCCTCGGAAGATTGAGGCAGGAAATTTAAGGATTAACTGAATCAAAAATTTTTTCAATGTTTCTTTTGATCAGAAACTTGGGTGTAGACGAAGATTTAAACCGTCTGTTAGACCAATAATTTATAATTATTGATTCGAGGCGGAGTTGACTAACGATAAGTATAATAATTAGGTATTTCAAAAGTGCATGCGGTAATTTCTTCTCTGAAAAAAATTCTTTTTAGACGTATTTTCTTCTTGTATGAAACATGTGATAATATTTTTGGATAAACTGAGGGTCGGAGATGTATTTTACGTTTGCGATAGGGGTTGAGAAACAATTTTCAAAGAACATTATCGTATCTGTCTAATAATAATAATAACTATATGATTATGTTAAAATCATGACTGTAATTAATGTTTCATCGGTGGTTCTAAATCGCTTATACAAATTCGTTCTAACTATTATATCCTAATCTACCCTTTTCTTTGAATCGATTTAAAAAAAAAAGATACCTAAAAACGATCGAATGTAATGAATATAACCGCGGATATTAAATTACAAGGTGAGGCCGCGTTCATCATTCATCGCGAGGTAAATTAAGGAAAATGAATCCACAGTAAGCAGCCTGTACTTATCGAATAACACGAATCTCGACGCTATTCATCGAGAATGCATGTATACCTATATACAGTAAACAGTTCGAGGTGTGTTATATCTGCCAGCACCTTGTTCTTTCCCGCGAACGCGATTTCCTTCCGCGCCTTTACGCATCGCAGGAGGTTTAATCAAGAAGATTGGTTCTACTGCCTTGTTTATCCGAAATCGCGCAGAATATCAGCCTTCGGCACGCAACGAGCGCGTTTCGGGGTTTCAAAGAAAGAATAATCGGAAAAACGGTGGACTCAACATCGAACCGAACGTCATCAGTGCATGGATTCGTACTTTTAACGAAACTTGAAAATTTGCCTGACAGTTTTATGGAATCGGGAGATAATCGCTTGGCTGAAAATTATGCTCCGCACAGTATTTGAAATTCCACGAAGCCGACCGGGATATGGAGGGAAACCGGATATTAGGGTGACTTCTCAGAGCGCTTGCATCCTCGACGAAGGTGCTCTTATATAGCTTTTCTTATCATTATAATGCGCTGGAGGAGGTGTGTATAAACAGCCGGAGGCTCCGGGATAATTTAACGACACGAGAAGAGAGAGACTCTCTTACTCTCCTCGAGAATTTTCACACCTTTATGTTCCGGCTGATCCGGTCGTTCCGCATGGAACTCGCGGAAGAAACGCGAAATGCGAAACGCCTTTATTACGCCATGTCTATAGGTTCTACGTGTGGTTCAGCTATGCGTGGATGGATGGATATCCCATATACCCATATACCCATATACCCATGGATTCGAGGCTCGCCCGCTTTATCGTCTCTGTCATTACTGCGTAGGACACCACCCACCGCTGTTCTTGTTGTCGTTACTGTTATTACTTTGGCCGTCATTACCAGCAGCGTTATTGCACGACCCGCGAAATCCGACGGCGAGCAATGAATGGACCTACCAGTTACGTAATTTTTCTCATTCGTCGTTTGATTACTATCATGTCATAACGGGCGATGCACGCTGGGCGGGAAACAATTGCCTGGATTATTGGAGCAAACCGTTTCGACGACTGATATATGCACTCGTAGATATACTTTACATTCGTACGACTTACGTAACTATTATAGAAACTAGTTATTTCGAAGGAATTAATTAACGAAAATTATTTTCAAAACGTTGCCTTCTTTTAGCTAGCTCAGCGCGTATGTGTGCAACTGAGGGCTTTGAAACGCAGAGGAAAATATCGTCGGATGAAAAACTAGAAAGGGAGAGAGAGGGAGATAGAGAGAAACGAAAGCCTAGGGAAAGAGAATAAAAAGACTAGCATGAAACAGAATATAATAGAGAGATCTTTTGAGGCTGCGTTCACGGAGGAAAAATCTCCCCTGAGAACATATTGTACGCTACGGGAGAAAAATCGTGGTGTTTTTTTTTTTTTTATTTTTTTTTATTTTTTTTTTATTGTTGTTTTCTTTATTACGATTTGTTTTGGATCCCTTTTTAAATATCATTTCTTATTTGACTCGCTGCAACGCGGGTGCTTGGATCTGTAGGAAGAAAAACCAATTATGTTGAATGCACGTGAGTCTGAAAATGGGAAACGCGGGAACGTTATAGCAAATAAGGAAAAATTATACATGACCGTAGTGGATATGAAAACGTCAGAGCTTGTAACGAATGATTAATTGCACGAAGCGTTCAAACAGCAGCAGGTGACAAGCTCTTTCGTCTAGCTGCGACAACCCTGAACAATATGTTGCGAATCGAGGGATGAGAGACACTTTGATTGAACGAATTGAAACACACGGATGTGTGGAGAACTCACCGACTGGCTATGGGAAATGATTTTATATTTCTCGTTGATTATATACACGCCGTTGAATCGCGGGGTCGCGAAAGCTGGCGGAGAAAGCTCTGCTGAAATATTATTTGCGGTGAGAAGTGAGCATCGAGAAGAGGGTAGATTCGGTTTTCAAGTCACCGCGAGTGAATCCGGGGGGAATAAGATGAGGCTATTCAAGATTTCGCCTCGTCGAGTGTTTCACATTGGACGGATTTCTCAGTCAAGCTGCTGGTGGTGGAGTATGTTTTGCTGATTTTTCCGGTGATTGGTTCTCTTGTCGGAAAAATATCGCCAAGCTTTGTTGACTTTTGTCAATTGGTTACGCGCCAGTTCTCGACATGTAACGAGATCAGTCCTCCAAAATTTTTGTCTGGATTTATTTAATATTATACGCACGAACGTTTAACAAGTACATCGATAATCAACGAGGCAGATGATTTCGAAAATAATTTTGAAAATTGAAAGAAAAACGTTCGACAATCTAGCTACGCCATAGAGAAAGAGACAGAGAGAGAAAGTATGTTTATTTGATCCTGGAGTATAACTCCCTAAGGACCACAGGCATAAATAACAAAAAAAAAAAAAGGAACTAAAAGAAAAAGAGAGAGACATCTTGCGTAGGAATACTTTGCGTGTATTTTTGCTATCGAAGAAGCCATGCCAAGTGTGCATCAGGAGAGGTGAAGAAAAAAGAAAGAAACAATAAAGGGTGGCGGGCCCGTTGGAAGAGAAGAGTAATGAAATAAAACGGGGTTACAGGAAGATACGTGTAAGGTATAGGTATATACATACATGTAAGGTGTCTGCCTGTATTCAGTGTAATAAAATAAAAATTACGAACAAGCCGATGGAGAGGATACGCGGCGTATTTTCCGCTGTTTATTATCGTTTCCTCGCGAGTCCGCTTTTACCGAGTCGAGTGGCTTTTCCACGGGGATGCATAGACGCCCATTTAGCGCATTTAGCGCATTTAGCTATGACAAGGGCTGCTCCTGATCACCGGGAAACTTCGGCGCAACCCCCCCTCCACCTGGAATTAGGAATTAGTCCCGAAATTGAATAAGTCGAGAGATCGAGACGCCGCGTCGTCGTCGTCCCGGCTCATGATAGTCCCGAAAACTTGCCAAGGTTGGATGAAAATCGCGAGGCGTCGTCGCGACGTGGAGGAGGACGTCGCTTGTTCCACTTTGCCGAACGAACGTCACTCACTCAGCCGACGCCAAGATGACGGATGAGAGTCCGCCGCTGACGCTGATCCTTCGGCAACGGAAGAATTGTCACCTGAAAATTTTCTACCAAGGAAACGAGTTTCCGAATATTAACACAGACCGCGGGAATTCCCTGCACGCAATTTTTCACGACATTATACAATATGAAAATTCTTTTCCTCTCCTCTCTTCTCTTTTCTTTGCTGCAATTTTATTTTACAAAAATTTTAGCGATAGTCATGCTTTTTGTGTTCGGCTTTTTCTCGCATGTTATATCCTATCGTCCGTTCGACTGATATTTTTTACTTCTTTTTACCTTTTACATTTAATTTTTTCCAACTGCCAACAAGTTTATCCAGTTCCTAATGCTTTTGCGAAATTAAATCTTTTGCTCATTCATGATCTAAAAATTCAATTTATTACTCCTTCTGTGTTTCCAATCGTCTTTTTCTTCCCGAACAAACTTTACGTTCTTCTGATTTTTCCAATGAAATTCGAAAATGGCGAAGCGCTCTTAATTTGAGGAAATACGGAGTACAGGTTTAGGTTAAAGGATTCCAACCGTCGAAGAATATTCGAGGAAAACGTTCAATTACTCTCTAATTCTGTTATAATTAGCTGTTACGTAATTGCAATGTTAGGCGAACAATTTTCCTGTCACACTAATCGCTGATCTGGCTGACGGATGGTCCCATTTTTTAAAACCGTACAATCGGTGGAATTCCTGCGTTACAGAAATGGCACGAGTCAATTGCTTGTTTATAATATTTTCGGCAAAATGAATTTTCGTAGTTCGGCGCCAAACCGATTTCGATCATCTTTTCAAATTTCCACAGTTTATCCGAAATTTGCTCAAAACTAAGTCAACAGAATTTCGCGTCGTCTGCTAGTCGAGGCTTCAGCCGCTATGACGCTAAGCTATTTCGCGGTATTCCGAAGGGTTGATTTCACGGGGGGCGAAAATACCTGCTGAGTATACCGTTGATAGGAATCTTGCACTTGTAAGCAGAACGAACAAGTTAGCGCTGTTTTATGAGACGCGGTTTTCCTTAGATTCTCTTCTTTCCTTCACCCCGGATGTTGGCAATAAAAGATCAAGACGCGATTCCTGTGGTTTGAGTCGTGAAATTCGAAGATAAAACGGAAGGTATTTCTTTTCCACTTAGATACGACTCAGACGAATGATAGAGGGGGGACAAGGTATGCAGGGATAGAATCGAAAACAGACGCCTAGCTCAGGTCTCGAATATCAATTTTCCACGAGGGTACGATTCTCTGTCATGTAAAACACAACTTCCTACAAAAGTATTATCTGTGATCAAACGAAGACATTTTTCACAATTCTCATCTCACCAGTTTAAACTAAATCGGTATAATTTTCTCGCAAAAAATTCCACCTGTCAAGGTTTTTTATGCACCTGTATTACGATTTCGAAAAGTAAAAGCATCGAACAATCGTTAACAATTCTTTGTACATAAATATCCGTAGCTTGTAAGATTGCGGAATTGCGTTTCGGGTTACGTACGGCATTGGCTGCGAATAGCTTATTATACTCTCACAAGCGGAACAAGCTACAACCCGTAAGCCATAAGCTGTGTACACAAAGGCAGTAAAAAAGGCAGGCACGCGAGCAGTTTGCCTCGGAGGATGAGGAGGCGGCTTGTCAAAGAGGCTTGCTTGACTAAGGACTAAGGAAAGGCCTGGAGTTTTGGGCTGACGTCGGCATCGTTCTGCGTCCGGTGATCCTAAGCCTCGGTAATAACTTGCGGCTAATAACGAAATAACCAGGGATACAGAGCGGCTATGGGGGTGGAATGAATACCCAGATTATACCCCGTAAATCCGCAATCTTTCGTCCTGTTGATCCGTTCTCTCCTCAAACATGATGCGGAGCTACGGATACACACCTCATCCCGATTTCATCCCGATATTATATCAAATTTCATGCCACGGGTACATGGGTGTGAAATTTTAAATAATTAAACTAAACGCTAACCGAAATTCGATATCCTTGACCCCCAGGTGGAGGGCGAATAAAACAAGAGCCAAGGAAGGCGTTGCTATTTCGATCCCTCAAAAAGATCTAGATTTGATAGTTGTAATCAATGGGATAGAATTTCCCGCCGTTATTCCCCGAAGGGTAGACTCACCCGCCTTGCACTCTTCACCCCAGGATCTCAGTCGCTTCCTAGGCTTCCGGACTTCCGCAGTAATCGACTTCGGTGTAAGGTACAAGCGAGGTCCTCGCGTGCTTTCTTACTCTTCCCGATCACAAGCACAAAAACCGGCACGCACGTTGCAGTCGGCGTGAGAGTGACGGCGAGGGCGTCGCGGCGCCCTCCTATATAACGAAGTTGAACCCCGCGCTCGCCGCCGTAGCCGTCGACGCCGCCGTCGCGACGCATGACGATATACACTCCAAGCTCCTCGTCTCCTCGGGCCAATTGCAAAACTCCTCGGGGATGCCGGTCGGCTCCCACGCCGAGAAACGGGAAGTCGTGAGATGCGACAGGCGTACACCGATAATAATTAAAAGCTAATTGATCGGGAACAACCGTAGATCGGTGTTTAACGGGTCTTGAGCCGTTTAACGGCCGGCGCCACCCTTCGATTCCCCAAAAGCTGCAACCCCGCGAACTCCCCGAATTCTCTTTTGCCACCCCCTTCGCACGCTGCGAATATTATGCTCCGATACGGGAGGCGTTGATTAAATTCGTGTCCTCCTTTTCACGCAGGAGCGTACGTCGAAGCTGAGGGATGCACGGGGGGGGGGGGGGGGGAGGGGGGGGTGGTGGTTTGCTGTTATTTTTACACCGCGACATTCGAACTTTAGGGTTTTAACCAGTAAAACCAATTTTTTAACCCTCTCTACTCGTCATGACGCCGTAAAAACGAATGGGCACTTCACCGTGTTAGGGCACTTATGCGGCGGTGCCCATTATATCGATGGAAGGTGGGAAAATTTTGGCAAAACAATTACAAAACGTTGCAGTTATACGCGACGAGTCCTCTGAGAATGCAGATCTCTTGATGAAAATGTCCGATGTGATTAAGAAAATTTTTTTTTTCCAACTCTAAAAGCTCGACTGACGTTTAACGAAACGTCGATGCAATTATTTTCGGATTTCAGTCGATATGTAAGTCGTGAATTTATTGGAAAGTGTCGATATTTATAGTAAAGATTGTTAAAAATTTGCGTTAAATGAATCGAGTTTAACGTTGTGTTCGTTGTGACGAGCGGAATAAGTGCCGGTCTTACGAAACAGTAATACGAAATTTACTTCAATCTCGATTAGGTACTTCCGAAAACTGCGTGCAATCGCCTGACGGCAGCCATAATAAATCGGTGGAGCGAGTTTGATTTTAATTAACGTTAGCATTCGTAATATGCCAGGCATTGGAGATCAAACAAGGATGTAATATTGAAATATAGGGTAACAAATTGAAGATTTGTCAGCGTAGCCTCATTTTGACGTCCTAATTATTGCCAACATCTTGGGATTCTCCACGCTGAAAAAATGGCGTCTTTAAACGGTTATTTGCGAATATTTGGCGATTGATTTAAATATTTTTTCTGCTGAAATTTTTTCAATATTTAAACACATGCTGATCTCGCTCCAAAGTGGAAATTTAATACGTTCATTAGAAGATGGAAATTCAGTTATTCCAGTAATTTTTTCTTCTGAATCCGTTATTTTTATCAGAGATTCTTTTGCGCCGTCTGATGTTTATCCGCAAGGGCTGAAAAAGGTGGATAAAAGGAGAAGAAGAAAAAAAAAAAAAAAAAGTTGCGATTAAATCTGTCGCGTCTTAATAACCACTCGGAGTTGTTACTAAGTATAAATGTGTTGGTGGAAATGGTGATAACGATATAATTTTCTTCCTCCACGATCAAAGCGTCGTCGCTCGTCTCCTCGACGCTTTGCGGAGCATCAGCGTTTCATCCAGAAACCTCAAGTGAGAATTGAGAAAAAGTAACGACAAGTTTAGCTATACAATTAACTGTCTCGAGTAGTGTTCGTGACACCAAACCACCCCCCACCCCGCCCTGCGGGATATCGGGTGTCTCGAAACTTGTGTTACTCAGTGATCTTATTCCGCAGCTTTTCACACCGTTGCGATGTCCGGGCTTACGTTACGTCACTTAATCATTGCGTAGAACAGCCTAAGGGGTCGCGAAAGAAGAAGCGGAGAAGGTCTTCGTCTTGAGAACACCAACGCACCTCACACCTGGGACTAGAATTAGAGGCAATAAATTTTAGTGCCAGTGGGTTAGGTGACGTGCGAATTAGCCTGTTGCGTTCACTGGGTGACTGTAAGGACCACTCTGGATCACGACTCTCAGGGGTTCAACTCGCGGTACCCACCCGGTAGAATTGAATGAATCCTGCTCGTTGAGTCTGATTTAAACGGCTGATACTGAGAGTGTTGTATGGATATCTTACTTTTTTCATCCAACGATGCTTTGAGACGAACCAACGCGCGTGGACGACTATATTAATCGAGGCGGAAGTCCTTTGTCCTGAGAAATAAATAGAATAGAAATAAACGCTTGTATCAACTCGGCAGCAAAGCATGTCCGAAGTTACAGGTCAGGATGCAGTGACTCTATCCTTCGTCGGATGAAAGTGAAGATTTCCTCCCACTCTGGGAGCATGTGGTGCTCCTTATCCACGCCTCGTCAGCCTCGGACTGCGTGCGGCGAACGATTTGCGAATTCGGATCGTAAACGAGCCGTAAAGGAGCCGACTGAGGACATTATCGGGTGTCCAGGTAGCCTCGATCCGGAATGAGCTGGTTTCGGGTCGCGCAAGCGATGCCTACGTGCCCGCGAGACCTCGCCGAAGGAGGAACAATATAAGATCGGAACTGCCTCGTCGTTACCCCGGGACATTCGCCTCGTTCATGGTCGATCAAATTCAACCATGTATGCACTAACGGCTTACACGTTATCCGCAGTCGCCCGCACGCTCCTCCGCCTCCACGAATCCTCGGAAAGGAGGAGGAGGGACACTTTACGGTCAATCACAACGAGTGCGAGGGTCCTCCGGCAACTCCTCTCCTCTTCTCCTCCTCTCCTCCTCTACTCGCCATAATCTAGCTACAAGTTAGTAGAAGATGGGTGGAAGGTAGAACCCACCTCGGCTCATGGTTGCTACACATTACCTTCTACTTGGGGGCTTGTTCATTGGACTTTTTTCCGACTCCCACAGGGAGGCGTGAGGCGGAACACCATGAGGATCCAGAGTACGTGACGATCAGGTGACCGGACTGTAGGATCCCACGGAGATCAACGAGGTGAGTTCCGCGAACCATCAACCGAGGGCATATCAGAGGATTCGTGTTATTATCATCCACTGGGTGTAAATCACGCGTCATATACGCCGGCGATGCGTGGCTGCACAAGTGTCGCCGACGAAGTGAGGGACGTGTAAGCCCGGTAATCCCGGAGGACCAGAGTCCAGAACTCGATTAAAAAGGCTTCATAAATCGCTCGCGCCATTCCCCGGAGATAATCACGCCGGAAACGAGGTGCTAATAACAGGCCGTGTAAGCCACCTCCTCGCTGCAGTCATGCCTCTTGCTTCTATGGTTAGAGACTTATGGGATGGGTATGTGGACTCTGACAACACCGATAGGCGGCGATCTCAATATTAACAATTCAACTAGCCATATATTTTCACGTCGTGCTAATGAGACGTCATTATAACATGGGGTGGTGCAGACAGTGTGTGTATGATACATGTGTTATATATATATATATATATATCGGATATATACGTGTTATGTACGCATTACGTGAGTGTGCGTCAACACCGCAGCCGATTTTCGTCCAGCCGACATTTAATTCCTCGAGCTTCGACTTGGTGTTCACATGTGTAGAAAAATCGGCAACAAAATG
This sequence comes from Diprion similis, assembly GCF_021155765.1. Taxonomy (NCBI): domain Eukaryota; kingdom Metazoa; phylum Arthropoda; class Insecta; order Hymenoptera; family Diprionidae; genus Diprion; species Diprion similis. The sequence goes on from NC_060115.1 coordinate 2,541,884, forward strand.
AAACAAAGAAACGGAATCAAAGCTACTTTCAACAATCGCACAAGTCCGCTTCGTCCGACGATTCGATGCCTCTTGTAGTCAATTTCTCCTGATCACTTCAGGCTCCTCATTGAATTCGATATGGGATTAATAATTTTTTGGATCACGGTGATCCTCAGTGGTGACCACCGCCGTCCTTCTTTTTTCCATCGCCTCCCTCCTTCTTCCCACCGCCGCCTCCGGCCCCGTCGTCACCCTTTTTGAATGCCCATTTTTTCCCTTCCTCGTGGGCCTCTTTCTTGCCGTACTTGTCGTCGTGTTTGTGGTGGGCCTCATGCCCTTGGGCCTCTTTGTGTCCCTTGTCTTCGTGGTAATGGTGACCCTTGTCGTGTTTGTGCTCTTTGCCGTGTTTCTCCTCGTGCTCAGCGGCGTCGAGGTGGGAAGACTTCTCGTGGCCTCCCTTCTTCGACTCGTGCTCGTGATGGAATTCACCATGCTTCTCGTTACCTCCATCCTCGTGGAACTCGTCGAAGAATTCCGTTTTCTTCTCGTACTCGTCCTGCGATAAGGAAGAGTTCATCAGCCGCGGATCGCGTTTGATTCGTTAAAATTGCAACTCGATCATTTCTCCCGAAGTCGACGTTGAAACGTCTTCCAATATTGTTTTAAACGATCCTGAATCGCTTAAGAGTGAAACCACGACCTACCTTTTTGTGGATAGAATGTTCCCCTTTCGTACTGTGTCCCTTTTGATGCTCGCCCTTCTCGCCGAAGTTTGCCTCTTTGACTCCCTTTTCGCCATGGTGATGCTCCCCGTGGTATCCGCTCTCGGCGTGGTGCTTCTTTTCATCACCCTTCTTCTCGGCGTAGTGACCGTTGTGCTGTTCTTTGTCGTGGTGACCTTTCTCCCCCTTGTCGTACTCGTGGTGCCCTTTGTAGTTCTGTCGTGAATAAACAAAGGCGCGGTCAGTCTTGTGGCTTCTCGGTTACTGTCAAAGTTCAGACGTTGGTATCGAACGCCCAGCAATAGTATTACTCTTTTCAATTCGGCTCTACTTTTTTAATCGACGTTAAGTTCATACAGTCTGAACCCTCGGCAATAATGACTTCGTTCACCAAAGGTTAATAAAAACGTCACACACTCTTACTGTATTTTATAGTATATTTTTACAATTACCTTTTCACCCGATTGACCGTGGGATTCGTGATGGTGGTCTTTGTGCTCTTCGCCACCCCCTTTTTCGAATTTATGATCACCTCCGTCACCTTTACCTCCGCCACCTCCACCATGTCCCCCGCCTCCTTTTTTACCTCCACCATGACCTCCGCTGCCCCCTTTTGGGTCTTTGTGGGTATTTTCGTGAACCTTATAATTTTCAGCTTGCATTTCTTCTTCACTGTCGTCAGCACCTGCGTAGCTGTATCCTAGATGCTCTACATTGGCCGAATCGGAGGCGTCCTCCATCGGAGCCTCTTTGACGGTGTCAGTAGCAGTGGAATCATCACTTTTGTTATCTAACCGTCCCTCGTTGTGCTTACTCTCCCCTTGATGATCAAGATCAATTTGTAACTTGGCGAAACTTTTCGTAGGCTCAGTGACCTCGTCACGATGTCGAACAGTACCTCTGGATACGAACGGTGTAACTGTTGCCTGTATGGCGTCATTGGAAGCGGTATTCTGCAGAAGTGGTATCGAAGTCTGCTCGTAGGAAGTCACGGGCAAGGTGTACGCCGCCAATGTACGAGGATTAAGTTCGGTAACAAGATTCTGCAACTGCGGTAGCGTGGTTGTCGTTCGGATGAACGAATCGCGGACCGTCGGACTGGACCTAGGTAATCCAAGATACTGATTCATGTTGAAGGGACTCGGCTGTTCCCTCGGAGCTACTCGACGGTGCTGTCCAGCCATCGCATCCTGGCCTAAATGCCGTCTGGATAAGGTGGACGGTGCAGGATGCACGAGATCGTTGATCCGAGGAGCAGTAGCGACCGAGACCAAGGATGATGCCTCGTCGATCATGGCGGCGTTGTTCTGCTTCTTGGACTTCCGCATCCTCCTGGCAACCGGCTTCGAGGCACTTCCGATGACGTCAGGATTCAACGTAGTCAATAATTGCTGAGCAGGAGATTCAGTGGGGGATGCGATTCTCCGATGTACTCTCATGCTCGACATTCGTTGTGGCTCGTAAGCAACTGTAGTTGTGACATCCGGCCGAACGGTGGTATGAACTCGCGTAGTTTTTAATTGGCGGACTGGCGTTGCGGCAGGAGATGCAATCCTTCGCTGTATTCTTGTGCTGTACATACGCTGTGGCTCGTAAGCAACGGACGTTGTGACTGCCGGTTGATTCGTGGCTTCGGGAGTCTTGACGGTTCGCGTTGTTGATCGCCTTCTGGACTGCGCGTACGATGGATCAAGGCAATGGCTTTGGGCCCCTGAGGAGCCGACGAATCCTGTCAGGATCTGGAAATAGGGATTTAGTGATCGGGGTCCACTGGTATCGCAAGTTAAGTTGAAGTCGCTTACCGTGAGAGCCAAGATGCTCAGGAGCGCAGACCGGTGCGGTAGCGTCCGCATCTTCATTATGGGTTTGGGTCCTTGGGAGTGACAGCGTAGACTGACCTCTCGCGCTGTATGGCACACCCAGTTATACTCCAGCGTCTGTCTGTTGGTCCTACCCAAACTGAGGGAATGATAAGACGATTTTCCACCGATTAACCGTCGTCGGCCCCCCGCGGCTTGTCCTCCTACTCCTTCTCCTCCCCTTCGCTGCTTCCTCCTTTCTCTTAAAGTAGCTCCTACCCGTCGTCCTGCAGGCAGATACAATTGTCGTCATTTAGTTGCACAAGAAAAGGCGGTCGCTCTCACTCTCGCTCTCAACATTATTGCAGAAGGCATGATTGATTATGGTCAGTGTCCGCGGTTAGACGTGCAGGAGGTTTTACGCGTTGTCGTGTGGCCAGAAGTTCGCCTCATCAATTGCTACCTGCGTCAAATGACGTTTGGTTCAACGTTGACGATCCATGGTGGGAGACAAAAACCTTGGTAGAAACACTTCCGTTACTAGTTTTCGATCCAAACCTCTCATCCCCGAGTCTTCGCCTTGGACATTTGGATATTCATCCTATCATTCTCTTCAGCTCACTTCGATTTCCCAAGACCCTCGACTTCTGGAGCGTGACTCTGGTTTCGGTTGAGCATTATACCCCGAGGTGACAAATTCATACTTTCTCACTTCCTCACGGTTGTTCGCTTATAGAGGCTTACCAATCTAGAGGTTTTGTCTATTAGAATTGCTTCTACCACACCAGTGTCCACTTTTACAACATCGTATTCGTTTCTTTCAAGGACGACACCTCTTGGTCACAGACTCTTGTACTCTTAACTGTTTCTCATTTCATTTTCTTTAGGATCCTTAAGTATTTCCTCCAACCGGACTATGTGCGAACCTTTAGACTCGATGGAGAGAGTGTTCGTTCCATTTGGGTATTACGCTCCTGAGATTTAAATCCAACAACTTTGCATATACTTGATCCGTTTTGACGATATCAAAAGAAACTCTGTATTCAAGCACGTATTCCCTGAAATTGAACAACACGGTAATTCTATGGAAATTACTTCACTTTTTGCTAGAGTATTATAAACCGTGGTTATATTATATCGTGTTGAAGAGGTAGGAATGCATTGCCCCATGCCACAGTTTACCTGACCGCATCGCAATTTCATTACCGATTGTTATACGGTATTTACCAAATCACCGAATCATTCAACGTAACTAGCATTATACAATATTCAAAGTTGCTCGCGCCACGACAGGATTTGCGCAACGTTTATCGGCTAATATTTTACAAAATTATTGCCACACCAGACTTAGCATCCGGTCGCTCCAGAGCGTAGAAGCTGGCACCCGTAATTTGTTGCCCATCGTCACAGACCGTAATTTCATCTAGGTTCTCGTAATCAAATGCTAAAGTGTCTTTGGACATCGAGAACCTTCCTTAGTACAGCGTGCAGAGAGTAAAGTCTTGCAGAGATCCAAAATTATCGATCATCTAATGCGTTTAATCAAGAAAAAAAAACATCAGCTTGTCAAAACATCGTCATCTAGCCAAGTTCCGGTTAGCGTAGAATTTATCTGATGAGTCCACGTACCTGGTGACCAGTTTTGAATAGCTCAAAGCATAAATTCGAAGTAATTAATCATGGTAAGCATCGTCACGAAAGACCGGAAATTACCAAAGACTGCAGCTAGATTGTGATGAATTACACGTGCAATAGGTGAACACTCCACAATTGCGCAGGATAACTTTCAGAAGTTGGTCCGATTTCGGCAACGCTCTGCTGTCAATGAGTTTCGATAGAATCTTCGGTCGTCCGTGACGAGCAACTAATTCCCTATCAAACGGCGTAGCCTCGCCAGCAGCCAAGCTGCGCAGTAACTTTACGTATTTCCATCACGTGAATAATCGTTAAAACGATTAAATATGTAATAAATAAAAAGCGTAGAAAAATTTCTCTCCATTCTCCATTGGCAGGAATCGTGTAAATGAGCAAAGGTGGACAGGTACAAGCAATTTTTTTATGTTAAAGTAGACGTAATTACACAGAGTATAAAAAAACTTGTACAAGAGTGAACAAATGTATTTGGCATCGGTTGTAGGAGATCGTCGATCATCTGACGGTGGATCAGCGATCGAGGTTCACCGACCGCTCTTCTTATGGGCCCACTTTTTCCCCTCCTCGTGACCGCGCTTCTTCCCGTACTTGGACTTGTCATGATGACTGGAATCGTGACCCTGGGCTTTCTTGTGTCCTTTGTGGTCATCGTGGTGGTGCCCCTTCTCGTGTTTCTTCTTCTTTCCGTGGTGTTCCTGCAACAATACAATCGTCAACGGGCGTGAAATGGAGACCCGGAAATAGGATCGGCGATCACTCGACGTACCTCGTGCTTCGCTCCGTCGTGGTGTCCCTTCTTATGGTGTCCCCCTTTCTTTCCCTCGTGCTCGTGGTGGTGGCCCCCGTGTTTCTCCTGGTTCCCACCCTCGTGGTACTCGTCGTAAAAGTCTTCCTTCTTTTCGTACTCGTCCTGGAATCGAGAGAGCTTCGGAATGAGTATAAATCACGCTTTCTCAGTCAGTTTTCATTTATTGTTAAGAGTTTAACGGAGAGATACGTGCTTTTTTGAATATGTTGTGCTCGCCCTTGGTGCTGTGCCCCTTCTGGTGTTTACCATCCTCGCCGAACTTTGCACCCTTCTCGCCTTTCTCTCCGTGGTGATGCTCCCCGTAGTGACCGGCTTCGTCGTGCTTCTTCTTCTCGTGTCCACCCTTCTCCGCGTAATGATGCTTGCGCCCCTCCTTGTCGTGGTGGCCTTTTTCACCCTTGTCAAACTCGTGGATGCCTTTATATCCCTACGGAACAGCAAGAATCGACATGAGCTCTCATAGTCCGCATCTTTGGTATACCCGATATCCCGAGGGACGGACTGCGCCCCGCGCCCTGTCGTACCAGATAAAGACGAACTACCCCCTCGTTTTATCACTTTTTCTTTCACCGGCGCCAAGAACCGAGGGTCGAGAGGGAGAAGGAATTCGCTTGCCCGTACAATATACGTTGTTTAATGTCACCTGTCCAACCCGCGTACTATACCCGGCTTATACCGATATGTCGACACACCCGTTCCCCGTTCCCCGTTCCCCGTCCACCGTACCCCATTAGACACGCGACCTCTTCGCAAGAGAGGAGGAAAAGCCGAGGAGAAAGTAGCCTGGCTTATGGCCACCAAACTATAATATATTCGGTACCTTGTTGCCTTTTTCTCCATGCGACTCGTGGTGTTCCTCCTTGTGCTTTTTCCCACCACCTTCTTCGTGGTGCTTGTTTCCACCCCCTGTGGAAAAAAAGAAACGGTCCTGCGTTAAAAACAGGGATTAAAAATTTCCTACCGAATAAACGATGTCGGTGTTAATAATATCGTCTGAAGAATTGTCGGATGATCAAGAAACGCTGAATCGCTTGAACACTTGTTGCCTTCCGCCCGCTCCGACCAATCGTGTTATACATATTATATGAGCGAGAGTTTTAGGATGTTGTCATGCACCTCCACCTCCGTGTTTCGTGGCTTGAACGTCCTGGTCCTCAGTGGTGTACTTGAACTGAATCGGGGGCCGCTTGACCACACGTTTGGCATCGCGTTCCGGGGCGATGAGGGTCAAGGCGGCAACGAGGAAAATGAAGAGGCGCATGGCGCTGGGTTGATGATTCAAGGTCAAGCCGCTCTGCGTCGGTCCGCGTAAACCCGGATAGACTTTAAGAATAACTGAGCGACTTGATGCCGTGTTGGGAACTAATATAACCGTGAAGCAGCCGGGGAACAAGAGGAATGCGAGGAAGGGGATCGGGATCGTTTTTTGCCTGGTACCAAGCCGGATCGGTGGCAACTGGTACCCCGCATACCGGCTTCTTTTTACCTTGAATCTTTTCTGTACAGAACCTGGACCAGCGACGAAATGCCATATCGATTCTGCCACGTTCACTCCAGCTTTCACCCACGCACAAATTTTCCACGCGCATTCAGACACATCTACGATACGCATCAGCAACTGGACACAATAATCCCAGGTCGAGAATCAACCTGCCACGTGTTCGGATCGACGAGATAGGCACGGTTTATTCTGGAACCAGGACGTTTTGTGCTTGTAAAAGTTCTCCAAACGGAAGTTAAATGATCCTCATCCTCGCCCACGTCTACCTACAAAAGCGTTATGTCCCTTTTCAAAAGATTCAATGGTCTCCGTGTACCATTGAGATTACATCTCGTTAGTGGTCTGACTAATTACCACCCTGACACGAAAAGTCTAGGCGCTGCGGTTGATTTTTTTTAACATCAGGAGGTTCTTTCTACCGAGGAGTGGATACCGGCACGGAAAGTGTGCTGTTCTGTGGTAGGAGGACGACGATCCTATAAAAGAAGTAGCGGCGTCGGCGGAAAAACGGTAAAACGACGAGGTGGTTATATGTATACATATACATGTACAGCAGCCTCCGCAATTCGGCTATAATTCGGCCCCTTAATGGCTTAACTTTACTCCCCGGTTCCAAAACTCTCCGTCATCGTACCGCAATATTTCATCCGACGCCATATCGGCTTCGGGGACTCCAGCGGCCTTCCTCCGGGCTGTTAGCTTGCAGCTCCTCGAAATTTTTCAACCAAGAGTCAATAATTGCACGGCACGTGGGCACTGCGGTCCGTTCGCAGACTTTTTATCTCATTTTCTTCGCTTTCTCCTTCTCCCTTATCGCGGTTTTTCTTCTCTCCTCAATGATAAGCGGTCGAGTATTATACGCCGGGAATATGAGGCCGTAATGGGGCCTTAAGCGGATAATGCGAATCTCATAAGAATAAATATCCCCCTAACCCCACCCCTGGAGGGTATAAGGGTACACAGTGGAGACAGCGGGAAAAGTGTGGCGAGCCCGAAGAACCAGGGCTGGACGGTAGGGGAGGGCGGGGAAGCAGAAACGGTCAAAGCACGTGACGCAGGCCGAACAGAGCTACTGAGCAAACAGAGCTTGGCTAGATAGCCGCGGGGGCGAAGTCGTTCCGCAAACAACTCCCCGATTTTCATCCCCTCTTCTCCTTCCCTTCGGACTACGCAGTTTCACTTTGCCAGACGTGCTGGCCGTAGAGAGTTTGGTGGTCAGTGACGGCCGCAAGGTCGCTTTGGCCTTTCCATTTTTCTTCTTCTTCTTCATTGTTTCTTTTCCACCCCTGATTTACCCTGTTTCCGTTGTTCCTGTAGCGTGTAACAGGTGAACGCCTCATGCCTGCGGCCAAAGACCCAGTCGCAGAACTGGAACCACTCTCACCAGTCTTCAAACCACTACGAAGGTCAACCGACCGGAGACGATCGTGATGGAGAGGCTGACGACTGAACTAGGACGCGGTTATCCCGAGTACCCACAATGCCATTCTTATATTTCCACTTTAACAACACCGCAACTTCGGGGGCTCAGATTGGGTTTGTTTCTGGAGTTGACATTGAGACGATATTCTCAAGACAATATTCTCTCACTCTCATATTGATTTGGTAGCATTAGTTGGTGGATTGGCACTTCAATACTTACGTGGGGAAAAGTTCTATCAAAAGTCTCAACCAATTCGCGACCGTTCGCGATGGATGATGTTAGCGGCTTTTACACTCGATCCATCGTGGAACATTTTTGATGAGAAAGGAGGTCTAGACGCCAGACTTTCAGGCTCAAGTTAAACAGCTTATGGCTCAAAAGATAGACGTACGAAAGCGTAAAACTCGGGAATATATAGCAGGCAGAAGATTCTGATGTACTCCATCACCTGCAGTTACCTCCTGTTCGATCATCCGCGCAACACTTGCTTACGTTGGTCATTCTTTCCCTGAGAGACTTTACGTAACAACATTTAGGCTTCAGTTGGAACCTGTAAGACTCTCTCGATTGTTCCATCGTTTTTGTTGAATTACTCGCTAGTTCTCACAACGCAAAACCGTATGATCGTCACGTGAAAGTCTTTTACTTACGTAGGCATTGCTCGACGTTGCGTGTCAGTCGATTATAATCGTACAAAGAATGTTGCTGCGTATTTTCCAATTTGCTTTGGATATTCTGAATCCTGGATATCGCTCGTCGTTTTTTCAATGCTTCGTATAATTGCAATAGAACGAACACAATTGAACATGAGAAAGCAGAAATGGTCCAAGTCAGTGGATCCTTGATCAGATGTATTTCAATCACAGAGAAGGAGATGAAAAAATTCAAGCTTTGATAAATCGGTTGACTCATTTCCGCGGTGTTTGAATATCAAAATGTCAGCTCATTCTCAAGCTGCTCATGCGCTATGCAGCATTGCTACAAAACTCGTGTCTCAGATTTATCAATTTTAAGATATTTCGAAAAATGAGCGAAAAACAGGAATGGCGTATCCCACCATTCCAATCTTCAGGACTTAACACCGTCAGGTGTCATCGGTGATGAAAATCGGCCAAGGGCTGAAGAGGCAGCGGTGAATTGATTGGGAACAGACGACGCCGAGATGGTCTGATCTGATGGAGCGACAATTTCGCAATTTCGTTGACCCAGGGGGAGGACGGAGAAAAAGAACGAAGAAAGTTCAGGGAGCAGCCCGAGGTCTCCGGAGGGATTAAACCCCATTACGATCGGCCTTTCTTCTTCATCTCCTCGTCTTTATCGGCGGTAACCGGTGAGCTCCAAAAGTCCGGTGGTCGAGCTATTGTAGTGGATGACGTGTCTGACCGATCGCGGCGCCCAGAAATGGGGTGAGAAAATCTCGACCTTGGTGCAACCGCGGTAAGGTAACGAGAAATAGAAAAACAAGAGGGGGAGGATCAGCTGCATGTAAAGAAGACACGTTGCCTCGTTAACGAGATATTGAGGCGTAAGCGAATTAGCGAACCCCCAGCTGGAGAGAGAACGTCGACGATGCGCAGAGTCTTGGTAGAGCTTTGGATACTAATTGAATTCAATCTGCTCCCCTCTGCAAGTATAAAATGTCTAGGTCTGAATGCGAATGCTCGAGTGTCGCGCGATGCGGAGCCTTGACGAGGTCTCGAAAGCGTTGCAGAGCTTGAGTTTAAACGACTCCAACCTTCGACGACCCTTGAACGAATTCCTCCCTTAAACTTCGGAGCATATTCCGCATTATTTTTCACCAAGTATTCGAAGGCACGTGTCGATCATGGCACCTCATCAGGCGACGGAGAAGACGAGCAAGCAGGTGGAAGCCGGGGTCGAGGCCGACGACTACAACGTGAAGTTTCCACGGCCGCTTCAGCTGGAGGAGAAAAAATATCTTCTGGCCGTCGAACGAGGCGATCTAGCCAACGTGCGCAGAATGCTTCAGGCCGCGAATAATCCCGCTCGGTCACGGGTAACACGATTCCCTGTTTACCCGGGCATTTATTTACCTTATAATTATCGCAGAATAGTATAATATATTTGATGCGCGTATATACCGCGTTCCATGGCTGACAGTAGAAAGAACGATTTATTTTTTCTTCGCATATGTGTTTCTTTTTGTTTCACTATTTTATTCGCTCTGTTTAAACACGTTCAAGTATCTCGAATCAATCAAGTTTTTCTTTCATCAACCAGGGCCGAAAGTGTCAAGCTTCAACGAATTCGAATTCGATATTTAACTACTCCGATGTATAATATATCACGGGTGAAGTATTCGTCTGCCACCCCCGCCAGCCACAAAGGGATCTGAAAAGGGAATTTTATTATTCTTTGATATACGTGATACTGCTCGATATTGCAGACTATTTCGGCTCGTCTTTCGCGGTTGATTTACGCCTGGAGCACATCTGCAATATTGGCACTCAGCAGCGTGCAAAATTTGTAAATATATACGCGCCAAGGCGACAAGAACGGTTATTTTGACAGGTGTAATGGCACGTATATTTCGCATAGTGAGTCGGGATAATTTTTCATGTGCATATTCATCAGGCTCAAATGAGTATCGTACCAGAAAGAAAGAATTTTTATTTCCCTGACAAACCATTGCCTATTGAATTCTAAATAATGTGTTTGAAAAAGTGCCATGTATACAATCCGGCCTTCGACTCGACAGCAAACGCGGTCCCTGGACGTGAACTGCGTAGACAGCCTAGGCCGCGGCGCTCTGGCGCTTTCGATCGAAGCGGAAAACCTCCAGATGCTTGAGTTGCTCGTGGTGATGGGGGTGGAGACGGGAGACGCACTGCTGCACGCGATCAACGGAGAATTCGTGGAGGCGGTGGAGCTGCTGCTGGAGCACGAGGAGCTGCTCCGTGGAGAAGAGGCCGCCAGCGCGTTGGCCTCGTCGCCGGAAGCCACGGGGGGCAAGAGATCGAGTCTGGCTAACGGCGGGGGCGGCGACGAGGTCGTCCACAGCTGGCAGAGGGTTGACCCTGCCGTGGCGAGGTTCCCGCCGGGAACGACACCCCTCATCCTCGCCGCCCAGCGCGATAACTACGAGATCCTGAAGCTTCTCCTGGACCGAGGTGCCACCCTCCCGATGCCCCACGACATCAAGTGTGGCTGCCCTGATTGCGTTCGTGCCGCCGCCGACGACCCCCTACGCCTCTCGTCCACGCGATTGTCCGAGTACCGAGCCCTTGCCAGCCCCTGTCTCATTGCCCTGAGCTCGAGCGACCCCATCATGACTGCCTTCCAGCTCAGCTGGGAACTCAGGCAACTTGGTCTCGCCGAGCCGGAAGCCCGTGCCGAGTACGGCAAGCTTCGAAAGCAGGTTGAACGGTTTGTGTCAAGTTTGTTTTTCACAATGTCTTTGAAAAGAAAGTGCGAATTACAGTTTGTCTCGTTACTGTTCTTCAGCTTTGCCGTTGACCTTCTACAGCAGGCGAGAACCACCGCGGAACTGTCGACGATATTGAACCACGACCCGGACGACGAATTAATTGCCGAGTCGGATTCGACGGCCATGAAGACGTTGCCGCGGCTCGAGACGGCGGTTCGTTACAAGCAAAAGCATTTCGTTGCTCATCCTCACGTCCAGCAGCTTCTGGCTGCTATTTGGTACGAGGGGGTACCTGGCTTCCGCCGGATGTCGACGGCGAAACGGATCTGGATGCTGGTCAGAACTGCTCTTTTATTTCCGCTACACTGTCTCGTCTATCTATTTGCCCCCGATTCGACACTGGGTCGACAGATGCGGAACCCCTTCGTCAAGTTCCTTGTTCACGCAGCGTCGTACCTTTTCTTCCTTGGTGAGTGCAGCCGAGTTTCCGGAGCCCATCGGTGCAGCGGTGAACGATATTCGGCGCACATTTGAATATGAAAATTTGAAAATTGTGCAACAACAGGTGTCCTGATCCTCGTGTCGCAGCGCGCCGACGTCCAAGCTGTGCGACTCCTCGGCGGTGAAGAGGCGCGGAAAAACTTGGAGAAATCCTTGCTGAGGCAGCGAGGAGTCGGCCCGTCCCCGCTGGAGTGTATCGTCCTTATCTACGTTCTGGGGTTCATCTTGCAGGAGACTCGCGAGGTCTGGGTCGACGGATTGCGCAGCTACCTTAGAGACCTCTGGAACTTTATCGACTTCACCCGGAACACCCTTTACGTCACAACCGCCATCCTCAGAGTCGCCGCTTACGTCCAGCAGACCGCTGAGATCCGGAGAAATCCCGACACTGCGACGATTCCACGAGAAGAATGGCCGGATTTCGATCCCCAGTTGGTCGCTGAAGGGCTTTTCTCCGCTGCCAACATCTTCAGTGCCTTCAAACTCGTCCATCTATTCAGCATCGATCCACACCTTGGACCCCTTCAGGTATACACATCACTTTTACTCTCCTGTGTCCAGCAGATTGGTTGGCAAGGTTGATTTTTAAAATAGAAACAAGTCTTCTTCAATGCAATGATCTAACCGGAACTTGTACGTGATCCGGACAGATCTCGTTGGGCAGAATGGTGATCGATATTGTCAAGTTCTTTTTCATCTACACTCTTGTGCTCTTCGCGTTTGCCTGCGGCCTGAACCAGCTTCTTTGGTACTTCGCTGAGCTGGAAAGACGAAAGTGTTACGGTGCTGCCGATATCGCACCTGACTGGGACGGAGCCGGTGATGCCTGTTCCCGGTGGCGAAGGTAGGACGTCAACCTCTTTTCACTCCATCTCAATTACCTTTTCTTTCCCTCTTCTTCTCATTCTTCTCACGTAGGTTCAGCAGCCTCTTCGAAACCTGTCAGAGTCTCTTCTGGGCGAGCTTCGGAGGTGTTGGAATCGATAGTTTCGAGTTAACAGGTAACAAGTACCGACAAATTCCTTGGTTTATAATTTTTCTTTCAAGAGCTGCACCGGTTTATTTATTCCATGAACATTCGTTCTCCTCAGGTATCAAGTCGTACACGAGATTCTGGGGTCTCCTAATGTTTGGCTCGTACTCGGTGATCAACGTAATCGTGTTGCTGAACCTGCTGATCGCGATGATGAGCAACAGCTACACGCTTATCGTGGTAGGTGAATTACATCGATCAATCTTGCTGCGCGAGAATCAACCCATGCAATAACACTGTCGTGATCATCATTCATCTTAGGATCATTCGGACATCGAGTGGAAATTCGCGAGAACAAAGCTTTGGATGAGCTACTTCGAGCAGGGTGGGACGCTACCGCCGCCATTCAACCTGGTACCAGCTCCAAAAATGCTTCTTAGACTCTGTGGCGAGCGCAAAATGAAACCGAGCCGAGGTTACAGCAGGAGAAAACGCTTTCAGGAGCACAGGTAGCCGATCGTGATGATGATCAGTGGAAAAAAAAACAAAAAATTCCGGGGTTTGACAAACTAGAGTTTTCTGCTTACGGTGTGGTTTAGATACGAAGGCGTGATGAGGGCTCTGGTCTGGCGTTACGTCGTTGCGGATCACAACAACCAAGTTATGGAGCCGGTGACTGAAGATAACGTCCACGAGTTGAAGTCGGAACTTTCTTCCTGGCGGTGCGAGCTTCTCGATATCCTGGGCAGGAACGGCATGGATATTTCCGGGGTCGATACAAAGGATAGAAGTGAGTGTATATATATTCCTATGCATTCTCGCCTGTATTTTCCTACGGCGTTTCTGATACTTACCCCAGATTCAAAGATGTTGTGTAGCGTGGTGCCACTGCAGGGCTGCGGATTCTATCAGCCTTAATTTGTTTCGATCGTTCAGTTGCCCCCTTAGAAGCCCCACACGAGTATTAGGTTTCACCTTAAAACCGCGCTCGGCATGATTGTGCTACTGCATTCTACATTTGCACAATTTCTTAGCTTGGTATTACAGAAATAATTACATGTTTTATAAATTACATAACAGCGGTATTTTATTTTTCAATTAAGACAACGATTAGTTTAACTCTCCAAGATTGAAACATTGTACTCGTTTTGGTACAAACACAAGTACACGAGGCGGACGAGTATATTACTAATAAGTTAAATTTTTCCTACCGACTTCCAAATCCATATATCTGGCCTGTGAAAGCACTCGTGCATAATACCTCAAGAAATCAATCACCTCCACTATCCATCAGCATCTTGCACATAAGTTCACATCCTAGAATTGAGCTCGCATAATGGAATCACCTGTGATTAATCCTTAACCCGTTTCTCCGCCTCCACAGCGTGCCCGGGCCGTAAGATGCGAGTATGGGAAAGACGCCTGATGAAGGGCTTCCAAGTTCTGGGACCGATCGCCGGTCTCGCCGAAGAAGAGGCTCGTGAAGAGCTCGCGTTGCAGCAGCCCCCAGAAGGCGAAGAGAACGCGGCACGGTGGAGACGCGTCGCCCGTCTTGCGGTGCTCAAATCTGCGGGTCATCGTTGGGGCCAGGTGAATTATCCTTCCAGTTTTTATTAGGAGACTATAAATTCGATCACAGAGATCGCAGGCCAGTTTTACCTGAATTTCAACTTGGGTCCAGGTCGTCGGCCGGGTAGTTCAAAGCTCGCAGATCGGTAGGAGCAACAGCCAGGCATCTCTGCAGAGCCAGAAGAGCTTGAAACTGGCCATGGAGCAGGCACGACGGCTTGCCGCGAAGAGTCCGTTGCCACCGGTCAGTCCCATTCATCTTCCGGACACGACGAACTCCAGCATTCTCCACATTCTGAAGGATATAAACGAGAGCGACGATGAGAGAGTCGCAGTCACCCCAGAGCCAAGTGTAAGCGATTTGACGGAGACAAATTATTATACGTATAGATTGTTGAATGATGAGTAATGCATGAAAAAAGATGGATTATATGAAGCAGGGTATTTTTTTCGATCAGTCGAGACCTCCGGCGGTTGTTGGATACGTCGATGAGAAGCAGCCGAAGCCGGTAAAACGGAGTCCCGGTCGAGTGGTGAAACCGCTCATGTCGAAGGTGATCTCGGATCCGAAGAAGAACAGAGCGCGTGTCAGTCCGGGGAAAACTCCACGGCAGCAAACGTCGTCACCTTCGGCCGAAAGCCTGACGAAAAAAGTTCCGGATGTTTCTGTTACCCCGGACACCCCGGAGTTGGGTCAAGGAACCGAGAACTTGAACAACGATAAGCGACGTCTGGTCAAGCCGGTGCCTAGGTCGCCGCGGTTTGCAACGTCGAGATCACCAAGGAGAGGAGGAGGCTGGCTCTGATATCTCAAGACGCGGTCTAGACGCCTTTGGCAATTTGCAGAGTGCCTTGTACAACGCTACGGACAATTAAGGTGATTGCGAGGATCAATATCTATTTCTTTGCGAGCCGTTCGAAAGTGGGACATAAGTAAAACGCGCTCAAGAAAGTTTCGCGTAATTAGAATGTGGCGGTGAGCTTGGCTTGTGGCACGGTATTAGCAAATTTTTTATTCGCTGTAATACTTTTAGACACTGTCCTGATAATTTATTATATTTCTATGTTTGTTATCAAGTCGAAAAAAACATCTTCTTAGAAAAATCTCACTTAAGAGTCATTAAAATGGTGCGTTCCAAGAAATATATAGGTACTTATAATATTGTGAGAAGGGATAGACTGATGATGGACATCACATGTACGTACTTAATACCTTAATCTCTCTTTTATTTGCAATACTCTGGTACATTGTTCATTTTCAATAAATGTATATTATGTAATATGTTGGTATAATCTATGTATGTACCGCATATGTATAGGTTTCACTTACAACGAACGTCCCGACATGAATAATGTTGAAACAATATACTGGAATAGTTGACTAAAGTCGTAAGATGTGCTATGTTATGTTCATTGATACATGAATGTATATTAATAATAATAATAATAATATTAACAATTGTTAGAAATGTTACAGAAAATCATATAGTCAACGCTTCTATCGCCGGTCAGGTCCATGGACTCAATTGTCCACCAGAGTCACGCGGCTTTTTCGCATAATATGGATGGAAATGGAATTTCCAGTAACTCTCGGATTCGAAATTTGACAATTCGTTCCGTTTCCAGTATCATTAGGCGTAATTTGTCGCGAGGCAAAGTGTAACAGCCTATTTACTCGTGACGAATAGCTGATGAATGATGTTGCAATGAATAATAATCATAGTTTGAATAAATCAAACGGTGCTCAAGCAGCTTGGACGAGTTTAGTTTGAGGCCCCTTTTGCGTCGAGTTTATCTTGTCGCCCAATGAAAGCGCCATACCTTGGCTCTTAGCTCTTATACGAATGTGACCGACAACTGGAGCATCCTGTTTGTGCATCGGTTTTTCAATTGACAAATTTGCGAGCGCATCTTCGCCAAATATCGACTTTGCGTACATGTTTGCGGCCATGAATCCGCACTGGCCGGAAAGAGCCTGTTTATAATAGAATTTATAGAATTAGAAATTACAATACTTGAAAAAGAATGAAAAGGTAGAAGACTATGAAATAGCAGAAGAAACTTCATTTTGCTGAAATCGAATCGTAAAAATTACAGGAAGCCATACCTTTTCCGGCGTAAGACAGCGCATGTTGGTTGACTTAAGTAGGTGGGCGAGGTACTCTCGGAGGTCTGACAGTGTCGTATTTACCGACACCTTATTCTCCCATTCAAACTCTGACCACATACGCCTGAAATCACTGTCGGTACATGTTGCTGGTACTATGTAGTCCATTATGTCTATGTGAATGTCATTCAGAACTACTACGCTCCTGTCCGAACCGGCGCCTGACACGTCGTATACTGCAAGATTAAAGTGTCATAATTAAGATTCAATTGGTGTTCCACAACCAGAGGCTTAATCATTATTTTTAGGTGAACTCGCTTGGCAATATCTCGCAAATTCTCACTTAAAAATTGCTAAAGGGATGTAAGAAATCGTACCAATGTTTCCGAAGATAATGCCGTTTTCCGTCGAGGCGACCTTTACGTTCGCCTTGATGCTGGCAAAGTCTCTTGGAGCCAAAACTATGGGTTGCGGTCTTTCTACGAGTTTGAGGTCACCCATTGTCGCGAGTTCTAACGTGCAGTTTTGGAGGGTGTCTTCCGTCTGGTTGACAACAAGAACGTCGAGGACAATGTCGTACTGGTTGACGTGGACCAGAGCTTCCGCATATACGGGATCGGAGAATCCCGTGAGCTGCGTTACTTTACTCAAGGCGCTAGGCGCTGGCGTGTCTCCTGCCGCGCCTGCAATATATTCACGAATGAAAAATCAATTTTCGTGAATCTGGTGGTCTCTCACGATGGTAAATAAACATTCAACTCCTTTTACCTGGCCTGCCAGCAACCGCGACGCTAAGACTTTGCTCGAAAACGTCTCCCGTGCCTCCGGTGAGATCCAGATTACGGTTGAGTTGTAGGAATTGGATTGCATCATCAACTTGCACGATGCTGCCCGGCTTTTCCTTTGCCTATTAATCGAAAAAAAACGACAGACCGTGGATCTAATTGTTTCTATTTTTTCCTTGTAATCGTTAGGAGAAGGCAGGCTACCTTTTGAGTTTGCGAGTCTTCCTCGGCTTTGGCGGCGAACATTCTGCTAAGGGCGTCTCTACAGCCCTCTGTGAAAACCTTTTGAATGATGGGAGTGGGGCAGGCTAGTGACCTTAGGCACACGGTTAATCGTTCAGCATCGTCGTGGGTCATAGCTTTAGTGGGGAGTCCGGATCTACCAAGTTGCAATACACCTGACATAATGAGCATTGCTTCTGCTTGCATCCTGTTGCTCTTCGTAACATCGCTCTCGAGACCTTTGTAGCGCAGTACAAGTTTAGCAAGTGTTGTAGCAAGAGAAGCACCAATGAAAAAGTCACCGTCCATCATGTACTGGACCAGAGCTGGACGTTTTTCTTCTTTTTTACCTGAAAGAAAAATCACAGTGCAATATTCGATCATATTTTATAAAAATTATCTTCAGAACAGGAACTGACCAGTCGATGCTGCGCTAAATGCACTCTGGCTAGCATATGTTCCATCCGAAGTTACAAGTTGAGCTGGGTTTGCCGCTGACGTTGGAGCACCGCCATCTTCGGCCGGCTTGTCGCCAGCCGCCCTCCTGTTCTCTGCCTCGACTAAGGGTAGCTCTCCAAGAGCAGCTCTAACGCGGCTCATTACAGCCTCGATGTCTTCCTTTGAGACTGCATACTCCCCAAGGATCCAGAGCGCTGCACGGTGTACTTTGACCGACCGAATTTGTGGAAATACCTGAGCAAATAGGAGATAGCAAAGGTAATAATGACGTGATATTCGATAAGAGGTAGAGAATGAGATTCTTACTTCTAATAGTTTTTCTATGATGAGTGGCCTGAGTGGCTCAAATCGTTGAATGGCTTCACGAACGAAAATAAGAACGTCAGTGGCTGCAGCTTCGTTGTTTTCAGAGAGAAAATCAGTCAGGACTGGTATAACCGTTGCTGCAACGTCCGGGAACTTTATGGAACAGGCGTGCAGGGTCCTAACCAGAAGCCGACGGTATCTACCAGCATCTTCATGTTCGCCACCAGCAGTCCGCATCACTTCTTTTTTAAGCAGTTGTACCATTTCCTCAATGGTTCGATTTGATACCAAGTCCATGGCCAAAGCAAGGGTTTTTGTCCTGACTTCAAACGCCGGAGATCCTAGAAAACGATTTCAATCAGGTAAAACTGTAAATCTCTATAAAATTCCCAAGAAATCAAGATCTAAACCCACCCAAAACTCTAAGAACATCCATTACAAGATCCTGTAATACTCTTTCATGGGCAGGACTATCCTTCATGGCAATCAATCGATCCAGAACAATCAACTTCACGTTGTTATCACTCTCTTTAACTACCAGTTCTACATAGGATGCAGCAGCAGCTCGTATTGCTGTTGGGGCACTAGACAGGGTGACCAGGGTACCGGCAGCTTCATACCGAACGGCAGCGCTTGGTGAGTTTAGCAAACTATAGATGCAACGAATAAATCTAGCTCTCTCTGATGGATTCGCATGGCACACCTAGAACAATAATATGAATTCAGAGTTCGTAAACACATTGGTATACGGACTTTGTTTTTTTTTTGATAGGTAACTAAACTAAACAAAACTTACCTTGTAGATCAGTTCGACAATGACAAGCTGAAGGATGTCTCCAAAGCTTGGAACTTGGTCAAGACAAGCAGCTAGGTAGGCAAGAGCTCTGCTCTGATCAGCATGGAGCAGCATGAGGAATGCATTTCTTCTGCAGGACATATCCTGCTCACCGTCCAAGTATTTTGCGATTAACTCTGGCGCGTCCGGTATGAGGAACTCAAAATTACGGTATATTGTGAATATGGCTAAAACTGCGTTTCGCCTAACGTACGAATGTCGATGCTCCAAACAGGCTATAATCGCAGGCATAAGGGGCTCCAGAAGTTCAGGCTCCTTGAGTTTGCAGAGAAATCTGAAAGATTAGGTGTAAAGGATAATGTCAATTCATCACATAAAGTTAATTGCTAGGCAAGAGTCAAAAAAGAATCTGAAAGAACCTCAGAGTAGATCCCCTGACAAATTCGTTTGGATGCTGCAGGTCTTTTCTATATGCGTCGCAGACGAGGATCATCTCCTGAAGTAGTTTACCATCTGGAGAAGTTTTTGGGACAATTTCCCAAAAAATAAGAAGTAATTTTTTAACCATATGGTCTTGCAATGGGAGCACAAATCTTATAATGGTCATCAAAAGCCCGGGGAGCCTTTCGCCACTGAGAATCATATGAATTGTTTTCTTGAGTGCTTCGATTTTGATCTTGGTGTCACCCTTCTCCAGATCGAGTTTCAGCTGGAGCTCGTTGATTGGCTCCGAATCCATTGGAATATTTATTAGCGTGTAGCATGGCTGTTCCGCAACACTACTCATGATAGAAATTGGGGCTGAAATTAGAAAAAGAAGGTACAGGAATTTTTATCTCTTTACGTATACTCTTGTATAAAGTTCGTTAATTAATCATATTCTAGTTTCGGAAATTTGACACATGCACTGAATCTTTCCACAGCCCTGCAAAGTGTCAGTACATATCGCCATGTAAAAGCGACGTGGTCAGATCTGTAAATGACGACGAGAACACGCCACAAACCATTCACTCAGACGACTCATTTATTCAATTTAATTCAAAGT
Source organism: Diprion similis (assembly GCF_021155765.1). Classification (NCBI taxonomy): domain Eukaryota; kingdom Metazoa; phylum Arthropoda; class Insecta; order Hymenoptera; family Diprionidae; genus Diprion; species Diprion similis. The sequence continues at coordinate 2,561,923 of NC_060115.1, forward strand.
AATATTAGGATGGCAGGATGGACACACATGTAGGTTATGTTTGCCTTAAATCAAGAGACTCACGGCCGAAGGAAAGTATACGTACGATTTCCTCCCGCGTCCTTAAGGAGCAGAAGCTGAGGCGGAGATTCGTCGTGATTTAAAAACGTGGATTAATTATATCAAAATATAACGCCGCTGAAAAGTTCCGAAAGGAACAACAGCATTTAAAACTGATTCGTGACGGAGATTGCGGACGGCATACGTGTCATACGGAAGTTCGGGCCGCCGTCGTGACAGGCGAATGGCGTGCCAGGGAAATTTGAAGCTTCTTTCAGAAATTCGAAACCCTCTACTCCATTTCAATCACAGAAGGGCATATTAAAGCAAGAGGAAATACTGGCGGAATGGAATTCTAACACTGCGGTCCATAAAAGATTAGAAGAAACGTTGACTGAAGATCGCTTGAGACATCCAGCTAAATTGAAACTCGACGCAAGAATATGAGGCGGTGAAGAGAGCCTCGGTATGGCAGTTTCCTACTACTGTTATCGATTCAATGCCCTGCACGCAAATCGATAAGGAATAGGCACTGCCACCTTTACCCTGCTATCATCCACACGCCCACGGTGCACTTTCGCTTGCTTCGCTGTCAACTCTTTCATCTCCTTCACGCTGGAGAGTTCGTGACTAGCTCTGGCTACGTCCTAGGGATTTTTTAGCGCTGCTAGTTAATTTCGGAACGCATCCATAAAAGTAGCAATCATCAGTCAACGAAAAAAGATGTTTGAATGATTTTCAGTGATTCCGAAACACGAAGGAGATATTGTTGTTGTTTACGTGAATAACGGAGGATCAACTGTAAGAGGAAGGATTAAAACAAGATGTCAGTATTCAAGTCAGTCGTGCCGGCATTGCAGATCACAACATACTTACCTATCATAATCGTAGATGGCACTAAATGACTGATGAACTTAATTACAACGATTACAACAAGTCTAGGAATCGCTGGACGCTACAGGCAAAGTGCGTACTCTGAATGCTTGTGAGTTCGTAAGTGCGTACTTGGCACCATAAACATACTTGGCACTATCGGAATTTATTCATAAAACAGTAAAAAATAGCAAAATACACAGTCCGACAAGAATCTTGAGTTGACCAATAATGCATCTTCAAGATTACTTTTTAAGTATGAGAAATACATGTCTCCAATGGTCACAAAATTTTCACCACAAAATCCAAAGGGGTTAGCTTTACTTTCTTCGTAATTATCGGACCCGCAATTTTTTTCGCAGAATCTATTCGTACGACTCTTCCTAGACTGTTGGGACCTCAAGGATATCACAAAAAGGTGCCTGATTGCCATGGAATGAACAGCTGATAATAAAGACAAATGAAACATGGCAAAATTTGATGTATGGTGTAATCATGAAGTAAGAGGGACACTCAGAAGACATCGTAACCTATGGAAGGTGCTTTGTTTGTAATCAAGTTGTAGATTGAACTAGACTTTCTAACTAGGAATGACTACTGTAATATTTTTATTATTATGCCTGAGATCATGTACAATTGGGCTCGTTCTTTATGTTATTTCAATCAGAATTCATATGTAATGTTCGGCCATACTTTTAGGTTTCGGATTGTCGATGCTTTTATATTGTATGTAGTATGCATGAAGCTTTTTGAATTACTACACACTGACACCTAAACACTTGTACTAGACTTATGGCATATTAAAGAGACAGCTGAAACTAGAAAGCTATGAATATGCGACTTTTCTTCCCCTCCTTTTTGAAAACCCGCCGCCTTTTTTATGTGTGAGCCGTAACTTTTTATGCGCTATGTGATAGGTTGGTGGTGCTTTTTTTGCGATATTTGTATCTCACTGGTTTTCTCTCTACAATCCGTTTGAACGACTTTAATTAGGTTAATTGGAGCCATGCGTGTGCAGGAATAAAATCTACAATAGCCGAGGACCAAATGCTGCAGCAATGTTGAATAATTTGCTAGTTTTTCGCATATCATCTGAAATATGATGAATGCGATTTCGGCACGTTTATATATGGAAATGTTCAAACGAGTTTGCGTTACTTTTTGTTTGAGTAAGGAATCTTTTGGTTCAGAATCAATTTAAATAACCCTTTCTGGATTATTCGACCCCCAGGAACTCGGAGAGCACATGAAAAAAAGCGTCGGACAAACTGCAGAGAAATGATGACGAAAATTTTCAGTTTTTCGGCTGTAACTTTTGATGCGTTGCTCGCAGCGTATTGGGACTGCGCTCAATCGATTTCTCTCGCTAAATTACGTCAGAATAGTGCCCTAAAAAATTCATTCCAGCTTTTTTCAGAATCGTCAAAATGTTCGTCAAAAATCCAAAGGGCCTTACTTTTTTGCTCATTTTCAGAGCCGAAATTTTATCGTTTTAGAATCGATTTGTATGACCATCTCTGAAGTAAATCGACCCCCAGGAACTCAGAAATCACATGAGAAAGAGCGTCGGACCAACAGCAGAGAAATGACGTCTGAAATTTTCAGTTTTTCGGCTGTAACTTTTGATGCATTGCTCGCAGCGTATTGGGACTGCGCTTAATCGATTTCTCACGCAAAATTACGTCGGAATGGTGCCCTAAAGAATTTATTCCAGCTTTTTTCAGAATCGTCAAAATTTTCGTCAAAAATCCAAAGGGGTTAGCCTTACTTTTTTGCTCATTTTCAGAGCCGAAATTCTTTCGTTTTAGAATCGATTTGTATGACCTTCTCTGGAGTAAATCGACCCCCAGGAACTCAGAAATCACATGAAAAAAAGCGTCAGACCAACAGCAGAGTAATGACGTCTGAAATTTTCAGTTTTTCGGCTGTAACTTTTGATGCATTGCTCGCAGCGTATTGGGACTGCGTTTAATCGATTTCTCACGCGAAATTACGTCGGAATAGTGCCCTAAAGAATTTATTCCAGCTTTTTTCAGAATCGTCAAAATTTTCGTCAAAAATCCAAAGGGGTTAGCCTTACTTTTTTGCTCATTTTCAGAGCCGAAATTTTTTCGATTTAGAATCGATTTGTATGACCATCTCTAGAGTAAATCGACCCCCAGGAACTCAGAAATCACATGAAAAAGAGCGTCGGACCAACAGCAGAGAAATGACGATAAAATTTTTCAGTTTTTCGGCTGTAACTTTTGATGCGTTGCTCGCAGCGTATTGGGACTGCGATCAATCGATTTCTCTCGCAAAATTACGTCGGAATAGTGCCCTGGAGAATTCATTCCAGCTTTTTTCAGAATCGTCAAAATTTTCGTCAAAAATCCAAAGGGGTTAGCCATACTTTTTTGCTCATTTTCAAAGCCGAAATTTTTTCGTTTTAGAATCGATTTGTATGACCATCTCTAGAGTGAATCGACCCCCAGGAACTCAGAAATCACATGAAAAAGAGCGTCGGACCAACAGCAGAGAAATGACGACAAAATTTTTCAGTTTTTCGGCTGTAACTTTTGATGCGTTGCTCGCAGCGTATTGGGACTGCGCTCAATCGATTTCTCTCGCAAAATCACGTCGGAATAGTGCCCTGAAGAATTCATTCCAGCTTTTTTCAGAATCGTCAAAATTTTCGTCAAAAATCCAAAGGGGTTAGCCTTACTTTTTTGCTCATTTTTAAAGCCGAAATTTTTTTGTTTCAAAATCGATTTGTATGATCATCTCTAGAGGAAATCGACCCCCAGGAACTCAGAAATCACATGAAAAATAGCGTAGGACCAGCAGCAGAGAAATGACGACAAAAATCATGAGTTTTTCGGCTGTAACTTTACAGGTGTTGCTCGCAGCGTATTGGGACTAAGTTTAATCGATTTCTCTCGCAAAATTACGTCGGAATAGTGCCCTACAGAATTAATTGCAGCACTTTTCAAAGTCGTCGAAATTTTCACCAAAAATGCAAAGGGGTTAGCCTTGGATTTTTTTTGGCCGAAAAATCTTTTGTCTGGGAATCGATTCGTATGACGTTTTCTAGACTAATTCGACGCCCAGGAACTCAAAAAACACATCAAAAATAGCGTAGGACCAGCAGCAGAGAAATGACGACGAAAATCATGAGTTTTTCGGCTGTAACTTTACAGGTGTTGCTCGCAGCGTATTGGGACTGCGTTTAATCGATTTCTGTCGCAAAATTACGTCGGAATAGTGCCCTACAGAATTAATTGCAGCACTTTTCAAAGTCGTCGAAATTTTCACCAAAAATGCAAAGGGGTTAGCCTTGGATTTTTTTTGGCCGTAAAATCTTTTGTCTGGAAATCGATTCGTATGACGTTTTCTAGACTAATTCGACGCCCAGGAACTCAGAAAACACATCAAAAATAGCGTAGGACCAGCAGCAGAGAAATGACGACGAAAATCATGAGTTTTTCGGCTGTAACTTTACAGGTGTTGCTCGCAGCGTATTGGGACTGCGTTTAATCGATTTCTCTCGCAAAATTACGTCGGAATAGTGCCCTCCAGAATTAATTGCAGGACTTTTCAAAGTCGTCGAAATTTTCACCAAAAATGCAAAGGGGTTAGCCTTGGATTTTTTTTGGCCGAAAAATCTTTTGTCTGGGAAACGATTCGTATGACGTTTTCTAGACTAATTCGACGCCCAGGAACTCAGAAAACACATCAAAAATAGCGTAGGACCAGCAGCAGAGAAATGACGACGAAAATCATGAGTTTTTCGGCTGTAACTTTACAGGTGTTGCTCGCAGCGTATTGGGACTGCGTTTAATCGATTTCTCTCGCAAAATTATGTCGGAATAGTGCCCTACAGAATTAATTGCAGCACTTTTCAAAGTCGTCGAAATTTTCACCAAAAATGCAAAGGGGTTAGCCTTGGATTTTTTTTGGCCGAAAAATCTTTTGTCTGGGAATCGATTCGTATGACGTTTTCTAGACTAATTCGACGCCCAGGAACTCAGAAAACACATCAAAAATAGCGTAGGACCAGCAGCAGAGAAATGACGACGAAAATCATGAGTTTTTCGGCTGTAACTTTACAGGTGTTGCTCGCAGCGTATTGGGACTGCGTTTAATCGATTTCTCTCGCAAAATTACGTCGGAATAGTGCCCTACAGAATTAATTGCAGCACTTTTCAAAGTCGTCGAAATTTTCACCAAAAATGCAAAGGGGTTAGCCTTGGATTTTTTTTGGCCGAAAAATCTTTTGTCTGGGAATCGATTCGTATGACGTTTTCTAGACTAATTCGACGCCCAGGAACTCAGAAAACACATCAAAAATAGCGTAGGACCAGCAGCAGAGAAATGACGACAAAAATCATGAGTTTTTCGGCTGTAACTTTACAGGTGTTGCTCGCAGCGTATTGGGACTGCGTTTAATCGATTTCTGTCGCAAAATTACGTCGGAATAGTGCCCTACAGAATTAATTGCAGCACTTTTCAAAGTCGTCGAAATTTTCACCAAAAATGCAAAGGGGTTAGCCTTGGATTTTTTTTGGCCGAAAAATCTTTTGTCTGGGAAACGATTCGTATGACGTTTTCTAGACTAATTCGACGCCCAGGAACTCAGAAAACACATCAAAAATAGCGTAGGACCAGCAGCAGAGAAATGACGACGAAAATCATGAGTTTTTCGGCTGTAACTTTACAGGTGTTGCTCGCAGCGTATTGGGACTGCGTTTAATCGATTTCTCTCGCAAAATTACGTCGGAATAGTGCCCTACAGAATTAATTGCAGCACTTTTCAAAGTCGTCGAAATTTTCACCAAAAATGCAAAGGGGTTAGCCTTGGATTTTTTTTGGCCGAAAAATCTTTTGTCTGGGAATCGATTCGTATGACGTTTTCTAGACTCATTCGACGCCCAGGAACTCAGAAAACACATCAAAAATAGCGTAGGACCAGCAGCAGAGAAATGACGACGAAAATCATGAGTTTTTCGGCTGTAACTTTACAGGTGTTGCTCGCAGCGTATTGGGACTGCGTTTAATCGATTTCTGTCGCAAAAGTACGTCGGAATAGTGCCCTACAGAATTGATTGCAGCACTTTTCAAAGTCGTCGAAATTTTCACCAAAAATGCAAAGGGGTTAGCCTTGGATTTTTTTTGGCCGAAAAATCTTTTGTCTGGGAAACGATTCGTATGACGTTTTCTAGACTAATTCGACGCCCAGGAACTCAGAAAACACATCAAAAATAGCGTAGGACCAGCAGCAGAGAAATGACGACGAAAATCATGAGTTTTTCGGCTGTAACTTTACAGGTGTTGCTCGCAGCGTATTGGGACTGCGTTTAATCGATTTCTCTCGCAAAATTACGTCGGAATAGTGCCCTACAGAATTAATTGCAGCACTTTTCAAAGTCGTCGAAATTTTCACCAAAAATGCAAAGGGGTTAGCCTTGGATTTTTTTTGGCCGAAAAATCTTTTGTCTGGGAATCGATTCGTATGACGTTTTCTAGACTAATTCGACGCCCAGGAACTCAGAAAACACATCAAAAATAGCGTAGGACCAGCAGCAGAGAAATGACGACGAAAATCATGAGTTTTTCGGCTGTAACTTTACAGGTGTTGCTCGCAGCGTATTGGGACTGCGTTTAATCGATTTCTCTCGCAAAATTACGTCGGAATAGTGCCCTACAGAATTAATTGCAGCACTTTTCAAAGTCGTCGAAATTTTCACCAAAAATGCAAAGGGGTTAGCCTTGGATTTTTTTTGGCCGAAAAATCTTTTGTCTGGGAATCGATTCGTATGACGTTTTCTAGACTAATTCGACGCCCAGGAACTCAGAAAACACATCAAAAATAGCGTAGGACCAGCAGCAGAGAAATGACGACGAAAATCATGAGTTTTTCGGCTGTAACTTTACAGGTGTTGCTCGCAGCGTATTGGGACTGCGTTTAATCGATTTCTGTCGCAAAATTACGTCGGAATAGTGCCCTACAGAATTAATTGCAGCACTTTTCAAAGTCGTCGAAATTTTCACCAAAAATGCAAAGGGGTTAGCCTTGGATTTTTTTTGGCCGAAAAATCTTTTGTCTGGGAATCGATTCGTATGACGTTTTCTAGACTAATTCGACGCCCAGGAACTCAGAAAACACATCAAAAATAGCGTAGGACCAGCAGCAGAGAAATGACGACGAAAATCATGAGTTTTTCGGCTGTAACTTTACAGGTGTTGCTCGCAGCGTATTGGGACTGCGTTTAATCGATTTCTCTCGCAAAATTACGTCGGAATAGTGCCCTACAGAATTAATTGCAGCACTTTTCAAAGTCGTCGAAATTTTCACCAAAAATGCAAAGGGGTTAGCCTTGGATTTTTTTTGGCCGAAAAATCTTTTGTCTGGGAATCGATTCGTATGACGTTTTCTAGACTAATTCGACGCCCAGGAACTCAGAAAACACATCAAAAATAGCGTAGGACCAGCAGCAGAGAAATGACGACGAAAATCATGAGTTTTTCGGCTGTAACTTTACAGGTGTTGCTCGCAGCGTATTGGGACTGCGTTTAATCGATTTCTGTCGCAAAAGTACGTCGGAATAGTGCCCTACAGAATTGATTGCAGCACTTTTCAAAGTCGTCGAAATTTTCACCAAAAATGCAAAGGGGTTAGCCTTGGATTTTTTTTGGCCGAAAGATCTTTTGTCTGGGAAACGATTCGTATGACGTTTTCTAGACTAATTCGACGCCCAGGAACTCAGAAAACACATCAAAAATAGCGTAGGACCAGCAGCAGAGAAATGACGACGAAAATCATGAGTTTTTCGGCTGTAACTTTACAGGTGTTGCTCGCAGCGTATTGGGACTGCGTTTAATCGATTTCTCTCGCAAAATTACGTCGGAATAGTGCCCTACAGAATTAATTGCAGCACTTTTCAAAGTCGTCGAAATTTTCACCAAAAATGCAAAGGGGTTAGCCTTGGATTTTTTTTGGCCGAAAAATCTTTTGTCTGGGAATCGATTCGTATGACGTTTTCTAGACTAATTCGACGCCCAGGAACTCAGAAAACACATCAAAAATAGCGTAGGACCAGCAGCAGAGAAATGACGACGAAAATCATGAGTTTTTCGGCTGTAACTTTACAGGTGTTGCTCGCAGCGTATTGGGACTGCGTTTAATCGATTTCTCTCGCAAAATTACGTCGGAATAGTGCCCTACAGAATTAATTGCAGCACTTTTCAAAGTCGTCGAAATTTTCACCAAAAATGCAAAGGGGTTAGCCTTGGATTTTTTTTGGCCGAAAAATCTTTTGTCTGGGAATCGATTCGTATGACGTTTTCTAGACTAATTCGACGCCCAGGAACTCAGAAAACACATCAAAAATAGCGTAGGACCAGCAGCAGAGAAATGACGACGAAAATCATGAGTTTTTCGGCTGTAACTTTACAGGTGTTGCTCGCAGCGTATTGGGACTGCGTTTAATCGATTTCTGTCGCAAAATTACGTCGGAATAGTGCCCTACAGAATTAATTGCAGCACTTTTCAAAGTCGTCGAAATTTTCACCAAAAATGCAAAGGGGTTAGCCTTGGATTTTTTTTGGCCGAAAAATCTTTTGTCTGGGAATCGATTCGTATGACGTTTTCTAGACTAATTCGACGCCCAGGAACTCAGAAAACACATCAAAAATAGCGTAGGACCAGCAGCAGAGAAATGACGACGAAAATCATGAGTTTTTCGGCTGTAACTTTACAGGTGTTGCTCGCAGCGTATTGGGACTGCGTTTAATCGATTTCTCTCGCAAAATTACGTCGGAATAGTGCCCTACAGAATTAATTGCAGCACTTTTCAAAGTCGTCGAAATTTTCACCAAAAATGCAAAGGGGTTAGCCTTGGATTTTTTTTGGCCGAAAAATCTTTTGTCTGGGAATCGATTCGTATGACGTTTTCTAGACTAATTCGACGCCCAGGAACTCAGAAAACACATCAAAAATAGCGTAGGACCAGCAGCAGAGAAATGACGACGAAAATCATGAGTTTTTCGGCTGTAACTTTACAGGTGTTGCTCGCAGCGTATTGGGACTGCGTTTAATCGATTTCTGTCGCAAAATTACGTCGGAATAGTGCCCTACAGAATTAATTGCAGCACTTTTCAAAGTCGTCGAAATTTTCACCAAAAATGCAAAGGGGTTAGTCTTGGATTTTTTTTGGCCGAAAAATCTTTTGTCTGGGAAACGATTCGTATGACGTTTTCTAGACTAATTCGACGCCCAGGAACTCAGAAAACACATCAAAAATAGCGTAGGACCAGCAGCAGAGAAATGACGACGAAAATCATGAGTTTTTCGGCTGTTACTTTACAGGTGTTGCTCGCAGCGTATTGGGACTGCGTTTAATCGATTTCTCTCGCAAAATTACGTCGGAATAGTGCCCTACAGAATTAATTGCAGCACTTTTCAAAGTCGTCGAAATTTTCACCAAAAATGCAAAGGGGTTAGCCTTGGATTTTTTTTGGCCGAAAAATCTTTTGTCTGGGAAACGATTCGTATGACGTTTTCTAGACTAATTCGACGCCCAGGAACTCAAAAAACACATCAAAAATAGCGTAGGACCAGCAGCAGAGAAATGACGACGAAAATCATGAGTTTTTCGGCTGTAACTTTACAGGTGTTGCTCGCAGCGTATTGGGACTGCGTTTAATCGATTTCTCTCGCAAAATTACGTCGGAATAGTGCCCTACAGAATTAATTGCAGCACTTTTCAAAGTCGTCGAAATTTTCACCAAAAATGCGAAGGGGTTAGCCTTGGATTTTTTTTGGCCGAAAAATCTTTTGTCTGGGAATCGATTCGTATGACGTTTTCTAGACTAATTCGACGCCCAGGAACTCAGAAAACACATCAAAAATAGCGTAGGACCAGCAGCAGAGAAATGACGACGAAAATCATGAGTTTTTCGGCTGTAACTTTACAGGTGTTGCTCGCAGCGTATTGGGACTGCGTTTAATCGATTTCTCTCGCAAAATTACGTCGGAATAGTGCCCTACAGAATTAATTGCAGCACTTTTCAAAGTCGTCGAAATTTTCACCAAAAATGCAAAGGGGTTAGCCTTGGATTTTTTTTGGCCGAAAAATCTTTTGTCTGGGAATCGATTCGTATGACGTTTTCTAGACTAATTCGACGCCCAGGAACTCAAAAAACACATCAAAAATAGCGTAGGACCAGCAGCAGAGAAATGACGACGAAAATCATGAGTTTTTCGGCTGTAACTTTACAGGTGTTGCTCGCAGCGTATTGGGACTGCGTTTAATCGATTTCTGTCGCAAAATTACGTCGGAATAGTGCCCTACAGAATTAATTGCAGCACTTTTCAAAGTCGTCGAAATTTTCACCAAAAATGCAAAGGGGTTAGCCTTGGATTTTTTTTGGCCGAAAAGTCTTTTGTCTGGGAAACGATTCGTATGACGTTTTCTAGACTAATTCGACGCCCAGGAACTCAGAAAACACATCAAAAATAGCGTAGGACCAGCAGCAGAGAAATGACGACGAAAATCATGAGTTTTTCGGCTGTAACTTTACAGGTGTTGCTCGCAGCGTATTGGGACTGCGTTTAATCGATTTCTCTCGCAAAATTACGTCGGAATAGTGCCCTACAGAATTAATTGCAGCACTTTTCAAAGTCGTCGAAATTTTCACCAAAAATGCAAAGGGGTTAGCCTTGGATTTTTTTTGGCCGAAAAATCTTTTGTCTGGGAATCGATTCGTATGACGTTTTCTAGACTAATTCGACGCCCAGGAACTCAGAAAACACATCAAAAATAGCGTAGGACCAGCAGCAGAGAAATGACGACGAAAATCATGAGTTTTTCGGCTGTAACTTTACAGGTGTTGCTCGCAGCGTATTGGGACTGCGTTTAATCGATTTCTCTCGCAAAATTACGTCGGAATAGTGCCCTACAGAAATAATTGCAGCACTTTTCAAAGTCGTCGAAATTTTCACCAAAAATGCAAAGGGGTTAGCCTTGGATTTTTTTTGGCCGAAAAATCTTTTGTCTGGGAATCGATTCGTATGACGTTTTCTAGACTAATTCGACGCCCAGGAACTCAGAAAACACATCAAAAATAGCGTAGGACCAGCAGCAGAGAAATGACGACGAAAATCATGAGTTTTTCGGCTGTAACTTTACAGGTGTTGCTCGCAGCGTATTGGGACTGCGTTTAATCGATTTCTGTCGCAAAATTACGTCGGAATAGTGCCCTACAGAATTAATTGCAGCACTTTTCAAAGTCGTCGAAATTTTCACCAAAAATGCAAAGGGGTTAGCCTTGGATTTTTTTTGGCCGAAAAATCTTTTGTCTGGGAATCGATTCGTATGACGTTTTCTAGACTAATTCGACGCCCAGGAACTCAGAAAACACATCAAAAATAGCGTAGGACCAGCAGCAGAGAAATGACGACGAAAATCATGAGTTTTTCGGCTGTAACTTTACAGGTGTTGCTCGCAGCGTATTGGGACTGCGTTTAATCGATTTCTGTCGCAAAATTACGTCGGAATAGTGCCCTACAGAATTAATTGCAGCACTTTTCAAAGTCGTCGAAATTTTCACCAAAAATGCAAAGGGGTTAGCCTTGGATTTTTTTTGGCCGAAAAATCTTTTGTCTGGGAATCGATTCGTATGACGTTTTCTAGACTAATTCGACGCCCAGGAACTCAAAAAACACATCAAAAATAGCGTAGGACCAGCAGCAGAGAAATGACGACGAAAATCATGAGTTTTTCGGCTGTAACTTTACAGGTGTTGCTCGCAGCGTATTGGGACTGCGTTTAATCGATTTCTGTCGCAAAATTACGTCGGAATAGTGCCCTACAGAATTAATTGCAGCACTTTTCAAAGTCGTCGAAATTTTCACCAAAAATGCAAAGGGGTTAGCCTTGGATTTTTTTTGGCCGAAAAATCTTTTGTCTGGGAAACGATTCGTATGACGTTTTCTAGACTAATTCGACGCCCAGGAACTCAGAAAACACATCAAAAATAGCGTAGGACCAGCAGCAGAGAAATGACGACGAAAATCATGAGTTTTTCGGCTGTAACTTTACAGGTGTTGCTCGCAGCGTATTGGGACTGCGTTTAATCGATTTCTCTCGCAAAATTACGTCGGAATAGTGCCCTACAGAATTAATTGCAGCACTTTTCAAAGTCGTCGAAATTTTCACCAAAAATGCAAAGGGGTTAGCCTTGGATTTTTTTTGGCCGAAAAATCTTTTGTCTGGGAATCGATTCGTATGACGTTTTCTAGACTAATTCGACGCCCAGGAACTCAGAAAACACATCAAAAATAGCGTAGGACCAGCAGCAGAGAAATGACGACGAAAATCATGAGTTTTTCGGCTGTAACTTTACAGGTGTTGCTCGCAGCGTATTGGGACTGCGTTTAATCGATTTCTCTCGCAAAATTACGTCGGAATAGTGCCCTACAGAATTAATTGCAGCACTTTTCAAAGTCGTCGAAATTTTCACCAAAAATGCAAAGGGGTTAGCCTTGGATTTTTTTTGGCCGAAAAATCTTTTGTCTGGGAATCGATTCGTATGACGTTTTCTAGACTAATTCGACGCCCAGGAACTCAGAAAACACATCAAAAATAGCGTAGGACCAGCAGCAGAGAAATGACGACGAAAATCATGAGTTTTTCGGCTGTAACTTTACAGGTGTTGCTCGCAGCGTATTGGGACTGCGTTTAATCGATTTCTCTCGCAAAATTACGTCGGAATAGTGCCCTACAGAATTAATTGCAGGACTTTTCAAAGTCGTCGAAATTTTCACCAAAAATGCAAAGGGGTTAGCCTTGGATTTTTTTTGGCCGAAAAATCTTTTGTCTGGGAAACGATTCGTATGACGTCTTCTAGACTAATTCGACGCGCAGGAACTCAGAAAACACATCAAAAATAGCGTAGGACCAGCAGCAGAGAAATGACGACGAAAATCATGAGTTTTTCGGCTGTAACTTTACAGGTGTTGCTCGCAGCGTATTGGGACTGCGTTTAATCGATTTCTCTCGCAAAATTACGTCGGAATAGTGCCCTACAGAATTAATTGCAGCACTTTTCAAAGTCGTCGAAATTTTCACCAAAAATGCAAAGGGGTTAGCCTTGGATTTTTTTTGGCCGAAAAATCTTTTGTCTGGGAATCGATTCGTATGACGTTTTCTAGACTAATTCGACGCCCAGGAACTCAGAAAACACATCAAAAATAGCGTAGGACCAGCAGCAGAGAAATGACGACGAAAATCATGAGTTTTTCGGCTGTAACTTTACAGGTGTTGCTCGCAGCGTATTGGGACTGCGTTTAATCGATTTCTGTCGCAAAATTACGTCGGAATAGTGCCCTACAGAATTAATTGCAGCACTTTTCGAAGTCGTCGAAATTTTCACCAAAAATGCAAAGGGGTTAGCCTTGGATTTTTTTTGGCCGAAAAATCTTTTGTCTGGGAAACGATTCGTATGACGTTTTCTAGACTAATTCGACGCCCAGGAACTCAGAAAACACATCAAAAATAGCGTAGGACCAGCAGCAGAGAAATGACGACGAAAATCATGAGTTTTTCGGCTGTAACTTTACAGGTGTTGCTCGCAGCGTATTGGGACTGCGTTTAATCGATTTCTCTCGCAAAATTACGTCGGAATAGTGACCTACAGAATTAATTGCAGCACTTTTCAAAGTCGTCGAAATTTTCACCAAAAATGCAAAGGGGTTAGCCTTGGATTTTTTTTGCCCGAAAAATCTTTTGTCTGGGAATCGATTCGTATGACGTTTTCTAGACTAATTCGACGCCCAGGAACTCAGAAAACACATCAAAAATAGCGTAGGACCAGCAGCAGAGAAATGACGACGAAAATCATGAGTTTTTCGGCTGTAACTTTACAGGTGTTGCTCGCAGCGTATTGGGACTGCGTTTAATCGATTTCTCTCGCAAAATTACGTCGGAATAGTGCCCTACAAAATTAATTGCAGCACTTTTCAAAGTCGTCGAAATTTTCACCAAAAATGCAAAGGGGTTAGCCTTGGATTTTTTTTGGCCGTAAAATCTTTTGTCTGGGAATCGATTCGTATGACGTTTTCTAGACTAATTCGACGCCCAGGAACTCAGAAAACACATCAAAAATAGCGTAGGACCAGCAGCAGAGAAATGACGACGAAAATCATGAGTTTTTCGGCTGTAACTTTACAGGTGTTGCTCGCAGCGTATTGGGACTGCGTTTAATCGATTTCTCTCGCAAAATTACGTCGGAATAGTGCCCTACAGAATTAATTGCAGGACTTTTCAAAGTCGTCGAAATTTTCACCAAAAATGCAAAGGGGTTAGCCTTGGATTTTTTTTGGCCGAAAAATCTTTTGTCTGGGAAACGATTCGTATGACGTTTTCTAGACTAATTCGACGCCCAGGAACTCAGAAAACACATCAAAAATAGCGTAGGACCAGCAGCAGAGAAATGACGACGAAAATCATGAGTTTTTCGGCTGTAACTTTACAGGTGTTGCTCGCAGCGTATTGGGACTGCGTTTAATCGATTTCTCTCGCAAAATTACGTCGGAATAGTGCCCTACAGAATTAATTGCAGCACTTTTCAAAGTCGTCGAAATTTTCACCAAAAATGCAAAGGGGTTGGCCTTGGATTTTTTTTGGCCGAAAAATCTTTTGTCTGGGAATCGATTCGTATGACGTTTTCTAGACTAATTCGACGCCCAGGAACTCAGAAAACACATCAAAAATAGCGTAGGACCAGCAGCAGAGAAATGACGACGAAAATCATGAGTTTTTCGGCTGTAACTTTACAGGTGTTGCTCGCAGCGTATTGGGACTGCGTTTAATCGATTTCTCTCGCAAAATTACGTCGGAATAGTGCCCTACAGAATTAATTGCAGCACTTTTCAAAGTCGTCGAAATTTTCACCAAAAATGCAAAGGGGTTAGCCTTGGATTTTTTTTGGCCGAAAAATCTTTTGTCTGGGAATCGATTCGTATGACGTTTTCTAGACTAATTCGACGCCCAGGAACTCAGAAAACACATCAAAAATAGCGTAGGACCAGCAGCAGAGAAATGACGACAAAAATCATGAGTTTTTCGGCTGTAACTTTACAGGTGTTGCTCGCAGCGTATTGGGACTGCGTTTAATCGATTTCTGTCGCAAAATTACGTCGGAATAGTGCCCTACAGAATTAATTGCAGCACTTTTCACAGTCGTCGAAATTTTCACCAAAAATGCAAAGGGGTTAGCCTTGGATTTTTTTTGGCCGAAAAATCTTTTGTCTGGGAAACGATTCGTATGACGTTTTCTAGACTAATTCGACGCCCAGGAACTCAGAAAACACATCAAAAATAGCGTAGGACCAGCAGCAGAGAAATGACGACGAAAATCATGAGTTTTTCGGCTGTAACTTTACAGGTGTTGCTCGCAGCGTATTGGGACTGCGTTTAATCGATTTCTCTCGCAAAATTACGTCGGAATAGTGCCCTACAGAATTAATTGCAGCACTTTTCAAAGTCGTCGAAATTTTCACCAAAAATGCAAAGGGGTTAGCCTTGGATTTTTTTTGGCCGAAAAATCTTTTGTCTGGGAATCGATTCGTATGACGTTTTCTAGACTAATTCGACGCCCAGGAACTCAGAAAACACATCAAAAATAGCGTAGGACCAGCAGCAGAGAAATGACGACGAAAATCATGAGTTTTTCGGCTGTAACTTTACAGGTGTTGCTCGCAGCGTATTGGGACTGCGTTTAATCGATTTCTGTCGCAAAATTACGTCGGAATAGTGCCCTACAGAATTAATTGCAGCACTTTTCAAAGTCGTCGAAATTTTCACCAAAAATGCAAAGGGGTTAGCCTTGGATTTTTTTTGGCCGAAAAATCTTTTGTCTGGGAATCGATTCGTATGACGTTTTCTAGACTAATTCGACGCCCAGGAACTCAGAAAACACATCAAAAATAGCGTAGGACCAGCAGCAGAGAAATGACGACGAAAATCATGAGTTTTTCGGCTGTAACTTTACAGGTGTTGCTCGCAGCGTATTGGGACTGCGTTTAATCGATTTCTCTCGCAAAATTACGTCGGAATAGTGCCCTACAGAATTAATTGCAGCACTTTTCAAAGTCGTCGAAATTTTCACCAAAAATGCAAAGGGGTTAGCCTTGGATTTTTTTTCGCCGAAAAATCTTTTGTCTGGGAAACGATTCGTATGACGTTTTCTAGACTAATTCGACGCCCAGGAACTCAGAAAACACATCAAAAATAGCGTAGGACCAGCAGCAGAGAAATGACGACGAAAATCATAAGTTTTTCGGCTGTAACTTTACAGGTGTTGCTCGCAGCGTATTGGGACTGCGTTTAATCGATTTCTCTCGCAAAATTACGTCGGAATAGTGCCCTACAGAATTAATTGCAGCACTTTTCAAAGTCGTCGAAATTTTCACCAAAAATGCAAAGGGGTTAGCCTTGGATTTTTTTTGGCCGAAAAATCTTTTGTCTGGGAATCGATTCGTATGACGTTTTCTAGACTAATTCGACGCCCAGGAACTCAGAAAACACATCAAAAATAGCGTAGGACCAGCAGCAGAGAAATGACGACGAAAATCATGAGTTTTTCGGCTGTAACTTTACAGGTGTTGCTCGCAGCGTATTGGGACTGCGTTTAATCGATTTCTGTCGCAAAAGTACGTCGGAATAGTGCCCTACAGAATTGATTGCAGCACTTTTCAAAGTCGTCGAAATTTTCACCAAAAATGCAAAGGGGTTAGCCTTGGATTTTTTTTGGCCGAAAAATCTTTTGTCTGGGAAACGATTCGTATGACGTTTTCTAGACTAATTCGACGCCCAGGAACTCAGAAAACACATCAAAAATAGCGTAGGACCAGCAGCAGAGAAATGACGACGAAAATCATGAGTTTTTCGGCTGTAACTTTACAGGTGTTGCTCGCAGCGTATTGGGACTGCGTTTAATCGATTTCTCTCGCAAAATTACGTCGGAATAGTGCCCTACAGAATTAATTGCAGCACTTTTCAAAGTCGTCGAAATTTTCACCATAAATGCAAAGGGGTTAGCCTTGGATTTTTTTTGGCCGAAAAATCTTTTGTCTGGGAATCGATTCGTATGACGTTTTCTAGACTAATTCGACGCCCAGGAACTCAGAAAACACATCAAAAATAGCGTAGGACCAGCAGCAGAGAAATGACGACGAAAATCATGAGTTTTTCGGCTGTAACTTTACAGGTGTTGCTCGCAGCGTATTGGGACTGCGTTTAATCGATTTCTGTCGCAAAATTACGTCGGAATAGTGCCCTACAGAATTAATTGCAGCACTTTTCAGAGTCGTCGAAATTTTCACCAAAAATGCAAAGGGGTTAGCCTTGGATTTTTTTTGGCCGAAAAATCTTTTGTCTGGGAATCGATTCGTATGACGTTTTCTAGACTAATTCGACGCCCAGGAACTCAGAAAACACATCAAAAATAGCGTAGGACCAGCAGCAGAGAAATGACGACGAAAATCATGAGTTTTTCGGCTGTAACTTTACAGGTGTTGCTCGCAGCGTATTGGGACTGCGTTTAATCGATTTCTGTCGCAAAATTACGTCGGAATAGTGCCCTACAGAATTAATTGCAGCACTTTTCAAAGTCGTCGAAATTTTCACCAAAAATGCAAAGGGGTTAGCCTTGGATTTTTTTTCGCCGAAAAATCTTTTGTCTGGGAAACGATTCGTATGACGTTTTCTAGACTAATTCGACGCCCAGGAACTCAGAAAACACATCAAAAATAGCGTAGGACCAGCAGCAGAGAAATGACGACGAAAATCATAAGTTTTTCGGCTGTAACTTTACAGGTGTTGCTCGCAGCGTATTGGGACTGCGTTTAATCGATTTCTCTCGCAAAATTACGTCGGAATAGTGCCCTACAGAATTAATTGCAGCACTTTTCAAAGTCGTCGAAATTTTCACCAAAAATGCAAAGGGGTTAGCCTTGGATTTTTTTTGGCCGAAAAATCTTTTGTCTGGGAATCGATTCGTATGACGTTTTCTAGACTAATTCGACGCCCAGGAACTCAGAAAACACATCAAAAATAGCGTAGGACCAGCAGCAGAGAAATGACGACGAAAATCATGAGTTTTTCGGCTGTAACTTTACAGGTGTTGCTCGCAGCGTATTGGGACTGCGTTTAATCGATTTCTGTCGCAAAAGTACGTCGGAATAGTGCCCTACAGAATTGATTGCAGCACTTTTCAAAGTCGTCGAAATTTTCACCAAAAATGCAAAGGGGTTAGCCTTGGATTTTTTTTGGCCGAAAAATCTTTTGTCTGGGAAACGATTCGTATGACGTTTTCTAGACTAATTCGACGCCCAGGAACTCAGAAAACACATCAAAAATAGCGTAGGACCAGCAGCAGAGAAATGACGACGAAAATCATGAGTTTTTCGGCTGTAACTTTACAGGTGTTGCTCGCAGCGTATTGGGACTGCGTTTAATCGATTTCTCTCGCAAAATTACGTCGGAATAGTGCCCTACAGAATTAATTGCAGCACTTTTCAAAGTCGTCGAAATTTTCACCAAAAATGCAAAGGGGTTAGCCTTGGATTTTTTTTGGCCGAAAAATCTTTTGTCTGGGAAACGATTCGTATGACGTTTTCTAGACTAATTCGACGCCCAGGAACTCAGAAAACACATCAAAAATAGCGTAGGACCAGCAGCAGAGAAATGACGACGAAAATCATGAGTTTTTCGGCTGTAACTTTACAGGTGTTGCTCGCAGCGTATTGGGACTGCGTTTAATCGATTTCTGTCGCAAAATTACGTCGGAATAGTGCCCTACAGAATTAATTGCAGCACTTTTCAAAGTCGTCGAAATTTTCACCAAAAATGCAAAGGGGTTAGCCTTGGATTTTTTTTGGCCGAAAAATCTTTTGTCTGGGAATCGATTCGTATGACGTTTTCTAGACTAATTCGACGCCCAGGAACTCAGAAAACACATCAAAAATAGCGTAGGACCAGCAGCAGAGAAATGACGACGAAAATCATGAGTTTTTCGGCTGTAACTTTACAGGTGTTGCTCGCAGCGTATTGGGACTGCGTTTAATCGATTTCTCTCGCAAAATTACGTCGGAATAGTGCCCTACAGAATTAATTGCAGCACTTTTCAAAGTCGTCGAAATTTTCACCAAAAATGCAAAGGGGTTAGCCTTGGATTTTTTTTGGCCGAAAAATCTTTTGTCTGGGAATCGATTCGTATGACGTTTTCTAGACTAATTCGACGCCCAGGAACTCAGAAAACACATCAAAAATAGCGTAGGACCAGCAGCAGAGAAATGACGACGAAAATCATGAGTTTTTCGGCTGTAACTTTACAGGTGTTGCTCGCAGCGTATTGGGACTGCGTTTAATCGATTTCTGTCGCAAAATTACGTCGGAATAGTGCCCTACAGAATTAATTGCAGCACTTTTCAAAGTCGTCGAAATTTTCACCAAAAATGCAAAGGGGTTAGTCTTGGATTTTTTTTGGCCGAAAAATCTTTTGTCTGGGAAACGATTCGTATGACGTTTTCTAGACTAATTCGACGCCCAGGAACTCAGAAAACACATCAAAAATAGCGTAGGACCAGCAGCAGAGAAATGACGACGAAAATCATGAGTTTTTCGGCTGTTACTTTACAGGTGTTGCTCGCAGCGTATTGGGACTGCGTTTAATCGATTTCTCTCGCAAAATTACGTCGGAATAGTGCCCTACAGAATTAATTGCAGCACTTTTCAAAGTCGTCGAAATTTTCACCAAAAATGCAAAGGGGTTAGCCTTGGATTTTTTTTGGCCGAAAAATCTTTTGTCTGGGAATCGATTCGTATGACGTTTTCTAGACTAATTCGACGCCCAGGAACTCAGAAAACACATCAAAAATAGCGTAGGACCAGCAGCAGAGAAATGACGACGAAAATCATGAGTTTTTCGGCTGTAACTTTACAGGTGTTGCTCGCAGCGTATTGGGACTGCGTTTAATCGATTTCTGTCGCAAAATTACGTCGGAATAGTGCCCTACAGAATTAATTGCAGCACTTTTCAAAGTCGTCGAAATTTTCACCAAAAATGCAAAGGGGTTAGCCTTGGATTTTTTTTGGCCGAAAAATCTTTTGTCTGGGAACCGATTCGTATGACGTTTTCTAGACTGATTCGACGCCCAGGAACTCAAAAAACACATCAAAAATAGCGTAGGACCAGCAGCAGAGAAATGAGGACGAAAATCCTGAGTTTTTCGGCTGTAACTTTACAGGTGTTGCTCGCAGCGTATTGGGACTGCGTTTAATCGATTTCTCTCGCAAAATTACGTCGGAATAGTGCCCTACAGAATTAATTGCAGCACTTTTCAAAGTCGTCGAAATTTTCACCAAAAATGCAAAGGGGTTAGCCTTGGATTTTTTTTGGCCGAAAAATCTTTTGTCTGGGAATCGATTCGTATGACGTTTTCTAGACTAATTCGACGCCCAGGAACTCAGAAAACACATCAAAAATAGCGTAGGACCAGCAGCAGAGAAATGACGACGAAAATCATGAGTTTTTCGGCTGTAACTTTACAGGTGTTGCTCGCAGCGTATTGGGACTGCGTTTAATCGATTTCTCTCGCAAAATTACGTCGGAATAGTGCCCTACAGAATTAATTGCAGCACTTTTCAAAGTCGTCGAAATTTTCACCGAAAATGCAAAGGGGTTAGCCTTGGATTTTTTTTGGCCGAAAAATCTTTTGTCTGGGAATCGATTCGTATGACGTTTTCTAGACTAATTCGACGCCCAGGAACTCAAAAAACACATCAAAAATAGCGTAGGACCAGCAGCAGAGAAATGACGACGAAAATCATGAGTTTTTCGGCTGCAACTTTACAGGTGTTGCTCGCAGCGTATTGGGACTGCGTTTAATCGATTTCTCTCGCAAAATTACGTCGGAATAGTGCCCTACAGAATTAATTGCAGCACTTTTCAAAGTCGTCGAAATTTTCACCAAAAATGCAAAGGGGTTAGCCTTGGATTTTTTTTGGCCGAAAAATCTTTTGTCTGGGAAACGATTCGTATGACGTTTTCTAGACTAATTCGACGCCCAGGAACTCAGAAAACACATCAAAAATAGCGTAGGACCAGCAGCAGAGAAATGACGACGAAAATCATGAGTTTTTCGGCTGTAACTTTACAGGTGTTGCTCGCAGCGTATTGGGACTGCGTTTAATCGATTTCTCTCGCAAAATTACGTCGGAATAGTGCCCTACAGAATTAATTGCAGCACTTTTCAAAGTCGTCGAAATTTTCACCGAAAATGCAAAGGGGTTAGCCTTGGATTTTTTTTGGCCGAAAAATCTTTTGTCTGGGAATCGATTCGTATGACGTTTTCTAGACTAATTCGACGCCCAGGAACTCAAAAAACACATCAAAAATAGCGTAGGACCAGCAGCAGAGAAATGACGACAAAAATCATGAGTTTTTCGGCTGTAACTTTACAGGTGTTGCTCGCAGCGTATTGGGACTGCGTTTAATCGATTTCTCTCGCAAAATTACGTCGGAATAGTGCCCTACAGAATTAATTGCAGCACTTTTCAAAGTCGTCGAAATTTTCACCGAAAATGCAAAGGGGTTAGCCTTGGATTTTTTTTGGCCGAAAAATCTTTTGTCTGGGAATCGATTCGTATGACGTTTTCTAGACTAATTCGACGCCCAGGAACTCAAAAAACACATCAAAAATAGCGTAGGACCAGCAGCAGAGAAATGACGACGAAAATCATGAGTTTTTCGGCTGCAACTTTACAGGTGTTGCTCGCAGCGTATTGGGACTGCGTTTAATCGATTTCTCTCGCAAAATTACGTCGGAATAGTGCCCTACAGAATTAATTGCAGCACTTTTCAAAGTCGTCGAAATTTTCACCAAAAATGCAAAGGGGTTAGCCTTGGATTTTTTTTGGCCGAAAAATCTTTTGTCTGGGAAACGATTCGTATGACGTTTTCTAGACTAATTCGACGCCCAGGAACTCAGAAAACACATCAAAAATAGCGTAGGACCAGCAGCAGAGAAATGACGACGAAAATCATGAGTTTTTCGGCTGTAACTTTACAGGTGTTGCTCGCAGCGTATTGGGACTGCGTTTAATCGATTTCTCTCGCAAAATTACGTCGGAATAGTGTCCTACAGAATTAATTGCAGCACTTTTCAAAGTCGTCGAAATTTTCACCGAAAATGCAAAGGGGTTAGCCTTGGATTTTTTTTGGCCGAAAAATCTTTTGTCTGGGAATCGATTCGTATGACGTTTTCTAGACTAATTCGACGCCCAGGAACTCAAAAAACACATCAAAAATAGCGTAGGACCAGCAGCAGAGAAATGACGACAAAAATCATGAGTTTTTCGGCTGTAACTTTACAGGTGTTGCTCGCAGCGTATTGGGACTGCGTTTAATCGATTTCTCTCGCAAAATTACGTCGGAATAGTGCCCTACAGAATTAATTGCAGCACTTTTCAAAGTCGTCGAAATTTTCAGCAAAAATGCGAAGGGGTTAGCCTTGGATTTTTTTCGGCCGAAAAATCTTTTGTCTGGGAATCGATTCGTATGACGTTTTCTAGACTAACTCGACGCCCAGGAACTCAGAAAACACATCAAAAATAGCGTAGGACCAGCAGCAGAGAAATGACGACGAAAATCATGAGTTTTTCGGCTGTAACTTTACAGGTGTTGCTCGCAGCGTATTGGGACTGCGTTCAATCGATTTCTCTCGCAAAATTACGTCGGAATAGTGCCCTACAGGATTAATTGCAGCACTTTTCAAAGTCGTCGAAATTTTCACCAAAAATGCAAAGGGGTTAGCCTTGGATTTTTTTTGGCCGAAAAATCTTTTGTCTGGGAATCGATTCGTATGACGTTTTCTAGACTAATTCGACGCCCAGGAACTCAAAAAACACATCAAAAATAGCGTAGGACCAGCAGCAGAGAAATGACGACGAAAATCATGAGTTTTTCGGCTTTAACTTTACAGGTGTTGCTCGCAGCGTATTGGGACTGCGTTTAATGGATTTCTCTCGCAAAATTACGTCGGAATAGTGCCCTACAGAATTAATTGCAGCACTTTTCAAAGTCGTCGAAATTTTCACCAAAAATGCGAAGGGGTTAGCCTTGGATTTTTTTTGGCCGAAAAATCTTTTGTCTGGGAATCGATTCGTATGACGTTTTCTAGACTAATTCGACGCCCAGGAACTCAGAAAACACATCAAAAATAGCGTAGGACCAGCAGCAGAGAAATGACGACGAAAATCATGAGTTTTTCGGCTGTAACTTTACAGGTGTTGCTCGCAGCGTATTGGGACTGCGTTTAATCGATTTCTCTCGCAAAATTACGTCGGAATAGTGCCCCACAGAATTTATTGCAGCACTTTTCAAAGTCGTCGAAATTTTCACCAAAAATGCAAAGGGGTTAGCCTTGGATTTTTTTTGACCGAAAAATCTTTTGTCTGGAAATCGATTCGTATGACGTTTTCTAGACTAATTCGACGCCCAGGAACTCAGAAAACACATCAAAAATAGCGTAGGACCAGCAGCAGAGAAATGACGACGAAAATCATGAGTTTTTCGGCTGTAACTTTACAGGTGTTGCTCGCAGCGTATTGGGACTGCGTTTAATCGATTTCTCTCGCAAAATTACGTCGGAATAGTGCCCTACAGAATTAATTGCAGCACTTTTCAAAGTCGTCGAAATTTTCACCAAAAATGCAAAGGGGTTAGCCTTGGATTTTTTTTGGCCGAAAAATCTTTTGTCTGGGAATCGATTCGTATGACGTTTTCTAGACTAATTCGACGCCCAGGAACTCAAAAAACACATCAAAAATAGCGTAGGACCAGCAGCAGAGAAATGACGATGAAAATCATGAGTTTTTCGGCTGTAACTTTACAGGTGTTGCTCGCAGCGTATTGGGACTGCGTTTAATCGATTTCTCTCGCAAAATTACGTCGGAATAGTGCCCTACAGAATTAATTGCAGCACTTTTCAAAGTCGTCGAAATTTTCACCAAAAATGCGAAGGGGTTAGCCTTGGATTTTTTTTGGCCGAAAAATCTTTTGTCTGGGAATCGATTCGTATGACGTTTTCTAGACTAATTCGACGCCCAGGAACTCAGAAAACACATCAAAAATAGCGTAGGACCAGCAGCAGAGAAATGACGACGAAAATCATGAGTTTTTCGGCTGTAACTTTACAGGTGTTGCTCGCAGCGTATTGGGACTGCGTTTAATCGATTTCTCTCGCAAAATTACGTCGGAATAGTGCTCTACAGAATCAATTGCAGCACTTTTCAAAGTCGTCGAAATTTTCACCAAAAATGCAAAGGGGTTAGCCTTGGATTTTTTTTGGCCGAAAAATCTTTTGTCTGGGAATCGATTCGTCAGACGTTTTCTAGACTAATTCGACGCCCAGGAACTCAGAAAACACATCAAAAATAGCGTAGGACCAGCAGCAGAGAAATGACGACGAAAATCATGAGTTTTTCGGCTGTAACTTTACAGGTGTTGCTCGCAGCGTATTGGGACTGCGTTTAATCGATTTCTCTCGCAAAATTACGTCGGAATAGTGCCCTACAGAATTAATTGCAGCACTTTTCAAAGTCGTCGAAATTTTCACCAAAAATGCAAAGGGGTTAGCCTTGGATTTTTCTTGGCCGAAAAATCTTTTGTCTGGGAAACGATTCGTATGACGTTTTCTAGACTAATTCGACGCCCAGGAACTCAGGAAACACATCAAAAATAGCGTAGGACCAGCAGCAGAGAAATGACGACGAAAATCATGAGTTTTTCGGCTGTAACTTTACAGGTGTTGCTCGCAGCGTATTGGGACTGCGTTTAATCGATTTCTCTCGCAAAATTACGTCGGAATAGTGCCCTACAGAATTTATTGCAGCACTTTTCAAAGTCGTCGAAATTTTCACCAAAAATGCAAAGGGGTTAGCCTTGGATTTTTTTTGACCGAAAAATCTTTTGTCTGGAAATCGATTCGTATGACGTTTTCTAGACTAATTCGACGCCCAGGAACTCAGAAAACACATCAAAAATAGCGTAGGACCAGCAGCAGAGAAATGACGACGAAAATCATGAGTTTTTCGGCTGTAACTTTACAGGTGTTGCTCGCAGCGTATTGGGACTGCGTTTAATCGATTTCTCTCGCAAAATTACGTCGGAATAGTGCCCTACAGAATTAATTGCAGCACTTTTCAAAGTCGTCGAAATTTTCACCAAAAATGCAAAGGGGTTAGCCTTGGATTTTTTTTGGCCGAAAAATCTTTTGTCTGGGAATCGATTCGTATGACGTTTTCTAGACTAATTCGACGCCCAGGAACTCAAAAAACACATCAAAAATAGCGTAGGACCAGCAGCAGAGAAATGACGATGAAAATCATGAGTTTTTCGGCTGTAACTTTACAGGTGTTGCTTGCAGCGTATTGGGACTGCGTTTAATCGATTTCTCTCGCAAAATTACGTCGGAATAGTGCCCTACAGAATTAATTGCAGCACTTTTCAAAGTCGTCGAAATTTTCACCAAAAATGCGAAGGGGTTAGCCTTGGATTTTTTTTGGCCGAAAAATCTTTTGTCTGGGAATCGATTCGTATGACGTTTTCTAGACTAATTCGACGCCCAGGAACTCAGAAAACACATCAAAAATAGCGTAGGACCAGCAGCAGAGAAATGACGACGAAAATCATGAGTTTTTCGGCTGTAACTTTACAGGTGTTGCTCGCAGCGTATTGGGACTGCGTTTAATCGATTTCTCTCGCAAAATTACGTCGGAATAGTGCCCTACAGAATTAATTGCAGCACTTTTCAAAGTCGTCGAAATTTTCACCAAAAATGCAAAGGGGTTAGCCTTGGATTTTTTTTGGCCGAAAAATCTTTTGTCTGGGAAACGATTCGTATGACGTTTTCTAGACTAATTCGACGCCCAGGAACTCAGGAAACACATCAAAAATAGCGTAGGACCAGCAGCAGAGAAATGACGACGAAAATCATGAGTTTTTCGGCTGTAACTTTACAGGTGTTGCTCGCAGCGTATTGGGACTGCGTTTAATCGATTTCTCTCGCAAAATTACGTCGGAATAGTGCCCTACAGAATTAATTGCAGCACTTTTCAAAGTCGTCGAAATTTTCACCGAAAATGCAAAGGGGTTAGCCTTGGATTTTTTTTGGCCGAAAAATCTTTTGTCTGGGAATCGATTCGTATGACGTTTTCTAGACTAATTCGACGCCCAGGAACTCAAAAAACACATCAAAAATAGCGTAGGACCAGCAGCAGAGAAATGACGACAAAAATCATGAGTTTTTCGGCTGTAACTTTACAGGTGTTGCTCGCAGCGTATTGGGACTGCGTTTAATCGATTTCTCTCGCAAAATTACGTCGGAATAGTGCCCTACAGAATTAATTGCAGCACTTTTCAAAGTCGTCGAAATTTTCAGCAAAAATGCGAAGGGGTTAGCCTTGGATTTTTTTCGGCCGAAAAATCTTTTGTCTGGGAATCGATTCGTATGACGTTTTCTAGACTAACTCGACGCCCAGGAACTCAGAAAACACATCAAAAATAGCGTAGGACCAGCAGCAGAGAAATGACGACGAAAATCATGAGTTTTTCGGCTGTAACTTTACAGGTGTTGCTCGCAGCGTATTGGGACTGCGTTCAATCGATTTCTCTCGCAAAATTACGTCGGAATAGTGCCCTACAGGATTAATTGCAGCACTTTTCAAAGTCGTCGAAATTTTCACCAAAAATGCAAAGGGGTTAGCCTTGGATTTTTTTTGGCCGAAAAATCTTTTGTCTGGGAATCGATTCGTATGACGTTTTCTAGACTAATTCGACGCCCAGGAACTCAAAAAACACATCAAAAATAGCGTAGGACCAGCAGCAGAGAAATGACGACGAAAATCATGAGTTTTTCGGCTTTAACTTTACAGGTGTTGCTCGCAGCGTATTGGGACTGCGTTTAATGGATTTCTCTCGCAAAATTACGTCGGAATAGTGCCCTACAGAATTAATTGCAGCACTTTTCAAAGTCGTCGAAATTTTCACCAAAAATGCGAAGGGGTTAGCCTTGGATTTTTTTTGGCCGAAAAATCTTTTGTCTGGGAATCGATTCGTATGACGTTTTCTAGACTAATTCGACGCCCAGGAACTCAGAAAACACATCAAAAATAGCGTAGGACCAGCAGCAGAGAAATGACGACGAAAATCATGAGTTTTTCGGCTGTAACTTTACAGGTGTTGCTCGCAGCGTATTGGGACTGCGTTTAATCGATTTCTCTCGCAAAATTACGTCGGAATAGTGCCCCACAGAATTTATTGCAGCACTTTTCAAAGTCGTCGAAATTTTCACCAAAAATGCAAAGGGGTTAGCCTTGGATTTTTTTTGACCGAAAAATCTTTTGTCTGGAAATCGATTCGTATGACGTTTTCTAGACTAATTCGACGCCCAGGAACTCAGAAAACACATCAAAAATAGCGTAGGACCAGCAGCAGAGAAATGACGACGAAAATCATGAGTTTTTCGGCTGTAACTTTACAGGTGTTGCTCGCAGCGTATTGGGACTGCGTTTAATCGATTTCTCTCGCAAAATTACGTCGGAATAGTGCCCTACAGAATTAATTGCAGCACTTTTCAAAGTCGTCGAAATTTTCACCAAAAATGCAAAGGGGTTAGCCTTGGATTTTTTTTGGCCGAAAAATCTTTTGTCTGGGAATCGATTCGTATGACGTTTTCTAGACTAATTCGACGCCCAGGAACTCAAAAAACACATCAAAAATAGCGTAGGACCAGCAGCAGAGAAATGACGATGAAAATCATGAGTTTTTCGGCTGTAACTTTACAGGTGTTGCTCGCAGCGTATTGGGACTGCGTTTAATCGATTTCTCTCGCAAAATTACGTCGGAATAGTGCCCTACAGAATTAATTGCAGCACTTTTCAAAGTCGTCGAAATTTTCACCAAAAATGCGAAGGGGTTAGCCTTGGATTTTTTTTGGCCGAAAAATCTTTTGTCTGGGAATCGATTCGTATGACGTTTTCTAGACTAATTCGACGCCCAGGAACTCAGAAAACACATCAAAAATAGCGTAGGACCAGCAGCAGAGAAATGACGACGAAAATCATGAGTTTTTCGGCTGTAACTTTACAGGTGTTGCTCGCAGCGTATTGGGACTGCGTTTAATCGATTTCTCTCGCAAAATTACGTCGGAATAGTGCCCTACAGAATCAATTGCAGCACTTTTCAAAGTCGTCGAAATTTTCACCAAAAATGCAAAGGGGTTAGCCTTGGATTTTTTTTGGCCGAAAAATCTTTTGTCTGGGAATCGATTCGTCAGACGTTTTCTAGACTAATTCGACGCCCAGGAACTCAGAAAACACATCAAAAATAGCGTAGGACCAGCAGCAGAGCAATGACGACGAAAATCATGAGTTTTTCGGCTGTAACTTTACAGGTGTTGCTCGCAGCGTATTGGGACTGCGTTTAATCGATTTCTCTCGCAAAATTACGTCGGAATAGTGCCCTACAGAATTAATTGCAGCACTTTTCAAAGTCGTCGAAATTTTCACCAAAAATGCAAAGGGGTTAGCCTTGGATTTTTCTTGGCCGAAAAATCTTTTGTCTGGGAAACGATTCGTATGACGTTTTCTAGACTAATTCGACGCCCAGGAACTCAGGAAACACATCAAAAATAGCGTAGGACCAGCAGCAGAGAAATGACGACGAAAATCATGAGTTTTTCGGCTGTAACTTTACAGGTGTTGCTCGCAGCGTATTGGGACTGCGTTTAATCGATTTCTCTCGCAAAATTACGTCGGAATAGTGCCCTACAGAATTTATTGCAGCACTTTTCAAAGTCGTCGAAATTTTCACCAAAAATGCAAAGGGGTTAGCCTTGGATTTTTTTTGACCGAAAAATCTTTTGTCTGGAAATCGATTCGTATGACGTTTTCTAGACTAATTCGACGCCCAGGAACTCAGAAAACACATCAAAAATAGCGTAGGACCAGCAGCAGAGAAATGACGACGAAAATCATGAGTTTTTCGGCTGTAACTTTACAGGTGTTGCTCGCAGCGTATTGGGACTGCGTTTAATCGATTTCTCTCGCAAAATTACGTCGGAATAGTGCCCTACAGAATTAATTGCAGCACTTTTCAAAGTCGTCGAAATTTTCACCAAAAATGCAAAGGGGTTAGCCTTGGATTTTTTTTGGCCGAAAAATCTTTTGTCTGGGAATCGATTCGTATGACGTTTTCTAGACTAATTCGACGCCCAGGAACTCAAAAAACACATCAAAAATAGCGTAGGACCAGCAGCAGAGAAATGACGATGAAAATCATGAGTTTTTCGGCTGTAACTTTACAGGTGTTGCTTGCAGCGTATTGGGACTGCGTTTAATCGATTTCTCTCGCAAAATTACGTCGGAATAGTGCCCTACAGAATTAATTGCAGCACTTTTCAAAGTCGTCGAAATTTTCACCAAAAATGCGAAGGGGTTAGCCTTGGATTTTTTTTGGCCGAAAAATCTTTTGTCTGGGAATCGATTCGTATGACGTTTTCTAGACTAATTCGACGCCCAGGAACTCAGAAAACACATCAAAAATAGCGTAGGACCAGCAGCAGAGAAATGACGACGAAAATCATGAGTTTTTCGGCTGTAACTTTACAGGTGTTGCTCGCAGCGTATTGGGACTGCGTTTAATCGATTTCTCTCGCAAAATTACGTCGGAATAGTGCCCTACAGAATTAATTGCAGCACTTTTCAAAGTCGTCGAAATTTTCATCAAAAATGCGAAGGGGTTAGCCTTGGATTTTTTTTGGCCGAAAAATCTTTTGTCTGGGAATCGATTCGTATGACGTTTTCTAGACTAATTCGACGCCCAGGAACTCAGAAAACACATCAAAAATAGCGTAGGACCAGCAGCAGAGAAATGACGACGAAAATCATGAGTTTTTCGGCTGTAACTTTACAGGTGTTGCTCGCAGCGTATTGGGACTGCGTTTAATCGATTTCTCTCGCAAAATTACGTCGGAATAGTGCCCTACAGAATCAATTGCAGCACTTTTCAAAGTCGTCGAAATTTTCACCAAAAATGCAAAGGGGTTAGCCTTGGATTTTTTTTGGCCGAAAAATCTTTTGTCTGGGAATCGATTCGTCAGACGTTTTCTAGACTAATTCGACGCCCAGGAACTCAGAAAACACATCAAAAATAGCGTAGGACCAGCAGCAGAGAAATGACGACGAAAATCATGAGTTTTTCGGCTGTAACTTTACAGGTGTTGCTCGCAGCGTATTGGGACTGCGTTTAATCGATTTCTCTCGCAAAATTACGTCGGAATAGTGCCCTACAGAATTAATTGCAGCACTTTTCAAAGTCGTCGAAATTTTCACCAAAAATGCAAAGGGGTTAGCCTTGGATTTTTCTTGGCCGAAAAATCTTTTGTCTGGGAAACGATTCGTATGACGTTTTCTAGACTAATTCGACGCCCAGGAACTCAGGAAACACATCAAAAATAGCGTAGGACCAGCAGCAGAGAAATGACGACGAAAATCATGAGTTTTTCGGCTGTAACTTTACAGGTGTTGCTCGCAGCGTATTGGGACTGCGTTTAATCGATTTCTCTCGCAAAATTACGTCGGAATAGTGCCCTACAGAATTTATTGCAGCACTTTTCAAAGTCGTCGAAATTTTCACCAAAAATGCAAAGGGGTTAGCCTTGGATTTTTTTTGACCGAAAAATCTTTTGTCTGGAAATCGATTCGTATGACGTTTTCTAGACTAATTCGACGCCCAGGAACTCAGAAAACACATCAAAAATAGCGTAGGACCAGCAGCAGAGAAATGACGACGAAAATCATGAGTTTTTCGGCTGTAACTTTACAGGTGTTGCTCGCAGCGTATTGGGACTGCGTTTAATCGATTTCTCTCGCAAAATTACGTCGGAATAGTGCCCTACAGAATTAATTGCAGCACTTTTCAAAGTCGTCGAAATTTTCACCAAAAATGCAAAGGGGTTAGCCTTGGATTTTTTTTGGCCGAAAAATCTTTTGTCTGGGAATCGATTCGTATGACGTTTTCTAGACTAATTCGACGCCCAGGAACTCAAAAAACACATCAAAAATAGCGTAGGACCAGCAGCAGAGAAATGACGATGAAAATCATGAGTTTTTCGGCTGTAACTTTACAGGTGTTGCTTGCAGCGTATTGGGACTGCGTTTAATCGATTTCTCTCGCAAAATTACGTCGGAATAGTGCCCTACAGAATTAATTGCAGCACTTTTCAAAGTCGTCGAAATTTTCACCAAAAATGCAAAGGGGTTAGCCTTGGATTTTTCTTGGCCGAAAAATCTTTTGTCTGGGAAACGATTCGTATGACGTTTTCTAGACTAATTCGACGCCCAGGAACTCAGGAAACACATCAAAAATAGCGTAGGACCAGCAGCAGAGAAATGACGACGAAAATCATGAGTTTTTCGGCTGTAACTTTACAGGTGTTGCTCGCAGCGTATTGGGACTGCGTTTAATCGATTTCTCTCGCAAAATTACGTCGGAATAGTGCCCTACAGAATTAATTGCAGCACTTTTCAAAGTCGTCGAAATTTTCACCAAAAATGCAAAGGGGTTAGCCTTGGATTTTTTTTGGCCGAAAAATCTTTTGTCTGGGAAACGATTCGTATGACGTTTTCTAGACTAATTCGACGCCCAGGAACTCAGGAAACACATCAAAAATAGCGTAGGACCAGCAGCAGAGAAATGACGACGAAAATCATGAGTTTTTCGGCTGTAACTTTACAGGTGTTGCTCGCAGCGTATTGGGACTGCGTTTAATCGATTTCTCTCGCAAAATTACGTCGGAATAGTGCCCTACAGAATTAATTGCAGCACTTTTCAAAGTCGTCGAAATTTTCACCAAAAATGCGAAGGGGTTAGCCTTGGATTTTTTTTGGCCGAAAAATCTTTTGTCTGGGAATCGATTCGTAAGACGTTTTCTAGACTAATTCGACGCCCAGGAACTCAGAAAACACATCAAAAATAGCGTAGGACCAGCAGCAGAGAAATGACGACGAAAATCATGAGTTTTTCGGCTGTAACTTTACAGGTGTTGCTCGCAGCGTATTGGGACTGCGTTTAATCGATTTCTCTCGCAAAATTACGTCGGAATAGTGCCCTACAGAATTAATTGCAGCACTTTTCAAAGTCGTCGAAATTTTCACCAAAAATGCAAAGGGGTTAGCCTTGGATTTTTTTTGGCCGAAAAATCTTTTGTCTGGGAATCGATTCGTATGACGTTTTCTAGACTAATTCGACGCCCAGGAACTCAAAAAACACATCAAAAATAGCGTAGGACCAGCAGCAGAGAAATGACGATGAAAATCATGAGTTTTTCGGCTGTAACTTTACAGGTGTTGCTCGCAGCGTATTGGGACTGCGTTTAATCGATTTCTCTCGCAAAATTACGTCGGAATAGTGCCCTACAGAATTAATTGCAGCACTTTTCAAAGTCGTCGAAATTTTCACCAAAAATGCGAAGGGGTTAGCCTTGGATTTTTTTTGGCCGAAAAATCTTTTGTCTGGGAATCGATTCGTATGACGTTTTCTAGACTAATTCGACGCCCAGGAACTCAGAAAACACATCAAAAATAGCGTAGGACCAGCAGCAGAGAAATGACGACGAAAATCATGAGTTTTTCGGCTGTAACTTTACAGGTGTTGCTCGCAGCGTATTGGGACTGCGTTTAATCGATTTCTCTCGCAAAATTACGTCGGAATAGTGCCCTACAGAATTAATTGCAGCACTTTTCAAAGTCGTCGAAATTTTCACCAAAAATGCAAAGGGGTTAGCCTTGGATTTTTTTTGGCCGAAAAATCTTTTGTCTGGGAAACGATTCGTATGACGTTTTCTAGACTAATTCGACGCCCAGGAACTCAGGAAACACATCAAAAATAGCGTAGGACCAGCAGCAGAGAAATGACGACGAAAATCATGAGTTTTTCGGCTGTAACTTTACAGGTGTTGCTCGCAGCGTATTGGGACTGCGTTTAATCGATTTCTCTCGCAAAATTACGTCGGAATAGTGCCCTACAGAATTAATTGCAGCACTTTCCAAAGTCGTCGAAATTTTCACCAAAAATGCGAAGGGGTTAGCCTTGGATTTTTTTTGGCCGAAAAATCTTTTGTCTGGGAATCGATTCGTAAGACGTTTTCTAGACTAATTCGACGCCCAGGAACTCAGAAAACACATCAAAAATAGCGTAGGACCAGCAGCAGAGAAATGACGACGAAAATCATGAGTTTTTCGGCTGTAACTTTACAGGTGTTGCTCGCAGCGTATTGGGACTGCGTTTAATCGATTTCTCTCGCAAAATTACGTCGGAATAGTGCCCTACAGAATTAATTGCAGCACTTTTCAAAGTCGTCGAAATTTTCACCAAAAATGCAAAGGGGTTAGCCTTGGATTTTTTTTGGCCGAAAAATCTTTTGTCTGGGAATCGATTCGTATGACGTTTTCTAGACTAATTCGACGCCCAGGAACTCAGAAAACACATCAAAAATAGCGTAGGACCAGCAGCAGAGAAATGACGACGAAAATCATGAGTTTTTCGGCTGTAACTTTACAGGTGTTGCTCGCAGCGTATTGGGACTGCGTTTAATCGATTTCTCTCGCAAAATTACGTCGGAATAGTGCCCTACAGAATTGATTGCAGCACTTTTCAAAGTCGTCGAAATTTTCACCAAAAATGCAAAGGGGTTAGCCTTGGATTTTTTTTGGCCGAAAAATCTTTTTTCTGGGAATCGATTCGTATGACGTTTTCTAGACTAATTCGACGCCCAGGAACTCAGAAAACACATCAAAAATAGCGTAGGACCAGCAGCAGAGAAATGACGACGAAAATCATGAGTTTTTCGGCTGTAACTTTACAGGTGTTGCTCGCAGCGTATTGGGACTGCGTTTAATCGATTTCTCTCGCAAAATTACGTCGGAATAGTGCCCTACAGAATTAATTGCAGCACTTTTCAAAGTCGTCGAAATTTTCACCAAAAATGCAAAGGGGTTAGCGTTGGATTTTTTTTGGCCGAAAAATCTTCTGTCTGGGAATCGATTCGTATGACGTTTTCTAGACTAATTCGACGCCCAGGAACTCAGAAAACACATCAAAAATAGCGTAGGACCAGCAGCAGAGAAATGACGACGAAAATCATGAGTTTTTCGGCTGTAACTTTACAGGTGTTGCTCGCAGCGTATTGGGACTGCGTTTAATCGATTTCTCTCGCAAAATTACGTCGGAATAGTGCCCTACAGAATTAATTGCAGGACTTTTCAAAGTCGTCGAAATTTTCACCAAAAATGCAAAGGGGTTAGCCTTGGATTTTTTTGGGCCGAAAAATCTTTTGTCTGGGAATCGATTCGTATGACGTTTTCTAGACTAATTCGACGCCCAGGAACTCAGAAAACACATCAAAAATAGCGTAGGACCAGCAGCAGAGAAATGACGACGAAAATCATGAGTTTTTCGGCTGTAACTTTACAGGTGTTGCTCGCAGCGTATTGGGACTGCGTTTAATCGATTTCTCTCGCAAAATTACGTCGGAATAGTGCCCTACAGAATTAATTGCAGCACTTTTCAAAGTCGTCGAAATTTTCACCAAAAATGCAAAGGGGTTAGCCTTGGATTTTTTTTAGCCGAAAAATCTTTTGTCTGGGAATCGATTCGTATGACGTTTTCTAGACTAATTCGACGCCCAGGAACTCAGAAAACACATCAAAAATAGCGTAGGACCAGCAGCAGAGAAATGACGACGAAAATCATGAGTTTTTCGGCTGTAACTTTACAGGTGTTGCTCGCAGCGTATTGGGACTGCGTTTAATCGATTTCTCTCGCAAAATTACGTCGGAATAGTGCCCTACAGAATTAATTGCAGCACTTTTCAAAGTCGTCGAAATTTTCACCAAAAATGCAAAGGGGTTAGCCTTGGATTTTTTTTGGCCGAAAAATCTTTTGTCTGGGAATCGATTCGTATGACGTTTTCTAGACTAATTCGACGCCCAGGAACTCAAAAAACACATCAAAAATAGCGTAGGACCAGCAGCAGAGAAATGACGATGAAAATCATGAGTTTTTCGGCTGTAACTTTACAGGTGTTGCTTGCAGCGTATTGGGACTGCGTTTAATCGATTTCTCTCGCAAAATTACGTCGGAATAGTGCCCTACAGAATTAATTGCAGCACTTTTCAAAGTCGTCGAAATTTTCACCAAAAATGCAAAGGGGTTAGCCTTGGATTTTTCTTGGCCGAAAAATCTTTTGTCTGGGAAACGATTCGTATGACGTTTTCTAGACTAATTCGACGCCCAGGAACTCAGGAAACACATCAAAAATAGCGTAGGACCAGCAGCAGAGAAATGACGACGAAAATCATGAGTTTTTCGGCTGTAACTTTACAGGTGTTGCTCGCAGCGTATTGGGACTGCGTTTAATCGATTTCTCTCGCAAAATTACGTCGGAATAGTGCCCTACAGAATTAATTGCAGCACTTTTCAAAGTCGTCGAAATTTTCACCAAAAATGCAAAGGGGTTAGCCTTGGATTTTTTTTGGCCGAAAAATCTTTTGTCTGGGAAACGATTCGTATGACGTTTTCTAGACTAATTCGACGCCCAGGAACTCAGGAAACACATCAAAAATAGCGTAGGACCAGCAGCAGAGAAATGACGACGAAAATCATGAGTTTTTCGGCTGTAACTTTACAGGTGTTGCTCGCAGCGTATTGGGACTGCGTTTAATCGATTTCTCTCGCAAAATTACGTCGGAATAGTGCCCTACAGAATTAATTGCAGCACTTT
Organism: Diprion similis; assembly: GCF_021155765.1. Classification (NCBI taxonomy): domain Eukaryota; kingdom Metazoa; phylum Arthropoda; class Insecta; order Hymenoptera; family Diprionidae; genus Diprion; species Diprion similis. Next base: position 2,597,723 of record NC_060115.1, read on the forward strand.
TCAAAGTCGTCGAAATTTTCACCAAAAATGCGAAGGGGTTAGCCTTGGATTTTTTTTGGCCGAAAAATCTTTTGTCTGGGAATCGATTCGTAAGACGTTTTCTAGACTAATTCGACGCCCAGGAACTCAGAAAACACATCAAAAATAGCGTAGGACCAGCAGCAGAGAAATGACGACGAAAATCATGAGTTTTTCGGCTGTAACTTTACAGGTGTTGCTCGCAGCGTATTGGGACTGCGTTTAATCGATTTCTCTCGCAAAATTACGTCGGAATAGTGCCCTACAGAATTAATTGCAGCACTTTTCAAAGTCGTCGAAATTTTCACCAAAAATGCAAAGGGGTTAGCCTTGGATTTTTTTTGGCCGAAAAATCTTTTGTCTGGGAATCGATTCGTATGACGTTTTCTAGACTAATTCGACGCCCAGGAACTCAAAAAACACATCAAAAATAGCGTAGGACCAGCAGCAGAGAAATGACGATGAAAATCATGAGTTTTTCGGCTGTAACTTTACAGGTGTTGCTCGCAGCGTATTGGGACTGCGTTTAATCGATTTCTCTCGCAAAATTACGTCGGAATAGTGCCCTACAGAATTAATTGCAGCACTTTTCAAAGTCGTCGAAATTTTCACCAAAAATGCGAAGGGGTTAGCCTTGGATTTTTTTTGGCCGAAAAATCTTTTGTCTGGGAATCGATTCGTATGACGTTTTCTAGACTAATTCGACGCCCAGGAACTCAGAAAACACATCAAAAATAGCGTAGGACCAGCAGCAGAGAAATGACGACGAAAATCATGAGTTTTTCGGCTGTAACTTTACAGGTGTTGCTCGCAGCGTATTGGGACTGCGTTTAATCGATTTCTCTCGCAAAATTACGTCGGAATAGTGCCCTACAGAATTAATTGCAGCACTTTTCAAAGTCGTCGAAATTTTCACCAAAAATGCAAAGGGGTTAGCCTTGGATTTTTTTTGGCCGAAAAATCTTTTGTCTGGGAAACGATTCGTATGACGTTTTCTAGACTAATTCGACGCCCAGGAACTCAGGAAACACATCAAAAATAGCGTAGGACCAGCAGCAGAGAAATGACGACGAAAATCATGAGTTTTTCGGCTGTAACTTTACAGGTGTTGCTCGCAGCGTATTGGGACTGCGTTTAATCGATTTCTCTCGCAAAATTACGTCGGAATAGTGCCCTACAGAATTAATTGCAGCACTTTCCAAAGTCGTCGAAATTTTCACCAAAAATGCGAAGGGGTTAGCCTTGGATTTTTTTTGGCCGAAAAATCTTTTGTCTGGGAATCGATTCGTAAGACGTTTTCTAGACTAATTCGACGCCCAGGAACTCAGAAAACACATCAAAAATAGCGTAGGACCAGCAGCAGAGAAATGACGACGAAAATCATGAGTTTTTCGGCTGTAACTTTACAGGTGTTGCTCGCAGCGTATTGGGACTGCGTTTAATCGATTTCTCTCGCAAAATTACGTCGGAATAGTGCCCTACAGAATTAATTGCAGCACTTTTCAAAGTCGTCGAAATTTTCACCAAAAATGCAAAGGGGTTAGCCTTGGATTTTTTTTGGCCGAAAAATCTTTTGTCTGGGAATCGATTCGTATGACGTTTTCTAGACTAATTCGACGCCCAGGAACTCAGAAAACACATCAAAAATAGCGTAGGACCAGCAGCAGAGAAATGACGACGAAAATCATGAGTTTTTCGGCTGTAACTTTACAGGTGTTGCTCGCAGCGTATTGGGACTGCGTTTAATCGATTTCTCTCGCAAAATTACGTCGGAATAGTGCCCTACAGAATTGATTGCAGCACTTTTCAAAGTCGTCGAAATTTTCACCAAAAATGCAAAGGGGTTAGCCTTGGATTTTTTTTGGCCGAAAAATCTTTTTTCTGGGAATCGATTCGTATGACGTTTTCTAGACTAATTCGACGCCCAGGAACTCAGAAAACACATCAAAAATAGCGTAGGACCAGCAGCAGAGAAATGACGACGAAAATCATGAGTTTTTCGGCTGTAACTTTACAGGTGTTGCTCGCAGCGTATTGGGACTGCGTTTAATCGATTTCTCTCGCAAAATTACGTCGGAATAGTGCCCTACAGAATTAATTGCAGCACTTTTCAAAGTCGTCGAAATTTTCACCAAAAATGCAAAGGGGTTAGCGTTGGATTTTTTTTGGCCGAAAAATCTTCTGTCTGGGAATCGATTCGTATGACGTTTTCTAGACTAATTCGACGCCCAGGAACTCAGAAAACACATCAAAAATAGCGTAGGACCAGCAGCAGAGAAATGACGACGAAAATCATGAGTTTTTCGGCTGTAACTTTACAGGTGTTGCTCGCAGCGTATTGGGACTGCGTTTAATCGATTTCTCTCGCAAAATTACGTCGGAATAGTGCCCTACAGAATTAATTGCAGGACTTTTCAAAGTCGTCGAAATTTTCACCAAAAATGCAAAGGGGTTAGCCTTGGATTTTTTTTGGCCGAAAAATCTTTTGTCTGGGAATCGATTCGTATGACGTTTTCTAGACTAATTCGACGCCCAGGAACTCAGAAAACACATCAAAAATAGCGTAGGACCAGCAGCAGAGAAATGACGACGAAAATCATGAGTTTTTCGGCTGTAACTTTACAGGTGTTGCTCGCAGCGTATTGGGACTGCGTTTAATCGATTTCTCTCGCAAAATTACGTCGGAATAGTGCCCTACAGAATTAATTGCAGCACTTTTCAAAGTCGTCGAAATTTTCACCAAAAATGCAAAGGGGTTAGCCTTGGATTTTTTTTAGCCGAAAAATCTTTTGTCTGGGAATCGATTCGTATGACGTTTTCTAGACTAATTCGACGCCCAGGAACTCAGAAAACACATCAAAAATAGCGTAGGACCAGCAGCAGAGAAATGACGACGAAAATCATGAGTTTTTCGGCTGTAACTTTACAGGTGTTGCTCGCAGCGTATTGGGACTGCGTTTAATCGATTTCTCTCGCAAAATTACGTCGGAATAGTGCCCTACAGAATTAATTGCAGCACTTTTCAAAGTCGTCGAAATTTTCACCAAAAATGCAAAGGGGTTAGCCTTGGATTTTTTTTAGCCGAAAAATCTTTTGTCTGGGAATCGATTCGTATGACGTTTTCTAGACTAATTCGACGCCCAGGAACTCAGAAAACACATCAAAAATAGCGTAGGACCAGCAGCAGAGAAATGACGACGAAAATCATGAGTTTTTCGGCCGTAACTTTACAGGTGTTGCTCGCAGCGTATTGGGACTGCGTTTGATCGATTTCTCTCGCAAAATTACGTCGGAATAGTGCCCTACAGAATTAATTGCAGGACTTTTCAAAGTCGTCGAAATTTTCACCAAAAATGCAAAGGGGTTAGCCTTGGATTTTTTTTGGCCGAAAAATCTTTTGTCTGGGAATCGATTCGTATGACGTTTTCTAGACTAATTCGACGCCCAGGAACTCAGAAAACACATCAAAAATAGCGTAGGACCAGCAGCAGAGAAATGACGACGAAAATCATGAGTTTTTCGGCTGTAACTTTACAGGTGTTGCTCGCAGCGTATTGGGACTGCGTTTAATCGATTTCTCTCGCAAAATTACGTCGGAATAGTGCCCTACAGAATTAATTGCAGCACTTTTCAAAGTCGTCGAAATTTTCACCAAAAATGCAAAGGGGTTAGCCTTGGATTTTTTTTGGCCGAAAAATCTTTTGTCTGGGAAACGATTCGTATGACGTTTTCTAGACTAATTCGACGCCCAGGAACTCAGAAAACACATCAAAAATAGCGTAGGACCAGCAGCAGAGAAATGACGACGAAAATCATGAGTTTTTCGGCTGTAACTTTACAGGTGTTGCTCGCAGCGTATTGGGACTGCGTTTAATCGATTTCTCTCGCAAAATTACGTCGGAATAGTGCCCTACAGAATTAATTGCAGCACTTTTCAAAGTCGTCGAAATTTTCACCAAAAATGCAAAGGGGTTAGCCTTGGATTTTTTTTGGCCGAAAAATCTTTTGTCTGGGAAACGATTCGTATGACGTTTTCTAGACTAATTCGACGCCCAGGAACTCAGGAAACACATCAAAAATAGCGTAGGACCAGCAGCAGAGAAATGACGACGAAAATCATGAGTTTTTCGGCTGTAACTTTACAGGTGTTGCTCGCAGCGTATTGGGACTGCGTTTAATCGATTTCTCTCGCAAAATTACGTCGGAATAGTGCCCTACAGAATTAATTGCAGCACTTTCCAAAGTCGTCGAAATTTTCACCAAAAATGCGAAGGGGTTAGCCTTGGATTTTTTTTGGCCGAAAAATCTTTTGTCTGGGAATCGATTCGTAAGACGTTTTCTAGACTAATTCGACGCCCAGGAACTCAGAAAACACATCAAAAATAGCGTAGGACCAGCAGCAGAGAAATGACGACGAAAATCATGAGTTTTTCGGCTGTAACTTTACAGGTGTTGCTCGCAGCGTATTGGGACTGCGTTTAATCGATTTCTCTCGCAAAATTACGTCGGAATAGTGCCCTACAGAATTAATTGCAGCACTTTTCAAAGTCGTCGAAATTTTCACCAAAAATGCAAAGGGGTTAGCCTTGGATTTTTTTTGGCCGAAAAATCTTTTGTCTGGGAATCGATTCGTATGACGTTTTCTAGACTAATTCGACGCCCAGGAACTCAGAAAACACATCAAAAATAGCGTAGGACCAGCAGCAGAGAAATGACGACGAAAATCATGAGTTTTTCGGCTGTAACTTTACAGGTGTTGCTCGCAGCGTATTGGGACTGCGTTTAATCGATTTCTCTCGCAAAATTACGTCGGAATAGTGCCCTACAGAATTGATTGCAGCACTTTTCAAAGTCGTCGAAATTTTCACCAAAAATGCAAAGGGGTTAGCCTTGGATTTTTTTTGGCCGAAAAATCTTTTTTCTGGGAATCGATTCGTATGACGTTTTCTAGACTAATTCGACGCCCAGGAACTCAGAAAACACATCAAAAATAGCGTAGGACCAGCAGCAGAGAAATGACGACGAAAATCATGAGTTTTTCGGCTGTAACTTTACAGGTGTTGCTCGCAGCGTATTGGGACTGCGTTTAATCGATTTCTCTCGCAAAATTACGTCGGAATAGTGCCCTACAGAATTAATTGCAGCACTTTTCAAAGTCGTCGAAATTTTCACCAAAAATGCAAAGGGGTTAGCGTTGGATTTTTTTTGGCCGAAAAATCTTCTGTCTGGGAATCGATTCGTATGACGTTTTCTAGACTAATTCGACGCCCAGGAACTCAGAAAACACATCAAAAATAGCGTAGGACCAGCAGCAGAGAAATGACGACGAAAATCATGAGTTTTTCGGCTGTAACTTTACAGGTGTTGCTCGCAGCGTATTGGGACTGCGTTTAATCGATTTCTCTCGCAAAATTACGTCGGAATAGTGCCCTACAGAATTAATTGCAGGACTTTTCAAAGTCGTCGAAATTTTCACCAAAAATGCAAAGGGGTTAGCCTTGGATTTTTTTTGGCCGAAAAATCTTTTGTCTGGGAATCGATTCGTATGACGTTTTCTAGACTAATTCGACGCCCAGGAACTCAGAAAACACATCAAAAATAGCGTAGGACCAGCAGCAGAGAAATGACGACGAAAATCATGAGTTTTTCGGCTGTAACTTTACAGGTGTTGCTCGCAGCGTATTGGGACTGCGTTTAATCGATTTCTCTCGCAAAATTACGTCGGAATAGTGCCCTACAGAATTAATTGCAGCACTTTTCAAAGTCGTCGAAATTTTCACCAAAAATGCAAAGGGGTTAGCCTTGGATTTTTTTTAGCCGAAAAATCTTTTGTCTGGGAATCGATTCGTATGACGTTTTCTAGACTAATTCGACGCCCAGGAACTCAGAAAACACATCAAAAATAGCGTAGGACCAGCAGCAGAGAAATGACGACGAAAATCATGAGTTTTTCGGCTGTAACTTTACAGGTGTTGCTCGCAGCGTATTGGGACTGCGTTTAATCGATTTCTCTCGCAAAATTACGTCGGAATAGTGCCCTACAGAATTAATTGCAGCACTTTTCAAAGTCGTCGAAATTTTCACCAAAAATGCAAAGGGGTTAGCCTTGGATTTTTTTTAGCCGAAAAATCTTTTGTCTGGGAATCGATTCGTATGACGTTTTCTAGACTAATTCGACGCCCAGGAACTCAGAAAACACATCAAAAATAGCGTAGGACCAGCAGCAGAGAAATGACGACGAAAATCATGAGTTTTTCGGCCGTAACTTTACAGGTGTTGCTCGCAGCGTATTGGGACTGCGTTTGATCGATTTCTCTCGCAAAATTACGTCGGAATAGTGCCCTACAGAATTAATTGCAGGACTTTTCAAAGTCGTCGAAATTTTCACCAAAAATGCAAAGGGGTTAGCCTTGGATTTTTTTTGGCCGAAAAATCTTTTGTCTGGGAATCGATTCGTATGACGTTTTCTAGACTAATTCGACGCCCAGGAACTCAGAAAACACATCAAAAATAGCGTAGGACCAGCAGCAGAGAAATGACGACGAAAATCATGAGTTTTTCGGCTGTAACTTTACAGGTGTTGCTCGCAGCGTATTGGGACTGCGTTTAATCGATTTCTCTCGCAAAATTACGTCGGAATAGTGCCCTACAGAATTAATTGCAGCACTTTTCAAAGTCGTCGAAATTTTCACCAAAAATGCAAAGGGGTTAGCCTTGGATTTTTTTTGGCCGAAAAATCTTTTGTCTGGGAAACGATTCGTATGACGTTTTCTAGACTAATTCGACGCCCAGGAACTCAGAAAACACATCAAAAATAGCGTAGGACCAGCAGCAGAGAAATGACGACGAAAATCATGAGTTTTTCGGCTGTAACTTTACAGGTGTTGCTCGCAGCGTATTGGGACTGCGTTTAATCGATTTCTCTCGCAAAATTACGTCGGAATAGTGCCCTACAGAATTAATTGCAGCACTTTTCAAAGTCGTCGAAATTTTCACCAAAAATGCAAAGGGGTTAGCCTTGGATTTTTTTTGGCCGAAAAATCTTTTGTCTGGGAAACGATTCGTATGACGTTTTCTAGACTAATTCGACGCCCAGGAACTCAGAAAACACATCAAAAATAGCGTAGGACCAGCAGCAGAGAAATGACGACGAAAATCATGAGTTTTTCGGCTGTAACTTCACAGGTGTTGCTCGCAGCGTATTGGGACTGCGTTTAATCGATTTCTCTCGCAAAATTACGTCGGAATAGTGCCCTACAGAATTAATTGCATCACTTTTCAAAGTCGTCGAAATTTTCACCAAAAATGCGAAGGGGTTAGCCTTGGATTTTTTTTGGCCGAAAAATCTTTTGTCTGGGAATCGATTCGTATGACGTTTTCTAGACTAATTCGACGCCCAGGAACTCAGAAAACACATCAAAAATAGCGTAGGACCAGCAGCAGAGAAATGACGACGAAAATCATGAGTTTTTCGGCTGTAACTTTACAGGTGTTGCTCGCAGCGTATTGGGACTGCGTTTAATCGATTTCTCTCGCAAAATTACGTCGGAATAGTGCCCTACAGAATTAATTGCAGCACTTTTCAAAGTCGTCGAAATTTTCACCAAAAATGCAAAGGGGTTAGCCTTGGATTTTTTTTGGCCGAAAAATCTTTTGTCTGGGAATCGATTCGTATGACGTTTTCTAGACTAATTCGACGCCCAGGAACTCAGAAAACACATCAAAAATAGCGTAGGACCAGCAGCAGAGAAATGACGACGAAAATCATGAGTTTTTCGGCTGTAACTTTACAGGTGTTGCTCGCAGCGTATTGGGACTGCGTTTAATCGATTTCTCTCGCAAAATTACGTCGGAATAGTGCCCTACAGAATTAATTGCAGCACTTTTCAAAGTCGTCGAAATTTTCACCAAAAATGCAAAGGGGTTAGCCTTGGATTTTTTTTGGCCGAAAAATCTTTTGTCTGGGAATCGATTCGTATGACGTTTTCTAGACTAATTCGACGCCCAGGAACTCAGAAAACACATCAAAAATAGCGTAGGACCAGCAGCAGAGAAATGACGACGAAAATCATGAGTTTTTCGGCTGTAACTTTACAGGTGTTGCTCGCAGCGTATTGGGACTGCGTTTAATCGATCTCTCTCGCAAAATTACGTCGGAATAGTGCCCTACAGAATCGATTGCAGCACTTTTCAAAATCGTCGAAATTTTCGTCAAAAATCCAAAGGGGTTAGCCTTACTTTTTTGCTCATTTTTAAAGCCGAAATTTTTTTGTTTTAGAATCGATTTGTATGATCATCTCTAGAGGAAATCGACCCCCAGGAACTCAGAAATCACATAAAAAAGAGCGTCGGACCAACAGCAGAGAAATGACGACAAAATTTTTTAGTTTTCCGGCTGTAACTTTTGATGCGTTGCTCGCAGCGTATTGGGACTGCGCTCAATCGTTTTCTCTCGCAAAATTACTTCGGAATAGTGCCCTAAAAAATTCATTCCATCTTTTTTCAGAATCGTCAAAATTTTCGTCAAAAATCCAAAGGGGTTAGCCTTACTTTTTTGCCCATTTTTGGAGCCGGAATTTTTTCGTTTCAGAATCGATTTGTATGACCTTTACTAGAGTAAATCGACCTCCAGGAACTCAGAAATCACATGAAAAAGAGCGTCGGACCAACAGCAGAGAAATGACGACAAAAATTCTCAGTTTTTCGGCTGTAACTTTTGATGCGTTGCTCGCAGCGTATTGGGACTGCGCTTAATCGATTTCTCTCGCAAAATTACGTCGGAATAGTGCCCTAACAAATTCATTCCAGCTTTTCTCAGAAACGTCAAAATTTTCGTCAAAAATCCAAAGGGGTTAGCCTTACTTTTTTGCTCATTTTCAGAGCCGAAATTTTTTCGTTTTAGAATCGATTTGTATGACCATCTCTAGAATAAATCGACCCCCAGGAACTCAGAAATCACATGAAAACGAGCGTCGGACCAACAGCAGAGAAATGACGACAAAAATGTTCAGTTTTTCGGCTGTAACTTTCGATGCGTTGCTCGCAGCGTATTGGGACTGCGCTGAAACGATTCCTGCCGCATAATCAGATATGTCGATTCAGCTTATCACGGTATTGGATCTAGCATTTATCAATCTTTCGAAATCGTTATCAAAAATGCAAACGGGCCTTCAACCTTACTTGTCTCCGAGGGGAAAACTTTTCATTTCAGAACCGATTCCAACGACTTATTTCACACTATTTGGACTTTCAGAAAGTCAAAATGTAGATGGACTAACAGTCGAGAAAATACGAAGAGCAACATCACAACCTGATTCGTCGATTCCTTCCAATTTTATACTGGAGATAAGAAATCGTTACAATACAATATCACACGTATCATGTACTGCAAAGGTACATTCTAACTGTGTGCCGGTCGGAACCTGAACTGTACTCACAAACTAAAATAATAACCATCTCATACAACATCTTTTTCTATATTGCTCGAGGTTACGTATATCACACTTCTCATTTCTTGAATTTTAGGGTCTTCCATTCGAAAACTATCAGTCAACTTGGGGAACCACCATATTCACTGACACTCGAACATTTTACCTAGTATCGAGGCATGTTGAAATAAGTCAAACATAGCTGAAACAAAACTGTGCAGCTACGACTTTGTCATTTTCTTTTTTTAATCTCTCTAAAAATTGCTGTTTGTAGCGACCTTCGACAATTGTTCATCTATCACAATTACGTTGACACAACGTAGAACCAAATTAAGTTTGATATCTTGGTATGAATGTCATCGTGAAATCGTTGGCACCTCAAGAATTTGTAAAATTGTCGGCAGACTCAGTATATCATCGAGAAATCTGAGATTTTAGTGTCAAACTCATTCATATCCTTCCATTACGACGTCGTGCAGTCAGCGACGTATCGTTTTCTGAAGTAATTATTATGTACAACTCGCGTCTTCGTGCATGCTGATGTCCTTGACAAACGGTGTCACAGATCGTTTTTCTCTACTAATATGGTCCACATACCTACGTATACAAAGCGAGGAATGAGGCCGCAGTCTCATTCTTCTATCTAATACAATATCGCCTGCTAATTACGTAAATCGGTCGCTCTTCACAAATCCATCTCTACTCTTTTTCATAACTTGCAAGTTTTCTCAGATTTGCTAAATTCCTGATTCGCGATCATACAAAAACTGAGATTCTCCCATCGCACAGTAATATGGACTGTACGAACACTTTGCCCTTCGCACCACAAAGTTGCTTTGATCATCTCTTTAAGTAAGTAATTCAGTGCTTATCAAACCGGAGAAAACATCGGTCACACATAAACATGTATCTGTAACGACATGATATGTCTTGACTTATATTGATAATGTTCCTGCTGTAAAAATATACAATCTTTCGGGAACTGTTCGAATGAGATTGAAAACACGCGCAGAAACAGGGCCGATCGGATCAAAGGTCGTACAATTTTGACGATACAAGCCGACATTGACCAAGAATTCATCGCCTTTTCTCAAGCACATGATTATACATATATCAATTCACGCATCAAGCAAACGTTAAAATGTGCATAAATGCTTTCCTAGAATTTGCAAACAAGTCGATTGAAATTTGATTATGAAATTACTGACATAACCTATATTGACGTCGACGCATACCTCGTTAATTCATGCTTTTTCTTATCGGACTCGATCATGTCTACACGTTCAGTATAATCTATGCAAAAGTGTATGTAACACTTTTATCTCTCGTTGATAATCCGACCGAAAAAAAGTAAAGGTTACAATTTATCGCTAAATAAGTACAGTACATACATATTTCCATAATACTCTACATATATGATTTTATGCAGCATCGTAATAGATGTGTAATATATTTTATAAATTAATTAATCATAAATAATAATTATAATTGTATACAATATGGTACACGTATGTATATAATGTTAATAACAGCGAGTTTCTACATCAAGTTTTACTCAATGTATCCTGTATGTGTATAAAATTAGTTTTTTTTTTTCTAATTCACACACCAGACGATGGACTATGGCGATAAATGTCTTAGTTCTGAAAACGTGTTCAAGTTTTGAGTTCCATATGATGTGATAATTTAGAGAATGGAATGTCGAATATCTTCCGCATACCGGCGGGTCTTGCACGCAATTTTTGCGCTGAGAGGATTGTTTTAGGAGAATAACACGTATAATTGGCACAAGAGTACATAGAATGCACATGCGGCTTTCCCCTGCATGCAACAACATCGAAGAATAATCTCAACTAGTCTGGGGCATTCGGTGCGCGTTCCGAGAAAGAGACTGAACACCTTGTCGCAGTGAACGTGAGGAGTTGAATCGCATTAAAATTGTTTTCATTCCACGGATAAATAATCACATGAGCGGTACATAAACGCGGTGGAATTTAAACCGTCATCCCAAGGCATCGTCGCAATTTATAGGCACATGTGTATACACGTATACACTCATATTATGATTCTTTGACCGGTGAAGACACGTAATACGCGTGGGATGCGACATGAATGGCAAACAAATTAAGCGTAATATCAGCGACCCCCGATTCGCGATGTTTGTCATTATCTCCCCTCAATTATCAAAGCTGATACGCGCACAATTTGGTCCGGGCTTTATGTAAACCAAAAATACGTTATCAATCTTTCGTAAGATATAATATCGCTGCAACAACAAATTTAACGTAAACAATATTAAAACGTAGAATTGACGTTTCGTATAAACACAGATTCGTTCTGCACCCCGAATTCTGGATACTACCTGTAATTAAATCGCTGCATCGAGTTCTCCGCCTTATTGCAACCGATCTTTCGAAGCGCGTGCCTCGAGCCTCGCCGAGTTTTCCCGTCACGCGATGGAAACGGGGGAAAACCAGGGTTTCGGTTCGCCAGAGTTCGACACGTCCTCGATAAGGTGCGGAGGATAAATGCAGGCGAGATCCGTGGCGAACGGTCAGTTTCCACCGCAATGGACCGAGCATCGGCGATCGGCACGATGCAGTTTTGTTCGAGAAGAAAATCCCGGCCATCAGGTGTCTGGCTGCTCTGCATTTTCCTCTGTGTTTTCCACCTCGCCGATGCCAACATCTACGACTGTAAAACGAAGGTGCGAGACGAGTGGATCAAGTACTGCATATCCGGCTACGAAGCCAGAGCTAAGCGACAGGTACCGGAAGTCCCGGCAGATCCGCGCTTCCGTCTTGTATCCCCGGTGAGTGCAGGGTTAATTTTTTGTGTCGTTTGCTCCTCACTGTCGGCCATATTTATCTACGGAGAAAATAATTCGCAGATATCGGGGGACGATCTGGGCTTTGGATTGAGCGACGAAGACATGAATCAACTCTTCGAGGACTTGACGGCGCGCAGTCCTCGGGCTGCGAAGAACAAGGAACAATTCGTGAAGATGATGAACGGCTTGGCGGCTCGTTGCTGCAACGAGAATCTACGGGGGGGTTGCATCGCTTCCGATAACATGATAAATTGTCCATGAATCGTGAGCAGGGCGGTAATACGATAGCGGGAAACATGTGTCGCCTGGCTTCTGCTTTTTCTTCCACTTTGCTCTCCGCTGGTGCATAGAAAAATACAAAACACCATATAGATATGAGTTGGCGATTTAACACCTTTTCTTTGTGCGCGCATCGCACGCTTGTGTTGAAAATGGAACGATTGTTGTTCTCACGCGTTTGTTCAACGACACCGCGGATCGATTACTAGATTATATTACCTATTGTACGCCGTATATGGTATACGTTATACACCTATAACTTGCATTTTTACAACTGTACCTATGTGTGTTTACTATTATATTCACTGCATACGCGTATGTAATAATTACTTGCCTTGCATCGAATTTCCACGCGTTTTCAGTGTCTATATATGTATACCTACCTGTCGGTTATAGCTCGCTGGGACAAGTGGAAACCCTTAAGGTGAAAGTCATTCACCCTATAATATATCTCAAGTGCGGTGAATATGCTATTGAAGCGAAGAAATCACTTCAGTGCGACATTCTATAAATAGCCAAGTTTCGCTGAATTTGTTGATTTATTTATTTCTTTTTTTATGATATCTATAAGCTTGATCTGAGAATCGCAAACGATAAATTCTTAGAACTCTGGGAATTTTGTCAACAGCGATATTATTAGCAAGTGCTGTTTGTAATTTTATAACCGAAATAAAGTGGCATCTTGATTTCGCGCCAGTGTTTTAATCAACTTTATTTCAATATTCTCGATCGAAAAATAGAAATATTTTTTAGTCAAAAAAAAAAACTTGAGGCTGTAAAAGTTGGAGACCCATCGTGTCATCGATAGTCCTCCGAGGCTGAATTCCAATTGAAGTAGTTCGATCTTCTAGCCCGGGCGCAGGAAACATGAGGATTAAATGAATCATTGATTAACTGAAAGATTTGTTTTATTAAAAAAATTTCGTCACAATAGATTTCCGGAGTGATTTGTAAAATTCTCAAGTAAACATACAACATACAACATACACACACACATACACCCACACACACACACATAATATAATTTACCGGGGAGTCGTGGTCTACGTTAACATCAATTATTCGTCACCTTATACATCAATAATATATTAATCTTACCCCACCGACGTGTGCGTTATACTTATATGTATAAGAAGACGATACGTTATACAGCATATGTAATTAGTCCTTATAGTCATGTGATATTAATCACAGTACAAATATTATATTACACTACAGCCTAGTCTAAGTAAAATAATTTAATGAGATCATTGGTTGAGTAGAGTACTAAAAAGAGGATATAGCCGAGCATTGCAAGAATACACCGCGAATAATGGAGCATGTTCATCGCACACCCCAGGCGGGTGTATTCCTGCCGTTAATCAGTGCGGAAGACCCGCTTCGAGAACTTTCCGGGAGATACGCGGGTGTCATCATACAGTACATAGTTAAAAATTTATGTCGTTACGTATATAATATATAAATATATAGTACATGGTCAAATGTCCATATGCGTATGCTATCGAGACATGTAAAGATGAGTATCTTTCTGCGCAAGGATCCCCCCGTTAGAGACTCGGACTCCCTTTCAACGATCCTCCGTCCCTGATCACCCTGCGGTTCGCAACCCTCGACAATCGACGGGTCATCGCGATCGGCGAAGATGATCCTTCTTCTCCGGGCCCATAACGGGACCGTTGATCCGTCCGAGGCTAAGCTCGGACTTGAACGGGAAAATAACGATCGAGTCGATCGGTTCCGGCGACGTTGTGCCGACCTGGAAGGCTGGCACCAGTGGAATCACCGTTTCTCTGGATACCTGCGGGGAGAAATCGAATTTTTCACAAATTGCAAACAGAAATTAGAAGCGCCGACTGGCGGAGCGAAGAGACGTGCGAATGTGGAAATATTAATCCGTGCGTTGCTACGAAAAATTTTCAGTACGGTGAACATAAGAATTTATAATGAAAAATTGCATGATCGGAAATCGTATCAGATTTTTAAAAATTGAAAAATCGAGGGCACAACTTAAAAAGTTAATTAATTTAACATTTTTAACTGAATATTAATCCGCAATTTAGAGGCTGTATGGAGCGTCAAGAAAGGCGCAAGTATCATTTTTTTGACGATTGCTCGGAATTTACATTATAGCTGTAAAAATTCTTCGGAAGAATTCTAACGTCAAACATGCATAAATTCATACTAAAAAATGCACACTGCAATAAATAGATAATGATATGTAGGTATTCGATAGCTAATTGTGGCCATGATTAAAGTTTACTTGTGCGTAGTGTGAAACCCTCACTCCAAGCATGACTGATACGCAGTAATATGCCTGCACAAGCTACCGAATTATAATAAACAACATTAGGTGCGCATGAACTAGAATACTATACACGTGGTGAGTGATGAAAACGGTGCAAGATGTACGTGACGATACATCAATCGTGAAAAACACCAGCAGTGGTGGAAATGTTTCCTCTGAACCTTGGAAAAGAACATTGAAATGTTTCTCAATCTTTCCTTAAGAAGCTTGAATAATATTTTGAACATAATCTTTCCGATTTTACTGAGAAACCGTCAGATAACTAGTTCAGATAAATGTTGAGAAAAAATTTCCACTAGCTTGTGGAAAGGTGCGGCTTAGGAATCGACAACGAGAAATTAAAGACACCTTTCGCCATCTCGTGCGAATTCGTTGTTTCCGGCGTTTCGGCCCGTGGCAAAGGCAGGCCTTGGCATGTTTTTGTCGTGCCTTTTTTCGCCGTTTCCGTCTCGATACACGAGCGGCGATTGATGCAAGCGAATCTTTCGCGATCGGCATCTCCTTCACCGAAGAATACGGTAGACTGACTATTTTAAAGGGTGTCTGAGGTCGCTGCGATCTAGGAAAAACGGATTTTTACCACTATAATTAGCAGTAGCAAAATCAGTCCGAAAACGTGCTCGATGTTACGTCTCTGTGATAATAAACCGTCGCGAAGAAATGAAAAAAGAATTCACACTAAACCCCGTGAAGACGTCTGATAAAAACTTACCCATGAATGGAATTTCCCTGGGAGGCCGGATCCTCTCTCCTCGTTGGCTGAGCAGGTTTGCAGTAACGTTCCAGGTGTTCGAGAGTGCAGTACCGGTGGCAGCACTCCTGCACCAAACTCAACCTTCGGGATCCAGTGTTGGTCACGGGTCGACTCTCCTCTTCGTCGTTGTCCTCCCCCGAGTATGAGAAGGGCTCGTTGAATCCACGGTCCTTACAGACGAGGTAGAGCGCGTCGCTGAGACTCCTGGAGCAGAGTCTCAACGGCGTGTAGGATGGCCTAGCCTCGCTCTGATGGGCCATCAGCAGGAGCTGAAGAAGGACCGTAAGTGCCAGAAGCACCAGAGCCATCGTCGGGGTGCCCGTTGCTCTTCGAGTGGTCGTCCTTCCGTTCGACATCGTTGTCCTCGTAGTCTTTGGGGGCGAGAAGCCTTTTTATACTGGTACGGGGTGGTGGTCTCGGGTGGGGGCGAAACCAACGCGGAAACCAACGCGACGCGAGTCACTTTGAGAAGCGTGAATGACGGTGGTTCGTGGCAAGAGGAAGAAAGGCAGGCACCTTGCGTTTACTTTCACGCCTCGTAGAAGTCCTCGGAAGGTATAGTTTCCGGGAGTCTGAGTACCGCGGAACAACGCGAATCGACTAGTATAGAGTCGAAGAGAAGCCCCCGGCACTCAGTACGGATCACTCCGGACTCCGGACTCCGCAAGACCTTATTTTACTGTGGTCACCAAGCGGTCACTCCCAGCGTCGTGGTGGGGAAGTCTGTTGGTGTTACACGACGTACGAGGAGCGGGTGCAGGCCGGCGTATTACGGCGTTCTACAACTCTCGAGAACGCCTTTACGATAAACGTATCCCGCGATTATTGTTATGCACGTCTTGTTACACACGTCTCGCGCAGCTTTATTCCGCGATATTTCGCGAAGCGACGGAGGAAAGAAGAACAAGGAAGACCATTAAGCTTCACGCCACTCGCCGATCAGCACCGAAGCCGGGTTATTCGTTTGCGCCCCGGCCTTCTTCTTGGTCCCGCTGCACCCGTTCCCCGTCGAGGCAAGACCTCCTCCGTTCCGCACCCTTATAAAGTTGGCACGTGCCAACGCGTCGCGATCGAGCAAATAGCCCGGACGGATACAATCGATATTTCGTCAACGATACGCGCCGCAGTCGCAGACAAACCGACGATTAGTCCTCGATTCCGTCACGGGCTATTAGCTCCGTACAAACTGCGGCAAGTGTGTACATACACACTGCGTCGTATATCTATTATTATCCCAAGTCGGTGCTCTCCCCCCCTTCACCCCCTCCCCCCCCCCCAACCCAGGCCCCTTCAAACTTTGAATATTATTAACGGATACACGCGGACGGAAACCGGACACCACCACCTCCTTCTTGTCCTCCTCCTCCTCCTCTTCCTCCTTCTCCTTTGAGCACAATGAAGATTACAGAGTGACAGGAGGCTTGTTGATGGTGCCGCGGCCGTCGTTGCCACTGGCAGGTACGGGCCTCCTCGCGGCCTCTGGGCTCCGGGAGTCTACAGTAGACTTTGCCACCGCCGAAGCGTCGCCGAGTCGAGATAAGCGAGCGACTAGTTTTCCCGCCCCCACCCCCCCCAGAGGGCACGGAGTTCCCATCCTGGTTAATTGTAAGACGGGGGCTGAGGGAGTTCCTGCAGCTCACCTGCGGAGCGTGTCGCTCGTCATCTGGGATCCTCGGTCCGATCTCCATCGCGAGAAATTGTTCGACGGCTTGGATCGGAGCGTGAGAGGATTGTGGCGTCGAGAAGAAGGGGCGGAGGCGCCGCTGCAGTTGACCCTTGCGTCTAGCATCCGACATCTCCCGTTCTAATTATAGAACCAGAGATGCACGCTTTATATATCATTGTACTCGATGTCACACTTATAATCGTATGTATACGGAGTAAATATACGATGTGTTACGGCAACGAGACCACAACGACGAAAACGATAACGGCGTCAAGACGGAGACCGAAGACCGAAGACCGCTGATACTTGCGGCGGGTCGTTGTTTCGCCGGGAGCAATCCCTCCTCCCCCTCTTCATCCTTTAGAGATACACGCAACGCGCTCGATTTCCTATTCGGCTCTTCGTCGCGCCGAAAGTCTCGGAAGATCGTCGTAATTTTTTTTCCTTTTTCAGCTTTTCACCCTAAACAAATGGACGGTTTTGGACCCAAGGGGTGATGGGATTACTGGACATTGTTACATACGTGAAACGACACATCGTAGAACTTGCAGGGAAGGAAGTTGTAGAAACGAGAAAAGCGAAGAGCTGGACGATCGAGGAGAAGCTGTAACGAGGAAAACACTTTGCGCCGTGGCGCGCACGATCAGCAACGGGACGCGTGTACAAACAACAGCGACGACGTAACGTAACATATGCCCTGTGCCGAGTTCGGGTCGACGATGATAGCTGAGGAGGGGGAGGCGAGGTTTCCCACTGCTGTGTAACGAAAACACGTAAACACGAAAACAGAATTAATTACCAAACAGCATTTTTTCAGATCCGCGGTCGGCTGTCCTTCGAGCGTCGACACGAGTCTTATCTTATCGGGCTTTCGCCGAGAGTATAACAGCCGCGTCCGTGTCCATATCCACGTCCGTATAGTGTGAGTAGGTATCTCACTTACATACGCACGCGACGAGTTTACTTGAATTGTGACGATGGCCGATCATCGTCCGCCAACGCGATGCCCGCATTATTCACCGCGATATGACACACGAGAGCCGAGCCTATGGATAGCTATTACAACCGGAATATATTGTTATCCGTCAATAGATTCCATTAAATGCTTGTAATAGGCCGCGGGTGATGTATCGGCACACTTATTCTAATCAAGGCTGTAATGCGGTAGGAGGTGGACGTACGACGATAAACGAGTCTTCCTCTTACGTACAACATTTGCCAGTAACGGGTACAAGTTTTCTTTCGATGAAACGTGCGTTACAGAGGCCGTCGCGGAAGTAAGTCGAAGACTTCCTAATCCCACGATCAACCTCCAGTCATTGTTCATCCCAACAACTGGGAAGAATAGGGGAGGAAAGAAAGAATCGAAGGACTGAGGTCGTCAACTAGTCCCGTTTTTCCCGTGGATCCATGATGATGATGAGGCTATGAGTAAATGCGTGTGTACATCACGGGTAAATTAACAACGTAAGATCCTTAGAAAATTATCTGGAGCACGAGCAATACGTGATATACATCATGTAGACACTTATGTCGATGTAAAGTATATATATATTATGCAGTGGACGTATGATGTACAAACTTGTGCTCACACTGATGCTGACGTACTCTTTGGCACGACGACGCGTAGGTACCTATAACGTATTGTATTGTGGGCAAACAATCGTCGTTGGATAACAACCCGCGGACTATGCCCATTTCGTTTTGTTGTCCTGGTTCTTGCTTGTACACAGTCAGCGATAACCTCGCGGGGGGCCCCGACGTGGAGCGCGAGAAGTAGAAGAAGAAGAGATCCTTGTTCCTCCAACGCGACGTGCTGGGGAGGAGATGGAGTTCAAATTGATGATGTGGAACTGAATCGTGAGATGGCATAGGTGCAGGCTGTAAGATTCCGATCACACTTTGCTGTCGTCTAATAATAGATGAATTACAGTGGAAAACATCATCTCAGATTACAGTAGCAAGTTCAAAGGAGCATCTGATACAAGACTTATTTTGTGTTTATTACAGATTTGTGTTATGGTATGTAATATACTAATATGTGTATGTATAGGATGGCATGCAGGGACCAGAAATGTTTATCAATTTCCTCGTGGTTGTTAAAGTTCATTGCATTGCTATTTAAAACTTTCAACAAAGTGACATTGGTCGTTGACAATATTGCTTGTGGAAAGTGACAGAAACAATTGTAAAGACCCCCAGGGGTCAGGGAACTTGCTCGAATCATCAGAGACAAGGATGAATCGCGCTTGGTCGATTGGTTTAAACCCTTATCGTGTATTCTTACTCTGAACTTGATTTTTTGCCTTTGCCACTCTGTGCAAACATATTACTGCAAGTATAGAGGAAAATCACGGACGAATTCTCTTGCGTAAGTTTCTTCCATCGCACGAACGGGAGTAAGTAAGGAGATCGTAGATGCGCAAAAAAGTCGGTAGTTTATGTCGATGAGAATATATGTGCGTAAACACAGTAAAAGTATAATTATATTCAACAGAGGTGTTCAAAGTTCGTTTTAACGTTCGTTTTCTCAATTCTTCAACATTCCATATTTCCAAATCGCGAATGAGTTGATTCGTGTATAAATTTTCATAAAAATCCATCTATTGCCAGCTTCACCTGTAAAATATCGGAAGTCTCAGCAAATTCAGGAAAATATTATCCTCGGTGGTTTGACGCCTGCTCAGAACGCTCGGAGTAAAGCAGTTTCAAGCGGGTATTTCGATCGATTAATGAGACCCGATGCTCGCTGCTGGTAGTCTCACTGTTACAGTATCCGCAGCGTGAATTAAACCGCACGCAACGTTGGTCTCATCGCACGTCCATGCCGTGTACATCGAATGATATCAATACCGATCCTTGACCACCTGCGAGGGCCTCAGCGATCTCTTGGTGAAAATATAAGATATGCTTCAGAAGATCGAGTTATATTAAATTATGAAAGTCATTTTCAGGATGAAAAAGATTATGGAATAGAGGCTTTCTAGCTTTATGGTGTTTTTACATTTAGGTTATTAGCCTATAAGTCTCGGACAACTGCCATCTTTTGTTAAACACCATTAGTCACTTCTACAGGATTCCGATAATAGGTAATAATTGCCGTTAAAAGATTCTATGCAGTCGGTGTTACGACGACTCTAGAAATCAGCAAATTGCCAAACTCCATGCAGGTAGAATTAGCGGAAACAATTTGGCCAAGTGTACTACAATGTGTAACGGAGCATGTCCACGTGCATGTTTACCTCGTGCTTGACCGCGCCCGAACTTACAGTAATAATTAATAACAGCGGCGTTGCAGATTATGTACCTTCAGGCGGCGTAAGAGCGTGGAAAGAGAGGAGGTAGGTTGTGGTTTCACGTTTGCGGGCCTATTTATACCTGCCTGACAGTAGATACACGGCGCTTCGTAAGCGTCGTGGCTGTTCAGCGTTATCGCGGTTAATAGCTGATCGTGAGAAATAATAAAACGCCCTGCCGGCTCCGTTATACGCCGGAACAATAGACTACCGGAGACAGGCCTCGTCGTCGGGCAGTTTCACCCGAATAGTCCAACTCCTCGCACCGTCTCTCGCACCTCCAGCGATGACGCCCCCGATCACCTGGAGCCTTGGGCTATCCGGGATACGCGACGTTGCTACCAAAGCCATCCGCGTCGTCCTCCTCGGGCAGCCTGGCGTCGGAAAGACGGGTGAGAAAGTCGTCGTCGTTGCAGCAGACGTTTCATCTCTTCCACTTTAACACCGCTGTTACATCGCTCTATTTATAACCGCATTTCGCCATGCAGTAATAATCGAATCACGACGCGCCACTTTCCACGAAAATAAATAATCAGATGAGCGAAAAGAATAAACGAGTCTAGTGTCAAGGTCTAGTCGACATTTAAACAAGCGGGCTGTGACGTCACATGACGCTGCCCAATGAGGGCAGAGAGTGTAGCAGCGGTTCTCATTACCGCTAGCCTGATTGGCTCATTTTTCAGCTCTGGCGGTAAGATTCGCAACGCGCCGATTCATCGGAGAGTATGACTGCACCACGGAGAGGATCTACAAGTTTACAGACGCGGCAACTGGGTCGTGGGAAATCGCCGATCCCTCAGGATATCCGCCAGCACCTACAGAGCCAAAACTGCGATGGGCAGACGCGATACTGATCGTCTACTCAATCAGCGATCGCGTCAGTTTTGACGAGACTTCACGGCTGAGGTGCCTTCTTCCTATGTTCTTACTTCTTTGTCCCTTTTCTGCCATTAGACATTCATCTCTGTCTTGATGTTGAATTCGATCAATACATATTACCGCGTTACCACCCTACAGATTTTTGGTAACACATGCGAGACGGGGGCGGAAGGTTCCGCCGGTGGTGTTGCTTGTCGGGAACAAATCGGATCTGGCCGCTTCTCCAGGTGAGAGGATGGTGTCCGCCTGGGAGGGTCGTCGTCGTGCGGACGACATCGAGGCCCACGGTTTCTACGAGATATCGACGAGGGAGTCCGTCGACCAGGTTCTGGAAGCCTTTTAAGATACCAAAGACTGTGCTCTATCCTCGGCATTATGTTTTTCCTCATCTCTCCAGGTCACAGTCATGTTCTCCGACGTCTCGAGGCTCGTCGCAGAGGCTGCAGCCGGCGGGTCTGTCCAGGCAAATCCTTTCCGGGTTAGAGCTTCCACTGACGGGTCCATTAACGCCCTCAGAAGACCTCCAGCACCGCCGACAGGACGGAGGCTTAGCATCTCTGCACGCGGTGCACCCCCGTAGCATATTTTTCTGCAGATACTCAAAAATTGCGAATCTTCATCATGTTTTTTAGAACCTATATGATGTATTATTGTTTTGTAAGGCATGTTATATGTGAGTGATGCGTATCCACGAAAGACAATATTTATTGTGTGTATCGTAAATAAAACATATGTTGGTTTTAAATTGAAATTGTTTCATGAAAAAATCATTTCTATCCTCCACATACAGTCTATGTATAGTATATTGAGTATGTACAGCTGTGAATAACCGCGTGGGAATTTATCGGATCATGGTTGCATGCAGAGTGTACTGTAAACATAGTGATATGCATGCAGTGATCAGCTCATCCGTAACGTGACTCGTGCAAATTTTTTTATCGTTTACAAGAAGAAGTGATGTTTCATCAGATATATTTTACGGGCTTGTTAAAATATGAGCAAACAAATTACAACAGCGAGTCACTATACCTATAGAAGTGACGAGGTAACGATCCTAAATCATCAAGACACCTTGCAAGATTTTTTCTCCACGGGGATGAATGAATGTCTGATTGCATGAATGAGTTTATTTTCGGATCCAGGATCAGTGAGATCCGACAATTACATCCGTCCCGGCGTAGTACTGCGATTAAGTGCGGGGTGATAGAAGACCCGAGTATTAAGGGATACCGACGAAATGTAATTACGTCCAGAACCTATTCGCTCTTAGGGTGAGTATCGTCATCCCCTGGGTCAGCCGGGAGGACACTCCGCGACGATTTACAGCCTCAATCGAGGGCGCAATTCGAACCGTGGTTTGTTTGCTGTTTGCGTTTCTCCCACGAGTCCAGGATACGTACGATGCCAATTTGAGAGGCACCACCTCAACCCCCGACGCTCCTGCAACCTTCCACCCCACTGATCTCACATCCGGCATCGGGGTATAAGAAGTAGAGCAAAGCCCGTCGACAGACCCTTCCACGTCGCCCCCGCAAGATGCGAGCATCCGCTCTGGCCATCGGCTGCTTGGCTCTCGAGGCCCTCGGTGCCATTGGGGCGACGGACCACCTCGTCGACCTGGAACGCGTCTTCAAGGAAAGGTAAGAACCTCCTATCTTATCTCGATTTCACTACGCGTTTTTCACAAAATTTCACCAAAATTTCATAAAACTGAACCATATAAGTGAGTTTCAAATCTCCCAGGAGGATTCGTTGAGATTGTACGGACTTTGACGGAATCTTTCCTGTATTTCGCGTTGCTTTATCAAATTGTAATCACATCAGTACGGTTAGGCCGAAAGTTCAACCCCGTCATAAGTGTCTGTAAAGAAAGAACGTTTTTTCCTCGCCTCTTGATCACGACAACATTTGTACATAATTAAATCGTAAATGTGGAATAATCTGTGACTGCACCAGGTCGAGGGCTGACTGGGAGAACGCCTGGCACCGCGAGACGCACGCAAGGTGCCGCGAAACGTTGCTGCGTCACCTCTACTGGGCTTGTGAAAAGGACATTTACGGGGTGAGCCGTCGTTCGGGTAGCCTTCAGCGACCTCCGCCACCCCCTTGGGTGTCGGGGTGGCGAGCCAAGGAGATGGTGCGGTACCGGCGCGACCTGAAGAGACGAAGTCAGACCGCTGTGGCCTCGATAACTCAGGAGTGTTGCGCCGGTCCCGGGTGTACCTGGGAGGAATACGCGGAGTACTGCCCAGCGAACAAGCGCGTCGACAAACGGACTTATCCACCCTCGGGTGAAAAGGTTCTTTAGATTCAGATCCTGGATCTCCGCGGTCTATATGATGATGGATGTGACAGATCCCGGAGCAAAATATGTGTATATATAATACTTGTTCGTTCATTTAGTTGTATGTGGGTATATTATTAAACAAAGTTGTAATTTACATTATACCTATACCGATGTAAAAAAATAATTATATAGGAGTATTGTGTACGACGTAGGTTGTTATCGTGCATGTATATTATTAAAAATTATCGTGATGCAAGTTTGAAAATTCATAAGTGGGCAACGCTCTTATCGTGTCACGTGCTTATACAACGATTAACAATTCCTTGGTTTTTACTCCCGTCCCAATAACTTATAACGCGTTATATCGTTTATCCTTGTCGCGCAACTGCTACCAGCGCTCGCGCATCTCCGTCGCGAATCGCAGATCTGCACTTTGCGATAGCGTTCGCTGCTGGCTTTCCCACTGAAATTCATACATTCAATTATATTTACGTTATACCATACTGTAAATAAAATATTCTCAATTACGAATCGTGCGCACCTCGGAGACGCGCGATGCGTTGAACGGCGGCGTTGAGAACCTTCAGTGTACGAACGAGATCGCGGTAGCTGTTGGCGCCGATTTCGTGGTCCCGGATGAGATCCCCGTTGACGGCCCGAAGCTGGGCGAGTCTGGCTTTGGCGTTCTTAGCATCACCCAAGATCCTCGCGTCTTCGGTACGGACCAAAAAGTTCCTGAGCAGCGCAGCGCCACGCGCCTCGCCAGCTCGGAGCCGGATTTCGGTTTCGCGAAGACCTAGGATTCAAATTTTACCTGGTTTTTATCCTGACTCGAACATTTTTGCACAAAGCATTGAAATTGAAACAAAGGATGGTAAAGTTCGTCACCGTTCAGGCGTTCCAAGGCCTCGGTCATCAGTTTCTCATCCTCTGGGAAATTCGCTTCCGCACTGAGCTCTCCGAGTCCAAGGTAAGATGCCAACGACTGAACGACTTCCCCTGCGAAGGTCGAGTCCTTAGTTCGAAGTCTGACCCTTCCACCGCTCGTCGCCTCCAGCTGGTGTAGTTTCCCGTCCCTCAACCCTCGCAGACAGACGTTAAGCGTTCCCGCCGTCGGCCCCACCTCCGCGACCTCCACCTCCGTCTCTTCGGGCAGAATCAGATTTTGTCCAAGCCAAATTGCCAAGCGTTGAGGTCTCTCCGCCACCTCAACAGCCACGAAAATTCTCCATAGTTAAATGCGATCTAATCATTGTGTGACGGAGGAATCAATATAAAAAAAAAAAAAAAAAAAAAAACTGCTTACCTCGATCGTCACCCCAGAATCATCAAGAGCAGCGTCTCCAACGTCGATCGGTCTCTCGATCCTTTCGTACATGCAGAATCGCGGTAGCTGCCGCGTCAGTTCGAAAACCTATAACAGTAAATCAATCCAGGAAAGAACCCACCATAGATCACTAGCCATAAACAGATAAAAAAAAAAAAAAAAACCTAAAGAATACTACCTGAAGAAGATCGGCGCCCATCGGTCCGACGCAGACTTTGACGTGGACGTCGACGGGGGTATCTTTTGGGGGTCGGAGTTCAATCTCGATCTGTCCGCAGGGTCGATTGGGGCGATCAACGAGAGTCTCACCGTCGAAGACCCCCTCGGCGAAGACGATGGTGCAGTGAACCAGGAGGCCGGGACCAGCGGCCAGTGCCATGCGGGCTGCCCCGTCCCCGCACGACACTTCCACGGCTAGTCTGGACGCGAAACTTCCTGGGTTCGCGGCTCTGTGTCTCATCTCGGCTATCAGCGCCTGTTTCTTCGCCAGCAACTCCCGCACCATGTCGCCCGGTTCCGAAGCCTCCGAAGAAGCTGCTCCTGAGCCGAAGCCCCTGACTGTTGAAACGAAGAAAATCATTACCGTTCTCAACTGCTGGAGGAAATTGTTTTCAGACATTGTTATACAACCTTCTCCGGTCGCTGAGACGACGACCAGGTCGGGTCTTCCGGTGCGGCGATAATCGGCGCGTGCGATTCCGGCTACAGCTGCGGATAGTTGAACGCGAAAGACGACCTCCCCTGTCGCCGGCACCCGGGCGTCGACCTTCCCGCTGCTCCAGCCGGTGACGAGTTCCTCTGTGCCGTCTCCGTTGACGTCGTATCCACGAATGGCCACCACTCTGTGCTTCGACTGCACGCAATGGTGTTGGAGCAGGGAATTCAGTTATGCCTTATGAAATTGCCTATTTGTGGATTCGTTTTACGGCTCCAGACCGACCTTCACACGCCAGAGACGCTGTCCCGTCTCGTAGACCCCGACGGTACCGTTTCCCACGGCGTAACCGAACTGGCAACCGGAGAGGGCAACCAGGGCCGTGACTGGCGCCGTTTCCTTAACGTCCCAGGCCACTGAGTCTCCCTTCAGGGCCCGAATCTCGAAATCAACGCTTCCGAGGATCAGCTGTAGGGTCAGCGGTGAAGTTTTAGCGTCGATTTTAAAAATGTGACTACGCCTATAAGCACGTCTTTGATATCGCGTAATTGGATTTTATACTCGCTTCGTTCGCGCCGTCGCCGTCGAAGTCGAATATCATCAAGGAAACGACGACGTCGCCGGTTACCGTCCAGAAGACCTCTGCACCCGAGGCGTCTAGGACGGTCACGGAGCAATTACCACCGATAACGGCGACGCTTCGGTCCGTCAGCCAACCCAGTTTGCCGACGGTGATGGTGTACGCGCCGTCAGACATCTGCGGTCGAAGAACCCCGCGAGTTATTTCAGAATTCTTCGAAAATACTTGCTCTAATTGACTGTGTAATAGTAGGCTCACCTCCTTGTAAAACACGTCGGCGTTATCCTCGACGTTGTATACGAGAAGGTGAGTCGCGGTACCGATCATTAGAACATCTCTCTCGTCTTCGCCTAACCGCCCGGCGTACAGAGAAGTCACCTTAAAAAGTAAGGAATTTACTCATTATTGCTCATCATAAAGGTATTGACTTGCTCGTAATGGATAATGAAGAGTGTAATAATTTTCACTTACAAAACTATTCAATAGAATGAATATTTTTTAGTTTTTTGAGTAGTCTTTTGAAAATGGAACTGACCGACCCCTGATCAATGATTTATAATAATATCGTTCTATAATTTAATTACGAAATATGGACGAACGAAGGTAGCTAATATTTTCAAGTTCATAGAATACATTCGCAATCGGATTTCCAAAATTTTACCAGAAACTGCAACACCCACCTGTTTGCCGATTCGCAATTCGGCAAGTTCGCCGGTCCAGGCGAGTCTTCCGGTTCCAGTATCATCAGTGGGATCCGGAAGCGGGCGACGATGGGGGCTGTGGACGAGAACGTTGCCCCCGGAAGTAGCGACCACAATGCACGCGTGAGAACCGTCGAATTTCCCGCATGTGACAAGGCCCAATTCCACTTTTCGCTCAAGCTGGAGAGAAAACGTTGCCATTTCGAGTCGCGTAGCGCCGTACACAACAAACAAACGCAAAGTTTGCCCCGAGGAAGCCGAGGTACTAATGGCTCACCTGCGAGGCACTCGGGCGTTTTATTGATTATCTGAATTATGCAAACACGCATCGGGAGTCTGGCGTTGAGCTGGCCACGTTACTCATGTCGTCGCTTCACGAGACCGCATTTGAAAAAGTCAGTTTGAAAATTCAATTAAAACTTAACTAACCAGATCCAAGGAAAACTCTTAGATACGCAGGGTTCATTTGCTATAAAATATGAACAATTTTCATAGAGAATCGAGGAAAGGCAGGGTGACGATGTTTTTCGTGTATTTATTTTTTCACGCATAGTTTGAGACCCGTTACAGAAAAACGAGTAGAATAAAGTAGGAGCGACAGAGTAATAGGGAATAAATAACTATGAGCATGAAATTTTTTGTACGCTGGACGTTGGTTGTTCAAGCCTTGTCGCGTTATCTCTGAGCCCCACCTCCTCCGCCACCGGCGCCGCCAGCTTCAGGGTTTGTCGCCGACGAGAGTAGAACGAATATGACGGCAGGTACTATGTACATCCACTGAAATTCATATAAAAAGAAAAACTATATATACGGACGAAACTTGCTGTGCGACAGTTATACACAGATGTTGTGTTAAATTACGCTCGAGACAAATAAAATGCATCAAATATTCGTGTCAGGGCTAACGGGCCGGTACTGATGCGGCTCGTCGATTCTCGTAAACATTTCCAAGGCTGACCGATATCGTCCGCGACTTGTTGTTTGCCACGCGAGCAGTTTCACGTCGTTTTTCCTAGCAATTCGGAACGGAAAAGCAAATCGCCATTGCGTCAGCGATCGAGTGCTCTTACATATTTTGCCAGGAAAGATCGATTGTCCTTGGTTTCCCCCCTTTCTCTGGCCTCCCTCTCTCGTTCCATCTTCTGTATGTACGTCGCCGTGTCTGGAACTGGACCTGCCTCAGGGTACTTGACTTGGACCTCGGTTGTCCACATCTGAGTAGACGGAAGTTCCCGGGAACACGGACCGTACGAAGATAGGCTCACCGCAACCGGCTCCGCTGCACCGTCCAACCATACAGTCAAGAAATCTTCAAGATTGGAGCCGAGTATGAGGCACTAAAAATAGTGAATTCTGATTGAATAAGAAAAGAATCAGCGGTCCCAGTTACATTAAATTTTCTTATCAAAGAGAAATTCGTATCATACTATGCAACACCGAATAACAAATATTATGTACGAAATTAATGCGTCACATCGGAATACCGATAATCTTTGCCAAAATGTAGTAAACATGATCCAAAAAAAAAAGTGGTTTATATTTCAGTATCACAAATCGAACTTACTATCTGGTCAAAGTTTTTCCAGGTTGAATATGTATATAGTAACGGAAATATCTTCAATTTTGTTTAAGACTTTGTTGAAAAAGTTGTCAGAATAATTTGTGTAATCTGATCGGTAATCCAATTAAAGTGAACCACATTGGAGAACGTGAAGCCTAGTTTTCCTTTACGATAAGGAATTGATAAAGCTGTTATACCAGAAAATCGAACAGAACCGACTAAAAGAGATTTCTCAATAAGTAGTTCCCGTAAGAAATCTTTCCAAATACTCGGTAAAATTTGTGATGCAAAACCACAAAATAAATCATAAACAGACCAATTAATTATCTACAAGACTTAAATAATATTAGTTGCCAATCAAGTCTTGCAACACAAATCTTATCGTAATCTATTACCGCCGGGACAGAAGTAAAGAAGGTTGTTTCCGTGCCAGATGAACCACGGACAGATGCCTTCAGTCGATACTCTCTGTCGTCTTGAGCCAATTTCTGCAGCTGGTCAAGTTCGCTAGATTTAAGACCGGCTTGTGCTATCGATGAAGCTCCGCTACGAACGCTGGTCACAGTTATGTTGCCACGTTCAATAAAATTCGGCACTGGTCCCTTATTCAAGGCATGCCATACCCTTAAACGGAGCCAACCGTCGTAGTCTAATTCGCTCTGAAAAAATCGAAGAACAGGTGTTAATAATTTCCGAACATAACTTACAGAGAAGGGTTAATAATTGGAGCCAAAGATTGAAATTACCAGTCAGCAATGAAGAAAAATACAGAAAAAAGATACGAAGAGTTAGGTTAGGGCGACGGTAATGGAACGAATCGCTCAACATTGAGTAATAAGTACTAACCCCAACAGCGGAGAGAATAACCGCGAGTAATACGGGTATCCAGGTGTAGAGTGAATTCATTTTGTGGCCAATCTATGCAACGATAATTAATTGCGGGATCGACTGTTACTTGACAGGTTAATGCCGCTGTACCATAATCTGTGTACAACGTGAATCTGTCGGCTTTTGAACCAGCGCAGTCCAATAAAGTGGATCAATTTTTGTTTCGAATTTCTTTTAAGTCATTCCTGATTAATTGGAATGAAATAGGTAGTCCCACTTGTAAAGGAATTGGCACGATTATTAGGCAGAAATTAATTGAATGGCACGAATTTTCATGGGCAGAAATTGAACTGACGTAATGGAATGCCAATGATAGCATTGGCTCTTCAATTCCATCCGACCAATCTAATCGCCTCACGCAACTTTTCAATTCGACGACTATGCGAAGCACTTTATTCACGCGGAGTAGTTTCAGTCGGTAAGAAAGAAAGCATCGATTCAAGTTGCAAGCATGGTCTGTTGCTGCAGCATGCACGCAGCATGCTTCAATGGAGGATTGGAGGAAAGCGTTTTTGGTCAAAGAAAATTGAAAGAATATTCTAGATCAGGAATTCGATTTTTGAATGATTTCAAATGGGGTAAGGCAAGTGATTTTATAATGTATGTTTATTCGTTTAATTACTGTTATATGAAACAGGGTTTCATTCACTTTTCAGGTTTTCATCTGCTGAAATGAACGATGTCTGCACAACTATGCCTTTAGAAAATACACCCAATTCGGAGCAAAGTGTCATGCCCCTGAATGGGAATGAAGAAAGTGATTCTTTAGAACCTGCGAAATGCCACAAATGCAATCATTCTGGTTGTGGCGCTACTTTTTTACGTCCTTCACGACTAGCCAGACATCTTAGGCAGCACACCGGTGAAGTATGTTGTTTCTTAGTTTCTTATAATCATCTAAACGCATCACGATTGGAACTATATCTCAATAGTTCATGCTTCATTTTTTCAGAGGCCTTTCAAGTGCGATTATGATGGCTGCGACAAGGCATACACAAATAAATCACACCTTGTACGCCACAGCCAAACTCACAGCATGGTTAAGCAGTCATTTCAGTAAGTATTATTGCCACGGAGCGGAAGATTTTGTGCCAGAATACATGTAGTTTGATTCTATCTCAGATTTTGACAAGATTTTTCCTTTTTTCAGATGCTCTAAGTGTTCTTTGATCCTCAGTAATCGTCAGAATTTAAAACGGCACTACGATCGTGTTCATACAGAGAATAGCAGATTTTTCTGCAAAGAATGTGGGATAAATTTTCTCAAGGAACAAAAGTATAAAGAACATGAGGCTTCGCATAGCGGTGTTGCATTGTACAAATGCAAAGTATGCTTTAAGGAATATGTAGCATTGAAAACCTTGAAAAAGCATGAAATGACGCATAAGAGTAAGAAGCAATATTCATGTCCAGTTTCTGGTTGCTCGGAAGTATTTGAAAAATGGTCTTTACTTTGCACACATAAAAAAACCTTGCACACAAGTGGTAAGAAATGAATTTTCACATATATTAGCTTTCATTTTAAGTTTTAGGGCGATATGCTTATTAAATTCTTGATTGTTTCTTTACAGAATACAAATGCAATGATTGTGGAAAAGTGTTTTTGAACAAGACTCAATTAAAATCGCACTCGGTCCTCCATCACGATGATCGGACGGTTGTACCATGTCCGTACGATAAGTGTCCTCGGTTTTATTTCTTCCAACGTAATCTGAATCATCACATTCGCACTAATCATCTGGGCAAAAAATATCACTGCGATATTTGTGACACAAGGTTTTCAAGCAAGCAGAAGATCGCGGAGCACATGACTAAAATTCATCTATCGAAAAAGAAGAAGAGAAAAAAGGCAATCACTAAATCAGAGCGAAAAAAGCGAAAGGATGCTGGGGTGGCTAAAAAGAGTATGCTGGCCAAATTAACCGGATTAGATTTACCCCACGCTATCGAGAAAGAGCTCTTGAACAGAAAAACCAGGATTCAAGTAACCGAGGAGGATTCTGTCCAGCATCAAGAGAATCGAATTGAAACTGTTCAGGGGATGGGAGAAACGATTCAAATGTCGACAAACGAATGTAAAATGGTAACAAATGGTTTATCGCAAAGTGCAAGTACAGAGACAGAAAGTAAAACTGAAACAAGAAGAATGAATACTGATACCGTTCATAAAGACCAGCTTGAAATCTCCTAAAGTATTAGTGAACTAGTTGATTGCGATTCGGAAACCTAATGTAAAAATCGCAAAAAAAATAAATAAATAAAACAAAAATCAATTTATATACATTTTTGTATCTTATTACCATTTTAAAAGCTTATAAATTTGATTCTCCCGCCCCGGCGCTCGTGTAGCAGACGACTTAACCTCTCTCTATTGATGATTGGTTTCTTAGAATCTCCCACCCAGCTGATCAACGATCCCCGCAAATGTGAATTCAGCATTCACAGTAAGCATAATTCATACGATTCGTACATACCACGGACGTAAAAATCTAGCTTTTGAATCAGCGAAGATCGACGAACACCTGGATTCTTGAGAGAAATACCTAAAAGTAAATAAGTAATAATACAAGTGTTAATCAAACCAAGTTCGAAAAATTTGACAGGAAAGGTGAGGTGATCAAAATAACCGCAACAAGGTTGTATCACTGTGCAAAAAACGCGGGCTTCATCAGTCATAATATTACGTTCAAGTACCAACAACATAAATGAATGAAATTGAATAATTCAACATCCGCTTTTAAATTTTCATCCATCAAACACGTTCCAAACACTTAAAGTTAAATTTATTCTCAACACGTCGAATCGCTTCCATACGTCATCATGTTCAGAGTATTCAAAACTTGTCATTTATTCAAACAGAACAAAATATTCACAAGGAGGATGGCTGCTGTAAATCTAAAATCTTTGAGTGAGGACAAAATTTACGAATTTTTGAACTCGTTTGATACAGTATTGACGGACTGTGACGGTAAGTATAAAATATAAGATTTGAAATGTTATTACACCCATAATTTTTTTTTGTACAATAGCTTACAATTAGACCGTTTATTGATTCACGCTAATCTCTTATTTCAATACCGATTCTCAATTAGAGAACAAAAGAATATCAAATAGAACGACAAACAAATTTTTAATTTCAATATCTTTACGACAATAAAATTTCAATGAAATATTTTCAATTAGGTGTATTATGGATGGATATGACACCGATCGAGAATTCTCCCGAAGTGATGAACAAGTTTCACGATCACGGCAGGCAGACTTTCTACATAACGAATAACAGCACAAAAACTAGAGAAGAATTCCTCGCCAAATGTAGCAAGCTAAATTTCCATGCTACTAAGAACAATATTTTATGCACATCTTATTTGGCTGCCTGTTATCTTCAGGATTTAGGATTCAAAAAGAAAGTTTACGTCGTTGGCTCTGAAGGTAAAAATATTAAGATACCGAAGAAGTAAAAAATTCTATGACCTTGTCTTAAGAAACGGCACGATAATTGTATTGTTTATAATTTTTGGTAAATACTATTTCTTTAGATCTTATTCCCATATTCCAAGCGTTTTCACCGGATTTTTATATCTTTGAATCACAATTTCTACTACAGAAATAAAATTTTCTTCATACTCCAAAAGTTTATCAACACCTTTGACGATATTACAATAATGTTTAATCAAATTCTGCGTGAGATAAGAGTTTCTTTAATCAACAGTTGTTCAACAGGTGTAAGCAAGGAGCTCGAGCAAGTGGGAATTGATCATTGCGGAGTTGGACCAGACACGATCAAACCAGGAGTACCGTACAAAACGTTTGAGAGGGACCCGGATGTCGGGGCAGTTATTGTTGGTTTTGACGAGCATTTTAGCTACCCGAAACTCCTAAAAGCTGCGTCGTACCTCAGTGACGAAAACGTACACTTTGTAGGGACTAATACTGACGAACGGTTTCCAATGGATGGCAACATCGTTGTACCAGGTTGGAGATAACAATTTCACCAATTCTTTTAATTTAGCTAATCGGATGTTGCATAATTGGGAAATCACTTATGTATTAGAGCATGAAAACAACATACTTAAAGTCACATAAAATAGTCTAGTGAAGATAGCGGCGTATTTACTATTTGACTTTGGCCATAAAATGAGAAACCGGATTTACGATTGAGTAATATACCATAAAGCTAACAGTATTTTTATCTCACAGGTACCGGGAGTTTAGTCAGATGCGTGGAGACATGTGCAGAGAGAAAAGCAGTAATCGTAGGGAAGCCAGATACTTACATATCCAAGGCTATAATAAAACGTTTCAATATCAATCCAAAACGCACATTGATGATCGGCGATCGTTGCAACACTGACATTTTACTTGGGACTAGATGTGGTTTCCAAACTCTTTTAGTATTGTCTGGAGTGACTTCTTTAACAGAAGTCAATACTTGGAAACAATCCAATTCTCAAGACGAGTTGGACTTGCTCCCAGATTATTATGTAGATAAATTAGGCGATTTACTACCGTATTTAGAAAAATTTAAACCTACCAACGCAAGTGCGTAAAATGTAGTGTACCAATTTGTACATACCTATATTGCAACCTATCATATTATTTATACGTTAATATATATATAACTGTAATAGATAAAAAATGTACAGAACACCTAATGAACTTGCCAAGGATTTTCAATCTTAGTTTTTACAGTTAATTCAGTACTTCGTTCGGTCATTTCGTACACATGAAAGTCAATTCACGGAGAAACTAGCAAAAATTTTTATGCTGTGATTTATACAAACAGTAGCTCGCATTGTAAAAGGATATAAAAGAACGTGTTCCAAATTGCATAGTAATTCCAAGCACAATGCCTTTTGCAATATTTATTTATAAGCTGTTCACTAACTTGTGTTGAGATGATAATAAATAAAAATTACCAAATAGCTGTATTTATGCGTGTGCATTTGTTTACAAAAGATAATGACTACCTGTCAATTAAGTACAATGCTTAAGTTCTTTTCGAAATCATTGAGAGTTTCTATGGCGCATATGCTTGGTAAACTTTCAGACACCGGCTTTGAGCAGTGTCAAATTGTTTCGTTCGAAACTTTGTAATGATTTATACTTTCTAATAATGTTTCCATAAAATTGAAATGTGATTAACAATACCGATTTTCTATCATGTGTTAATTTGCCTTAGCCAACAAGGAAAACTATGAACGCTTTGCTACTCAAAGATCTAATAATAGCTTGTTAGCGGTCACTTATTCTCTGTCCTATATTCGAATAGACAGCAAATTATGTAATCAAAGCCACGTGGTAATCAAAACGATTCATATTGCCTTAGGACTTATCTCCTAAACGTTAGTAGCATTGTGATGTAATTAGACTTCTGCTAATCCGTCCATAATTGTGCCGATACGTCCCGATATCACAGAATACGAGTTTCTATTCACAGGCAATCACACAATGGCTGCGAGTAATCTTAAATCGTTGTCTGAAGAGGAGTTAAAGAGATTTGTAAACTCGTTTGACGTCGTTTTGTCGGACTGTGATGGTGCGTGCGATACTTCATATAGTTTATATAAGGAACGAAAAGTTACCTGTCTTTGTTGTGTAAATTCCAGGTGTCTTGTGGGTGGAGAATGAGCCAATACCTGGGTCTCCGGAAGTTGTAAGAAGACTAAAATTAATTGGCAAAAAGTTCTTCTATGTGACTAATAACAACACAAAAACCAGAGCAGAGTTTCTTGAAAAATGTGAAAAACTGCAGTATCAGGCGAAACTGGTAAGTTGACGCTAATAACAAGCTATCCTAAAACCAAAAATTTGTATAATTGCAAAGGCCTTTGGACTTTGGATATTCATATAAATTGGCTGACAGGAAGAAATGATGTGCACTTCGTACTTGGTAGCAGCGTACTTGAAAGAAAAAAAATTTAATAAGAAGGTGTATATCGTTGGTAAAGAAGCCATAGGAAAAGAACTGAATGCTGTGGGCATCGAGTATATTGGATTGGGGGTAAATATCTCGTTCTACAATTCTCCTTGTGATCTGCCACGTTACGTGGAGTATCATATATAATCGTACCAATTTTTCAGCCTGATCCACTGGTCGGTGACTCGTTGGGAATGATTGAGAACTTTAATCCAGATCCTGATGTTGGAGCGGTGGTAGTTGGTTTCGATGACCAAATAAGTTATCCAAAAATAGCTAAAGCAGCAACCTATGTCCAGAATCCAGATGTACATTTCATTGGTACAAATTGTGACAACCAAAGACCGTCACCAAACTCAAACATTTTTCCAGGTGACATATGTACTTCTAAGCGAAGTGGCTTATTTTTCAATGTAATTATTAACGTGCCAAATATGTGCATAAGGTTTTTTTTATTCTGCTTATGAATGGTAATTCAATGTTTCAGGGTCGGGTTGTATGCTGAGAGTAATTGAGGCAGCGGCGAACAGAAAAGCTGTTCTGCTTGGCAAACCGGAGCCCTACATAAGCCAGACGATCATTTCCAAGTACGGCTTGAATCCAGAAAGAACTTTAATGATTGGCGATAAGTATGTAGACAGCCTGGTGGGCAGTGACGGATAACTGACGTTCACCTGAATAATCGATTGTGTTAATTGTTTATTTCAGAGGGGACACAGACATCTTATTAGGAAAACGGTGTGGATTTAAAACACTTTTGGTTTTATCAGGTGTAACGAGTCTAAAAGATTTAGAGAAGTGGAAAAGATCCGAGGACAAAGAGGAACGTGACTTAGTTCCAGATTACTACACGGATAAACTTTCCGATTTATTACCGATGCTTTCCAATTCATAGGGGAAATAGAATTATGGGTACCTGACCTAGTATTAAGCTTTTTATTAGAATGCCTAATACATTGGATAATCTCAAAATGTAACAGACGATAGAAAATTTAAAAAAATGTTGAATCTAGTAGATGAATAGAAATTTGCACAACGCTTTATTCTTCGAGCTTGTAATTTACATGTAAGCACAAAGAATGAAAGTAAAGTTCAAGTGTATCAAAAGATTCCGTACTTTGAGGAAAAAATTATTTCCAATATTTTCCAATATAAATGATGACCGGAGTTGTTTATAGCAAAGTGATCGAAGCGTTGAAACAGCCGTTTGACTTGGAGTTTCTGTATATATATTTCTGTATATATCGAAGTATTTAAGAGTTTAATTAATAGAAAATAAATAAAAATCTAAAAAGTGCTGCGTTAGCAGAGTCCTGAGGTCAACACTTCACTGCGCCCTCAAATCGAATTTAATCTACAATCAAAGAGTAAATGAATTTGTATGTCGCAGAGTAGTAGGTGTAATTGAATAGATAATAATCAACAAAAACGAAGGTTTTACAGATTTAACTTAATTCACAATATTACGAGAATTGATTCAATGTGCCAATCGAACGATCAAGCAATTTATCGGTTGCTCTCCTAATTAATAAATTCTCTAAATGAATTTACTTAACTATTGCTACATTTACATAATCTACTCTTATCTCTCTTATTAGATTGCAAACAAAATTGTAATTAATAAAGATTATTATTATTATCGAAACTCTATATAATACAACGGAATTTATTTGATCAGC
This sequence comes from Diprion similis, assembly GCF_021155765.1. Classification (NCBI taxonomy): domain Eukaryota; kingdom Metazoa; phylum Arthropoda; class Insecta; order Hymenoptera; family Diprionidae; genus Diprion; species Diprion similis. Next base: position 2,634,776 of record NC_060115.1, read on the forward strand.
CTTTCATAATTCTGGGAAACTGCCGATAACGTTATTCTTATATGATTGCGATTTTCAATAGTATGAGAATTCGGATATGCCAGATGCTTTGCCTTCAGTCTAATTCCTCAGCCAGCCACCCTTAAATTTTTCGGTTACATAAATAAGGGTTGCCTTAGTTCCTTAATTCCCGCGTTATCTGTCTGTCGGTTGGGTGTGTACTTGTTGGTACTTTGTGTCTCGTTGGCGAGGCGTTGAGTCGGTCAAGTTGTCGACGTCGTCCGTATCGCGAATCGTGTTCGGTCGTATGTACGATATGAAATGATTTTATCAAACCACCAAATGAGATAAAGACGGCCTGCGACGCTGTCAAAGGCGCGTGTATGTATTTGCTGATCAGTTAGACGTATTAGTCGTTGTTTCACTTGTCCTTGACTTAGAAGGTCTGCGTCTACAGGTTTACTATTAGATTAATTAATGTTATTACTAGCGAAGTTTGTAAAATTAACTGTTCCGGAATTTTATATTATACATATATATATGTATATTAGGGTGGCGCAAAAAAACCGACCATTTTTTTTTTTTTTTGAGTGCTTTCAATTTTCTCACACAAGCTTCTCCTCTTTTGTCTATGAAGTTTGACTCTACTCTGGCAACGTGGGACTCTTTCAGAGCCCAGTCGAAATTGCAGTTCCATATTTTTGCAAAATTGACTTTTAAGCAAAGCGTATGGGACTTAATTGGCTCCCTACCCCAAAAAAAGAGTTATCGGTAATTAGCTTTCCGCATGCCAGCCGATATCAAGATTCAAAAGTCAGTTCACAAGAACGTTTTTTCAACATTACTGTTAAAATTCCGAATCATAAAAAAATAAATAAATTAATAAAATTGTGTCAGACCTTTTACATTGTCGATATAAGTTTCTAAAGCCCTTAAGAAAGTGAAGGTGAATTTTGTTCATATTTTTAATAGAATTATAAAGGTTTAAAAGCCGTGACTGGCCTTGAAAGAGCCAGGTTGCCCACGGAGGACGTGAAATTACATCATACTGACCTTCCTGATAACCAACGTATATTAAGAAAGTCGCTCAATGATGTAATGCATGTATGATACCCGAAAACATTAAGTATCAAAGTCAAAATAAGAGCGAAACTTGCCTTTTCTTGCTGTAGAAATGGCCGGAGTGAATTTGAAGACTCTGAAGAGACATGAAATCGAGAATATTTTACAAGGAATCGACACCATTCTCTCTGACTGCGACGGTGAGTCAATTTTTCGTGTACCTAGTGCAATTACGTTACGCTTTCAACTACTTGTTACCACTCTGGAATGGCAAAAATTTTTTAGAAATATGATGATTCAAAAATTGAAAAAAACTTCCAGGTGTCTTATGGTTTGATGCTAACGTAACCAAAGATCATCCGATGGCTATAAAGAATGTCCCAGAAACGGTTATCAAGTTGAAACAATCTGGGAAACGATTTTTTTACGTTACCAACAATCCAAAAGAAAGCCGGCAGGGATTCATTGCGGTATCGAAAAGGATGGGCTACGATCCAAAGCCTCAAGAAATAATTACAGCTGCTTACCTAGTCGCAAAATACCTTCAAAATGTGAAGTTCAATAAAAAAGTATACGTCATTGGAGGCGATGGAATCGGTGAGGAATTAGATTTGGTTGGAATTCGGCACACAGGAATAGGTGTAAGTGATATTTTTTTTCTCTTCTTTTATCTTCCACAAAGCCATGCTTAATTAGTTCTAAAACTCAAATCTCTCTCTCCCTCTCTGTTGCCTCGACCTTTTCATCAAAAGAAAATGCAGTAATTAGGGTTTGTGCATTTTCAGCCGGATATTTTGGAGCCAGATCTAAACACTTTTCTCCACTCTTTTGTGCCCGATCCAGAAGTGGGAGCAGTGGTTGTCAGTTTTGACGAACACATAAGTTATCCAAAGCTCGTAAAAGCGGCGAAATATCTTAGCGATCCAAGCGTACTTTTCCTTGCCACAAGTGTGGACCTCCGAATTCCAGTAGCCACTGGAGTCGTACCAGGTCCTGGTGCCCTCATTAAATATATAGAGGCATGCTCCGGGCGAAAAGCTACTGTTCTGGGGAAGCCTGAGCCATTCATCAGAAAAGTGGTCGTCGACACCTTCAACGTGACACCTGAGACGACATTGTTCATTGGCGATAAGTAAGTATATGGATATAAATAAGACACTTGCGATTCTCTAGCGATTTTCATATCCATTTCAGAACTTTTTATGGTGCTGCGTTCTTTGTGTGGAAAAATTTGTTACATATCTTTCGACTTTTTACAGCGCTCATACCGATGTCCTCACAGGAAAGCGTTGCGGCACGAAAACTCTACTCGTCTTATCTGGAATATCTAAAAGTGACGACATCAAAGTCTGGACTGAAAGTGATAATATGGAAACGAAGGACTTGATTCCTGACTATTATACAGATTCCTTAGCCGATCTTCTTCCGTATCTGTAATGTAAAAATTTGGATTAGATTCTATTGGGAAATGACTTGAAATTAGAAAAAAAAAAAATGGGCTCTTTGGAGAATAATAAAGGGTAAAAAAGTAATGAAACTGTCTATATTAAAAAATTATATCCAACCACAAATTTAAACTGGTATATGAAAAAACTATTACATGGGTCTCAGTCCATAAAATATTACACAGGGAGTGCAAACACTTCCATTGTAAAGCAACACCGCTTATTTTTCGAATATCGCACAATTTCATTGAAGCGATTTATTATTAATAATATTGCCCGTTCCTTTTTACATTCACTTGTATGACATAGATTTTTGGGTAGACGTAATTATTTAGTACTTAAGTAAACAGTATACATGCAAGTTTCATTCAAAAACAATTCCGTCCGCACCAGATGTGAAAGTAAGAAGAGTAAATGGCTTTTCCAGTATCTTCTCTCACGGAAAACTCCAAAAACAAACAAATAAACGAGAGGACCAAAACTTTTTCTCTTTATATGTATACCTATTCACTTTAGGGAGATTAGTTTTTTGTATGCTTGAACCGTGAATGCATTAGATTCAATTTAGAATCAATTTGAATAAAGTTGTATTATGGAAAAATAATTCGATAACAAGTAATAAATTTTTTCACACATAACGTTCAACAATCGGGTGGATTAAATCAGCTTCTTCTTTACTATTACATTGACTACTACGTCATAAGCGCGCATGAACACGGCCAAATAGTTGGCCATTAACGTGGCTATACATAGTGTAAAACATTTTTATTTTACAATTTAAAAACCATGTATTATAATTTGTAGGTATACGTATATACATGTCGTAATATTTTAAATGAGGTTGTACATTGGTCGGCTATGTAGACGGAATGTATTTACTATCTACAGACCTGAATAATACAGTGTGTCAAGTTTAATTTCTCTATTAAAAACGCACTAAGTTTTTGCCATCGAACCATCGCGCATTCTTCAAATCCACCTTCCTCCTCATCTATTTTTCTCTTAGAGGGAATATTTTATACGTTAACGATAGAGCGGACAAATACAGACGCGCCAAATGGTTATTGATGATAATTGTCGGCAGCCTTTGGATCTGCGATCGGATCTATTTCCAAATTAGTAGCGCATGCGCGATCCGTCGTTTCGTCTCACTGAAACTTTCCAGCACCTGAATTTTTGTGCTCAAGTTTTCCCGTTTCTCACACTTTATATACAACAAATAAATTTTTCCTCTACGTACATACATACATACATACATACATACATGTATAATATATATATTAGGGTGGCGCAAAAAAACCGACAATTTTTTTTCTCTGAGTCTCGTGTGACAAAATGTTAGTTTCTGATGTTTTAAGAGCCCGCTTCAAAGGACAGTTCAAAAAAAAAAAATTTAAGAGGTCGCTCCAAATTTTAAAAAATGTCAAAAATCGTCAAAAAATAAAATAAAAAAAATTATATTTTCAGTATTTTGTTTGATTTTTAATTCATGTCGTGGTTTATTGTTATCGATTCTTTCTTACTAAATTAAAGAAAAAAATTTATGAAATTTTGATATTTATATTAAAAGGTCGCTCGAAAAGATCTAAAGAAATGCACCAAGAAATTGAAAAAAAATTATGAGCGACCTTTCAAAATTCAAATTTTGAACTGAAACTTTCGGAAACTAATTTTTTTTTTGTCTATAAAATTATACCGTAACGAGAAAATAAAAAAAAAAAAAAAATCGATTTTTGACGATTTCTGACGTTTTAAAAAATGTGGAGCGACCTCTTAAAATTTTTTTTTTTGAACTGTCCTTTGGAGTGCGCTCTTAAAACATTAAAAACTAACATTCTGTCACACGAGACTCAAAAAAAAAAAGAAATAGTCGGTTTTTTTGCGCCACCCTAATATATATTATATTATATATATATATATATATATCTAAACGATCATTAACGGTTGATGTAAAAAAAAGAAAAAATCTTTTTTACGCAGCTGGTGAATTTGTATTGTAATAAGAAATGCGCTCGCTCCTGGCGAGGTACGCCCACCAGTAAAAAACGTTGATAGCTAAAAACAACAAGGGAAAAACAACCCTGCTAGCCCTGTCTATCTTCGAAACCGAATTGTATCTCGGCGTTCTTTTCCGTCGTTTTCTCGTCGATATCCTACGAGGAGGCTCCGGGACCGGAGGTGGCGGACTGCAGGGCAGGCAAGTCAACTGCCACTGTCCGCTCGAACGGCGTCGCATTTCCGGAAACGGGATTTCGGAAAGCGGTATCACTTCCACGATCCGTTCTCGACTCGCAGGACACCCTCGACTCCCTCGTCTGCGTGAATTTGATGCACTCGACGATTTCCGCCGCTCCTGATAGGGGTTGGTAAAAAATAACTTTTACAGATTTTTTAAAATGATTCCCGACCACTCCTCGTCCATGTGAATTTCCTTAGCTGAATTCTCGGTTTGTTGGCTTCGATGTGGTTATAAAAATTGGATTGAAAATTTTTGGTAGTTGGTAAAGGATAAAGACAAGTTATAACGTTGATGTTGTGATATAGTAGAAAAAATTATACACCAACCTCGTGTCGTTGACTCGACCTCGTCCAATCATCCTTATCGCTATCGCTGTCGCTATCCATGTCGCTGAAATCCGAGCTGAAGTAACACTCGCCCGATCCGTATTTGGTGAAATAGTGAACAACAGCGAATTGTATAATCGTAGCAAATATGAAGGCGAATGAGAGAAACACAAAGAAATCCAACGCAGTGGGATAAGGAACTTTTGGGAGATCGGTCCGCGCCTCCAATCCCAAGAAAGTCATCGTCAGCACCGTCGTAATGCCTGTACAAAAACCGGTTTAAATCAATGAATCGAAAATGTTTCAGTTAAAAAGATTTCACCAAAAATCTCTAGTATAACTATTGTACACCAGTGCTGTATTTCAACTGTTGCCACACAAAAATCTCCTCAACAATCTACGTAAGTTGATCGATTGTGAGCACTGATTACCAAGGGAAACTCTGTCAGCGGTTGCCTCGCGATTTAGCCAAAAAGAAACCCAAGAAAGTACAACAAGGAGGATGCAGGGTCCGTAAACTTGGATCAAAAAATTTCCCATGTGTCTCTGAAGATGGAAGGATACCATCAAGATCGAATACTCTCCTAAAACAGAAGAACACACAGTTACAATCGCTGATGATCAGTGAAAATATTTGCACTTAAAATTTTTCCATCGCTTCAGATCAGCTGAATTCAAACAAAAAAATCATACAAGATATTTTTATCTCAATATTATCTGTTCTTCAAGTTCAGTCTTTTTCTTTTTTGCGTTGGGTTAGAAAAGAGTTGATCCGAAGTCCCTGCAAAGTTTTTCTCGAGGCTTTTCCTTTAAAATTGCCGTTCCTCGTGTATCTTTGCAGTTGGTAGCATCACCGTTGGGGAATTCCCTCGCAGATTTAACTCCCCCGTGAATATCAGATTGCTGTACACGTCCATATAAGGTGTATACATACATACATACATACATACATACACATATGCATATACCTACGTACGAGTCCTTCGCATAGCACGGCGGTAGAAAAAAAAAGAAAAAAAAAAAAATTGCCGTTGACTAAATTACCCTGGAAGCGGTGTATGTACCCTGCTTTGGAGACCCAACCAGCTTCCTCTGCCTCTCGTTCAATATATACTCACGAACCGGATATTAGATCCTGGACAACTTACTCCTCCACCCAGACAGGACCTGCAAGTCCTCTTTGCGCTAAATGTCATATTGCCACACGGTGTTTCTCAATAAGTTGTATATAAATGTACTGCAGCAGCAGCAGAGAGGAAGAGGTACCAACGAACATACATACCTGCGAATGCAGATATTCCCTTCATCCGAGTTGGCAATTTGACCCCGCTTAAAGCGCAGACGTTTAATTACGCTGGTATTAAACATGGCGTGACAAAGAAATGCATATGATAAAGGTGTAAAATGTATAAATAATGTTTTTCTCCATCTATGCTTACTGTGGGTCATTGATGGTGCGGCTGAATGGTTGGCGGTTGGATTAGCGACGAGGTCGAACTGGGAAAGTTTCATATCCTCGGCAATGGCGACTTGTCGAGCCTTGTTCCACTTGTAAATCACGTCTTCGCTCGTGTAACCAACTGTAAACGAAGAGAATCAGGACTTCGTTGCTTCGGTGAAGGGGTGTAAGTAATTAGTTACTTCCTATGTGAACCGTGGAAAACGCGTAGCTATACCGAAACATCCTAGAGTATAGTTACACTCGACGTTGTAATTAAGTCCGGAAGTTACCCGGGGGTTGCCTGCCCTGTAAATCCTCGAGCTATTTGTACATCAAACTAGAAATACGATACCTGCTACACAGTGAAGTCGTAGCAAGAACCTGAGGATCCCTCAGGATGTAAATACGGGGAATAGAAAACAAATCGTGGAATGTAAATTGATTCTTCGATGTCTTTTTTCTTCAACTTCTCGATCTCAATACAAAAATTATCAAATTTCTCTTAAACCAATGAATTCGAGCTTTTTCTGTCTACCCAAGTGAAGCCATGAAGCCTCCATAAATTTCTGTATTAATTCCTGTCCAATAACCAAAAAAAGAAAAAATACAAATCCACGACAACTTACAGCTGCCAAATTTCAGGGGACACCTTTGTATATCCATGGGAAAGTCCTCGAGGTTCATCGGACAGCCAGCCTTTATCGTCAACCTGAAACAGTATGAATGGAAAGATAGAGAATGAAAAGTGAGGAAAAAAAAGAGATTGCCGCTGATAGGACATGGGATCGGATATTGCGGAGTGGCAAATGGCGCGATTGACGCCGCAGGCGAAGAAGGAAGGAGTAACGGCGAAATCTAAACTGCAGTTCGAATCCGCGTACACCACTTTACCCCGTTTCGAATTCTAGTTTGAGTTGTTGAGTGCCGCGAGTTGCTGTCCGGGTTCCGGTCGGCCTGCGGACGCATTCTGCAGATGCAGCTGCAGGTTACTGATCCGTTTGATTCGCTCTGAGTGGTTTGCTGTAGCGATTATCAAACGTACCAGGGGATCACCCTGCACTGGGCTCGAGATTCCCGACCATCGAAGCGCCCCGCAATCTGCAGTCCATATATAGCTGTCTGTAATAGTTCTGAAGCAGGCTATCGAGAGTCGAGCGTGGTCTTGTCTGCAGCCCTCGCTCGATTGAACCCATCGAGAAGAGCGTAATTCACCAGCCGAAACTTTTATACGCCACCTTAAGGGGGGGTATTCTGGTCTAAAGGGTTAAATTTTTGCCATTTTTATAAGTGAGCTGAAAAAGAAATAAAAGAAAACATTTTCAGTATCCATTTTTTTTTTTTTTTTTCTAAAAGACATTTATTGATGTTTCAAGAATAGAAAAAAAAAATTAAAGATACAAAAAGTTACACGGTGGTAAGGTGGAGGTTACGAAAAAAAAGGGCGCGTCCTGGTCGACATGTTTTTGACTCTTGTAGTGTTCCGAAACAAAAAATTCAAAGTAATTATTCATCAGTAAAGATATCTCAACAGTCCAGAGCACGGAATGAGAAAAAAAAATTTTTGAACAAAATGCCGACGAGTTGAGAAAAAAAAATTTTTTGTGCCCCTGTTTTCTGACCTTTCGGAATTTTCTAAAAATGGTAAAAATATATTTTTTTTTTAATCCGTGCTTCCAACCATAGAGGGATATACAAAGTACATTTCTCCCAAATTTCAAGTAAATCGGTCCATCAGAACTTGAGATATCAAGTCAACCGTATCGAAAAAAGTAGTTTCGAGAAAAACGGGGTTTAAAGATTCGTTCCCGCCTGTCCGGTTTAGTTGGCACGTCACAAAAGTAACTGTAACACCGAAAATATTTTGAATTTCCAAAAATCCTCTTAGAGGCTTATTCTTAGAGGTCTGAACTTTGGAAATATGGAACAAAAAATCGATTTTTTCAAATTTCCAGATCAGAATACCCCCTTAAACTTCGACGTGGTAATGCCGAAATAATTCATCTAACTTATAGCTAATCCATGACGTTGTTTGCTGCTTCCTCCATATTATACATAAATTTTTTCATTCAGGATGCAGCCTGGCTCTGATCGCCCGCGGAGATGATGTTCAGTGAAGATCAGGATTTTTCTTTATTACGATCGACAAATTTCCAGCCCGATAATCCATATCGTACATAAGTCGAGTCAATTTCCTTTCCCGTGTGAAAAAGAAAATATGCAAGAAAGATAGAATACATGAAAAAATAGAAGGTAACACTTTTATACGGTGTACAAAGCGAGGGATCGAGAGTGAGGGAAGAATTATTTCCGGTATAGGGATGATGAAAGGGCTGAAAAGTTTTGGAAAGTTGGAAAGTAAAAAAAGAAAGTAATAACAACAATAATAATAATAATAATAATTTAACCTGACTCAAGGAAGGTGTATAAACTGTATTATTTTCCCGTTTTAATGTATGCAACACGCGACATCCTCTATTCACCGACTCAAACTCAATTCCGCACCGCGACGGGTTCTTTGATCAAGAGTGTTTCCCATGTTTTAATAGCTTTTCTCGATTGACACAATTTTGCTACAGCGCCAACAGCAGCCTGACTTTAAATCTCGTAGACGAGTTGGCGAGTCAAACTACACACGTAACCTTGAAAGGAAAGGTAGAAACCAGTCTTTCAACTTTTCTGAATGGTTATTTATTACTTTGAAACTATATATTCGACACAGGATTTTACTTTCAGTTTTTGTAAAACGATACTCTTTTTGGAAAAACAATTTCTTCGCAATAGATCGGTCAATTTGATGATAGCCGCACTATTTCTTCGTGAACAATCGAGCCACTTAACTCGTGAAGAGATGAGCCCTTCGTCTTCCTGCCTCTTAAAATCACTCGTGATTTCCTCCCACGTTTTTTCACCCTCGCCCTAACGCTTTTCCATCACCGCCTTGATCGTTCGCCGCGTAGTCTTTTCTCATCGCCCGCAACTTATTATCTTCTCGCCAAGTTACACAACACGTGTAAAATATCCGTGTACATGTACACGAACATTTATCGAAGGTAGAAGAGAAGATTCAAAATTTTTAAGAATTAATTAAAGTTTAAAACATGCGATCTCTTTCTTACATACCCGCGATAAACGAAGATATAAAAATATTCCGAATCTTTGAATTTCAGAAACAATATTGGTACAGATAATTCTGCCGGAAGTAATTTTATTTGACGAAAAATTCTGCAGACAATCGCGTTTTCAAATATTACCTTCGTAAATTCGATTGATTTCAGTGAGTGACGATAATATTTTTGAAACATATGTTACAAGATGGGGTGAGATTTTCCACCCTCGTTTCTCCTCGCGTTTCTTCCACCCCCTCGATCTGCTCACTGCGCTGAAATCGTCAATTTCCGAAGACGAGGTCACTCGTCTCGAGATCACTCAACCCTCGAACTACCAGACGAGTAAAAATGTCTGCTTAAAAATTAAATTTTGTTTGATTTATAGTTTTGTTCTTGTTTATTTTTTCCGCACAATTTTCGCAAGGCATCTATGACGTGGCAATAACACCCGGATGTGAAAATTTATTTCCACGGTGATTCGCAGATCGGGGTCAGGGGCGTCGAAAGCTGCCGGGATTAGCTGAAACGGGGATGGGAGAGTGAAAACGTACATTCAAGCTCAACTCGCTGACATGTGCATGCGACAAAACGATGAGGGTGAAACTGCGTACGCCTGATAGGGTTGAAAGCCGTCGCTGTCTCGGAGCTTTGGAATGTTTCACCGTTCGTCAACACGTTCCACGAGCTACGATGAACCAACGTCAACAGCCTATTATACTCCGCATAATTTCATTCCCAATTAGTTCCTGCAGGCAATCGATTTTCCAGTAAACGCTACGTTTTCACACACAAACTTTCATCGTCTAATCGCTGAACATTTTTAATTTGTATCTACTTAATGTATGTACTTAAAATGATATGATTCAACGTATTATCGTCAACGGAATTCTTTTTCCTACATTTTTCTCTCCAATTTTTCCTTCCTATTCAAATTTTCGGACAAACTGGATTTTTATTCGTTTCGTTGACGTGAAAATTACGCGATTTTCATACTCGTATCCATTTTTCAGACACCCGGTGTGTATATATATATATGTGCCGACGTACAGCACCGCGGAATCCCGGCCTTAACCGTCGGGGATCACCCTTGACGAATGATGAGGACGTTTCGGTTGTTCCCTTCGGGAAATGAATCGGATTCGTTCAGATTTTTCCTCGGCCTGCAGGTTTACGTAGATGTATTGTAGCTGCGTGCGCGCCTGAGAAACGGTAGCCGACTTTTAAAACCTCTTGATTTATACGACGAGTAAAAGAGAGGAAAGCAAATTTCTCACATCTCTGATCCATTAATTTCTGTTGTATAACAGCTGATTCCGTATACATTAATGTTGAAAAACGGTCGAATCTATCGCTGGAATTTATCTCACGTTGATCCGAGTATGATTGTGGATTATTATACATACTTTACGACTGATACTGTACAAAGTGTAATATATTTTTTCTAAAAGAATTTGTAGAATCTTAATCTTCTTCTTCTTCTTCTTCTTCTTCTGCAATCTTGAAATATGAATATTATTATTCCGTTAAATAGTTGAAGTATGAATTTGAATTTCGTCCAATGTTTAAAAGTATGAGGTACTTGAGTTTTTCAATTATTATGCAATTTTTGGAAAAAGAGAACAGAGAGAGAGAGAGAGAGAAGAAGAAGAAGGAACAAAAATGAATCGTAAGAGATGTTTGAACTTAATTATCGTTATTAATGAAAAAGGAGGAAAGTAAAAACGGTAAATTTCGTTGAAGCACAGCTTCCCTACAACGCGAGAGTCCGCAAGCTGAGAGAATGAAAGAGATGGAGAGTCTCGAAGCGGTTGAAAGACACGTGTGATTGATAGGCTCCCTATATAAAGTAGGATATGTTATAAGCTAACAGAAAATTGTTGACAAGAAAATTGAGAGCTCTTGGAAAACATTGATGAAATTGTTATGCCCATAACTTATATGTAACTTATAAGTATAAGCTCGACTTAATAAGCAGATAAATGAACTGCAAGTTTTTATTTATTGCTCGGTGTGTAAAATTTGACGTGTTATATAAGTAATAATACATCGATCTAATTAAAAATGACAAGTCTATATCCCCAATGTGGAAACCTTATACATTAGTGAAGCCGAAGAGATAAGGTTACAAGGAAATGGTGAACAAGGAATAAGAATGATTGTATAATTAAAAGCAAAAACCGATTAATTCACGAGAACAATGACGTTGAGTAGGAAAACGGCTGATATATTTCACGTCGTAAAATTAAAGCCGATACTATAAGGATACGAAGAAGAGGCAGGATTTTCGGGATAAAGTTTAGATTTACCTTTTCTTCCTTTTTTTTTTCAAGCCGCAAGCATCAAGGCGTACAACCTGTTCCGATTCGTCATCTGTGTCCAACCCACTTAAATTTGATTTAACCAGGGATGCGGTGGAGTTCAGGGTCCAGTTTTTTTACTCACTCTTGCTTTTTGTCTCATCCTCCTCCTCTTCTTCTTCTTCTTCTTCTTCTTTGTTTGAAGAAACTTTGAGTTTACGGGTCTAAAGTTCGGCGGCACGAGTGTATCGAAAAGAGAGAGAGAGGCGGAGTATCGAGGGGAGAGTAAAGTTGGTATAACTTGCGAGTTAAGGTGCGGTAAAAGATTTTCAATACCGAGGCACATGCACGTGCTCGACGCCCTATCAGGAGTTGCTTAACGTGCCCGAGTGAGCTGTGTAGAAATCCAAGGAGAATTCTAACAATAAATTCACGAAGAACCTCGAAAGCGTATTTAATTAAACATGCAGAGCAATCTCATACAGCTTTCGCCGCGTTGAAGCCGCGTTGAGAAACTTCGGGAAGCCGCATTACATGCCTACATTTCCTTTCATCTCTGACGCCTCGGTTGCTGTTGCGATAAAAAGCGTTTTTCACAAACAAATTACACAGGCAAACAAAAATAGAAAAATTGTGGGTGCTGGGGGTCGAACGAAACTCGAATCTGAAGTCAGAATTCGGGGTCGATATGAAAAATCTTGAAGAAAACCATAAAAACCATGTTTTAGCAATTTTTTCTTACGGTTCTTTTTTTATTTTTTCGTTTTCACACGAAAAACCATTAAAAAAAAATTGGTAAAACATGGTTTTTATGGGGTTTTTTTTCAAGATCTTTGACATCGACCCCCAATTTTGACTTCAGATTCGTGTTCAGCGGAAAAAATGCACGAGAAAAATACGATTCAATCCCAGTCACACAAAACTTTTTTATTTTTGTGAACCTGTGTTATTAATCAGATTATTCACGACGAATTTAGTTTAGTTCTCGAGTTCGCATTAGAAAGTTTGTAAAATTTGAGCAGTTTTATTCCCCCCCCCCCCCCCCCCCCCCCCCCCCCCACGAAAAGGCGACTTTGTCCAGCAGGATTTTGAACCTATACATATACATATGGGGTAGAAACGTGGTTTGCTACGGGTGTACGGAAACAGAAGCCGAGGGGATGCTACAGCGGCCGTCAGAGGATCACGTTTGCCGATTGTTTGCTTAGCGCGTTATTAGCGTGGGCGGTAGCAGAAAAAGCTCACTTTCCTACATCTAGTCTCGTTTTTCTGCCGAGCTTTTTTCCTGCCTGGACCAATAAATCTCGAGGTACTTCTTGCGAGGTGCGGCGAAGACTTTCGCGAATATCACGTTTAGCAAATACTTTTGTACCAACATTATACAAAATCCTCGAGTGGTATGCTCGTCTCTCTAACGCGAGGGGGAAAACCGTCGTACGATTCGAAGATGAGGAACGAAGAATGCGACGGAGAAGTAGGTATAGAAAAATGCGGATAATTATGCGAAGTTTGAACCAAGGGGATTACGTGTCTCCCCAAACGCAAAACTAACGACGTTTCTTTCGATAAATGAAAAAATAGAACGGAAATGATGTGATAATTTAAACAGATGAACCAATTCGCTCTTGGTTTTAATTTAACGCAAATTGCGATATTTTGGCCAACAAATTTCTTCTCCCTTTCTTTCCTTAGCGCTGCACACAGAGTCTTTGTATTTATCACGTCGTAAGATAATATTATTCTCGTGCCAGAATTATATTCACCACTTAGCCGATGAAAAGTTCGTTTGGAAAAAGGCGTTGTAACGACGAAAGGCATTTTCTACCGCTTGCCAGAAGCTGATTTTTATTTTCACTCCTCGGTTACGCGCCGCTGCTTATGAACTCACATAAATGCAACGCCCGTCGTAGGTATCCTTGGCTCTCGATTATTCCGCATTATGAATCCGAGTCTATTTCCCTTTGAGTTACTCTCCCGAAATATCTTCGCCGCCAGTGTAAAATAACGACTTCTGAATGTCTCAGCCACTTTGTCGACCCTAAAACGACTCCGGCAGATACGCGTTTTCTCACCTTTATCTTTTCCGCTTTAACAACGTTCTGTAATCTGAACAACCGTATCTCAACACGAAAAGTTTTCGACGTAAGAACGTAAAATCACTGATAAATCATCGCGAAAATCGCTCTCTTTTAAGCCCTGCAACAATTTTTCGTCCCTCTTATTTATCCCGCACCTTCTCCTAAGCTGGATCCAAGGATAATTTCGAGGGAGATTGAATCCATACAGAGTTAATGAAAAGACGAATTAGTGCCTCGGATAGAATATTTCACGTCAGCGTTGATCGCACGAGGTGCAAAAGGAAGTGGAATTAGGCAGTTTGAGAAGGACGTTGGCCCTCACCTCGAGCTGTAAAGCACCCTCCCGTCCTGATAAAGCCTGACGAATCTGTTCGGGCTTGTTATCGTGTGAAGGTAGCTCTGCTTCCCGTTGTAGAAGTATGTGTCGGGCTTCCATATCCTTGCGAGCATCGATATGCTCAAGGCCAAGGTCTCCTTACCACCCTTGAAGGCCAACCGCCTGTCGACCCAGGACTGCCGAAAGTAGCAGTCCATTGAGTAGGTCTGCGCAAGATGGACACGAATTTATTATAAACCAAATAAGCAATCGACGAAACGTGTCGCTTCGAAGCAGGAAGTAACACATTAGTACCATACTTTTGTCAAAAGTTTGCAGTATCAACAGCGCCTGATGGCTGGCAACACCGGCAACACTAATAAACCGTTAAACTTCTGCGCGCGCATATATTCGATGGAAGAAACGTAGTCAGCGCTGCGAGCGGCGTTATCGGTACTACGGAACTTTGTAGATGAATCTGTTCCACTTTTGACATCCGATATAGAAGGGAGAGATGATATTCCTCCTTCCTAATATCAAGGTCCGTAGAGAAAGGTCCTTCGCACGAGGAATAATTTTCCGTAGAAACAAAAATGGTGATTGCATTAATTATTATTAATTATTACAAAAACATGTTCCCTTGTTCACTCGACTTTCTACCGACCTTGTCTAATATTAATATTACTTCCTGCTTCGAAGTATCGGCAAACTTACCATGTCGACTTCGGAAATGGGACCCATGCTGCGCACCATGATGTCGACTTCGACCGTCGCCGGAGGGCCGCCAAAATCCGGGCGAACACTGTTGTCGTATCCCCGAAGCAGGTTGTCGAGAAGCTCGGAAATGTTGCCGTGATTGTTGCTCTGGGCTCCTTGTTTCCGCTGGAACGACGCTTTCGAGCCGGCGACGGCTCTGCGAAGAAAAATCTCAACAAACTTCGTATAAAAGCGATGTTTTTTACCTTTACCTACGTAAAGTTGGCCCCCAACTTTCGAGAAATGATTGTTTTGAATATTGTTCACAATTGTTCAAAAAACACAGTTAAGAACTGAAAAAAACGTTTTTTCACCAAGCCCCCCCTCCCCCCCCTCCCCCCCTTCTGAAAAATCAAACTTTTTTTGCTGTTCCGGATTCCGTCCAACGACGGGTCCAACAAAAGGAAAAAAAGTGTTTTTGACTAGCCCCCTACTTTTTGAAAAACTACCTTTTTTCGATTGTTCCAGATTGTTTTAGCCGTGATGTTTGTGTGTGTGTGTGTGTGCGCATTCGTTGTTTTCGCGAAGAATCCGCAAGCGTGCGTAGTAACGAGAAAACAAGGATGAAAAAACGCAGAGAAATTTCAACAAATATTGGGAAAGCACATGGCGAAGGGAAGAAGGGAATATCTGCGGAAATTTTCCTCGCCTGATTCCCCGCACAGCGGGCTTGAGCTTTGGATTATAAACCGACGGATTCGGTGAATCGAGTGGCCTGGTTGCTCAGTTGGATTTCCTGGCATCGGACCACGTACGCCGTTTCTCCGCATTCTGGATATCGGATTTCTACTCCTCGGCATGCCTCCCTGCGTTTCCGCAGCCTGCCGCATGTAAAACCCAGTGTCGACGATTTGCCGGGAGAAAAAAAGAGGAAGAGGGATAAAAGAGGGAAGGAAGTACCGGAACCTCCGTACTGATCGAAAAGAAGCAACACCTACGCGTACAAGATAAATAATTCAATTAATCGAACTGAAGTTATCCCTCGTTTTCAAAAATTTTACCTCGATAATTACAGCTGTAAGAAAAAAAAAAAAAAAAAAAAAAAAATTCATTCATATCAATGAATTATATTCATCTCGTCGCAAAACATCGAAAACGCATCACACCGAGATGAAACGGGATTATGAGTGAACGACGGCGTGAAAAATCCGCAGGAATTTAAAAAGTATTCCGAATTTCATTCCAAACGATGTTCAGTCCGGGTTTTCAGTGAGCAAACTCTTGTTAATTTTTTCTCTAATTTCTTGTTTTTGCAGACTTTCAATAAAATCAGGTTTACTAATTCTCCAGCAGTTGTTCGTAGAGTTTTAACCGGATCGCACATGGAATTTGCAGCGATTCCGAGGTGCGGAAGATTTAGCTCGACAGAAAGTTGCATGAACGCTAGGCTGGGCTGAATTTTAATATTCAGAAATTAATTCCTCGAGAAGTGCAGGTGCAACAGCGGCGAGTCGTTAAGACCGAAGCTCGTTTGTCGTCTCGCTTAATTACCCATCTCGCGGCGTGTAAACTCACACTAACAATAAGTATTACCAACTCACAGGAGCTCGAGACTCAGTTAATTGAATGATACACTCACAGAAACGACGCGTAGGATGTCAGGAGGTTCGCAATAGCTAGGAGAGCAAGTTTCCTCATGATTCTCGCATCGAGTCAGCCTGCATTTCCTTCACTTGTTATCTTCACAGTTGGTCCTTCTCCCCATCTTTCTCCTCCTCCTCCTTCTCCTTCTCTTCCGTCAGCGAAATCTGCAGCAGTGCAAACTGCAAGTAAAGTAGATTAGCGAAAAAAGCCTAGTTTTTGCATAATCCGTCATCCCCCCAGCTATAAACCCATCAAAAGGAGCAAATGCGTGTCGAGTCAAAGTGGAGTAACTCGATTTACGTGAACGTTGTTACCCCGAACAATTCACCGGCAACGAGGGGGTAATAATTGAGCGGAATTCAAAGAGAAGAGAGCTCTGAGGCCTGAAAAACCAAGTTAGCAAATCAGGGGCCTCGGTTTTCGGTGTTTTGCAATACAAGGTTATACGAGGCCACGATTCACCCCTTACGCAATACGAAGAGCCTCACGGTTCGCTGCATAACGAGCATTTGAATAATTCGAGGATGGTTTCAATTGAAAAACAATTTCTGCAGGTATTCTAAATTATACTTGTCGATCGTTATCGGTTATTTGAATATTCCGAGTTTCACTGAGTAACGAATTCAGCCCTGTCAATTCTAAATAATCGCTAGCAATCAGGAAGGAGAGAACGACGGGTGGAAAATATTGACGTTTTGTTAATCACCGATAGTGATTCAATAATGACAATGCGCGCATCGCGACTGCACAAGGGTGGTATTCTGCATTAAACCACGCTCGGTTTGTCAAAGCCAGTCATTCGTTCCCGCGGGATGAAAATCAACAAATCACCAGATCCGTATCCCTCGTTTGTTACTCATTGCAGTCCCCGGTGTGCAGTCACCTGCTGCAGTGTCATCGAAACGATTCTCTCGTCAAATATTGAAGTAAAGGGTTATATTAAAGTGGAAAAAACGAACCGATCGATTACGCGAATCGGATGACGAAGAAAAAAGAAAAAGAAAACAAAGTATCCGAGCGGCGTCGAATGAATTCGGGACAAACGAATTCCGGGTTATTTGACAGACGAATCCCCAGGCAACGTGCGAAAACAACCGTTCATTTTCTATATACGAAAAATTTGAAAGAAATTTTCGGGAATATGTGCTTTCATTGAATACCATCAAATTCTGGTTTTATTAAAATTACGCGACATTTTTTTATTTCACAATCGCCTGGCATTCCTCGTCCTCCCTTCATCCTGCATCCCGGCAGAATATTTTCTGTGATATCAAATCTGCCCAGAGTTTTTCAGTGATTCAGGTAAAGTGTATGTACGGTTACTCATCGGTAAAACTTTTTTCTCGCACGATTTTCTTCTTCCTCTGTCAAATGAAAATGCTAAACTGCCAGCAAAAAATAAAAATAAAATAATCTTCATTCTTTTATCAATACTTTCTTTTTTCAATTATTCTACCTGTATCCTCAGGTTTGCCAATTAATTATTACACAAAGAACCTTGAAGCATGTGTATAAAAAGTGGAACAAAAAGATAAAAATAAAAAAAAAACGGTCCAAGATTAATTACATATTTCCCATTATCCTGAAAATATTTTTAATACGTAACCTCGTAAAAATTGTTTTAAGCTGAGAATTCCAGTGTCGCAAAAGGATTTCTCATATTATTATGTACAACACGCGTGTATCATCGCGCGCCTCGCTGCATGGTGTGAAACTATTTTGCATTTTACTCATCCCCGGTCATGTAGACGAGTCTAAAATCCTCCGGAAGATGATGCATAGGAATTAAAAAATTATTCAAATTCGCGGTTCCGCAGCCTCCGTGATTCCACCGCGCGATGCTGGCCGCGTGACGATCCGGATAGTCAGCCAGCGATCCAGAGATCGTTCGACGATCGTCACCGATCCAGAGACGACGCGAGGCGAGGCGAGATGGTTCGAACTTCGAACCCCCGGCTGATGGCCCGAGTCCTGGAGGCCGTCAAGCACCTCGGCGAAGGACGAGGATCCTCGGCTAAACAAGTCCTCGAGGTGCTTCTCAGGCAGGCGAACAACGACTCGCCGACTAGAAACCTCGCGATGCAGGTCACTGATTGCTCTCTAATTTACCCACACAATCGACTAGCGTCTCGACAAAAACACCCGACCTCGAGATCAGACGAGATGCGAACCCTTCAAAGCAGTTTGTCCCGCATCAGATTATAATTTTGCGAAAACTCGCTCTCCGGTTATCTTCCACAGTGTGATGGAGTTCTTTTGTACCTTTTTTTTTCCCCCTCGAAACCACTGCAAGGAATTTTCTTATCCATTAAATACGGAATTGTTAAAATACTTTTCACATTTTTGTATCACATTCGTTTCTTTGAATTGATTATTCACGCATAGTTGAAATCGCGAGAAAATATCAAAAATTTTCACTAAATATACACACTTTATCCATGACCAATCGTCTTGGAATTCGATCGTTTGTAAAAAAAAAGGTTCGAAAGGATAATCTAAAAAAAAATTTCACGCATTTGCAGGTTCATCGAGCCCTAAAAAACGCGGTTACAGCTGGTCTCCTGCAGTTTCGTAGTGGACGATACAAGATGTTGATACCGTTGAAAACAACCGTGAAGAATCGATCAGGACGCGGAAACGCGGGTAAACTGAAAACCGGCAGTCCAGCATCTGTAGGGAAGAAAAAAGAGGATTTTGAAAAAGCGACCGATTCAGCAAGTGCGCATGCGCACGACGCCGGTCCGCGGAAGAGGTTGGAGAAATAATTAATTGGTATCAATTAAGGGAACGAGAAAATGTCAAACTTTTAAAATTCTTTCTTTCAGATGTTCGCACTGCAAAAAGCACAAGCGAAGATCGAGCAGACGACGTAGAAAGCGAAGTTCCCGTAGGCGAAGACGTTCCTCGAAACAGGCGAGGGCACGAGAGTCCCGAAAGCGTCGGCGTCAGGGTGACGAGGAGGTTTCTACGCGGTCGGATCGACACCGAAAATCGGACTCTCCTGGGACCCGAACGGTTCCTGGTAACGGGCACAAGCCCGAGAAGCTGGGGAAGAAGAGGAAGAAGTCGGACCAGGAGAACAACGGGCAGGATTACGAAACCCACGATTCTGTAAGCAGGAATCGATCGCCCTCATCTTCCGATTCCGAGGGTGAAAAAGACGAGGCTCCGAAGACGACGAGAGCGAAACTGAGCTCAGCGGGTAAGGAGGTCGAGATTCGATAAGTCGAGAAACAGAGTTTCGCAATATACGTATCAGGGTGGGGCAAAAAAAAAAATTAATATGTTTTTTTTTTTCGTTATTGAGTAATAAGATGCCAAAATAAAAAAAATTTACAATTTCCTGTCTTATTTGAATGGGAAATGGAAAATTGCAAGTAGACACATCTTATTATTAATATTAGGAGTTCAAACTTTTACAAGATTTTTTTTTTCGACTAACAAAAAAAAAAAAAAAACACTATTTTTTTTTTTGCCCACCCTAATACGTATAGTAATATCCACGTATGTTTTTAGTTAGATTCAATTTCGTTCTATGAAATTTATCGTAAAGGTAGTTGTAAAATTAGAAACTCAAAAATTTGATTTTTATCGTGTCTTTCTTTAATTCTTAGTTTTACTTTATTTCATTATTATTATTATTATTATTCATTTTTTTTTTTTTTAACTAAAAACGAAATGTTTTTTGTTCCAATTGTTTAAAACCCACTGCCTTTTTTTCCATTGGCTAGTTAGCAGTTTTTTGCAATATTTAACACTTGTGATAACCTCGCGATGAATTCCGATAAATATAAAAAAAAAAATAATCACCCGATAACATCTGAAGCGATTTTGTCAGGGAGAAAAAGAGACTCCTCGTCTCATCGAAGAGGCCCAAAAGTGCGACGAAGGAGTTCGAGGAGGGGGACACACTCGCCTCGGCGAAGCGGTGGATCGCAACAGGGAGGATCTAATCACAACTGCGAGGTGGACGCGGATGCATGCGAAGATGGGGGGATGGATTGCTGCGACGATGAGACACAGGGTGAGAATACTCAGGGAAATACGGATGAAACTATCGCCGATGAAAAGGAATCAGCAGCAGCAGTAGCCCGTAACCTGCGGAACAGCGGCAGCAACGATAGTCTTTAGATTTGAAAAATTTGCCAGATGATGGGAGAGAATATGACGAGAAAGAAGGATAGACAAAAAAAAAAAAGAAGGAAATTGAAAATTTGGAAAACATTCCCAGCTCGCAGGATCAATCAGTGGATCCCTTATTGTAATTGATCGTAGATCGTGACGCGTCGATTTTTTTACACAATTATTATTATTATTAAATTTATTTATTTACTTATTTATTTATTTTTCTTTCATTTATACAAAATATAGTTGTCCAGTTTTTTTATACGCATACCAAATGTATTTATTATGTAACCCCCTCCCCATTCAACCCCTGTGGAAATATAAACGTGCGATGATTCGTCTAACGTCGGATATTTGACTTGTTTCTCCAATTAACGAAAGTTTTCCGTCATATTATTTCGGATCATCGGAAGTTGCTGGCAGCTTCGTTGCTTCCAATTTACACCCTATAGATATTATATATGTATACATATGTATATACATTATATCCATGTATACTTTTGTCCGCAAGCTCTCCGCTTCGCGCAGAGACATTCCCGAGTGCTTCATAACTCCAAACATGTATAATCGGACACGAACGCGCGATGTGGATGTGCATGTTTCCCTCTAATTCTCGTCCTCGTCCGTATTCCTCGCTCGATCGGTTCAAATTATTATTGTTATTATTATATTCGCCCGAACGTGTCAAGTGCGACAAGAAGTTTCAGTTATTTCAGCAATATTTCGGCTTAGTTATAGGTACAGTTGCACAGTTTCAATTACATTTGTAGGAAAAAAATCTGCAAGCATAACTGCACGAACTGTAATACTATGATTATTATTTTAATTATATCACACGAGATTGGACCGAGTATTTATTTGCCTTAAAATCTTTTTTGTTCTAATCACGCAGGTGAACGCGTTTCGTGCCTACCATTATTTATTTTTTTATTTTTTTTTGTTAACTCGAAAAAACATTCGCGAGGGAGAGCAGAAGAAACAAAGTAAAAGAAAAAAGAGGAAAAAAAACAACTATCCACTAGCTAATTTTAAATTTTAATGAAAGCAGAAAAAAAGTGACGAAGGGAGAGAAAAAAACCCGGAGAAAATCGGCTCAAAGCGAGAATTTCAGAATTCCTTAATGAAAATCCATTAATTTTGCGCAACATGTCATATACAAACTCGTGAGAGAAATTTTTAATATTATGTTTTATTCTTTACACGATTTCGTTGTATTAAAGTAAATATTTTCCTGTTTATCAACGCTTTCATTATTACCAGTTTTTTTTCCCCCCGAAAGTATGCAATAAGATGGTGAAGTCGAAGCTTTCGAGGGTCGGAGAAATTTAATTCATGATGTAAGTAATATATTAATTATCCGCATTCACTTCTCTCTCTCTTTTTTTTTTTAATCCGGCCACTTTACAATTTATCGAAAAAGCAAACGACTCGCTCTGCACGTTTTTGCTAAGAATTATTATTTCATCAACGCACTTTATTTAGATATATATACAATATATTCATACACGTCTAAAATAAAATTGTATCGATTTATTTTTCGAACGATAAGCTAAATATAAAATCGATAACAATAAAAGCGATAATAATAAAATCACAGGGTAAGGACGAGTGATTGAAAAAAAATTTGAAAATCTTTTTCAAAGCTTTTCAGGGATCGTACCAACGTAGAAAAAATCCTTGGTGAATTTAAAAAAATGTCACGGTCAACCGTTTACTGAGTTGGCACGGAATGGCCCATACGTATATGTGTACGTGGGTGTGACGTTTATCATTTTTCATCGGTTTCTCATGTTCAACAGAACCGTTCTCCTTAGCTTTTGTATACCGGGTGATCTCTTCCAAGCAATAATATTGAGCCTCGATTCTATCGATCGTTGGTAGTTACACGCAATTTTGGATAATCAGAAAAGGAATAAATAACCGTCAAATATGACGATAACATTGCTGAAAGAATGTTAACGCGTATTACAGATTGCAAAACTTTTTCGCATTAAAAAAAAGACGTGAAAATAGCCAAACAAAACAAGTTAACCCTTAGATATAGAGAAATGAAAACTTTTGAAATGGTAATTTAGAGATTGAACGAAATGAAGAACAAAAACTTGCAATATGAAATGTGTGTGATTTCGCGAAGTGACGCCCCTGCATGGAATTCCCAGCGGGGCGAAAAGATTGAAAGGAAGATCTTATAAAACGACGCTCTCGAGTTAGTCAGTTCGTTCGTATGTATGTACGTTTGTTCGTTATCGGCAGACGCTGTAATCACCCCGATATTTCAGACGGTCGTCGTCGCCATCGCGTTTGCTTCGTTTCACCACCCTGCAGAGAGCGAGATGGAATTATATTTCATCTCCGCGCTGCCAGCTGTCCCGATTTTTGTCTCAAGAAAGAAATAACCTCAGTTTCCGTTCCTTCAATTTTTACCCTCACCTATACATTGCTCGCGATTAAAGTTACGATCGCAGCTTTAAATAAGTAATTTTAACACACTTGACATAGAAGTGTTGGAAATTTGTAAAGTATGCAATTATAAGTGCCTGTAAATAGGTTGTCACGTGACCTACTAAAGACGATTGAACATACATGTATGTATAAGTTAAAATAACCGAGGAATCTAAGATTTTAGAAAAACCTTGTTTTTTCAAGCTCGTTGACAGCAAATGAAACGAATAAAATTTTTGACATAAAAATCCTCAATTCGGGATGGAAGCATTGATTATCAATTGATTGTGATAAAAAAAAAAAAAAAAAAAAAAAAACGCGGGTGTATTGCAAAAGAGTAAATTTATGATAACGATCACGTTTAATTGTGAGAATAAAGTCAACATTTGACTGTAACAATTATTAATTCTGGTGGAAATCAAATAACGGGTAACACAAATCGATTAATCAACTCTTGTTATAACAGAGCTCGATATTATATTACCGATTCAGTAATTCTAACGCTGATTCGATAATCGTAGAGATTAGATTGATCAGCTGCACGATAGTCGTTACGAGGTTCAAGTTAGTAGCGTTATATTAACGAAACATTGGCAAAAAAATCACTATTATCTTAATTATAAAATTATTTATAATGAACTAAAATTTCGAAACATGAGTACATTTAGTTTTTCTACATTTTCCTGAATTCCAGACAATTCCAAAATGGCTAAACGTTACTATAACGTTACTGACTTCAACATGATTCCGCGTATCGCGATAATTTTGCAATTGATTGCTTTTCACTCCGTCCCTATCGTACGCACTCTGTATTAAACAGCATTAAATTAACCCGCTCGGTTTGCTCTCGATAATGCGTTTTCGGCTGTAACACGTGCAAGAGGGGAATGAATTTCGTTTTAGGGATGAAATAAAGTTGTAAGTTAAAAAAATACCCGGTCAAACCCGGACTGGCACGTCCCGCAAAATCGGAAACACATTCCGGACATTCGGTGTATTTTGCTTCTAAAATGAATTTGTACAATCAAAGTTGGTTGATTCGCGTGAACTTTTTTTTTAAATTAAGGGTTATAGCTATGCAAATATTTTGAAACCGCCTAATTTCACTCGCGATCAAACGGCGTACCTAAATCTTGTAATTATCGAAAACGAGTATAAATCATTCATGATAATAAATCGAATTACTCATCCCTTAATTTATTTTTAAAAACCAATCTTGACCTCGTTCTATATTCTATTTCCTAACTAAATTTTCAGCTCAACATGAAACATACTGAAAATTTTCAACTGTCAAGTGGTCTCTTATTCGATAAGTACACCTATTTCCATCAGACAAAAATAAAAGAAGAATAACCCTTACGCTTACCAGGAGGGAGAAATCTGTTCTCGAAAGCCAGAATCACTCGTTGTTATTACTTCACTTTGACGAAGTAAACTGCACAACAAGGCTTGCATACAGACCGTAAAATTTAGTCACAAAAGTCACACGGAAGAAATTAACATTTTATTTCACCACTGCAACTGCACTTGTTAAAATAAAAAGGAAATCTTACAACGAAGGCTGACCGGAAATAATGCTACAAAAAAAAAAAAAAAAAAAAAAAAAAAACCCACACGCACACACACACACACGAAGGCTGCTGCACACACAATTTTTACGCAAAGGGAAAATTCACGTAACGGTGTAATAATCGTCAGAATCTTTGCACTAATTAATCGACTAATCGTTAAATTAAATAATCCGCATGATTATCGACTTACAAAAAATTTCTCGAAAAAAACAAACAAATAGATAATACAAAGTACAGAGAAAAAATCGTTCGTCCTTATGCTGATTCGCGTAGGGTTTCAGCAATATTGCGAAAAGCACGTGGCCGCGCCACGACGCGCACTGACGATCGGTGCCTGACAGCTGTTGGCCGGGGGTTGGGGTTGTCGCAATTCCTTCCCCCTCCCCTCCCCACCCCTCCCCCTCCATTCTCCCTCCCTCTAGTTCTGCTCTACAATTTTCACCAAGGCGTAAGGCGTAAGACGAGACGGTGACTGACGCGTGGATGCTCAATCTCGAAGGGAGTCGTCTTCGATTCGCGAATACCTCCGTCGATTAAAATTTGAAAAGCACGTTCCAATACGTCTTTCTCGAGAGAGAGAGAGAGAGAGAGAGAGAGAGAGAGAGAGAGAGAGAGAGGGAAGGAGAGAGATTCCTTTGGTGGTTTTATTTTTGTATGGAGAATTTTTTGAAATAATAAAATCATATTATACCACGCATAAATAAATTCGACATTTATTTATATGTATATAGGTATTGCTTGTAATTTTGATTCGTTCGTTCAGCAATATTTTGAGATAGACGATTTGTAATACTTTTAGCTTGATATTCACGACGATTGGTGGACGATTTTCAAATTCTTTGTATTTTTTTTTTTTTTTGGAATTATTTCGGAGAAGAAAATTGGACGCGAAAATCGATCAGATCGAACGGTCAGAAATGTTGAGGATTGAAGGGGAGAGAGATCGAGGTGACTTTCTTATTAAAATCGTAGCGACGGAATTACATTGCGACATGTTTTATGGATCGCGTTGTGATTGCGAACGTCTTTCCGTTCGTTTTAGCGTCTCTTTCACACAGTTCGTGTGATGTCTCCAGGATTCTTTCCTCTAAAAGTATATAAATATATATGTAATACAACATCCCATATACTTTTCAGGACTAACCCAAGGAGCTTTTATAAAAATTTTAATATTTATAATAGAATCAACTCGAGTACGATGTTGACTATAATATACCGACCGGATGTAATCTTTCAACGATAAAAATCCTTCTGGTTTTACTGCAGAGCAGGATTAACGAAGGATTTTAATTAAACATTGGTGGGCCTTCCGCAGAGGACAAGTTCCCGACAAATTGCTGCAGTTAAGTCGTTCGTTGTTAATTGAAAAATGAATCTGTACTTTCACTCGAATTTTTGGTGAAAATAAAGTAAATGATAAGGATTTTAATTTCTCCTCCTTCTTTCGTTGTCTTCCAATACGTTGTTTCCTCTTCTTCTATTTATTTACTTACTTTAAATCGTAAAAATTTCATTTAACCCTGAATTTACTTGATTTGCCGATAATTGTACATTATGTATACCTACTAAGCCTCTATTTCACGAAAGAATGATTGTACATGATATATAGAAGTATGTATACATAGATCCTATCGGCCTTCAGCTGAGAATACAGCTGGCATTTTTAATTAAGTCTTTCAGAGTCCCCTTTTTGAGCAGGATCTCCGTTCTATAAGATTCGCATTGTGCAGCGGTGAACCGCGTGGCACAATCTATAAGGGAAACCTGAGGGGGCAGAGCTTCGAGTAGTTGCATGATTAAATTTTTCGTTTTTCTCAATTCTCTTCATATATTTTCCAAACTTGCCAGTCTCTTTTCCCCATTTTTCTCGACAATCCGTAATTAAAACTGCGACTCAATAAGTATATGTAGGTAAAATATATAAATATATCAAGGATAAATTCTTGCATATATATAAGTTAGCAAAAACGACAAAATTTCGCATAACGCTTATGCGTACAAATACGAAAAGCCTCCCAATTTCCATTCCAATTTTCAATTACACTTTGATTTTCACATTTTTAATTACGAATTTGCCAGCTTCGATGTAGTTTACTGTAACAGCTCACTTATGACGAAAAAAAGTAAATAAAAATAGAATTATAGAATTTAAAGTTTAATAATAAGAATCGAAAACACATTGCGAGTAAAAGTAGCTTCGAAAACTTTTCACCGGATATGCCGGATTGTTTGACTTTTAGCAAACATGCAAAAACTGCACATTCGAGTTTCCGGCCAAGCCTTGAGTTTTTGGGGAAGGTAAAGCTTCGCTGGCTGTCTTTGTACCTGCCGGCTGTTATACAGGAGAATGTAGGTTATTGGGTTCGCAAGAAAGCGGCGGCGGCGGTGGCGGCGGCGGTAGTGAATATCGCTGATGATGCCATCTTGAAGTGCCTCCTCTGGCATCTCGTTCAACCCTTACTCTCCCTCACCCCCTTTCATCCCTCACCACGGCACCCTTCCCTCCAGCACCCCCGTCTGTCTGCAGCCATTCTCTCCTTTTTCCTCGCCTTGACATCCTCCTGACTTCTGCCGTTCGTTTTCATCCGAGGTTGCGAGACGCTATTCCGGGCGGTTAAGGTGTAATCTTAAATCTCGAGCCTCGCCAGACCGCCGTACTCTATAATCGTTGATCAATCACTCTCGATCCTCTCGATATATGTATTATTCGATGCCAAGAAAGAAGAGCCCGCGGCGAAATTCAGCGATTCGAGTCTGTTGTCGAATATATAGGAAGAAACAAAGGAAAAAACTGATCAAAAAAAGAAAAACTTTTCAACAGGGATCGAATCTCGATATTTAAACTGTTTCTTATAACAAAAATAAAAGGGAAATTTTTTTTTTTCTCTTCCTGCTATCAAATATCTCGCAGATAGAAAAACTTTTACGTTAAAAAAGTATCAATTTTTTTCTCCTGGATCACAGAAACATTTTTGAACACATTTAACTCGACACGTTTCACTTTCAATTTTCAAAACTTTCTTCTTTGTCACGTTTTTGTTTCAAAACTTTTTTCATCCGATTGAGTTGGGAAGAAAAGAAAAAGAAAAAGAAGAAGAAAAGAAAAAATAAACATATCAATCGATCGCGAGGTGTTCGAATTTTAAACTTACGTTAAAAAATTGATGAGTATAAACTTTTCAGAAGTGAAGTTTTCCATGCATTTATCATGATTTCGGTTTAACCACCGCCTATCTCGACAAGGGTGGAATATTGCCGGGGGCGCGTTAACGTTCTGTCGTTGATGGCCGGAGTTCGCTTATTGTTTGGTACGCGGTTATCATCCGGAGTGTGTGCATACGCCTGTCTGGTGACGGGGGGGCGGGGAACGGATCCGGACTGCATCGTCGACGGCATTCTGAATCCTATAGGAGTTGATAATCATCCCTCGGTGAAGGTGTGTGAGGCCGTCTCAAACCTGCGTCAGAAACCATGCAACTCCAAGCTATGAGAGATCAGAGGTCGAGGCGGGAACAGATGCGATTCGCAAGTAGCAAAATTCGTTTGCAAAATTCACCCACACGATACCTTCGGCTAATTTTATTCAACGTCTGGATTCCAGTTCCCCTGTCAGAGATTTTTTTTCCAAACGATTTATAAAAATCAAAGTAAATCCCGCCAGTAGAAAAAAAATTCCAAGTTTGCTTTTCAAGCCACAATTTCACGGGGTTTCAGTGATAATTCCGGAACTCTCGGCATCTTTGATTCACAGACGTTGCTGAATCGTGGGGAGGAGGGAGGGAGGTGAACGCAAACCCTCCTCTTCGAGTTCAGTGTTGCGGGAAAGCGTTTAATCAAGGGATCCGAAGTTGGTAGGTAGGTAGGTAGGTAGGTAGGTACATGAGGTACCTCTCGACTTGTAAATTTAACCTACCTTTGTAACAGTTCCGCGCTTTCCACACCCTGTAGATCCAGGGTAGATATGCCGAATACATGGATCGGCGATGGGTCACCGTCGGCCTAAGCATATACCCGACACATACATAGGTACGAGGGCTGTTTACATTACCATCTCATCCGCAAAGAGATTGGCATTGTTGTCCAAGTCGATATGGGGGTGATTCCCCGGACGGCATCGTGGGGGGAGGAGGAGAAACAGGGACTACAAGTAGAATAAGAATAAGAATAAGAAGGAAAAGGAAAAGGAAAAGTCGGGCAAATATTTTACTCATCCGGAAGTCGTGCCTTCGAGAATGTCCCACTTTCCGAATCACACCTGCACGCTGATCCATCGGGACGTATCGCGCCTTACACCTTTTCCAAACTCTTGGAAGACATTTTCACTCTTTTACCCGTTAACAAGAAGCGATAGGAAGATGCGATTCGGAGGAAAATAGGAACGAGGAAAAATTGGATTCAACCAGTAGCTGATATATATATTTTCTTTTTCCTGCTTCTCTACTATTTCTTGTAAAAATTTCTCGGAACGTCTCCTTTTTCCGCATCCGTGACGAGCAGAAATCTAACGTCGAAGATTTATGAAACGGGGTTTCCTCTTTTTCTTCCTCTCTCTCTTGCTGTCTGAGTCTCTGTCTCTTGTCGTCGTTTCACTTCCATAACCAGTTTGAAAAAGTCAGCTGATCAGTTTCTTGCGTCGATTTTCTTTTCCCATACATCTTTTCGGCGCTGACAATAGAACCTTCCAGATTCTCGGTACAAAAATATGTTATTCAAGATAAAACTCGACCCCAAAATTCAACCTCAGCTAACGTATCAACACATGATCTACATTTAAACCTCGCCCTATGACAATGACCGTCTCATGCATATGTCTATATAGATGTAGTGTCGACGTATATATTCATCGACGGTTTTTTCTCACCTTCAGCTCTATAAGCTCCTCGTGTCGAACTGCCTCCAGGGAAAATCCCGGGACTTCTGCAGATTCTGAAGATCGCACGAAGTGGTCGGGTTAAACCTTTTTTTCCTTCGCGCGATGGCTGTGCAAGAGCTTTCAGTATAAACCGATCACAGTACGTTTCAGGTTCTGCAAAAGGTGGTGGAAAACGTGTTTCCCAAACTTTATTCACTTCCTCTTCTTTCGTCCTACCGGATTACCCGTCGCGTCGACGAGAGTCAACGTGTACAGCAATTTCTACATTAATCATCCCCTCGCTTAGGAGCAGACACAACTGGAATTGGGACACTCTCCGAGCACATGAATCCTGAAGGCTCGCTCGACGACGCCAGTTGAACCGACACAGCGAGGGACGTAACACACTTTGTTAACCCTGGGCGAAATCGCTTCTTGTCCTCGGGTTCCAATCACGGAATTAATCCCACCTAAATTTCACCTCCCCATAAGGAGAGATTCCGGGATGTGCTCGGTGCCCGACAGACAGGAATAGTCCTAGTAAATGCGACGACCGAGTTCCAAGCAAACCGGACGCTGGCTCTGCACGATTAGTCCAATACCAAAACCTTATCATAGGTTAAAAAAAAAATTCTCAAGAACAGATAACGATCAGCGGGTGACTATGATTTCGCGATATTTGCATTCTCTCTCTGGACAATTTTATGGAGAGAGAGAGAGAGAGAGAGAGAGAGAGAGAGAGAGAGAATTTTGACGGTACGATAATAAAGATGAGGAGGATAGAAGGTGGAAGTGGAGCCGGAGAGGATGGAAATTGATGAAAATTATTGCGTGCCAATTATGACCGACAATCTATTGTGCGAAATTAATTGGAATTAATTGATTTCACGTCAATCTTACACCTCGTTGAGTATATCCGCTACGTTATATAGGTATGAGGTACAATATTCTCTCGATGCATGCGATTCGTTGATGAGGATAAACTTGTTTTTTTTTTTTTTTTTTTTTCCCCCAACGCTCTCGCAGCGATGTTAAAAACTATAACGTATATACATCCCAGAAAAGCGAAGCGAAACGAAACTCTGTAAGTTTATCGATCGTCTCTCGCATGGTCAGATTTAATTCTTTTATAAATATACATGATCCATGAAAAAATATTTCGCCATTTTCTTTCTCTATTTTCACTTTCGAGTTAAGAACTCTTCCGGATGAGGGATGAAGAATTTTCACCGACGCGAAATGCTGCAAGAGGGGGGTGGTGGAGAGAAGGAAAGCAAGAAAGAAGACAGAAGTCAAAGACAAATACAGTTGTCGTCTACGTTCGGCTAGGCTATTTGCAAGCAGTCGCTCCGAGGGTTTGAGGAGCCGAAGGGGCGAACATTTTGCGAGACATTCATTCGGGCTTTTGGCCACATGATGTAACGTATCAAGAATTTGGCGAGCTACCAGCTAAATCTTACATTATATTATCTATATGTATATACATATGTAATATTGTACATACATACATCTTCGAATAGATGTTACTCACTCCTCGATAAAAATTTTTCATCCGTAGAACCGGTGCATCGATCAATGAATAGTTGAAATGTATATATATATGTATAACTCTCAAGGCGAAAATCAAATGTGTATAGAAAACTCATTTTGAACGAATAACAATGAGAGAATCTTTAGTTTGTTTTTTTAACTAATTACTTGAGCTGTTATAGTCCTTAATTAAATTCATTATACATGCCACTTGTCGTCGCGTGGTTGGCACCTACCTAAAAAATTTTTCCACTTCGCTCTGGGTTCGCACTCCCAAATTCTAATCAGTGATAATCTGATGAGCGTTTCGGAGCGTAGGAAAACCGCAAGTTTGCGTGCGGAATAGAATTCGATTAAACAGCAAACAAGGTTACACCCGCGGAGGATTCTGACCGAAATATATTCTGTTTTAAATTCACCGGTTCGTGAGTGGATGGGTGGGTATCGCCAGTTTCAATCACTCGTCCTCTTTCCTTGAATAATCGTTGGTAGAGAGGCCGAATCGTCTGAGCATTGCAGTCTGTAATCCGTACACATAGATGTTTGCAAATCGAAATTGGATAGTCAATATTTGTGATCGCGAAAGAAAATGAAAGAGACAAGTCTGAGTTAGAAAAAACCGGATTCGAAGTCGCGCGATGTCAATGGAAACGATTTTTTCCCCTTAAACACCACAAAATAGAAATGGCCAGTATAGTTGGGCGACGAAAAATAGCCTCGCAAAAAACTAAACTCTTTCGTTTATTTCTTTTAACGTTTTTCAATTACGAAAGTCGAGTTTGAGTTACTACTCCATCTAAGAGTTGGTGAAATCCGGTTCTGATACGACGGATCGAAGAAGCAGAAGCGGGGATGCAGAGAAGAAAGTGTTAGATGAAAAGATGAAAAACGAATGAACGGAGGAGCTGCTGCTGCACAGCTGGAACGACGACGTGAAAGAAAACTAGCACCCGAGAGCTGCGGTAATTGGTTTCTTGAAGTACGGAGATGTTGACGAGTTTAAATCTGCTCTAAAAGTACGACGTCGCGTTGCAGTGGAAGGTGATTGTGAATTCGAGGTACTTACTGGTGTACGTATCGTGAGATCGAGAATTAATATTATACCAATCCTATGAGCGACGGATAACCTGAAATTCAATCCCTTAAGGGGGAATTCAATTATCGGCAAAAAGCAAAGTCGCGCTTTTCCCACCTCCCGCATTCTTACACTTTATACCACCAAACAAATTTCAAAGATTTCGCGAGCGAGATCCCGGGGGGCAAACCACGGCGGCGCTTTTCGAACCTCTTTACTGATAAGCGATCCCCGTTTCTTCTATTTTCCCACATTCCTCGTGCTGTTCTTTTTCCTTTAAAACTATAAAAAGTAAACTTGAAGAACGTATGACTTATATATGGATATTTCGTTAAGTGACTCAAGATATTTTAGATAATTAATTGATCCTTGTTACACAGCAAAACAGGCAGGAAACGAGGTAATTTTTACTCCTCGTTGGTTCTTTGTTTTCTAGTGGAGAGACAGAAGTCCTCTTCCACTGAAAGAGTCTTCAGTTTTCGACTTATCATTCATGGTATTGGATTAGCCAGATTATCGAGGATTGCAGCGTTTTTTCTTCCTAAGAATTGTAAATTATTGACCATAAATGGTTTCCTGCTCATTCTTAAGTCACTTGGTGTCTTGCTACTTAGAATATCAGAACCCAAAGCCCTTGGGGCTTCCAAGGTGCCGGTGAGTCTGGACACTTGACTCGAATCGTTCGATCGATACGTTTAATCACGTGACACGCTAATAATTACCTGTTTGAAGTGCCGGATTATAGACTACGCACCATTAGAGAACAGAATGCTATTACGATAAACAGCACGGCCACATCCACGTCCAAATCGGTATAATCTTATCTTGACATAACGCGTAGATTCACTGCGGTTTCTCGTCTAATCGATTGGGTAGGTGGATCGTATTCAGTCACCTTCAACATTCGAAACACCATGGATCGTTGGGCCGGAAAAGTCGCCGTGGTAACCGGAGCGAGCGCAGGAATCGGTGCCGCGATCGCCGAGAGCCTCGTCGAGGCTGGAGTTCAGGTCGTGGGACTGGCGAGGCGTTTGGAAAGGCTAGAAGCGTTGGCGGCGAGCCTCAAGGGAACCCCGGGGAAGCTTTACCCGAGGCAGTGCGACGTCCGGAAGGAAGAAGAGCTTCTGGATGCCTTCAAGTGGGTGAAGGCCGAGCTCGGAGGCGTCGACATCCTCGTGAACAACGCCGGTATTGGTAAACATAAGAAAATCATAGGTGAGCTATTACGGAAGCACCAATTTTCGTTCTGAATTTACTTGTCTTGATCGTTGTTTCGATTGCCTATCTGCGTGCTTTCAGAGGACGACGTCGATTCCTTTCGCAGCATCCTTGAAGTGAATGTTCTCGCCATGGCCATAGGCATTCGAGAAGCCGTCGCTTCAATGAAGAGCCGCAATGTTGAAGGTTACATAATCAACATCAACAGGTAACAGTTCTCGACCTTAACTGCTCTCTGACAGTTAATTAGAATTGTGACAAAGACATTTTTGCGAACATAATACCAAGTTCCGTGAGAACCGTGTTCAAAATTTGATTTAATATAAATACGTCGTAATTAAAAAACTATTTCCGCACAGTGTTTTGGGGCATGCATCTTCCCCCAGAACCAACTATCCAACGAGTATTTACGCGCCTAGTAAATATGCCGTCACCTCACTAACCGAAACTGTACGACAGGAGCTCGCCGTTGATCCCCAGAACAAAATCAAAATAACGGTATAAGGTTTTTCATATTCTTATACGATTTCACTTCGCAGACGTGTTCAGTTTCTTTATATTTCCAGAGCATAAGCCCCGGGTTGGTTAAGACAGAAATCACCGCAGGCATTCCCAATGTTGATAAGATCTTCGAAACAGTCCCCTACCTTGAACCCAAGAACATTGCCGAGGCCATACTATACGTTCTGGGAACTCGAAGTGCTGTTCAGGTTCGTGAAGCACTTGTCATCAAGTTTGAAATCAATCATTTAAATTCACAATGGACGGATAACGCGTCATTAAAGTTGATAATCAGTTAGGTAATATTCAATGTTTTTTTCTCAACATTGATTGTGTTTTGTTTGTTTTTCGGAAATACAGGTAACAGAATTGACGATCTATCCTGCTGCTAAACGTCTTTCGACATAATCGTGGTAGATATGCAAAACCATTAACTAAATCTTATGTAATAATGTCTGATGAATTGTAAGCTATCCTCGATAATTCAAAGATTAAAAATGGTTGAAACTGATCCGAGTTTTTCCTTTCATCTTTATGTCATAAGGTCTACAAAACAATCATAAAAACATTCAAACTATCATCCGCATAGAAGATGAAAATTCATTCACCCGCGATTGTTTAGGGACTCTGAAAATTAATGGTGAAGTTTATACGTCATAAAGAGATTTTACTGGACACATAGGAAAAAATTTTCTCGAACTTATCGAATATACCTAGAAATAAAACACAAAAACTTTGTCTTCCAGGAATAAAACCAAACAGGTTCAGAATCTATGATAAATATATATAATCTATTAAGCCTACCTTAGGAGCTGAGATTTTTCCATCAGTCATTTGCATGATACTCGAA
Organism: Diprion similis; assembly: GCF_021155765.1. Taxonomy (NCBI): domain Eukaryota; kingdom Metazoa; phylum Arthropoda; class Insecta; order Hymenoptera; family Diprionidae; genus Diprion; species Diprion similis. The sequence continues at coordinate 2,669,570 of NC_060115.1, forward strand.
GGGCCATGAATCATTGATCCGAGAGGGCCACGATCGTGATCTAGGCGAGTGCAAAAATCGTAGCCACGATGTCGAAAACTCTCGTAGAAGCAGTTGTTCTGGCACTAAAATTAGAAAAACGTTTCAAGAGGTCAGAAGAGTTGTTACAAAGCATATGGGTGGAGCTGAGAATAAATTTAAGATATGCAGCTGCGTGACAGCAAAAATTAAGCGGGTTTCTTAAGAGCGTTGGATAAAACCATTAATCCAACGATAGGTTGACTCTATATATATGCTTTACTTACAAAAGGAACAGAAAAGTGGCACGGAAAATAAGACAGCCAAATTTACGTCCAAACCTGTATAATCTTATCTCCACGTCACGAGTAGATACATCGCGATTTCCTAGATGCGATCTAACAAGTGGGCAGATCGTTTTCAGTCACCTTCAAGAACCGAAGAGTTATGGATCGTTGGGCTGGAAAAATCGCTGTGGTAACCGGAGCGAGTGCCGGAATCGGTGCCGCGATCGCCGAGAGCCTCGTCGAGGCTGGAGTCCAGGTCGTGGGACTGGCGAGGCGTTTGGAAAAGCTAGAAGCGTTGACGGCGAGCCTCAAGGGAACCCCGGGGAAGCTTTACCCGAGGAAGTGCGACGTCCGGAAGGAAGAAGAGCTTTTGGATGCCTTCAAGTGGGTGAAGGCCGAGTTCGGTGGCGTCGACATCCTCGTGAACAACGCCGGTATCTCTAATTCGAAAAAAATTATAGGTGAGTGATTTCGAAAAAGAAGCAACTGTTATTATCAGTGTAGAAGAATTCGTTAGACTCTTTCTTTTGTTTCACTTACCGCATTGTTTCAGATGATAATGTCGATTCCTTCCGTGGTATTCTTGAAGTGAATGTACTCGCTATGGCCATAGCCACGAGAGAAGCTATCGCTTCGATGAAGAGCCGCGACGTCGAAGGTCACATCGTCAACATCAATAGGTATAACGATTCTCGCCGTTTATGGCTACTTGATTGTTATCAAGAATTCTATAGATTCTTATCGCTGTTTCTCAACTCACATTTATACCAGCCAATATCATGTTAAACACACACGCCTGGTTCAAAATTGCAGTTCTCGAAAATTGGGCTTCAAATTTCCTTCACTAAATATTATATAAGTGGTAGCCTGAGTACCTCGTAAGTATCACTATTTTTTTACAGCATCCGTGGTCACCCGGGTTCTCCAAACCCAAATTTTCCAACAAGCATGTACATACCAAGTAAATTTGCGGTTACTGCGATGACTGAAACCGTGCGACAAGAACTCGCCGCTGATTCCAACAACAAGATCAGAATAACGGTATGAAGTATATCAGATTCTTGTACGTTTTAATTTCTTTCATTTATACAAATCAATTATCATCCTTCCAGAGCATCAGTCCCGGATTCACCAAGACGGATATCGTTCAGGCATCAAACGTCCCGAATGCTGACAATTTCTTCGAATCAATTCCGCACCTTGATGCTAAGGACATTGCTAATGCTACGCTCTACGTTCTGGGAGCTCGGAATATCGTCCAGGTGAATTACTCATTTCAAAGTTCTTCGTTATTTTGAAAATTTACAATCAACCGACAAAGTACCATTGAAGTTGATAAGCAATCATGTAAACTTGAATGTTCTTATTCATCACCAAATTGATGGTTTTTTTGTAAATACAGGTGACAGAATTGACGATACGTCCCATTGGCCAACTTCTCGATTAGAATTGTGTCCGGTATGCAGATCAATCGATCACATCTACAGTGTCGTGTAAGCTATCATGCAGTGTAAACTTTTCTCAAAAATATAAAGTTTATAAATGGTTGAAACTGAGACCTCAATTTTTCATCTTCTTTTTATTCTGTAACGCATCAAAAAAAAAAAAAAAATTATTGCAGCTTCGAAAGTGTCACCAAGATGTGCTCGAAATTTTGCAGATGGCTAATGGTTTTTTTTTTTTTTTTTACTAAATATACGGTAAGCAGTTGGAATATTTTCAACAAAAAAAAACAAAGTAGTTACAAATCACCTAATGACGCATAACATTGCACTAGTTACTGTTTGCTATTTTCTTCAATCGTGTCGCCATATTCTAGCTCATTTCTTTGTTCGGTGAAATAAAAATTTGCATTCAACACAGCGAATTTCTTCTTTCATTGTCAGTGCAAAGTAAGTAGGGACAAAGGTTATCGCTAAGATATGTGGTTAGGTAAGTGGTATTTATACATTGACATAACTTCACCTCCCCTGACGTAAGTTAAACATTCAAGGCCATCATTAAGTGTAATGTATTCAACGCACCTGTCTGTAACGGGTTGAAGCGCCGAAGCTGTGATTCCTGTTTCTTCAAGCTTCAGAACACAAAGTGGAATATTGATATTTGGCCCGTTAAAGTCGCCCTCCTAAACCTGGCCGAGTGCAGGACTCAGCAGGCAAGTGTCCTGGTAGTCGGATGGACCAAATATTTGGGGAGATTAGAAGCATTCTCAACGAACCTTGGTGGAGCTAAGTGTAACCTCGATGTCAGGCGGCGTGACGTCAAAAATAAATCAGAGCTTTTGAGTGTATTTTAATTGAATAGTTAATTGAATGAAAATTATTGTTACGACTTGGTTCTCTCGTGAATAAATAAAAGTCAAACTCGATACGGCAAATGGGTGGTACACTTTATCTAATCCGAAGGCACGATATCTCTTCATGATTTGTTGTAGAATTCAAAGGCTTAATTCACGTGAGGCTAAGTCACAATACAATAAGCTCCAAATGCAGAGAGATTAGGACTGTAAGCATATGAAATCCAATCCACAATATTGGCTGACTTTACGCAAATCGTTCATGCAATACTTTCTTTCATGTCCCAAATCGGTATAATCTTATCTTGATATAACAGGTAGATACACTGCGGTTTCTCGTGTAATCGATTGGGTAGGTGGATCGTATTCAGTCACCTTCAACATTCGAAACACCATGGATCGTTGGGCCGGAAAAGTCGCCGTGGTAACCGGAGCGAGCGCAGGAATCGGTGCCGCGATCGCCGAGAGCCTCGTCGAGGCCGGAGTTCAGGTCGTGGGACTGGCGAGGCGTTTGGAAAGGCTAGAAGCGTTGGCGGCGAGCCTCAAGGGAACCCCGGGGAAGCTTTACCCGAGGCAGTGCGACGTCCGGAAGGAAGAAGAGCTGCTGGATGCCTTCATGTGGGTGAAGGCCGAGCTCGGGGGCGTCGACATCCTCGTGAACAACGCCGGTATTGGTAAACATAAGAAAATCATAGGTGAGCTATTACGGAAGCACCGATTTTCGTTCTGAATTTACTTGTCTTGATCGTTGTTTCGATTGCCTATCTGCGTGCTTTCAGAGGACGACGTCGATTCCTTTCGCAGCATCCTTGAAGTGAATGTTCTCGCCATGGCCATAGGCATTCGAGAAGCCGTCGCTTCAATGAAGAGCCGCGACGTCGAAGGTTACATCGTCAACATCAATAGGTATAACGATTCTCGACCTTTATTATTCTTGAATCATAAATAGGATTCCAAGAAAATTTTATTGGCGTGTCAGAGAGAATTTACTCGATAATACTCCTTCAAATAAAATTCATGGTCACAATTGAATTTCACAATTTATCCCTCAAATGGCCAAACGGATTTACGTATATCAACGTTCAAGGCTTGGGACTACGTGCACATTTGGGCCTTGACTTTTCTTCCCTGGACATTATTCTGTTCAACATTTGATGAAATAGAAACCTTAAATTGTGATTGAAACTATTTTTGCAGTGTCGCCGGGCACGTAATTCCCTCTGGTTATCCATCAAGTATATACGCACCCAGTAAACACGCCGTCACTGCGCTGACTGAAACTGTCCGAATGGAGCTCGCCGCTGATCCCAGAAATAAAATCAAAATAACGGTATGAGGGTTTTTAGATTTTTGGACTAATGCGCCTGGCAGATTTTTAGAGTTTTAGCATCTTTTCAGAGTATTAGTCCTGGATTCGTTAAAACGGATATTATGCAATCGGCGGGTTTACCCGATGCTGATAAGTTCTTCGAATCAATGCCTCACCTCGATGTCAAGGATGTGGTCAACGCTGTATCCTACGTTCTGGGAACCCGAAATATTGTTCAGGTCTGTAAGCCATTCGTTTACTTAGATCAGCGAAGAATTTTTCAAATATGCAGTCGACCCGTCAAGTTTTGTAAAAGTTTATGTACGGATTTGTAAGTCTCAAACTAGTATTTTTACGTCCAAGACTCCCGAATGTCTTTTATGCGGTTGTTAAATTGTCAATTTTGTTTTATACTTGCAGGTCACAGAACTGATTATTCGCCGTACTGGCCAATTAATTTAGATGCCTGGATCCTTCGATGAAATGTTTAACATTGTACCATCGATTGTAACTTTCTTCGAAAAGACGAGAATTAAAAATGTCGGATATTGATTTGAGTTGTTCGTTTCATTTTCAGCTCATAAAACTTACAAAACTATTATTACAAATGTGAAGTTGTTATTGAAGAAAATTGATAATTGATTATAATTGATATAGATTTTAAACTCATCACTAAATTTCATTATTCTTCCAATAATTCTTAATACTTGTTACGAGATACTTTTCCAACTTTTGTGGTATCATAAAATACTTTTTACAACTAACCTGAGTCACTTTTTAATATGATCCTGAAAAAGTCGTAAGTAAGTTACTAGAAGTAGTGCAATGATAACTACAACTGCGAGCAGACTCACAGTAGTCTGCTGTCTAGAAAACTCCTCATAACACAGTTTTGTCACGTCGAATCCATGCTTAAATCAGTTTCTTGGGTGTATGAATAATATGAATATCCAGACTAGTTGTTTGATCATTGCGATCTAATTATCGTTAACATTTGACGGTACATATTGTGTTCAAATTTCTAGACAAGTTACATTGATTACATAATTTTCTGGAGTTGGAATCAGTTTGAACAACAATCCGCGTTATCTTATCGTAGAGGGATAACTTTTAATTGTTGTTAATAGAATTTGGTGCTTGGCAGGAGATAGAGTTATTTGTTGAGTGGATAATTACGATATTCGTTTACTGTTATTACCTTTCGGCTGAAATTATTTTATGAATCTAAAATAATAATCGTGATTGTGGGTCGGAAGACCGCCTGACGTTTACCGCCAGTATACATATTTATAGATACAACCGTATTGGAATCTCTTATGGTTTCAACTTTTGGCAAAACGCGATGTCGATACTATTATCAAAAAAATCGGAATAATTATCTCGTGATTGTATTGTCAAATGATTTCTTCAAAGGACCAGTCCAGTGTACTTCATGGGTATCTACCGAAGTACCTATGTGATCATGGAATCTCCAGGTAGTTAGGATTAGTTCTATGGAATTTTACTTAATTTCATTGATCTACATATGACTGCGATAAATTTAAATAAACATCATATTATTACAGTTTTTGTATTATCCATACATACCATTACATTAAGATCCTTTCTTTGCATATTCCGACAAATCATGAGATTTCATTTCGCTACAGGAGAACGATCCCTACATTTGATAGACCTTGAAATCAACGAATCAAATAACCAAGCGTACAAACAAGTGTACGAAGATCAGTTTTAGCGTAGGTCAGAGATCATCAGAAAATTATCAGTGTATAAAAATAATCCCTAAGTAATGTATCGTATTACGTCAATCACTTTGTACGATTATAATATTCATAGATTAGCGACGAATCGCAAAGCGTTAGTGGCAGTCTGTTCGTAGCTAACAATAAGACCAAGACCATGGATCGTTGGGTGGGTAAAATTGCCGTCGTGACCGGTGCAAGTTCGGGAATCGGTGCGGCGATAGCCGAGGCACTCGTAAAGGAGGGCATAATCGTCGTTGGAGTTGCCAGGAGGTTGGAGAATTTGGAAGCATTATCGGCAGGTCTTAAGGGAGCCAAAGGGAAACTTTACGCGAGGCAGTGCGACGTTACCAAAGACGATGAGCTTTTGGGCACCCTTAAGTGGGTCAACGCCGAATTAGGAGGCATCGATATTCTTATCAACAACGCTGGCGTCTGGAGTACCAACCGAGTCATAGGTAATTTGTAATTGGTATTCGAGTTACATTGATCTTCATTTCTTCACATTACATTCGTTGCAGACGGTAACATTAAAGAGTTTCGAAAGCTGCTCGACCTCAACGTCTTGGCAAGTGCCGTCTCTCTTCAGGAAGCCGTAGCTTCAATGCAGAGACGTAACGTAGCTGGTCATATCATCAATATCAACAGGTGACCCTCACGTCAATTAATAAACGATTAGTGTAATAAGTAATTTTTTGGAGTGTCAGTAATATGATTGCTATTCTCATGTTCGTTGATGGCAGTATGCATGCATTTAATTACTATTAAAATTGCACTATATTGTGTAAAATTTGAATATTTTTCACGTTTTTATTCCACTACAGTGTTGCTGGACATTGGCTTCCCGGTCAAGCTTCAAGTTTGTACCCGGCAACTAAACATGCAATTACAACGATAACGGAGACTGTAAGACGTGAGCTCGCGCTCTCTGGGAGCAAGATAAAAATAACGGTAAAAAGAATCAGGGATAAGATAACATAAATCAGAAAAATGAAACCTAAGCCATCTTCCGGATTATGAATACAGTATGAAAAAAATTTCTCCAGAGCGTCAGTCCAGGATTCGTAAAAACGGACATCATGCGAGCTTCTGGCGTCACGAACCACGAACAATTCTTCGACGATCTTCCGCATCTTCAGCCAAAAACTATATCAGATGCAGTTCTCTACATTTTGGGTACACCGGAAGATGTTCATGTAAATAATTCCTGTCAGACCGCTTAAAAAATATCTAACATGTTTCATTGAAAGTATAAAATTGATTATTTATTCATTTTTCTTGGCAGGTAATGGAACTAACGCTTTGCCCAGTCGGTGAAAAGGCTTTTTAAAGGCGAGATCCAGAAAAGTTTGCACAAGCCAATTATCTACGAATAAACGTATAATCTACGAATCTCTTTTGTTCTCAAAAAATGTACCGATGAAAATTTTTTAGCAAATTAAATCGCCTTTTTATTCAATTTTTAATATCCTCGTGTGTCAATGGTAAAATTATAATTATATTAACTATCAAAAAAGTGAATCTGTGATGAAATGTCAACGTCGAGTCACGTGCACATCGCGTGACACGCCAACGCAGGCACAAATTTTCGTTCACAGCATTTGTCCCATACAAAAGTTGTGCGTGTGTTCAAAAATTGCAAATTTACGAGATATGTATAATGTAAAAACTGTTGAAGTCTATATTTATAGTTTGATTGAGACTGTAATTGAATAGGCACTGCTGCCCCCCCCCTCCCCTTCCCTCTCCTCAGCACTTGCCCCCACGACGGATTCAAGTCGTATTAGTGACGCCTATAAGTAGAGTAGAGAATCATTAAACGAGCGATAGTGATAAGGCGCAAGTAATTTGAATTTACCAGTAGTAATCAGAGGTCAAAAGGTGTAAGTGAATGTCAGAATTGTACAAACAAGAATTAGCAAAACGGACAATCAAATGAAAGAGTTAAATATCATCGTGACATTGCAAAAATATGAGCGTTGGACGATCAAGCATTGAGACAGACTCACTGTCCTCGGCGACAGTCTGATTTGAGCTACAGACATGGATCGTTGGGTAGGTAAAGTTGCCGTTGTAACTGGTGCGAGTGCTGGAATCGGTGCCGCGATTGCAGAGGCCCTGGTCAAGGAGGGTCTCACGGTCGTTGGACTTGCCAGGCGGTTGGAAAAGCTGGAAACTTTGTCAGTGAGCTTGAAAGGAGCAAAAGGTACATTTTACGCGAAACAGTGTGACGTGAGCAAGGAAGAGGATCTTCTCGGCGCGTTAAAATGGGTGAAAACAGAACTCGGAGGCATTGACGTCCTTGTCAACAACGCCGGTATCGTCAATGGACGCAAGTTCTTAGGTTTGTGATCCTTGGCTATGCAAATTGGAGAAAATTCTTGAGCTTGTTAAAAAAATTTTCCTTTCTTCGCTTAAATTATTTTCCAGATGACGACGCTGCTTCATTGCGAAATATGTTGAACGTGAATTTCCTGGCTACTGCGCTCGGCACCCAGGAAGCGGTGGCTTCGATGCAGAGCCGCAATGTACCGGGTCATATTATCAACATAAACAGGTAAATGCTGCATGAATTTAATCCGTACTTCGCTGAGAATTTCTACTCGTGTCAATCCATGATGCAAAGACGAGCTTATTTCGGTCCGCAGTGTGGTTGGACACAAAGTTCCAGACCAAGTGATGAACAGCAGTGCTTACTGCGCTACAAAGTTCGCAGTGACAGCTTTATGCGAGACTGTGAGGAAAGAAATTGCGGTTGCAAAGTCTGACATAAAAATAACGGTAAGATTTAAACGATTTTACATCAACTCCATAAGAATAATTACATCAAGACATTGTAAAAATCTCAAGTTTCTTTAGAGTCTTAGCCCAGGATTCGTCGCTACCGAAATCATAAAGCAATCAGGACTGTCTGACTCCGCTATGCTAGAGCTTTACCAAACACTCCCTTGCCTCGAACCTCAGGATGTCGCCAACGCGGTAGTTTATGTCTTGGGAACGCCGAAAAATGTCCAGGTAAGATTTGAAGTCGAGTCATCAAGCTTTGGACTTTCAACGTCCAATGAAACTTGAATGCATCTGTTAAATCTTAATATTTTCCGTTTTTTATCTCAAACATATAGATAACTGAATTGAAGATTCAACCCCTGCACGAGCGGTTCTAGGATGCGACCACACAATAACTTGCCGATGAATTCAAGTACGTTATAATCGCACGCAAGTTGCAAATAAAAAAAAAGTACAGGCGAATCAATAATATTCGTAAATTATTCCCTTTCCTTTCTACTTCAACTTCTCGTGGTCTCTTATGTTCACATGAAAAACGAATTCCAAACTGATATTTACGATTACATAAGTCAGTTATTTGAGCTATCAAGTCTCGCTGTTACGACCTATTGCATAAAATTATTAATTAAATAAATCTTATTGCCGCTGCTGAGATAACCGAATACCAATTAAAATTCCTAATGAGTTTCGTACAAATATTGTGGAGAGAATATTTTCATCAATATCTGCTATTCGAAGCGACCTTTCAGTAACATAAAAAAGATTTCCAAGAGTTTTTAAGATGAGTCAACAAATTCCGGTTGATACGAAGTGTCGTTCAGTCGGATAATAAGTACTGAGATAATTGCTCGTGCGTGCAGAGTCGTAGTATAATGACTGAATTCCATTTCTTGAAGGCTCATTCGATCATAGAACCAGCCGCGATGGTCGTAGACGAGACTCCACCGTCCAAAGCATTACTGGTGAAGACAATCAAGTACCTATTCGTTTGTGTTTCTCGTACAGCAACCAAATTCTTCAACTTTCGTTTGCTCTTGAACCTTATGCAGAGTTGAAAATGTGCAGATAATACAATCGACTGCAATGTTTATATGAATGAGCAGGATGAGGTTTCGATCTGTGAATCACAGACTACGAATTCGCAAGGTGGTTTATCGTCACAGGCTGTATTTTGAATGTAACCAGTCAAGAGGCAAGAGGCAAGATAGACATTCAGCCACTCGAATTACGTAGAGCTCGTTACGTGCGTGATTGCAAATTGTCGCATCTGACACTCTAATGTTTGTACAACTACTTGGGAGTATACTAATTATCAGTCAATAACGAACATCGGTATCTTACTTGGGTAGTGCAACGCAGTTATAAGTTATAATACTGTTAATTATAGTCTTAATCTCTCACGACTGCGAAATTATTTCAACGAGTTGTGGCGTTGGTAATCAGAATCTGAGCGTGTATGGTATATGCCAGTGTAATGAATCGTGGCTCAAGGTCAATCGTTAAGTTAGTTCCATACAACTTTGGTCTACCTCACACCACGTTGCCTCTCCTAAACATTGTTGAAAGTCAATCAGAGTAGTGAAATCTTATCAGTGATGATACGTTGCGATATGGAAAGAGGTATTTAAGCTTAAAAACGTACGAAAGTAGGTAGTAATCAGGAGTTAAGTCTTAGAGACATGGATCGTTGGGTTGGTAAAGTTGCCGTCGTGACCGGCGCGAGTGCTGGAATCGGTGCCGCGATTTCCGAGGCCCTGGTCAAGGAGGGTCTCCTGGTCGTTGGATTTGCCAGACGGCTGGTGAAATTGGAAGTTTTAGCAAAAGGTTTTCAAGGTTTAAAAGGAAAGTTTTACGTAAGACAGTGCGACGTAAGTAATGAAGCCGATCTCGTTGCGGCTTTCAATTGGGTGAAGACCGAACTCGGAGGCATCGACGTCCTCGTCAACAACGCCGGTGTGATAAATTCGCGAAAATTCTTAGGTCAGTGATGCATTTTCTGAAACATGTAAGGAAATTGAATTCCTCATTGTTACGTCTTTCAAACAATTTCCAGATGACGATGTCCCTTCCTTGCGTAATATGTTGAACGTGAATTTCTTGGCCACCGCAATCGGTACCCAAGAGGCGGTGGCTTCGATGAAGAGCAGGAAGGTCCCGGGTCATATCATCAATATAAACAGGTAACCTGTGTGGAATTAGAACTTCCGCACCTTCGATAATTATCGAATAAGGACACTTGTTGCAAAAGTTGCCTTGTTTTTTTTTTATCTGCAGCGTTGCTGGACATGCTACTCCTCCTGTGCCCTTGGCCATAAGTGCTTACTGCTCAACTAAATACGCGGTAACAGCCTTAACTGATACGGTGAGGAAGGAACTCGCCGCAGCGAATTCTGAAATCAAAATAACGGTTAGTAATCGTACGAATAAATAAATCATACTTTCATAATGTATTTTCGAAGGTATGTTTTACACATTTTTACTCTGGCAATGTAACTATGTATTCTTTTTATCCAAACCAGAGTGTAAGTCCAGGGTTTGTGGTAACGGAAATTCTACAGAAGGCAGCATATGACGCTACTGTCTTGGAAAAATTCCGAAACGTTCCTCACCTCGAACCTAAGGACATTGCCGATGCCGTCGTTTATATTCTAGGAACTCCGCAAAACGTCCAGGTTAGAATTAACCCAAAAGTTTATATTTTTAAAACTCACCCTAAGTTGAAAATACATTGTTGATCATTTTCATAAAACAGATAACCGAATTAACTATTCGACCCCTGAACGAGAAGATGTAAAACCCAAGCTGAGGATTTGACGACGCATTCGCAGATGTGCCTAACTATTGTGGCCAGTGTAAGACGAGAAATAAAAGTACCTCCGCAACAAGATTTGCTAACTAATTGTTAAGAAACTTTTTTATAACATTAGTTATTCCGGTATTTCCATATCACACATATTTTCACACACTTGCAAGTTTGGCCAGAGTGTAAAGTCAAGTTAACAATCGATAAATCGTAATGATTAAAATACAACACGCGATAAAATTAACCTTCTTCATGTCCATTGTTCCCTGCTCCTCAACAAGCGTAGAATTCTCAAATCAATAAATTATAGTTACACATGCAAAATCGTAGTAAACAATCACAAAATGCTAAAATGTTAAAATCTACCGTAAAAACAAAAAGTCTGCAGACTTCCGCACGTTGGTGTGGAACCCACGATTACACACTTGCTCGTTAAACGATTTCTAGTACAATTTATCGCACCAAAAACAGAGTGAATATAAATTTCAACTATTCCGAATGCGATAGTCTTGGCGAAAGAATAATGCGTCGCATCGTTTTAAACCTCCAAGGCCACAGCCTCCGTTCTCCGGCGTTCATCTAAAGTGTCTCTAGTGTAGATGTTCAAACACACAAATTCATATAGTAAATCCTATTGACAAGGACAGTAGAATTGTCTGAAATTGTTATTCATCGTGCAGCGAACCAATTCTCCCAATCACGTTTACCCTTGAACCTTGTATTGCCACGTTCAAAATGCTTCTACGAGGTTATTCACTACAATGTTTACATGTAGGTGCAGGTAGGTTAATTATCAATACGTGTTTTCAGAACAGGAATTCCGTAGGACATTCGTTATAGTTTCATAATACTATAATATATTCTGCCTTATACAATTCATACAAGAGGTAAGTGGCCGGTTGGCGTACGCAAGAACGCAAAACAAGCCAAGCTACGTGAATGGTCGAAAATTGTTGCGCCTATTACGTTAATGTTATCAGTTAAACTGCCTTACAATTTTAAATGCATACGTATAACGAATATACGAACCGTCATTCAGTCAGTAACACACAGTGGCGGCAGACGTGACAAGAATAATTAATATAACATCGTACAATGATCGATAAAAGTGCATGACTGTTGTAGCATTTTACACTAGCAATTTATTAGAACTTACAGTCGTAAAATGTCTGATGACTGTGAAACGGTTTCAGTGAGTCGGGGCGTTATCAATCTGATTGTGAGCTTTCACGTATGATATAAATCGTGACTCAAGGTCAATAGCTGATTGTGATCAATGTCGAATTCGTTACACGTAACGTTCGCTAACCTCGCTACTTTAGCTAATCTTCTAGGATGCTGCGAGACTCTCTAGATTGCTGAAGTCATTGTTTTTTGTACGTCGTGTATTCCATAGCAAATCACGCAGCTTGTGACCTTGAACATTCCAGATTTTGCTCATTCTGTAAAACATACCAAACCACAGCTAAAAACTATAATTAATTAAAAAAAAAAAGATTATGGAAGATTTTTTTTTAATTAAAACCAACAATGATTGAATTCTCGAAATTCTACAAAAAGCATCATATGACGCCACTGTCTTGTAAACTTTGGAAAACCTTCCTCGCCTCGAATCTGAGGATATTTCCGATGCCGTCGTATACGTTTTAAGAGTCGTATAGTTTTAATACGTCAGAATAACAACAAAGCTGAGAATTTGAAAGATTTGAAAGAAGACGAAAAATATAAATTTCTTAATAGTTTTTCAATTGGTTCCCTAATTGCCAAAACAGAACTATTTTAACTAATCATACCAGAAGTGTTTAAAAAAAAGTTAATTTCCAACACCCGCAGCATCGGCCAGATAGTAAGATAAAGTGATCAATCGGTAAGACATAACAATCGGTATAAAAACGCGTTATGAGGTAATTACCATGCGCACCATGGCTTTGGAACGTTTTGTATTTCTTTCGTCCATCCGCCTTTCGAGACGTGTAGAATGCGCAAGTCATACATTACAGTGCCATGCGCATAATGATCGTGAACAATGATAGTATACTAAAAATTTTCAAATCGTCTATCAAACGTGCTAGCCAACTTCCGAATATCAATGCGGCATAATTAATCATCCCCCCCCTCCCCTGCTCATTTATTAGACAATTTCTGGCACTTGATAAAGTAAAAAGTATCCAACGATAGTCTCAGTCAACGAATAACGAGTGTTTGACCAAGGTTGAAAAATCCAGTGAGAGCTTACTGCAGTCTTCTGCTTCACTGGGCGCAAGATCCACGCTTTTGTCTGTTACACCTGATACTCTGATGCGGGTACAACTACTTAGGGTACTAATAATCAACTAACAAGTGAGAAGAACAATTGGTATATCGATACTTATCGACTAAAGTACAACACAGAGGTAACTTTTCATACTACGAATTGTGGGGATAATCTCTAAAGACTGTGTCACTGTTCAATGACTTGGGGGGTTGGTAATCCAGGTGTATCCAGGTCATTCATTAAGCACCGGTTAATTCCAGAGGGAGAAGAATCGATTCTACAGAAATCAGTTTTCTATATACTCGTTCCTACAGAAATATTTTCCCACAGAAAGGAATTCGAGATTCGTATCAGATATAATCCTGCATGATTTATATTTCTATGGGAAAATTGTTCTCCAGAATATTTTTATAGGAAAAAATTTATCTTCACGTTGGCACCTTATTTTCAAAAACATTAATTTGTCTGAAAATTTCTGGAATCAATCCTTCTGTAGAATGAACCATGCAGAATTATTCTGAAATTTCTTCATGTAGAAAAATATTTCCGTAGAAATGAGTCTTTTTCATTTTCTCAAACAGCGTCATAGAACAAACTATCATTTCCTTTGTTCATTGTTGAAAAGTAATAATAACTTGATAGCGTGTACAAGTAATTTCTGAAAATGTTATTTAGAAAGCTGAAGCTTATCAGTAATCATACTTTCTGTCGTGAAAAAAGTTATTTAAACTTGCAAACCTGTTAAAATGTGCACTATAGTCAAGAGAAAAATCCTCGAGGCATGGATCGTTGGACCGGTAAAGTCGCCGTCGTAACCGGCGCGAGTTCAGGAATCGGCGCCGCGGTGACCGAAGCCCTTGTCAAGGAGGGTCTTTTGGTCGTAGGTATCGCCAGGCGGTTAGAGAGAATGAAAGAGTTATCAAGAAGTCTTGCCGGAGCCAAAGGGAAGCTTTATCCTAGGCAGTGTGACGTCAGCAAGGAAGAGGATCTGCTGAACGCATTCAAGTGGGTGAACACCGAATTGGGGGGCATCGACATTCTCGTAAATAACGCCGGCGTGGTTAAACATAGGAAAGTGATGGGTGAGGAAATAGGGTGAATGTGGTCAACCTGAGGTTGGAGGTCGGTCACTTTTTTCTCTCCTTTTCTCTTCTTTTCTCTTCATGTTTTACCTCCTGTTAAAAAACTAGACTTTAAAGGAATTACGCGTCCGACTTCCATCAAGTAACGATCGTTACCAATTTTTCCAGATGACGACATCGACTCCTTCCGCAACATGGTAAACGTGAATTTCATGGCAACTCTGATCGGCACGAAAGAAGCCGTGGCTTCGATGCAGGAACGAAAAGTCTCGGGTCATATCGTGAACATAAACAGGTAGATGGATATTCGGTGTATGAATTTAAGATAGCAAATCGTCGTAGTCTGAATCTGATGTGTCACGCTTACAACTTCCAGTATTCTTGGACACTCGATTCCTGATATGCCGATGCCAGTCAGCGTCTACCCGTCGACTAAATATGCGGTGACAGCATTGTCGGAACTAACACGCAAGGAGTTCGCAGCTAATAAAATCAGGGTGAAAGTAACGGTAAGGAAAAACAAGGCCCCAAAAATTTAATTTCTCTTTCTAAAACTCCTAGTTGAAACAATTGTTATATATATATATATATATATATATATGTATATATTTCCCTCAGAGCATCAGTCCAGGCTTTGTCGCGACAGAAATTTTCAAAGTTGGAGGTATATCTGAGACCGAAAAATTATTTCAAGATACTCCGCATCTGCAGCCGAAAGATGTTGCGGACGCCATCGTTTACGTTTTGGGAACACCGGAACATGTTCAGGTTACTGCGATGTATACTTCATTAATTAGCTATATATCATAAAATATCGAGTTTCAGAATGAGAAGAAAGCACGCTGTTCAAACATCTTTTCAAAGTTACTGATATGCTTCTTTAAATTTTTGTTGCCAGATTTCCGAGCTAACAATCCGGCCCGTCTGCGAAATGCTATAGTCGAAGGAGAAAAGAGTTCTCAAAAATATTTCAAAGCAATAACCTCAACCAGCACCAATGTACCTCAGAGAAGATTGTGACGAGCACAAGTATAATTAAAAATCATACTAATACGTGAAAAAGTGATTACAATTATGAAGTATGATCTGATAAATTAAACAATTGCAATTTGCCGAAACCTGTTATTTGCGGTTAGCTAATTTAGAATATACTATACTGTAACATTGAAGTGATAATTTCTACCTCTTTGTAACTAACATTTAATGGTAAAGCAAGGTGGTAACAAATTTCCTCAAATAAAATTCCCTGACATTTACCCCTAAAAAAAATGCCAAATTCCCTGACCTTTTTACCACGAAACTTAATATCAGGGTCAGTTTTTATGACCAAAAGTTTCAAGAATTGTGCACCCTCAATACATAAATTTCGATTTAAAAACACATAGAATTGCTTCGTTTCGCACAAGTAATTAGAAATTGAACAATACCATTTTCGAAATTTAGTTTGGCTGAATTTATGAAGTATGACTGAAGTTTGAAAACCATTTATAAAAAAAAGTGCGTTTTCACTGTGGTTCATCATAAATCTCTGACTATTCCCAGTTTTCCTTTTTTGTCTATACCCTGAAAACGCAATTCGAAAATGGTAAAATGACGTCGTTGAATTGAATTGTTATTAGAAAAAAAAAAATTCAGATTTTTTCTAACGTTTGAAAATTGTGAAATTAAGGAAAAACACGAACGACTCATCATTAGCTTTAACGGTTGCTCAAAACATTGTTAACTGGCGAAGGTTATTTTTAAAAATCTGCTTAACCTGGAATTCTTGCACCGACCCTGGCTGACGAAAAACAGAAAATTCCAATTTGCGAAGTCGTAGAAAATGATAGGAACTAACAAAAATGTAGAACACAATGATTTAGTTACCTGGGACATTTGCAGATGAAAAAATAAACATTAACGATTCCTGCTTCCACTTATCCGTAAGCAATCGCATCGATTTGACCAAAAAAATAATCTCGTATAAACACGTATATACCTATACAGTATAAATTCACACGAGATATTCCGCGTATAATCAACGCTCGACAAACGAGTTGCAAACAACTTTCGATATTCCAAGGTCAAAAATAGCGATCATTCTCGAAACTTGTTCACGAGAAATTAAATAACACTTGCTGCTACGTAGCTACACCAAAAGGTGTCCAGTAGTGTCCTCGTATTTAGCCTTAAAAGATCCACAAGTAAGAAAAAAAATCACTCTACCGGAGGACACAGGACAGAAATTAAACTTAATTTTTTCTCCCTCAAACTATGAATTTTTTTCAAATTGTATAAATTTGAATCACTTTATATTACATTTCTTTTTCTATCTGCAATTAATTTTTTTTTTTTTTTTTTTCCCCCTCACGTCAAAATCACGTCATGTCGCTAACTCCGTCGGCTCGCTGCCTCTCTTTTTGCCTTAGAATAACACGGCAACTGAATGTGTAGTAATTATACCTATTATAGTTCAGGTTTTTCCCTCACGTTAGATCTCTCTACGTCGACAGTGATCGTAATAATACGCTCGTCTTCATCTCGTTGAAAATCGCTACGATGATGTCTTGCTGTGACGTGACGTGACACCGCTAAAACCGCTGCCAATCCTCTACCTGGTATCGCATATACTTTAAAGGAAGAGAAACAAAAATACTGAAACATCTTATTCGTTGAACTCTAAACTTATCACTTCTCAGTATATCGGAAGCGAGACTCTCGTCCTGCCGCTCTTTTTATAATTCATCTAGAAGTAGTATTGCGATATTTCTAAATTCAACTAGCGTTAAAAAGTTCTCGGGAACGGTTAGTAACAAGCATTAAAAATAATCGAGTTACGCAACGACCGATTCTTGAATTTTTATCCCTCCTCTAAGCCTTGCAAGTCACGTTAGAAGTAAGGATGAAGCAGTGGCGGACAAAAGGGGGCCGGAGGGCCCCATCCAGGCCTCCAAGTCTCGAGAAGTCTTGATTTAATCAAATCCCAAACAAGTCCAAAATATGTTCAACAAGTAAAAGGCAGTTTTGGAGTTTGGAAGTCCCACACGTGTGCAAAATACAAAGGTTGCGTTGGTAGGTACCTACTTGCCTATTATCAGACCATGACTATTGTCAATGGGTGTGTTCAGCAGAGAATTTGCAATCAGAAGTCGCGCGAAACGTAAACTTTAGAATGATAAGCAGTTGTCTGCTAGACACAATTGGTCTGCATGAGACGTTTTGATACCTACGACATTTACACAGGTGTACCATAAGTACACTTCAAAAATACGCACAAGTGTAGTGAAAAGCTTAACTATGATCGTAACTAAGAAAGTTAATATTACCTTTGTCAGCCTATACATCGATATCATTCGTTTTACACTAAAAATACGTCAATTTCTAAGCGGACCAGAAACCTCATTGAGTTTTGCCGCCCCGGGCCTCCGACGAGCTTAGTCCGCCACCGCGATGAAGCTATAAGACATAGCGATTTTCGAATGGAGCACAGTAGTTCGGATTTACGTGTCGCTTACAAATCTAACAGCAATCCGTCGGATGTATTGCTCCAAACCACAGCCTTGAAATTCTTTCATTCGTTCGACGAGGAAAGATTGCAAGCTGCTGATTGTGAGCACAGGCGAGAAGTATCACTGAATTTCCTAAATGGATCGTTGGGTCGGAAAAGTTGCTCTGATCACGGGGGCCAGTGCCGGCATCGGTGCTGCAACGGCCGAAGCGCTCGTCCGGGAGGGTCTCAAGGTCGTCGGAATAGCCAGGCGAGTGGAGAAGATCGAGAAACTCGGTGAAGAGCTTAGAGACGCTAAAGGAAAACTTTACGCGATGAAGTGCGACGTCTCGAAGGAGGAGGAAATCCTCGCGGTCTTCGAATGGATCAAAGAAAACCTCGGCGGCGTCGACGTCCTCGTTAACAACGCCGGGCTGATGCACGCGGCGAGTCTGACCGGTGAGCAACGTGTTTCACCAGACGATGAAGGGATCGTTAAATTTCTCGCATACCTACTTGGGTTCTGTCTATCCACAGAAAACGGCTCATGATACGAGATATTTTATTTCCAGACGGAGACACCGAAGGCTTTCGCCGTTTACTCGACGTCAACGTCTTGGCAGTTGCTGTGTGCACCAGGGAAGCTGTACGTCAAATGGAAGCGCGCCAGTTCGACGGTCACATTTTCAACATAAACAGGTTCCTTCACTTTTCGTGCCAATAAATCACAGACGTGAGAACGCTTCTCGTCTGCTGCGCGTCTAAACTCAATCACGATTGCTCGTCTTATAGATTTAGAAACGTACAAAAAGTGAAAAATTTTTTACAATTATTTTTTCGTCTTTTCACAGCATCCTGGGTCATCACATTTTCGTTCACTCGAATTTCTACAGTTTGTATCCAAGCAGTAAATTCGCAGTAACAGCGATGACCGAAGTGGCCAGAAAGGAACTAATCCAAAAGAACACTAAGATCAAAATAACGGCAAGTAGAAAATTTTTTTAAATCAGAAAATTAGAAAGCGCAAACTTCATTCTAGCACTGATGTGCAATTGTAATGAACGCATTATCGTTTTCAGAGTATTAGTCCAGGATTAGTCGGGACAGAATTGTTTGGTCCTATGAAAGGGAAACCGTCTGCAGATCTGATAGTAAAAGTAATGCCTAAACTGCATCCGGAAGACGTGGCCAACGGTATCCTCTATGCACTGGGCACTCCACCGCATGTTCAAGTAAAAAAGAAAAAGAAAAAAACTGTCATTAAACCATAAAATATTCTACTACTACACACACAAAGTTTTCCACGTATTCATCAACGCATCTCTCATAATATCTCATGTATCACGCACACGTACCTCTATCTTCACCTTGCATAGCAATAAACGCAACACTACTTCGCAGGTCTGTGAGCTGACATTACGTCCAGTTGGAGAAGTCATGTAGGATTTGTGACCCAAGACGTGAATTAATTACAAAAATTGGCGCCACGAGACCATCGGTATACCACGACTACGTAATCATCGCCGTCACATCTTCGATGTAGCACGATATATATATGAATTATATTATTTGTTTTAAAAAATAGTAAACTACCATTCTTTTAAGAAAGAAAGTATCTGCTGAAACTTCTAGGGGGTGTTTTCGTTGATCGAAAAAATGAATCAAATCTTGTGTGTGTTTCCCTTGTTGGTACCACGATGTCCTCGGATGGGTACCGTGCAGGCTTGATCGAAGCGTCAGACTTTGGCAAGATAGCCACGCGGCCCAATCAGACGAGACTAAAACTGAAGCTAGCAGTCAGAATTAGGAGCCAAACATTCTAATGTTCTTTATCACAAGGCTAGTGAAGTCCGGAAATGAAAATTTTGTGAAGCTGAACTACATTTATCTATTTCCGAAAATTCAGACACCTTTGGCTGCTAACTCTAGCTGCTAGTTTCAGTTTCATCCAAATCAGCCGTTTACAATAATAATTTATCAGTACCTATACAAATTTTAATGTACCTACCTTGAAATTCGAATTACTTTTGTGTATAAATTTAGTTTTGTATTATTGTTTCTTTTTCTTTCAAGTCTCGTATTTATACAAATTGTAAATTTACATCTTCCGTACAATAAAAATTCTGTAATTGATCCAAGCTTTGATATGTGAGATTCAAATATTGAGGGAAAAAAGCCAATCTGAGAACAAATACCGCCGAAACCGGACTAAACCGGACGACGTCAAGCCGCTACCGCTGACTTACAATTAATCTGACGTCTAATCGGTAAACTGCAACCTCCTGCTGTCCTGCCTAGCAGTTCCATCTGCGGCGGACAGACGAAAGCTTCTCTTTGGTGGGCCGACGGCGGCCCCAACTATCGTCGGTGGACGAAAATACCTCCGTTAGGCGCTTTTCGTACAACGAAAGAGACCCGGAGAGAAACAGCCGAGAGCCACGATCTCTGCCGGGACACCTACCGACAGCATCCTCCTGAGACTACGCGACAATGCCATCTCCCGTCTGTCTCCTGTGTTCCTGTTTTGGCAACGCTGAGAAAAATCGGGAAAGACGATATATATATATAT
Organism: Diprion similis; assembly: GCF_021155765.1. Taxonomy (NCBI): domain Eukaryota; kingdom Metazoa; phylum Arthropoda; class Insecta; order Hymenoptera; family Diprionidae; genus Diprion; species Diprion similis. The sequence goes on from NC_060115.1 coordinate 2,690,162, forward strand.
ATATATATATTAGGGTGGCGCAAAAATACCGACTATTTTTTTTTTTTATAGTCTCGTGTGACAAAATGTTAGTTTTTGATGTTTTAAGAGCCCACTCCAAAGGACAGCTCAAAAAAAATTTTTAAGAGGTCGCTCCATGTTTTTTAAAATATCAATAATCGTTATATATATATATATGTCAACATTTATATATATATATATAAAAACTGTGTCAACTATTTGTTATGACACAATAGTTGACACAGTTTTCCGCAGACGTTATCTTGCAAATAAAAAAAATTTTAAGAGGTCGCTCCATATTTTTTAAAATATCAATAATCGTTATATATATCGTTATATATACACGTTATCTTATATATATATATATATATATATTGTGAAACTATTGTGTCATAACAAATAGTTGACACAATTTTTCGCAGACGTCATCTTGCAAATATAATAAACTACATTAATAATTATTTGAGAAATAGAATCGTTGTATCAAACTGTTACTTCCAGCGATTATTCTCTTTCAATAATACTATAGATTTATTGTTGCAAAAAAATTAAAAATCTCGTTTATTCAGTTTATTTCTTTTTACCACTCGATTCCTGTCATGTGTCTCATTAGCTTTGAGCAATTAAAAAAAATCTTTTTCTTATCGTTCATTGCGAAAAAAAAAAAAAAAAAAAACGAAAAATTATAACCTATAGGTTCAGCGAAATCAATACGAATCGGAGCCTGATAAAAGGGACGTATCCATAATCAATAGTAGGCTAAATGTCAACTATACGTTCACAAACGTCCATTGAAAGTTTTGGAATTCACAGTCAATAGTATACAAGTCGATTCACAATCGACTAGTCGTCATAAATAAAATTGGTTCTGCAAATGCTTGACATTTCAATAATCACCAGACTTTTGATCCTATGTCATTCACTAGGGCGAATTCAGTCGATAAAAAAATTTTGTCTGGGCGTTGTACTGACCTTGATTAAAAACAAATTATTATTATTTTTTTTTTTTTTCAAGATGCGTCCGTTAATTTTCAAAGCTATCGACGATAAGCGTGACGTATAATGACCGCAAGGCAATCGTTGCATGAATAAATAATACGCAGTTGGACAACTGAGGGGAACAACATCGCAATTATGCAAGAGAAATGTACCCTTTCGTCCCGTTTTCGAGTCGACACCGTTTCCACAGAGTTCGTTTCTACAGAAAATATTTTCTACAAAGTTCGATTCTACAGAATTATTTTAGGTCTATTCGAGTCAACACCGTTTCTACAGAAACCGTTTCTACAGAATTGCGACATGCAGTTCGTTTCTACAGAATTTAGATTTGGAAGTTCGATTCTACAGAATTCGGTCGTAGATGTTCGTTTCTCATACATTTAATTGTAAATTTCGTACATTTCGATTTAATTTAAATTATTTGACCGCCACTTGTAGAAACGAAATGGACTTGCAGACCTGAATTCTGTAGAAACGAATTCTGCAAAAATGATATCTGTAGAAACGGTTTCTGTAGAAACGATGCTGCCTCCCGTTTTCCGGGTAAAAAATGTTGACATTACGAATAAAACTGTCCGACCAAAGTTTTCCGGCTTAGTTTCGCTTATCGTAGTACCGTGAAACTTATACTTGTTTTGTATAAAACTGCCATTTATTATTGCAGACGATTATCAATGCGTCTGTTTTATCTGCATCGTGAGGCCATATAAATGGACTGGCGGGATTGTCCCGGTTAGTTGAGAAACAGAGTTGATTGAACACGTACGAGGAAGAGGTGTGATATTATCAATGGATCGTTGGGTCGGAAAAGTTGCTCTGGTCACGGGGGCCAGTGCCGGCATCGGTGCTGCAACGGCCGAAGCCCTCGTCCTGGAGGGTCTCAAGGTCGTCGGAATAGCCAGGCGAGTGGAGAAGATCGAGAAACTCGGTGAAGAGCTTAGAGACGCTAAAGGAAAACTTTACGCGATGAAGTGCGACGTCTCGAAGGAGGAGGAAATCCTCGCGGTCTTCGAATGGATCAAAGAAAACCTCGGCGGCGTCGACGTCCTCGTTAACAACGCCGGGCTGATGCACGCGGCGAGTCTGACCGGTGAGCAACGTGTTTCACCAGACGATGAAGGGATCGTTAAATTTCTCGCATACCTACTTGGGTTCTGTCTATCCACAGAAAACGGCTCATGATACGAGATATTTTATTTCCAGACGGAGACACCGAAGGCTTTCGCCGTTTACTCGACGTCAACGTCTTGGCAGTTGCTGTGTGCACCAGGGAAGCCGTGAAATCGATGAAAGCACGTCACGTCGACGGTCACGTCTTTAACATCAACAGGTAACTCCTCTTACATCAGATTAAATTTTCGTAAATACGCGTCCATACGTTAATCGATTAACACTTGGCAGTGTCCTGGGTCACTACGTCTTTACGGCCAGTGACCGCTGGAGCTTGTATCCAAGTACTAAATTCGCGGTGACAGCAATGACCGAAGTAACCAGGAAGGAGCTGATCATGGCAAACACGAAGATCAAGATAACCGTAAGTGTCAAAAGAATTATAACGAAGAATTGTCTCTTAATATTTCCCGAAGTGTTGCAAATACTCATAATTCATTCCAGAGCATCAGTCCAGGATTCGTTAAAACGGAACTGGTCTCAGTTTCCTCTTCGGAGTCAATCTACGAGGAGATGCTCAGTATTCATCCTACCTTGAACCCGGAGGACGTCACCAGTGCAATTATCTACGCCCTGGGTACTCCGGCACATGTTCAGGTATAAAAAAACTATTCTTAAATCCAGATGTCCTGTTTTCACTTAAACTCAAATCCATTATTCTCCATCTCTGTTACCGTTGAATTTACGCATGTTTGTCTTCCAGGTCTGCGAGCTTACACTACGTGCAGTCGGCGAGACAATGGCTTGATCGACTTCACCATTCAACGTGCCTATGTCCTGGGAATCTGCGTTAAAAAACTCGCCTGTATCCGAATCTGAACATTTCCACGGCATTAATGCATCAACATTAACTCACAATTTTGTAAAACAAATAAAAAATCTTCGTTGCAAATTGGAACTGTAAGTTTCGTTAAGGATTCTGAAACCTGATTAAAACAGCTAGTGACAATATAATTTTAATGTCAGCGAGCTGGTTTTAGATGTGTTACACGTGTTCACTTGTGCAAAATGAATTGTAGGAAGAAAGAGATAACCTTTGGTAATAGAATGGCTAAAACGCGTCACGATATTGGCTCCCGCTGTCTAATATTCATGTGCATGCTGATACTTGTAAGTTGAACTCGAAAGTCTGTTGAAGACCAGGGATGACGTAATAAAAAGCGTTTCAAATCCTCATCTAGCAAGTCAGTCAGTTATTCTACTTTCCTTAATAAATCACTGACTCCTTTACAAATAGTATAATTAGTGTATACATTGTGCACACAATGTACACATTTACAAGATAATTATTCTGGGAAAACCAAGAACGCTCCATCGTTGCGCAAATTGTTTTGACTTCAGAAGTGATTACTTGGAAATAATAAGCAAAAAAAAAGTTGACGGAATTCTGCACTGAGAGTTCATCTCATTGGGTCATGTCAAATCGACCAATAGTTGGAATCGACCCCCTTCGATTTGGCCAAATTTTGGTCAGGAGTTTTCTTTTATCCTATAACGAAGTTGTGCCAGAGAAAAAAAATTAAATTTTTTTTCTTTCATTTCTATCTCAAATGTGTTTAATAAATCGTGTTGTTTTGTAATTTTGAACCATTAAAATTTTATTTAGTGGCATATTGATGAGCAATAAGAACATCGATGACATGTGTTTATATTTATTTATTTAAAAAAATTGATTCAAGTGTAAATTAATTAACATTATGTTACGAAAGTCGTTTTTTCTTTAATCCTTTTTGTACTGTTGTCGCTTCTTTTCTTTTTCTTAACCTGAAAAACGTTAATATGATATCAATATCAAATTTGGATTTAAAAGATAAATATCATATTAACGTTTTTCAGGTTAAGAAAAAGAAAAGAAGCGACAACAGTACAAAAAGGATTAAAGAAAAAACGACTTTCGTAGCATAATGTTAATTAATTTACACTTGAATCAATTTTTTTAATAAATAAATATAAACACATGTCATCAATGTTTTTATTGCTCATCAATATGCCACTAAATAAAATTTTAATTGTTCAAAATCACAAAATAACACGATTTATTGAACACATTTGAGATAGAAATGAAAAAAAATTTTTTTTAAGAAAACAATTATTTTTATTAAAATTGAAAAATTTATATTTAAAAAAAATCAAAAAACACAGTTTCAAAAATTTCAGGATCTCTTAAGATTGGTTCAAGGTAGTATACAAAAAAATTTGAGTCAAAAATTTATTGTCCATCGTCAATTTTGAGAATTTAAAAAAATTCAGAATTTAAAAAATTCGAGATTTTTCAAAATTTTTCTTTCGAAATTTTTTTTTTCACAGCCCCAAGTATCACCCTTGAAATTAACCATCGATCATTTCTTAACTTGTTATAGTTTTCAAGATATTTAAAATATAAGTTTAAGAAGCAGGAAAAATTGTGAAATTTTGAGTTCTTCATAACTTTTGAAAAAAAAAATTTTAATTTTTTTTCCCTTGGCAGAACTTCGTTATAGGATAAAAGAAAACTCCTGACCAAAATTCGGCGAAATCGAAGGGTCGATTCCAACTATTGGTCAATTTGACATGGAATGACCCGATTATCTTATCTTGTAATGTACCGCAACGAGACCGTCGTTGCGTAAACTTGACTCAGTACAACTAACTCATGCACTTGAGTACACAGTTCGCAGTCTGATATCGCTTTACGTATACATATATACGATATAGTCTGACAAGCGGAAAAAGATTCTGCATCTCCAACTCTGAAGGAAAAAAGGTATTTTTCACACATGTTGTGTCAAGTTTCGTAGAAATGATCAGTTTCCAAGTATTCGTCATCGTCATGTATCAGTAGTAGCTAAGATGTTATAAGTCTATAACGCGGATAATTATAACAGCAATTTCGATCAGTGTGTGAATAACGGATGAAAAAGTTATAACACGAGCACCTGAACACGGATTCTTCATGTACACACTTTGAAAAAAGTTTATTTACTGTTATCAAACGTATATTTGAATATGGCGAAATAAATGTTTCGTTAATATTATCAAATTTTAGTTGAGCCGAATAATGATCGATAGAAGTTTGTTAATAATGAAGAAACCATATTTGGCCGAAGTAAAATTTGATAATAATAACGAAACATTTATTTCACCATTGATCCAAGTATAAGTTTGTTAACAGTAAAACAAAACTATTTTCTGTTTAACAGCTGAATTAATATTCCTAACGTGTAGTAACCGTGCAAATTGAGATAATGAATTTTAATTGTGAGACTCTTACATCCTTTCACACGTGGACGGAAATCGAAGCTTTCCAAACCTGCGGCAGGATTCTTACGTGAACCTGATTTACCTTCTTCCAATAGCGGTTCTTACAACAAATGCAAAATGCATGTACTCGATGTTCGAGTCGTAACCGATGACGCGTGTCCTGACGGATCTGAATTTGCCGATCATTAGTTACCCGAAGGTCGTATCTGCTTCCCAGAACCCCTTGAAAAATAAATTTCCAAGCCTTTGTTTCAAATTATATATTCAAATACATCTTAAAAAATTCGCATTGAAACTTCTTTTGCGAATAATGCATTTCTTTTCGTTAGACTTCCGCATTGAGGCATGCCTTAGTTCACCGGGTCGTCTGTGATTATAAACATTGTATGTATTCGTGCGGTATTCAATTTTGTATGACCCATTCCCTCCCATTCCCATAATGTACGTTAACGATAAACGGGACTCCAAATCTACTAGATATTTGTTCGAAAACGTTATCATTTAAATATAGCTGAACAATCGCACTTACCGCAAGGTCATAAATACGATTTATCAATCCAGCAAGTATCGAGTAAATCGAATGATCAGTCCGTCGACACATCGATTCGTAAGTTCGTAGCCACTGGCCCAGTCAAGGTTTTATTATTGCAGCAGCTTCTATACGAGCTAATTGCCAATTAGACACCGTTGGATAGCGTATTATCCAGTGGCTAGAACCATTCGTTCATTGCAAGCAATACACAGAAAATTACCACGAATACACACAGGTATACCTGAATAGACCAGAACCCATAAATCCTTCATAAAAGTATCTCTAAAACAAGATTTCCAATATCATGCATCGTGAGCATGGACTTGCACTTGCCTGCCACATAGCAAAACAGGCGAAAGTGCACCAAGGCGATGAGATTTATAAAGACCTAGCAAGGACAGGGACAGTTTGAACGATTATTAAAATTGCATAAGAGAGTTGATTTACGTGTTATTGAATCACTTCGATGAGAAGAGATACGTTGCAATGAATTTTCCTGCTTTGCCCCGACCTGAGAACACAGATTCCCTTCTCGATTGGTCCCCACTCAGGTACGCAAGCAGAGCAACGAGAATCGATCAAGAAGGACGTTGTGGCTCAGCAAATTCATGAAATCTTTACACCTGACAGTCACCGGCGGACAATCAACGGCTTGGAATACCCGAGAGATTCGACTGTAATTGTTTTCATTACTCGTGAGTATTGTCTCTCTCTCTCTCTCTCGTTTTTTATCGTACTTACATATGAACGGTGATAATCACGACCCCATGAGCACCCAGAGTCGTTAACATCGTAAGTATCTCACCTCTTTTTTTTACTGACTTCCTACCTTTCTCCTCCTCGTATTTTCTTCATCTTTTCAATGCGTTTCTCCGATTTCATGTAAGTAGTTTTTCTCATTACTTTATCACTGTTCTTTTGTGTCTTGATAATTATCCGATGATGAGGTTAATCGTTATAAACTTGTTGAATATTCGTTCTGAATATACGGTTAGTTTATTGCTCATCACTGTTTTCATATTTTCGTTGCTATCCTCTTTCTAAATCATCAACTTTCACCAGCTACACTCTTGTGAAGATGTATGTACAAAGAGGGACGTGTTTCTGCATTCTAAGTACGCATAAGTGATTTGGACAATATTCGATTCTTCTTGCCGAGAGCGAAGTTCTTATATAAATAAACAGTCGCGAGAATTGAAGCTGAGTAAATAAAAACAAAATACGAGCTGGCAATAGTAAATGAGATGTGATAAGTAACCTTGGGGGGGGGGGGGGGGGGGGGGGGGGGATTTTAGAATTTTTTCATTGAAATTAATACCAAAATGGTAGCATGGCGCGTACAAGTAGCGAACGACTCCAAACTCGAGGGTTTTTGCGGCGGCGCATCTCTTGACATTACTGTCCAACTTGTAATAGATACAAAAAATTTTCGATATCAAACCATCTTTTCCGGTTAGAGTTCGTAACCCAAATGTTCGAGAAATTTTTGTTTCAAAATTATATGATTATGAAGTAAAAATTTTGGGATTGAAATTCAAAAATCTAACCACGATCTCTAATCGATAAACAAGTTTCAAAGATTGTGTCAAAATTTCAAGTCGATCGGATAGAAATTGATCGGGGAATGAAAACGTGATCGTTCACTACTTATATGCGCTGTGCCACCATTTTGTTATTAATTTGAATGAAAAAATTCTGAAATGTTCTTCAAACTATGAATAATAAACTTCTCAAACTCAAATTTTTCCAAGTATTGTTATTTTCTTTAAAAAAAACTTCTAAAAATAGGTTTGATTTTGGATCGCCCAAGTTGTACCCCCCCCCCCCCCCCCCCCCCCCCCCCTCCACCCCTCCAGCTTTCTAACAACATGATGACGTCCTCTGTGATCCTATTCTTACTTACTCTTTCATGGTTCCAACTACAATTAAAATCTGGTCCGTATAACAGAAACATTCGAGCAAGAAAGAACAAGATTTTTGTGAAATATTACATGTGCGACACTCGATTAAGTGAATTTGATTTCGAGATGCTGTGGAATCTCCCGAGGCACCCACTGAATATAAAAAAAACGACAAAAGTAGATCGTGAAATTTGTGAACAATTACGACCAGGCGCACAATGGCTGGAATTCATCCGATTCGATACAGCAGCCCAATACCGTTAGGAAGGCTGAGCGTTTTTTCGTAACTTTGGTCGATACTGATCGCCATTGACCACGCAACAGAGTAGAAGACCCAACTTTTATTCAAATCTTTATCTTTCACCAACTGTCGAGTGTATGAATAGTTTTGACAACGTGGCCTCAAAGACTGGGGGTCTTTCTTCTTTATTGCTGCCCGCCAATGACCTTCCATGTTCGGGAAATTTGTCAAAAGGAATTTTCAAGTTTCCGAATTCCAAGACAAAATCGTGAATTTAAACAAGGCTTTAAAGTTCGATTAGTTATTTATATTGGGTACAAATAAACAACTGTACACAAGAATATTCGTCTCGTATTTTTGTTGAGTTGATTTTAAACGATATTTAACAAATTCTCAACAATGATCTACGAAGGGTAAAAATTTAGTTTGCTCTTGGCCAATGAAACTACCGTGCATAAAAAACTGCATCAATTGGTTTGTTAAGTTACAGACCGAAACTGGTTGTTACATCGTTCGTAGAAATCAGGAAATGACAAAAGAATTTGGTTCCAGTATTGGAGTGAAATGAAGATTACGGTCACAGATATTCAATGGAACAGTCACGTTGTAATTTCAACAAATTTTCATCAACTCGTCACTTTTAAGTCTAAGTTAATATTTTTGCGGTAAGCTCCGTTGTGGTAAGTGCACGATAATGGCTAAAAACAAATAAGTTGAAACGCCGAGTCATTCTCTTAAGAGTAAATTCTACGCCTAGATCTCATTTAAGCTGATTTGTTGTCAAGCCTCAATCCATTGACCTATTTGGGGTATTCCATGCGTAACGGGGACCTGACTAATCCAAATCCTAAACCTTTCAGAACCATTTCTAACTTTGACAAATGTTTAGACTAGTTGAAAAAAGTATGTGATTTTGTTTATACGAGTTTAAATTAAATAAGTGAAAAACTATAGATCATCAGGTTCCACTCTCTTATCACCATTTCAGTTCATCAAATAGATGTTGTATATAAGTTTATGAAATTTGGATTATCGTTAGGTTAAAAGTACAGATGTGGCAATCATTTCTTACGTTTAAGTATTTACACTCATAGGTATACATAGTAGGAAAGAGAGATCTAGAGAGAAGGCAAAAAGTTAATAAAAAAATCACTCGCCAAGGACAAAACCGTTCCTTGCTCAATCGTTTAAATTCAAGTTATTAAACAATCGCCGGTTAACCATATCGGTAATAACTACAGATGATATCATTCGCTACCTTAAGAACGTAAGATTATGATCTCAGCCCCACCGCCCCTCTCATAATAAGTTCAATCATCAAATTTTAATAGATCATTTCTGCTTCCGCATCGCACAAATTTTCAGACCATATTTCGGCAATGAAACTCATTTGCACGCGCACTATCGAGATGGATAGTTATGGTTTCGTCGGGAATAAAGATTCGGTTGTGAAAAACAAGAAATTGATCGGATTAAAAAGTGCTTCTCTTTCAGAGTATCCTCCGATGGACGCCCTGTGGTTACGGCTAGCAACATTGCTGGCCGTGCTTTTGCACATCGCAGGAAGTCCCAGTGGAATGCCCTACGGTTCGACAAGAGAAAAGAGATCGAAGCCAGTGGAAGGGCCAAAAAAACCACACATAGTAGTGATCCTAGCCGACGACTTGGTGAGCGATTTGTAAAGATGCAGCGTCTGATCATATTACGTTTTTAATTAAAAAATTTCTGTAATCAGGGATGGAACGACGTAAGTTTTCACGGTTCAAACCAGATACCGACACCGAACATCGACGCCTTGGCTTATAACGGTGTGATATTGAATAGCCATTACGTACCCGCCTTATGCACGCCGAGCAGATCTGCACTGATGACCGGAAAGTATCCCATTCACCTTGGAATGCAGCATTCAGTTATCCTAGAACCAGAGCCTCGAGGGCTACCGCTCAAGGAAAAACTGATGCCAGAGGTGCTTGGCGATATTATACTCTTCCAAACTGTTGATACAAAGTGATCATCATTTTTTCTTTTATTATTATTAGATCTCCGCGCAAAAATTTTCTCATTATCATATAACCAGCATAGGAATTCCTTTTTTTTTTTTGACAGTACCTGAGAGATGCGGGTTACAAGACTCACGCGATTGGCAAATGGCATTTGGGCTACCATCGAGCGGTCTACACGCCAACGTATCGGGGCTTTGATTCGCACTTTGGGTACTGGAACGGGCTTCAGGATTATTATAGTCACCAAGTAGCTGCTACGGTGAGTTGACAGACTATACCTACTTACTCGTAATGCCGCAGTTGTAGCTAAATATTTTTTTACGGCATGGGCATTGAAAAGTCCACTTTTTGTGGCAGTTTTCGTTCCGTAAAGTGACGCTTTATACGGCAGCGAACAAAGTTTCGGAATAAAGTCTTTATTCCGCAGTTTGGATGCGCAGTTCGAAGTGCGCATCCCAAACTGCCGAATAATGTAGCTTCGTCGAACAGATCGCGACATAACTTCACTCTTCGTTTTGCTTTTCAATGCCCATACCGTAAAAAATATTGTATGTGGCATTCCCGTAAACAGTTTTTTGGCTCGGATAACTTCAGTACTTACTTCCGGCTCGCCTTCAGCTCGTCCTGAAATCTTTATCCTTGCCGAAAAAACAGACAGTTTACGGGCATGCCGAATAAATAGCCATTTTTCCAGTTCAATTCTTACCGAGGATTCGACATGCGGAGGAACATGACAGTCGCCTGGGACACAGCTGGAAAATATTCCACCGATCTTTTCACAGATGAAGCGGTTAGGCTGATCGAAACCCACAATTCCGACGACCCAATGTTCATGTACCTGGCACACCTTGCTCCGCACACCGGCAATCAAGACAACCCCTTTCAAGCACCCGACGAAGAGGTAGCAAAATTCACGCACATCGCAGACCCCGAAAGGCGAATTTACGCGGGTGAGTATAACTGATCCGTCCCCGGAACAGGTGAGAGTTTCACCGAAACCTCTCTATTCCTCGCTGAATCCTCGATGTCTCCGTTTCAGCAATGGTGTCGAAACTCGATCAGAGCGTCGGCGAAGTGGTAGCAGCCCTAAGGCGACGAGGGATGCTGGAGAATAGCATAATTCTATTTATGTCTGACAACGGTGCTCCAACGTACGGAATTCATAGCAACAGAGGAAGCAACTACCCTATGCGCGGGGTGCGTTTAATGAAGATCTATTGTTTTGGTATAAATTCTTAATATCTAGACTCATAGCTAAAGGTTCGTCTTATCTTCAGATGAAGGATAGTCCCTGGGAAGGTGGAGTTCGCGGCGTCGCGGCGATATGGAGTCCCTTGATAGATGCAACGAACAGAGTATCCAACCAACTCATGTACGTAACTGACTGGTTACCAACACTCTACGCGGCTGCAGGTAAAGCGGAAAAAATGTCCAATGAACCGGGTTCAGCAATGGCAAAAACCGACTGCCATGTATGTTTTTTCTCATTTAGGCTTAGACGTCACAGCACTCGGCAATATAGACGGTGTTAACATGTGGCCAGCCCTACGTGGTAACAAGCCAAGCCCGCGTTCAGAGATAGTGGTGAACATCGATGATGTGTCAAATTACGCGGCCATACGAATGGGCGACTTTAAATACATCATTGGAGCCACTAACACGGGTCTAGAATGGTATGGAGAGTCAGGAAAGCCGGAGATCGATGCCATTGCTGAGACTTTGGGAACTTACGATCCAGATTTGGTACTGAAAAGCAGATCCGGGGTTGCGCTTACTGGTGTAATAACAGCCAGGCAAGTGGAAGAAGTGAAAAAAATGCGGGAAAATCACGTGGAAGGAGCACAGATGACTGCTACTATACTAACTGACCGAAAAATTCAATCCTTGAGGACTGAAGCCGTGCTAAATTGCAACGTCAAAGAAGAGAACAAGGTAATCGAAACGATATTCCTTACAAATTTTTACAGTTAACGAGGAAACCGTTCTTTCAGATTGCGTGTAACCCATTGGAGTCACCATGTCTGTTCAACATAAAGGAAGACCCTTGCGAGATAGTAAATCTAGCGAAGACAAGGCCTCTGATTCTCGCGACGCTGGAAGAAGCTCTCATGAGACATCGAGTGACAGTTATTCCAGCGAGCAACCTTGACTCGGATCCAAAAGCTGACCCAAAGTACTGGCAAGGTATCTGGGTGAACTGGAACGACGCTTTCCCGATGAAATTCATTAGCAATGATTCGGAAGAGCCAAGGAGAATATCAGGACCTGCGATCGCCGTGATTGCGATTCTACTGGGTCTAACAACGGTCGGTTTAATCGTGCTGTTCACAGTGAAGTTTAGAAAAAATTCATCCACCGAAACTCACCCCGAGCATGGCACCTTCCAGAAGATACCCGGAGAAGGTAACGACAATGGTACCAACTCCGCTGTTTTAGAACCCACCGAGGTCCTACCAAATTCGAAAAGCATACAGAGTTTCAAAGATTTCGCTTCTCTCAAAGATCTGGCACGGAATATCGACTGACGGGAGGGTCAGAGGTGTGCGAGATACGGGCCCGTTTCTACCAGCGTCGTCATTACTTATATCCGAAGTGAGGCCGTTAAACGCTGATCTCCGTTCCCTTTCTTAATTACTTTTTCACAGGCTGCGATATGCAATAAGCGAGCATAAATTCACTTTCCAAGAGATATTGAGACGGGGAACGGGGAAAAAAACTGGGACTCTTAATCCGCGTAGGTCACGATCTTTAAAGATCATCTCGCACTACCTCACATTCGCAGAGCGCATCACTTTGGTATGGTGTGTATACCATCTGTGACTGCAGTCATACTTAATCGGATTCTCATTGGTAACCAAAAGATTCCGAGAGGTGTAAAGGAGAAGTTGAACTTGCTGGTCAAGTTTTCAATACTTCTCTTGAATTTATACCTCTTTTCCTATAATATCGATATCTGCACTTACTTTACATATATTTGTACATATTACATAAGGTTGAGTGAAAGAATACTTTGAAGGAAATTATTCTTGCAAGTTGATTCTAATAAATTATTCATAAACACTAGTATCCGGTCATTGTTTCATTGATTTTGTCTTCACGTACGATTCATAATAGGGTGCAAAAACATTTAATATTAGACGAAAGATTATACTGCAAAATATTCTTTATTTATTTACGTAGAAACAATTGTTAAGTACCATAAACTTTACGCAGCAAAAGTAGTTTAATAACGTAGCAAGTCGTTGTATTCCATTGTCATTGTCATTGTCACAAGTCCGTGTATAAAAGAGAAATCAATCAATACAGAATGATTCAATTCTGTGTACACTTTTCTAACATGGTAGCCAACTGGTGTATTTGTCTGTCTAAAGGAGTGAAATCTTCGTCAGATCTAGCTATAACATCGAGGAGTTCACCGATGGGTAACTCCGTTTTTACTTTGCGACTTCTGTCTGGCAAGTTGAGTACTTCTAAGTGAAACAAGATACCAACCGCCGCCTCAAAGGTACTTAAACTATCGGAAAGTCCGTCACGTGGCGATGCGGACCAAAGAAAATTTTGTATGTAGTGTAAATCAGTTACGAGTCGCTTAGGACGAGATCTTACAATTACGTATATGAGCAGTGGAATCAGCTCGTCTGTGGATTGAGTATAAAGGAAGGACGAAACCGTAGTTTCGTCGTTGTCAGTCTTTGTTTGTACTTCGGCAATTGCTGCCTTAATCTCGGCGACAATCAGGTCCAGGGTGCTTCTCAAGCAGAGCGATTTCTCCAGCGGACCTTCTCGTGCGTCCAGCGTTGCGAGTTCGACTATGGCGGCGGGTAGTGAAATGGCTAACGACTCGTCAGCCCCTAGTTGATCAGGTGTAATACCAGCATCGACGAATTCAATTAGTTTCTTATTGAGATACATATCTTCCTGCTCCAGCGCGCTGGCGAGGAGATAGTATATTTTATCGTACATAAAGTGCATTATGAATACTTCCAAGGAGGTAGTGAGTAGCTTCTGAAATCGAGCATCTCGCTGCAAGCAAAGACTCTGTTTGCGCATGATTATTGCCCAGTAACGACGAGTGAGATCTTGTAGGGTTGAACTGAGTTCCTCGGATGAATTGAAATCGTCCAAATCAATTTGCCTCAACGTAGACTTCAGTTTGTCAAGCGGAGTATTCCCCTGCCCCGGCAACTGATCAAGGAAGCTTCTTGCACTGCAAATTCAACAATCAATTTGTAAATTATTCTTACTTTCAATGGCTGCTAGCAGACTTACTCTAGTTACTTACTCCTTATACGAGACAACGCTACAATTTAATTTCACTTCTTCTTTCATCCGACTATTCGGCGACATATATTTTGGGTGAATCGGCTTTTCCAGAACCAGTATCATATATATTTGAAATTCCTTGTTGTATCCTTTCTCAATGGATACTATTCTGATCTTGTGCTGACTATTGACTTTCGTTGGCTCATTTTCCTCTATTAGCTTCAGCGATGTATTTTCAAATTTGTATAAACAAGAATTCCCTGCTCCGATTGAAGTGAAATGGTGCGGTATTTCAGGATGTGCTTTTAGAATGTGATCATCTAATGGGTAAACGCAATGCAGAAAACCATATTACTTTTGCTTACATCGTCAATGACAAAGTAATACTAAGATATTAACCAACTAATGGTCATTGCAATGTTCCAAATAAAAACTACTGCTAAGAATAGTTACCGACAAATTCATCCGTTATCGGCAAGCCCCGCAATGAGTTACCAGCAGGCACACAGATGTTCCAACATTTGGATAACGCAAGGTCATATTTCTTTCTATATTCATTCTGTAAATCACAAAGACAATCAATATGGTAATTGGTAACAATCTGGAAAATATATGGCGGAACAGAGAGTACAGAATTAATTTATAAAACTCGATAATAGAATAATAAAATTTCAAATCTTACCCTTAAAGTATGATAAAATTCGTTGTAAACTATCTCATCAGGATCCATTATTGGTCAGCGATAAAACGGTTCCGGTAGTTTTGGCAGACAGGTTTAAATTTCTTCCGCATTATTTTTTGTGAATACAACCCACAACCGTTGTCATCGCACTCGAGCAGCCACTATCGCGATATCATAATCTGATTAGAGCAGACAGTCATCCAGATAAGAGAAGGGGAATGTTTACGATCCAGTGTCACATGGTCACATGCTGGGCACGTGTCAATGGAATGCAGTACTGGTGGTGCCATCGATGAAAATCGAAAGTGACTACGTAATACAGAGCAAAAGTTGCGCGGGAGCGTCATCTCGCAAGAATTAGGTTTTTGGAACTAATTTTCGACGGTGAATTAATGTCGATAACCGAACCATATTTACCATCAAAAGACAGTGGATAATGTAAGGCTATCGAGTGTTACTTGTTTGTTGGTATTGGCGAGTTCTCGATACGAAGAAAAATTGTTAAATTTGCGTTAAATCAAAACGCAAATAATCCAGTGCTTGGAGCAATAAATGGGCAATAAATGGAACACCCCTAGCGAACGTGCCTTGTAGAGACATCTATATAACGTCGTGACAAAATGATTGTTGACTCGACGTATGGTAATTCCGCACTCCTTCTTAACCGACGAAAATTACAACTTAGCAGCATAGACTTATACACAGTATATGACTGCAGCAAACTAGACTGTCCATGTTTCTCAGCATATTTGTAAAAAAAAATTACTGAGTTATTCTGAAACAGAAAATTATATGATTAGGTAAACAAATTATACGTTTATACATCTAAGGTCTATTTCATAAATACTTACGAAAGATTCTTCTATCACTATCACTATCTTCACTATCACTGTACGCTCAGGGACTTTATCCCCGCGCCGCGTTGAGCGCCGGCGTGCAAATGCCGCGCTTTCTCTCAGAACCGAAAAGTATCAAGTAGACGCGCAAAAGGCACGGTCAAACCTGAAAACTTGGTTATTCGTAACAAAATTGAGTGCAGAGTTGAAAGCTCAGCACATCGAGTGTGCTTTACTGTTTCATATATATACCGTTTGTGAAATCGACGCGCAAAAGGCGCGTCCAATACCTGTGATTGATCAACGCGCAAAAAGGCACGTCAGTTTAATCTGTTAAAATAGTTTAAATATCTAGGAATTGTCGCAAAATTCTGTAGAAACCCAATCCGCATCCGCGTCTCTTTGAATCCGACACATTGCGATGCGGATTGTTGTTCTGAGATGCGAATCAATTCCAGAAAGGAAAATGGGATGAAGAAAAGGCATGCATTATTGTGTGGCGTGACGGTCGGCGGTCCTCTTCAACGCGAAGTCTTCGAGCTCAGCATCTCTCCCCATCTAGCGTACCACGGAACGCTATAGATGAGCCAGAGATGCATTTTGCCCATTCAGACGATCACAGAAATCAATTGAATGAAATAATGATTGGGAATGATTAAATAATTGAATTGAATAATGGCTGAAAACTGATTTTAGAATATCCAGAAATGGCAAATCGAACGTCGTTAAAATTAATTCATTGAAGAATAGGAAGAACATCTCTATGATCGTTTGACGCTGTGAATTACAAAAGTTAGTAACATCACGGCAGATCGCGACCTTCCTACCCTCGCCTGATTCCCAACGGAACCACCCGACGAAAATGTCGAAACGAGATATTCGCACACACATGCATAAAGCCCGCGACAAATCCCAAAACGTCCACCTATACCTACCCGGTTACCTATATTCGATCTATACGATTCTCCATTCTTTCCAACACACATCATTCTTTTTCATTTGCACCGTGGTCACTGTGACTTACTTTTACGTTGATTACCTGTAAAGAGCAAAATGTTTTTGTACCACAATCAGCCAGTTGTTATACGACGATACTAAGAGGATCGACATTCAAAACATGATTTTTCTCTACTTTGTGACGCTGATTTCAGTGAAATGATTGTCAAATGCACATTCCATAAGCTTTAAGTAATTTCATCCACAGTGACACCGTGAATATACGCGATCGGTATTAGGAAGACATTAACAGCCCATCCTATTATTGTAGGTATGTATTACTTTAATGACTACTGGCGGACTATGGGTACATCAACTTTTTGTAAAACGGATTAGAAACATCCTGTATGCTAATCAGCAATTTCTAAGCGAACTAAACCTGCAATTGATGAGTACTTGCTGACTGTTAAAAGATTCAAAATGATTCAACATTGACAGAGCAATTTGATTGAGTTACGTTATGCTTTAAAATTTCATTAATTAAGCAATCGTGTGAACATAATTATAAAATTATTGGAATATGTTTAAGCCTCAGGTAAATCCACCACTTAAACGACATCATTTGTAAATTACAACGTATATTATTACATCAGTAGTTAAACACAATTGGTTCTCGCGTATGCCGAGTAAGCGATGGGTACCTGTCGCGATGCTCATTCCACTTTCGGCAACGTGCAAAATTTCTAAATTTAAGTGAGCTTTGTTGAAATGAATTGCAAAAAAATGACTCGATTGATAGTCAAGCATCGTTGCGATTGCGAATGAGCCTAACCATGCAGCTAAGAAATCGAAGTTTTGTGTAACAGTTGTTACCGCCACGCCACGTGACAAAGGAGACCCAGGAAAATTCCCGTAACCTAACACATGCAAACTCACCACGTGGCCGAGTAATGGAGAAGTTACTCGGATGTCTCTGCTTAATTCTGGAATAAATAAAAAATGAAACTCGAATTAATTTAGCAAACTGGATTTTCAGTCCTCAAATTAATTATTACTGTTGTCTACTTCCATATTTCCATATTTTATACAAAGACAAAAATTCGCCTTCAAATTACTACCATGAATTATCAAACAATTGTTAAAAAAAAGTATTCTTACCTCCTCCGGGTTGCTCCACGCTTGACAAATACTGGTTCTCATAGCATCTCAGGTTGAGTGGTTGAAGCGATGCACTTTTTACACTGCAATAACAATATCACATAACATTACTTACACAATATACTTGGATCCAATTTCATGTCACTATAGACTCTCTGTGTCAGAAAAACTTAACACTTTTACCGAAAACGTAACGAGCACGCATAAAAAAAGCACCACTTCCCGTAGAAAGACCTGACCCGAGTATCTCACTGATTCTTTATTTCAATAAATCCATTTTTCTTTAGGCCGCGCGTCTGCCGTTCGTTTATTATTTACCGATGAATTTGGTGAGAATACAGTGATCGAATTATGGAACACAGACTGAACAGAGCGATTAAATTCGGCTCTCGTCGAGCGTGGTTTCGCTCCGACTGCGCGAAAACAAATGACGCCGATCAGCGCTCGGAAGCAGGTCTCGACTGGTTGGAACAGCCGTGCGAACCGCGCGGTCTGAAGTTGGCGTCGGGCGTAAATTCGAATTTTCCGACGCCGTTCGACCGATCAGAATATGCGTGAAAATAAATGAAACATGAGAAACGAATCGCACACCTTGAGTTTCATCAGTATTTACACGAGCATAGGATTGAAACTAATATTAAAATATAATACACAGCACTTACATGTGCGACGCAAAGTCTGTCAATCGATTACAAGATTTACTAGCCTTAGATCAACAGATTGCATGAGAAACTTACCAATCGTTCGATGCTTACAGAACGTATTCTCAGTCGAATCAGCTCCCGTTGACTCCAAGACAAGGTGTTGTTTGTCGAGCACAGACACATTGTATTTCTTGTTTATATTGCAGAATCCGAACGCACTTCACACACAATTGGTAAAAAAAAAATGGTTGACGGCTAGGTGAAAACAAAATTGAACATCGAGTGGGCAGTCGTGCATACCGATACGTATATATCTGCGTATGTCGTTGTAGCAGTTGCACATCACTTTTCATACCCAAAATAATCACGATAAAAGAAAAATGAAACGTTCTTCAGTCAATAACACACTCAACAGAAAATATTTAGGAGCTCAATCTCCAGTGTAAGTATGTACACGATGCGGATGAATCGCGATCGTCATTTTTTCAGCGTTGAGAACAACCAGTTGCAGGCATACCGCGTGAAAACGAATCTCTGCGTGACTCAAAACTGCTTATTCGACGATTTATTATCAACGCTAACCCCACAGACCGAATTGCTTACAGAAAACACGTCAAATAAAGCAAAAATTCATACAAACTCGAGCCGCAAGACGCGACTGTAGCACGTTCGAACTCGACCTCGTGGGCGTCCCAGAATTACGCGAACAGCCTGAAGATAGCGCTGCAGCAGCGACGCAAGCGCGGCAAAGCGGCAATTGATAGAAGCGAATTTGAAAACGAACTGAGCTAGAAGCAAGCAAAGTTATGAGCACAGCAACGTTAGTATTTTACACAATAACTAATGAATTTCGAGATGATGCTCTTCGTGTTTCATTGAGAGAAGCCGCGCTCACGTTTTTCATGTCCCCTATATCGCAATGCCCTCTGACACGAAAAAGGAAAGTTTTTGTGTTAATCACCTGTGAAACATATTAATTAGGTATTTAATATAATTTTTGAAATACAAAAATCGATGAATAAACGCAGTACTTTGACACGCATATGTTAATGTAATAACATAATTTTCAACTATAATCCTAACGCATAACTGAATTAAAACTTACATATCGGAAATTGGCCGGATCAATGGAAGGAATGTGATAAACTCTTCGTTTCAAAACACTAAATTCAATTATATTATAACAAAAATATTAATGTCAATCAATGTAAGTTTTATATCAAGGTACATACGAATAGATGCTAAGACGTAAGTGTGTGATATGTAACGATTTTTTTCGGGTTTTGATAAAGCTCAAAATATGGCGGTATAAACATTATGGAGTTGATGTATCATACATAACATTATTAATTAAAAAAAAATGATTCTTTATATAAATATTGTTAGACGCCTATAATAACAGCTGAATTTATATTGCCCAGCTTATTTAATGATCGTCTCAGTTCTCCCCTTGTATTGTACTATGTATACTATACACATGCTACATACCTCTAGACGTATGTAACATTGTATACCTATGTATAATAACTTATATCTAATTAAGTATAGTTTGTCGTCGCTAATGCATTGAAGATTTAAATGAGGTATGATTTGACCAGTTCACATTATGCGATCTACATAAACTCTAATTTATTCAGGCACGAAGTGTAATTCACATGTTCAACTTCAAATGGTCTGAACACAGTAGAACGGGACTGATAACGAGTTGAGTTCTTTCGTTTTTTTTTTTTTTTTTTTTTACTTCTCTTTTGAATACGCATTGTATGACTATTGGGTATTTTTTCTCCTAATTAATCTCCGTACTTTTACTCGCGTAAGGAGATTTCGGAACTGATTCTTCATCGTCATCGTCATCTTCATCCTCTGCATCTTCTCTCGCTTGCTTGATTTGTGCAATCCTTTGCATCTCGGTGGATCGTTGTCTATAAATTGCAATTTTTGGATGGGCTGGTTTGCTATAAGTGAATTGTAAGATATACATGAACAGAAAAAACGTTGCTTTTACCTTGAAAGTGCCTCTTCCGCTTCTCGTTCAGCTTTCCATTTCTGAACAACTCGATAGCCAATGCAGACTATAACCAACACTATCGGAATTATAGCTGCAAATACTATGCCTGAAGTAATCCCAGCTTGTCTTGAACTATACTCTTGTTGACCTGTATTTCAAGATTTCATCAGGAATCAATATGACACATTATCGATACAAATTAAATTCTGTGAAAAATGAACATGCCTTATCTTAAACCATGAAAACATTCGAATTACCCTTTAAACCTACAGTTGTGCAAAATGTAATTAAGACTTCAGAAGGTTCTTATTGTTAGGTGTTAATAATAATAATATGTAATAATGTGTGCCACTCTGTGCCGCAATGAAATTATGAAATGTAATATCTCGCATAGTTTAAGGATATTGTTAACAAGCTCCAGGTCGAGGAATATGATATCAGTAATAAGAGGATTTGTGTTTGAATGGAATTTGAGAAATGGAAATTTCACTTGCACAAATTTGGAAATTTCCATTCCACTGTAATACCGATCCTATACAATTAACGCTTGCGTTTTTCATTATAATTCTTCGATTTCAACATGCTTGTGTGGAATAGAAATTTCCTGGTATTAAAAAATGTATAGTTCTTATTTATTATAGCATAAAAGTTACAGTATAAGTGGAATATAATACATCAATGGTATACGACGACATAAATCGTTTACTACAAATTATATAAAATACTGCAACATATAGTTTTGATTCGAGAAAAGACTTCATGTTTACTACAACTACTAGTTAAGTACACAGAAAAACTCCTACAGACTTCATTGTAAAAAAAAAGCTTATTGTTTTATAATTTATTTGATGTATAAGTCACGTCTCTGAAAATCTCAATTCATTCCTTACAAGAGGTAATATTATTTTTAGTGAATACCAGATTTCTATTCCACATAAGCAACAATATAATGTAGCGGATGATTAATGAAATAAAATTGTTAGGAATTTCATGACATCACAATCTATGGTCACAAATAACTACAGTTTAGTTAATAATTGAAGCTGACATCAGAGAGTTGCAATGACACATGAATCAAAAGTCTCTTTAGTATAAAAACAATCTTAATAATAGATATCTTCAGACATCACTTTCTTTGCTCGGACTACCAGCTTTTCTAAGCGGTTCTGCATATATAGCAGTGCTATTCCGAATTTCAGGATCATCCTCTAGGGCCCAGACCTTCTCCTCAAATTCTGTGTAAGGTTTGTCAGGAAGTGGTTCGTTGGTACGATACGATTTGTCATATGATCTTCGTTTCCTAGTACTACTGCCGTCGGTACTAGTTTCGCTAGCAGGAGAAATGGTTCGCTCGCCCGACTTCAAAGGGGTGCTCAGCCGTGAAAGAGGCGAGTCGTTATCAAGTCCGTATCCGCGATCGGAAAACCGCCATGATTTAGCTGAACTATCTGACGATGCATTTCTCCTTATGCAAACTATTATCAGAGCCCCAATGATAATCGCTGGTATCAGTACCGCAATTATTATTCCGATAATAGTCCATGCTGTTCTCTGAGTATACTCGATGTGACCTACAGTATCGCATGCAGTTACAAAATTCAAGCTCATCAACAAAGATGTTGTGACAAAATATGGCGCAGACGTTAAAAGCATTCTTTCCAATTCATTTTACTGAATACCATATTGTCACCGCAATAATTACATTCTGCACATCTGCTAAATGCATTAGACTTTCCGAAAAAGTGATTATATCTATCTGCATTTTCTTACACAATTTAATGCGCCAAGATGAATGCACCGTTTCAATCTGGTGCGTTCAATGTCGATCATGTAATGTGGCAGAGCAAATAAAAATTTATGAATGCATACTTACGTAGACACTCTGTGTAACCATACTCTGGAATGTCCCATTGACCCGCTTCTAAACATGTTCGACGCTGATCTCCAATTAATACAAAGTTCTGATTGCACTCGAAGGTCACTTTGGTACCCGGTATGAAAAGGAAGTTGCTTTTCCTGCCAAATCGTGGTGTCTCCAATATTCCGCAAGTTATTGCTGAAATGCAAATGACACGTTTATCAGATATTTGCTTTTTCCGATTGAAAACTTTCTCAATCCTTGTACCTAATTGCTAAAATGATACACGAGTAAACATACTTCGCCTGCCATTCGTCGCCTTTATCTCGGTTACAGTGTCGTAATAATTTTTAGTATAATGTGCAAGATCTCGATTGAGGGTCATTCCATAGTCGTACTGACATTGATAATTATCACCACACAATTCACTTGCTCTGTTCACATCGTCTATTCTGTGGAATATAAAATTCGTAAATTATCCATACGATTATCAGATTAATCGCTTGCACTCGTAATTTTCGAAAAATCAAGCCGTACCGATCAGATGATAAAAATTCGCTCGGAGTTCTAAGATACTGAGGCACAAATGATGCATTTGCGTAATAACTCGCCGTTCTACCAAATTCCCTCGTAAACAAGGCAGCTCCTTTCTGCGAATCCTCGCGATCCGCAAGGATCCAATTTATACCAAATTGTTTATGAACTGTCTCAAAGCTATTCACATTGGTCACGGACGCAATTGTGCCATCAGGATTGGTGAAGTCATCAGAAACGTCATAACTCCAGTTGCCCAGCAGTCCTCGTGTTTTATTCTGTACAAATATCGTTTATATCGGTTAGATACAGAATAATTAATCCCGTTGTTACTTGCAATTAGCTTAAACGAATTTTTCATACCATGTATGACCACGGCAAGTAGACCCTGGCAGTCATGAACCCTTCATTCTCAATAATTTCAATTCCAGCGCCTGTCTGGAACATGATGACAACTTCACTCTGGTTAAGAATATAAGTCGGCGTGTAAACGGTGACGCCAGCAAAATGTTGGAACTTCAATGACGTCCTGTCAAAATATATTCGCCTTCCATCGGCAAACACATCCAAATGGTATCGCCATCTCGCATGAATCGGTCGCAGTCGAACTTCTATAGTAGCTGAATTATTGCCTCGTGCTAAGATGAAATAATAAGTTTAGCAAAATAAAAACGCTGTTCTACATATGAAGTTTTTCATATTACGATTGTTATTTCAAATACCTGCGATGGAGGTGAGTTGAGTAGCGTTAACTACGCCGTAAAAGTTGTTCGGCATCTGTTCAAATCGAGCCTGAACATCGAGTTTGTCTTTGACTGTATCGACGCGGGTCAACACGAATTCTCCCTTTCCGTTGAAGGTGTACTCCAAGTCGTCAAAGGTAACAAAATGAGGATCTCCAAAGACAGTAGCAACAGCTGGAGCTTGATAAGCGACGCAATCTTGAGATGGCCGTCTTTCGAATCTTAATGTCTCACATCCAACGGCTTGCTCCTCTTGCCACAAACAGCAAAGATACGACGGAACCTTGTCATGGAACCAGTGAGAGAGGGTCGGTACCTTGTTTGCTTCGTTCCACGGCAGGTAGCCCAAATTGTGAGATCTACCAGGTCGAGAACCCCACTGTTGATCGTATGTCAACATGACATAGCCGTTTTTGTCGTAACAGCACTGCTGCTCCGAACCGTCTAGACTGTATCAAAATGTTTCAATTAGCTAAAGGCCGGGTGATTTATACCTTCGATGATTACTAACAATAAGACTTACTTTGGTGCGCCAGTCTTGACGCAGTGAACCGCACCTCGGTGGTAGTAACAATCAGGATTCGAATCCTTGTCGCAATCGAAATCGGGCATAAAGCGGCCCTTGTCATTCAATGCATGCGCCAACGTGCAAGGACAGAGCGCTACTTCAGCTGCGAAATTTTTTAAGTACCTATCGTTCATGATCCAATTATTACAGAGTGCTTTTGGCCAGTTTGTTCCATGAATTCTTTCCCATTGGGGTCCAAAGTACCATCCTAAAGGAATGGGTCTACTCCATAGCACCCTTGAAATAAATGATCAGTGAAATGTAGATTTTGTAAGTGCACGAGTGATGGATGGTCATGACATGTAGTCACTATCATTTATTCGAATGAATAAGACTCACGGCGAGATGTTTAGTCCAGAATATTGGCTTGGGTTGGTAAGGTTTATTTTGATAAAGCCGAAGTGCATATCAAGGAA
Source organism: Diprion similis (assembly GCF_021155765.1). Classification (NCBI taxonomy): domain Eukaryota; kingdom Metazoa; phylum Arthropoda; class Insecta; order Hymenoptera; family Diprionidae; genus Diprion; species Diprion similis. Next base: position 2,714,894 of record NC_060115.1, read on the forward strand.
TAACGGATTCTCCCTAGCTCGGAAGTTCGAAGGAATAATAGTATACGTGCCGGTATTGGTTGTGCTTTCCTGTGATGAAAATTTGATAAATAAATATGCATGAACGTTGGAATCTTGGAATGGTCTAGCAATTAGAGAGTACGAAGATAAGGAAACTGTAAGAATGTAAAATACTCGCCTCTAACACGTCAATGTATTCGAATTCGGGTCGAATAGTGGTCTCGCGATATCCCCATAAGGATATTTGCAAGACAGCGTTTAGGTTGCTAGTTAAATTGTACTGGTTCCAAGTTATCTCTATCTCAGCTGGAGAACGTTCGTGCACGGCTCTGGTAGAGAAGAATATCTTCTCTTGAGCCGTTGCAGGTGTTTCTGAAATTATTAAATGGACAGATCATTCGACGGTGTTACGCGATACAATGGTAGTGTAATGCTGATTGCAGTAATTGAAGCATCTTACCGACGAAGTATTTTCCCTTCCAATTGAATCTACCGCTTCCAATAGCCACCTCAAAACGAACATACCCTTCTGCCTGCATAGATGGTTGAATGCAAATGGCTCTGTTGGTATCAATAACAGTGCCGACTACTTCCTCCATGTCGAATATACACCTTATTTTCTCGTTTGTATCAAAACAAGGTCCTGTTATGTTTACCACGGTTCCTCCAAGCATGTTTCCGCTCTCTGGAGCGAACACAAGTGGTAAATGTGTCCCGGCTATAATTGATATAAAGATTGTTTAGAATTTTAAAAACAATTCAGCGGAAATGCGGTGTAAAATAGTCCTGAGACTACAAATAAAACTACTCGCCAATGTCTTTATTGCAGTTTCCGAGCATGATCTTTTCATCTATCCTGAATATGTGACGTCCAGGAAAACCATTGGCCCAGCCTCTTCCAGTGAGATCGCGAATTGTCGACATTTGAGAATATGGCTGATACTCGTAGCTCTGCGTCCCGTTTCCAGCATTAAAACCAACCTTCGGAAATCGACAACGAAACAGAAAATTGTACTTTTCTATTTGAAAACTAATAGACGTCAGAATTGCACGTCAATAATTTGATTCCTATTAGACTTACATATGCAGGTACTCCGCCGTCACCCCTGGTGGTATCACCTCCAGCTTCTGTGTGACTGGCCCATTCGAGGTTTAGGTAATTGAACATAGCATAAGTGTAAACTTCGTCAGTGGCCAAAACCATTTGGAAGGTGTTAGTGCGGTAAAGAGAGTTGTCAATGCCTCCGGCAAAGGACATATTCTTCCAAGTTACTATGACCACATGCTTTGGGTCAAACGTGTCGGAGCCAACGACACCCTGGCGTATGTCCCACTTGATTCGTTCGCGGACTTCTACTCCGAACTGATCCGTTCTTCTTTGGAGATCTCTCTCTTGTCTGAAAAACATTAAGCGGGATCAAAAAGACGTGGGACCACGGGTTTATGGCAAGAAAAATAGTGAAATCAAACTACCTGAAGTACACGCCAGGCTCTCTTTGATCCAAATCCGTTGGCCTCAGTTTGCCTATTCTGCACTTGCTGAAGAAAATACCGATGAAACTTGGGTCATTTTTCTGAGGCCAGTCTTTGACTGGAAATACCAAGGGGTAAGTAAAGTGTTCCGGTGGATCACTGAACTCCAGGTAACCATTCATAGACAGCTAAGAAAGAATGAAACCTGCACTTTAGTTGAAGCAACTCTCTGAACACTATTAAATATTTTTGCAGACAAACTTACGGAAACATTTATCCCCATTCTCAAAGATTAAACAGACAAGTGTAAGACAAATTACAAAAAAGAATTTCAGATAGCCAAATATTTACGGGACTTAATTCATCCACTTATTTTTTACCTATATATGACTGTAATTATCACGCATCCTTCATTATATCAAAGGCTTACTCACCTGAGTATAATTGAATCGGAATCCATAGAAAGGTAATTGGAAATTGAAATTCTTATGAATTCTGCTAGTGGAGGCGTGTATGTCTATCTGGTAATCGCCCCTGTTGTTGTCTCCACCCTTATCAAAGTACCAATACATAAATTGCGATCTAATAGTCGTCAGCCTGCTTTCCGTAATGAGATAATTTGTCGTTCCACCTTCGGCAGGTGAGTATCTATAAGCTTCTGGGTCATCGGAATCTATACAAAAACAATGAAACACACGGATTCAGCAACTTAATTAAGGCCTCACCGTGTACATTTTTAACACGAAAAGTAAGCTGTTGCAATTTTTCACTTAACATCAGGATGCGACGATGAAGTAAAAAGTCAAGATTATAAGTCAACGTGATTCATTGGTAGTTTGAATGATACTGTAATGTAAATTTTGGCTAAAGGAAAACAATTTTCAGCTTTTTCATCGTATTATCAAGTGCGGAATGAATCGAATTTTCCGTACTTCGAATAGTCAAAATACTCATGAAACGAAGACTCTCTAAAGATTTGACGAGAGTCTTTTGTGATATCAAGTAAACGGGCTCTTCCTCGAAATTGAAGGGATGACGATAAGCGATGTAATTATAACAATAAGTCAATGAAATCTCCCGTTATCAGTCCTGCGCGGTACTACGCTTCGTTTCTTTTACGAAAGCAAGGTGTGTTGCAAATGATGAATCATAGCAGATTCATGCCAGTTAGTGAGTAACTGATAATACTCCGATAAAATATGATAAAACATTGAAGTTGACGCGCGATCAACCTCAAGACTCACTAGCACTACTATGTTTGGTACTTTTAATCTGGAAATAGCTGCGGATTATACGGTAACAGTAAGCCGCTGTTGATAGAAAATTAGAACCAGAAAATCACTTCTAACATTTAGTCTCGTTAATGGAAAAACATTCTTACCGAGCAGCGTAATGAGTCATAAAAATTCATCCGAGATAGCGGGACCTTATTTATAAGCTCTGTTTTAAACTTGCCATAACGAAAACTAAACGTACAATCAACGACACGATGAAAAGCGAATTGGTACCAGAAGCTTGAAACTACCTTTATCTTCACTACTTCGAACCGAGGTGGCTATCGTCCATTCCAACTTTGGCAAAAAGTCCTGGCAAACATGAAGAAACACCTACAGCTAATTCCTTCTCAATATCTACGCAATAAAGCGGCGAAAAATTTCCCAGTTTTCTCAACCTTCCCGCGTGTGAATACGACACAATCGAACCAAGCATGTTCCATACGTGGAAATTCGCTAGCGACGTCGCGACGCTCGTTTCAAGCTCGCGAATATAACTGGCTGACGGATGCCGTTTTTTGGCGACAATAAAAAAGCCAAACTATGATGAACAGCAAATCAGTGTAACGGAAAATGGGAACCAGTACTTAACGGTCACGCCCAATGATAAGAAACGATTTGCTCACCGTAGGAGATGTATTTTCCACTTTTTAAGCCTTCATTACCGGAATAAGTCCCGAATGACGGGGCGAGCTCCGGCTCAAGATCCTGAGGCGAAATTTCTCCGTCGAGTCCGGTATCCTTCTTCGGCACTTCCGGTTCTTCGACAACCTCCCTGTTTCCCTCTTCCGGGCTCGGCTGAGCCGTGATTTCCGGTAGTACACCGCCGTTCAGATCGGCCAGCTCGGATATCGGCGACGTTTCCGGGGGTTGGAAGCGACCCTGTTCAGGGGCCGCTCCGTCTTCCGGCGGGAGCGAATCGTCGATTTTAAAAGCACGTTCGAACGTTTCATCCTCACTTTGGGCCCACGTAGCTGAAACCGCGAGGAGAAGCACCAGCAGGAGCGGCGCAACCGCGTTACACCGGGAAACGATCATCCCCTGAATTTTTCCCGATCCGGGAGTATAAACTAATCAGAAACTCAACCAGGAGACAACTGAGCCCTATGCCTATACGAGTTACGAATAAAGCGATAAGCTGCTTCTGATATCACTGTGATAACTCGTTTTATCTTTCTAGATGTGTATACGATCCATCCGTGCGTGCGCCGCCTTCCGTACCAGCACTGCTGAGTGTTTGCCGCCTTTTTAGTTCTCACATTAGTTTGAAACTAATGGTTTTACAGGTGGAAAGTCATCCGACTATTACTGGGAACAAGGAGGGCGGTTATCCAACGGCAACGCATCATTCGCGATAAGTCCCAGATACTTTTAGTCTTACTCATTTAGTAAACTAAGGTTTCCGTTCATTGAAGTTCTCTTTTTATCATCGTTTCCACGTAATTCGGGCTTTATTCCAATGTTTTACTACTCGTATTATATACAGATGAAAATACGTGGTGACCACACTTTCGCAACGAACTTTGATTTCAGGCATTACTATCTTGCGAATATGAGGTCAGCGGGTGATTGCGATTTTTTTCAGATCATCAAATGTCTCCAGATTACGTACTAAGCGGCTTTGAGATCTCCCACAGATGCTTTTTTTGGCTTGAAAAATTTTTTAACTACGAGAAAGAAAACATGAAGACAAACACAAAGTTCTTATCACGCTGTTCTGAAGTACTGAATGTATATAGTAATTATTTATGTACCTTATCAGGCGGATTTGGGTCACGCACGTAACTAGATATATGCCCGGTGCAGGCGAGACCTATGCACTCTCGGTTATTCACAAAATTTAAGGAAAACCTTACTCTCAACACGTAATATACAGAAAATTGTAATATTTGTAGGAAACGCATTTGCACAAGACGACTGCCTTTTTTTAGGTAAAAATTGCCGTACCTGCTACTCCACGATAAGGGTTTGTTGAAAGAAAGATAATGGGGAAAGTTTTTCTTTTATTAATCAACGGAAAGGCAAATTTTCAACAAAAAGAAATAAGTGATTGCAAAGTATTTGAGGTGGACCACCGTGACCGGATAACCGAAAAATTCACACTATCGATTTCTTGATAACCCGATAAATGTGCGCCTCCAACAAGCAGTGATACAGCTCTCAACGAGCAGATATACCTATAATAATACGCCTATTGCGAGCCGCATTCTTGCTACAAACGGTAGTAAGGAAAAATTTGACGGGAACATAGCAATATGAATTGAGAATTCTTGTTTTACACGCCTCACATCCATGCTCATAAATTTTTGTATCACATAGTTTAAATTTTCTCTGACAGTTCCTTAGCTGATTACGCATTTAACCAAGTGATAATAAGAAAACGGTTAAATAATAAAACAATTATCGTTTTCACGTGTTTACTACTACTTCGGCGTATAAGTGTTAACAAAATAACATAACAAATGAAACAAAAGAATTCGTGTAAAATGTATTTAGAATGTATTTGCACAGATAGCTAGTTTGCAAATGGAAAAAAAGTAAATTACACATTGCGACCACTTATATTCACAAGCAAGTACTAGAATAGTACTTTACAAACGATCGATTCGATTACCGTGTTTGAAGGATTAGAAGATTTCGTCCTGATGATGTGAAACATGCGTAAAAGAAGCTTTTGCATCGAATCTTTTGAAATTTTGGACGGCCGCGTAATCGATGATACAAAAATCGTCACTCGCTCATTCATTCACATTTATTCGTGCACAAAAGAGAATTCGGTGGCAAGTCTTTTTGCTTGTTATTTCATTTCTACAAACACACATCGAGCAGTCTGTGACACTCATATAGTGTTGCGACCTTGTACCTAAAAGCATGGTAGGTATATCAAGGCTACAGTTGGCGTTCAATTAGATGATGGATTCAGTAATAAAAAATGAAATTTTTTACCAACCGACGTCATAACATAAAATATCCGTAAAATAGATATTTTCTTTTTTAAATTGAACGTTCTTTTAACATAAATTGGCATCGACGATGAGTAATCGAATATTTAGTACCAGCCAATGGCACCAACTAGCAGTGAATGAATGAGTGAGCATTTATGCATTACTATTAAAAATCTATAGACTCTTCCTTTTAATTATAATTTTTTTTAATTACTATCTTGTAAATTGTTATGAACAGTCTGTATAACAATGTTTAACAAATAGCACTTTGTTTTATTTCCGTTCCTGTATCAAACCCGTCCGACATTCGAAACGACGAATTATTTTACAATTTTTAAAATCAATATTCAATATTTTTTGCCTGTAATTGTAGCTTCAGTGTAAAAATCTACATATATTTATATAAGGTGTCACATGAGTCGGTCTTCGCCTTTTTCCGGAGACTTTTCAGAATTGTTTACATGTATACCAGAGCGTACATATTAGATTGCCTATACTTGATCGGGACCCAGATTTTCATTGCGATGTAATACAATCTATTACGAGGAGGACGAATTGTCTCCGTTACTGTCTAGATAACCGCCAGAACCGTTGACAACGAACGAGGTACCAAGGCCGTAAAGATGCCCGCAATATTTCGCGTCGTCGATATTGTCCTCGAAAAACATCTGCGAAATAAAAATAATTGACTTGTTCACACATTGTACACTCACATCGTATGTACATTTTAAAATGAACCTGAAGCTAGTAACCAGGGTAGTTGCTAACTTAAATAGGATACAACTATTTGTTTATAATTTCATAGAAATACTAAAATATCATGAGATGTATCAAAATTTCGAGTATTGGACTTCACTGTCTCATCTGAATCGATGTTAGCGTGTTCGGCTGCTAACTCTAGCCACTAGCTTCAGCTTCATATTTTTTAGATATAAAAGTTAAGAAATTAGTGGCACAATGAGGATAATTACAGCGACGTAAACTTGTAGAGAAGTAGGTGAATAATTTGTTGCATTTACGAGTAATAATAAACGTTAAGCGTTACCTCTCGCATTTTGAAGAATACCATGCCAGTTAGTAGCGAATCTGAGCCTGCTTGATGTTGCGGTCCAACGCGTTGCAGTTCCAGCTGTTCAGCGACTTCTTGTAAACCACCTTTCAAGTTCTTGCATGACTTCATCAGGTACTGAAGTTATAAATTATTATAGATGGTTTACCTACTTTCACAATATAAAATTCATTGTTTTAAATATTGTGATTAAATGCTCATGCTATTAACGATTGAAGTACTAACTTTGACATCATAAACTGTCGGAAAATATATCCTGAGAAGTTCAAAGAATTCGCTTTCTTCCTGAGGTAAATTTTGATCAGTGAGTAGTTTCAATAAATATCCAAAGTCATATCCAGAGTGAAAAGAAAGCCATTTAATATCATCGACGAGAACTATCCCCGAGGTCATAAGAAGCTCGGCGAAATCTAGAGGATCGATACCTTCCTCTTCGTGTTTCTTGAATTGAATACCGCTGTTTTGCAGCATGTCTATACTGTCCTGTGCGTACATGTCCTCTCTGAAACGGAATCGATATTGATCGATGGAGAAAAAAAGCAAACATACACGTCGTCATAAAAATGATTACTCACTGTAGATTGAATTTGAAGTTGAATTGCCATGTCGTATAACTTCCACCAGGTGTGTTACCAGATTCATCCAGAAATGTTAGACCGAGTTGTATGATCCTTAAAAGGTCAACATTGCACCGTAACAATTGATATTGGTAGTCGGCGCTTGTTCTGAACTCACCTAAGAATCGATTCTGGTATTATAATATCTGTGGTAATTTATCAGTTTCATGAGAGAAATAATTTACTCAATAGAGAAGTGTAAGAATATGTAACGTAAGAATACCTATGGGCCTAGCGACAACACCAGGAAATTCTGTATCCATAGCAACGTATTGAAATTGTTGCACAACTTGACGAATCGTTCGGAATTCTTCTTCCAAGTTGTGCCCCCATACATCGCGGATTCCACATTCTTCATTACTGGGCATACCCCCTCCCTTCAACAGCCCTGCAGCGTTAGTTCCACCTAGAATAGCATTGAGCACATCGATTCACCAATTTGTTCTTACAATAATCGATAATAATTTGGAGCAAAGGATTAATATAATCAAACAAATAAGACAAAGTCGCAAAGAATGTCGCAAGAGGCATGTGAAATTTGAATATTGAAACATTCAACGACTAGTTTTTTCTCCAGACTAATGTCTACCGTTCAGTTCCCATCAGTCTAATATTGCGATTCAGATGGCTAGAAAGTAAAACGCAGCTTATTGCCAATGTATCGATACTTTGGCAATAACAGCTCAGTAGAGGAAAAATCGCAGGCGTCCATTTCTTCGAGTAGGAATAAGAAGGTGAAAAAAAAAGAAGCTATCTAACAAACTAAACGAACAAGAATCGTACCAGTAGCTGATGGCATAAGGTTAACTTTATTCCTCTTCGTGTTAAAGGTCGATCTCTACCGGAGCTCCAGCGTCGATCACAACTCTGCAGTCTTCATATCACTGACGAATGAAAACAACACAGCATTGAAATATAATGAAAAGAGCAGGCAAGTAGCAGGGAGAGGGCAACATCTTTGACGGAGACGGTTTTTAATTGGGTTAGAAACACTAAGAGGGTTCCTAACCTTTCGACCACGGTCACACAGCAGAAGATACTCGTAAACGCAAGAGCAGGCGAGAGGAGATTCGGCACAGTTTAAAAATACGTTGACGTTGTGCTCTCGGCGTGTTTACAGCATGGGAAACAACAATTACGGAAGCTGAAAGCTCGGATGTTCGCGTTCTGGCCTGAATACCTTGACAATACTTACGCAGGTGAAAATGCTAACCTGTGCGTTGTGTGGGGGGGGAGGGGGGGTGAGTGGGGGTGGGGACTATAAGTATTAACGCTATCTTTTTCTCAAATACGCCACTGATGCACACCAAATATTAATCCAGATTCACACGACTCCCGGTGACAATAATAAATCGGAACAGGTTATACTGTTAACTGACTCCTAAGCCACGGAACTATCAAGTGTTGATAGAAAGCTAACTTAAAGACCTTTGCAGGTTCGGCCGATCGCCACCTGGTGTCACTCGAGCGGTTAGATTAGAAACTTTGAATTTCGCTTCGATGTCCGTCGTCATTTGCTTCTTTACAATGAAAATTCAGATGTGATTTAAATATAGGCTCTTCTTTGATGTTTACAAGTTTTCCAACGATTACTCTGTAAATTCTAATCACCCGAAAAGATGCGCACCCTATCTTTGAGCGGTTGATACTCTATGCATTTTCAGCGCAAAGTCAATGCTTCATAATATCGCGGTTCGAAGTAATCGATGAATCAGATGTAAATGCCGAATGCACTGATGGCAATACAAATATTTATTTTCGAGGGAAATCCCCTCTATCGTCTAACTATATAGAGATTTACAAGCGAGGTTCAGGATGCTGAGCTCTGTCGGTGAATGAACCGACGGTCGATAACAAACGATCATCGGGGCATTATATCATTCTTACCATTTATTGCTTGTTCATGCAACGCGTTATGATGCCCTAGTGAGTCGATTCATCTCAACTGCCAGGAACTTACGTTACCGTCTGATTAATCTTACTAAAAAAAATCAGGGAAATATCGAGTAACAACGATACGCTTAAACGGCTTAAACGTTAACTTGATACAACAGTAGGCGTGGGGAAATTCCAAATTATTCAAAAGAAAAAAATATTATGTAAAGTATACGAAGTATGAAAATTCTGAGATGACACAGTACGACTCTTGACATTTCAATTTTTATAAATCTTGTTAGTGTTGTAATTATTATTATAATTATTATAAATAACATTGGGAACACCTTAGAAAATATGCAATTACAAATACCAAGAATTTTACGTAACGTAAAATAATCAAATAACGCGAAGAAGTGCAGCGTCGAGCGAATGGCTGTTTCGTAACAAAATCTTTATCCCCGGCCAGGGACACAGAAGCTAGAGCCTAATTACACTGACAAAGGTGAAACATGTCTAATTGTAAGAAACGCGGTACCGAGTAGGTATAGCTGGGTACGTAAACGATTCCTCGGTATCAATAGATTTTTAACGAGGATTCCAAGTACCGAGTAATTTATGCGACGAGAAATGTCAACCATTGCTCATTTTCGAACAGGTATATAGACTTATTATCTAGCTGTATGATAATACCGTTGGTCCCAAGGATCGAGGGACTCACATTATTGTGATAAGATACACATGCATGAACAGTATTTATTATACCTTTTACCACACAGCAGTAACTATATAGGAACGAGGCCCTTTAATTGTCTACACTAGACCCCGAGCAGCCCTCAGGTGAAAAATGTAACGATTGTAATTAATTAAAAACGTATTACAGTGTTGATTCGATACCCTGACGAAGCAATTTATTACAACATGTGTGAAATAGGAACTGTTTATCAGATTGTTCAAAGTTTCTGTGATTATTTTGCGATCCTTTTATCCCTCCGAAAAATTCAATTACTGTTAATACGACTGATAGAAAAAGTATCACACATAAGCACACATGAACTGAAACTAAGGATACTGCGTTGTGGAATATTCTAACTTCGCACCGGCGTCAGCGTAGAACGCATTATCGATAGGATCAATCAACGATATACCTGTTCGATGAATGTGAATAAAAAATCAATCTAGATTATACTTGATTAATATTAGGTCGATCGTTAACAGAAGCATGGAGGTGTAGGTACACTCGCATAGTACCAAAAAAAAAGACACTTCTCAATTGAAAAACGATCAGCATTCGTGACAACAGAGTATAATTAATTGCATTTTATTCCTGGATTGGGTGAGTACTACCAGCAGCTCAATTTCTACCTATATAACACCACGTAATATGCTTGTGCAGCAAAGTTATTATACGTGAGTTCGAACACATGTAGGTAAACGTCATGTTTCATTGCGAATAGTAAAAATGTTCATCGCATTCGCCATGTACCCATGAACATTCGTTAAACAATCAATGGTGGTCGTATCGAGTCGTCGCAAGGTGGCGATAAATCATTATGTCGAAACGATCTCCTAAACGGACACACACACATCCCTCGGTGTCGGGTATGGTCAAGATAAACGGGCGTGTTAACACGAGATTAATTTGCGTAACGTGTTTGGGGGGCGAAGTTTGAAAAGAGCAGCGGATGTGGGCGCGCAATAGAAACAGCCGAAGGCTCATTTGCCTTTCAATACGTACCTCCTTTCTTATTGTATACACCTCGGTCCCTGGTTATTGTTGTGCATTACTGCAGCTATCGCACCGTTTTTTCGTTTTCTCCGGGCTACCGTTCCTGTCTCTGCTTCTGCTTCTACTTCTACTTCTACTTCTACTTCTACTTCTACTTCTACATCGACTTTTGCTGCCGCTTTTCTCCCGTCTCGCCCGCCGCCGGCGTGGGTGGCTCATCATTATTTTTATTTATACTCTTTCACTGTTTATTTTTACAATTTTTCTCCCCCCCGGCAGTCATTGTGCATTGCATGCATTATTCCTTTGCTTCAGGACAAGACTTGCCTTCGTTTGCCGAGCCTAATTCAAGACTCTGCATATTATACCTGTGCAGTAAAGCCTGAAAATATTTTGTCTAAGAGAACCGAATCTATATAATTATATGTATGTTCGTTGATTTGATAAAAGAATATTGAATTTTTCAACACGCATAACGAAATATGCGTATATTATTAATACACAACGAACAGCTGAAAAGTTTGTCCTTCTCTGTTGAAACGATTACATGCGAGCGAAGCAGAATAAGACTGAGAAGATATAAACTAGAGGAAGAAAAAAAAAACTGGAAAAACTTGTAGAATTGCGGCGTAGGAGAGAAGATTTCAAAGGACGCTATGCGATACCCGGTGATGCGAAGAGATCTGCCTGGAGGCAGTCGTTCGCGTGCGAGTCGTTATGTATATTCCACATATCTAACCAATACTATTGCCTTAGATTTGATCCTAAAGTGTAATTTTCTGCGCTACATACCTGCGGATAAATTATTCCTACACGCGGTGTAAAAAAAAAAGAGCCGTAGCTGGACAAAAGTGAAAAAAGAACTGAAATAAAAATCCATCATGGTATAGGTACGTTTGAATATGGATGAAAATCAACAGTAGATCAATACTCCGTAGCTTATAATATGCTTTATAGGCACTCGGATTGATTTCGTCTTATTGTGATAAAGAGTGTCCAGATATGCATATCTGTGCGATTGGACAAGTTCAGCTGATTTCACCTGACGTGAAAATGAACTTGGAAAAATGTAACATTTGAAACTGATTAGAATAAGAGTTGTTCTAAATTGACTTAAAAATTTTCGTCCATACCAGAGAGACGCCGTGTAATTAGGGTTGCGGCAAGTTTCAATAATAAGAAACAAAGAACAGAAATAGACAGTACGGAAGCACGCATATATATGTAGTTCAGAGAAGAGGTTTTTATCTCAAATGGAAGAATCAGATCACCGGGACGATTAATTCCCAGCATAGTAATTATTTTTTGCATATTATCTTGAGGCGCCATTTATCGAAAGGCTTCCGCGGCAGTTCGTGAACACGTATATGAGGTAGATAAAAGCGGAAGTGGGCTGCAAAAGGCCCACGAAACATGAAAAAGCAGCTCCTTCACGCACCAATTCTAATCCATTGGAGCTCGGCACTAGGCAGGTATAGAAGTATAAGGGGCACGGATAGATATAAGCGTACTTGACAGGTATCCATCGTTAATAGGCGGCACATAAGGAAACAGTTAGTCATTTCTCACGCGAGTATTCTCCCATCCCATTCCATCCCATGGCTTTATATGCCGATGTAGATGGCGATGGTGTTGCGGTGGCGGAGCGTGAGTTTTGAGCAAATCGTCCATTGTTGTCCTCGGAAAATGCTAATCAACTTTCTATACCTCAAACTGCACGGATATCGGACTGACTCCATCTCTTGTGCAGACATCCGTGTCCCGCACTTATACTTTGCTTTACTTATCTATCTATCTCTGGATCCTAGCTTCCTAATTTCACCCTGCATCCGTTTGCCCCAGCATCAAATCAATTTCTTCCTAATATATGATCTGCTGGACTTCACCCTGCAACAACTCGGTACGGTGGTCGAACATGACGGCTCATATCCGCAGTGGAGGTGGAACACAGGTAATAGCCCGTATAATGGGGCTGAATGGATGGGGTGGAAGTGCGGCAGGGCCTGTAAGGCCCTCGAGGTTGAGGACCGTGTCCTGCGAGAAGGTATGTTTCGACCGCTTAAGCTAATGAGGTACAGATGGCGATATTGTTGTAAGGTGGCAACGGCAAGGTGGTCGTTGGTTTGGGGCCCTGATGAGCGCACGCATGGCTATCGGTGGTTCACTTCTTTCCGCGGGTGAAATTTAAGGAACAGTGGAAGAGAGGGGGGAGAAGGCGCGCGGGCAGGGCAAAAGGGTTTCTTCTCGATTCTTATCTCGCGCAGCCGGTGCTACTGCGAGATCCTTATCGAACAATATGCCGGAGTTCTTAGCAGAGCTAAATATGTAAATATAGGTGGTGCCACGGTGCCAGGGTGCTCGGTTATTCGGCGCAGATGCGCGCGAGGCTCGTTTAGGAAGTCTGCATTCGGGTATAACTATAATACATTGCGAACTTTAACTTTGCGAAGGTAAGTATGCCACGAAATTTTGTAGTAGTATAGGTACAGGCACGTTTCCCTGAGTGCTCGCGCCTTTTTCTCTTTCGTTTTTATTATACAACGAAAGGAGATTTAGCGCACGCGTCAGATTTAATTGAACGGGTGAACGGCTTGCCGATCAACCCCACTTATCATCCTTCACCCTGGCAACACACGTATGTATGTATATCGTGTATTTCCCTTTCTCTTGTGCCTGCGCACAATTTTCTTATTGCGTACGCACATATACATTATAGGTATGTCTGCATGCCTATACCTATACCTATGTGCAGTGTATAAGGCTATATGCGTACGTGGCGGGTGTATAAAGTTCTTAAACAACCGTATCTGTTACTTCCAGGCACGGTGATTAAGATCGGATGATAAATTCAGTGCGGCTGATCGTTATTACTGATTGAATATATCAAAGCGTATCGACCCGGCATTGTTGCCACGAGTGATTAGCATCTTCGAACTCGAATTATAAAAGTTGAGAAAAAGGAAGAAGACTTTCCTAACCTTATTTTAATTAACAATTTTCTCATCGTATTATTTATTCTCATCGCCTAGTACTTATTACGAAACAAAAATCTTACATCGAAAAAAAATGTTCCTAAATAAAAATGAAGCTTTCAATTTTTTGATTCACAAATAAAATCTACCTCTCAAATTACTTCGATTGTCAAGAAATTATGAACCCCCGTTATTTTAAATCACTTTTGAGTCATACTCGGTAAGTATTCTTACCACCTATTTTACATCCACTTTTTGTATGTTTAGAAAACTTTTCGACATATTTCTTTGCGCCTTTTTGCCATTTCCGGTAATATATTAATAGGTTTTCAATACTCGAGAGTAATTATTGCGATATTATATAAATTATTGTTGTTAAAAACAAATTGGTGGCAAAAAATCGTGAAAATTGAAGAAAAAATTCAGTTCCGAGATAATTTCCCCTCGATGAGTTTACATGTTTTGCATAGATTATAAGTTTTTGGGATCGCTGATAATAAATCTGAAATCAAATTTTGAAAATTCATTACGGCGAATCCAATCAACGACCCCAAAAACCTGTGCGTAAAGTTTTTTGACCATATTGGATAAAATTTGAAATTTTCATCCTTCGTATTGGATACGGCATCGTGAATTTTTGAAATCTGTTTTCAGATTCGTAATCAGCAGCCCATAGAACACTATCAACTATCTTGTTACAAAAATTTACTCGACACAATGATGTGTGATTCAAAGGGTTAACGCGAGACTAAAAACTGAGGCAATGAAACTCGGGAACAAACAACAGTGCGAGTACTTTGAATTGTGACTACCTTAAATCGTCACGGTGATACCGAAAACACGACAAGAACAGAGGAAAAATGGAAGAAGAAAAAACGCAGAAGAAAAGAAGAAGGGTGAAAAGAAAAGATTAAAATAAAGAAAAAAGGAGGATAAAAGTAAGGAAAAACGGCTACCAAATTGAAAGAGCCGTAAAATATTTTCCGCGTCCGTAAGCCCGAATATCTCGCCTTAGGACATTCTATAAGGTCCGCGTAAGGCGGAAGGCGGTTGAATACCTGCGTTGCAGGCTTGGCTCCTTTGCGCCGGAGCTCCGGAGATATCGTATAATATTGTAATATAGCAAAGTGCGCCCTTTTTTCCCCACAACTTCATCCCCCGCCGAACGAAGTTGACATCAAGACGAATTTACGTCAAACCCCGGGTGTGTAAAACTCGGCGTCGACTGCAAGATTATAACCCGAACCCGTATCGAGTTTCCGGTGTCTGCCGGTGCTGCAGTCCATTCGTTAGCGCCTCGATTCGACGCTCCCAACTCAACCCCCTCGTCGTTTTTTGCCTGAAAAACTTTTCCCCTATATTCTTTATTATTATTTATTTTTTTTTCTTTCTCTCTCTCGATCGGTTTATTTTACTTTGTTTTATCCCTTTTTTTTTTTTTTTTTTTGCCCTTCCTCCTCTCTCACGTGCGACCGTTCTTATTTTCCCACCCCGTGCGTTTCTTTCTCCCTGATGACGCCGCGACGCGTCTCTTGCAATTATTGCACACGCGTCGGGAATCCCAGGGTATCATTGTTTGTATTATAGGTAGAATAAAGGTGCGAGATTCGGATAACCCTTTACACACCTGAAATTTATTCGCGCCGGTTATTCCAACAGCCGGCCTCTCGGCCCGCGACCGCCGCACCGCGGCTGCAGCCTTCTGACATATTGCACCAAGGTTTATCATCGTAATTCTATGTCTACCGCGCCTCGGGCTTCCTGCTCGGATGCACACGAGAACCTATATTACACACACATGCGTCGATGTACGAGTATCATACGCATCCGCCTCCACCGTCCAGAAGATCCTAATTTCGTCGATTCCAAATGCCGGATACCATCTTCGCTTTTACTTAAATTTCACTTTTCACTTTTTTTTTCTTTTCCAATTCAACTTCTGTGAGAAGCTATAATTCTACGAATCGGAGAGAAAAAGGAAGAAAAAAAAAAAAAAAAAATTTGTGGTGCGAACTTCTATAGTATATTTTATTTTATCGAATTCTCGATTGGTCACAACACCGCTGTCAATTTTTTTTGCAGTGTAAGTATATCCGGCTAGAAGAATTCTTCTTCTCATACGTATAAATCAATGTACGATGCCGATCGTGAGTGATAAGTAAGCCGCGTGTAGTCGATATCGTTCCGCCTGCAGCTTCTAATTGATCGGCAAGAAGCAGCGAGCTGAATTATGGCTTTCGTCGTAAGACCGTTAGGCAGTTATCAAAGCCTGCACACCGTGTCAAACAGCAGCAGCGATAGCCAGATTATAGCCTGGTTAGGTACGACGCACCGTCGTCTCGACATGTCGAAGCCAAAGGTCCGCAATTACCTTGTCGGTTGAGCCTCGAACGGGTTTGATGTGTTCAGATAAGACGTGAAAGGCCGCCTCGGCTGGCCCGGGATTCAAGTTAGCTGCTGCTGCTGCTGCTGACTTACATGCGAGACGCAAACACAGCTGGATGTATAGGCGGAATAAGAGGGAAGATCGAAGAGAGGCTCGCCGTATATCTGGCTGATTTTAGAGCAGGTGCAGCACCCGCGACGAAGCTTCACACCGAAGTAAAGTAAAGTAGAGTAAAGTAAAGTAAAGTAAAGTAAAGGGTCAGCGATGCTCGAGATGCCCGCTTTTATCGCGACGGCAACGCCGTTTCAAGCCTGTAATCCTTGTCTTTCGCCTTGCAGATTTCTCGGATGCATTAATTACACCGACCATCGACGAATAACGCATCTGCGGCATGAGGTATTTACATATTATATATTCATCCTTGCGTACACGAATAAATTTCATCGACTTACCTACATATTATATATACATGGGGGTAACCTGTTTATCGCAATAAGCGTGTAATGACAAGAAAAATCTGAGACTCACCTACCTACCTACCTACCTACCTACCTACCTACCTACCTACCTACGTGTATAATGAAATAACAGTTTTCCGGGGTAAGAATAATAATAATTTACCGAAATACGGGGAGACTTTGTCGGTCCGGTTGCATACGGTAAGGCTGACGTGACCAAGGAGTGATAAGATCGCGAAATTGGCCGTTCGGCTGAATTTAGCGGGTCCGTAAAGCGTAATATTCGCGTTTCGCGATTCGGCTAACAGAGTATTTCATTTACGGGATATAATTACTTGATACTCGAATACACGCGGTTTGACATTAGTATGTAATTAGCTCTAATTAATCGGCTGCAATCTGTTACGCACTATAACGCTAAGTAAGTTTTAATCAATGGTTCTTATTATTGCGGAGCGCCAAATCGCTGCACCTTCTAATTTATACCCTATACTTGAGTGTCTTTCATTATTTTGCGAATATAGGCATGTTATAATTATAATTGTGTAGGTGTAATAAAATAACAAAACGCTGCTAACCAACCCTGACTTTTGTTCTTTCGAGTTTCAATTAAATGTGGAAGACATTAAATCGGAATTCACGGACGATCATTCATCATCTTTCAGCAAATTACTCGGACCTCGAAAGAACATTCGTTCAGCCTTTGTACGGTGAATATAGTTCACAATTTCCAACTCAGCAAATATATGTGCTTTAACGATTTCATTGACTTTGAGAATTTTTACAGAACTTGACTCTTAATCCAATTTCTAAATTTCCTTGCACGATATTATCACGATTCCGACTGAACCAATGACGCTGCAAATGAAGACAGATTGCTTGCATGCAGTAAATACGTTGCATAATCAGTTATCAGGAACTGTTCGCAACCTATAATATACAGATATACCCAGACAGCTAGGTACACCATGTAACGAACAGTATAGGATACAAAGAGGATATCCAATAAAAATGCGACCTCGAATCTCATCTGAGTCCACGGATACCCATAAAACACAAGGCGATGGCATGGGAAACGCTTTGTCTTCATCTCCATCCTGCAATAGGTTGTAGGTATGTACCTACGTACCTACCCGGCCATTGTCTCTCATCGTCGGTGTTCCTTAACTGGTATAGTAGAGCATAATCCAGCAATCGGTTATTCGTTGGGACGACGACGACGACGACGACGACGACGACGACGACGACGACGATGATGATGATGATAATGACGGCGGTGGCGGCGAAGTATGAAACAAGATCGCATTATGGGTACTGAGACAGAGAGAGAGAGAGAGAGAGAGAGAGAGAGAGAAAGTGCGATAGGAGGTGATTGTTGCAGTTTCTCTCTCTCTCTCTCTCTCTCTCTCTCTCTGTCTACGTGTGTGTGTATATGTAATACGTAGGTATAAACCTTATTGATTTCCTTCTCACGGTTTCTCTCCGGGTAAAGTGCGGAAAAAAATTGAAAGAAGTTATGAAAATAAGGCGAAGCCGGAAGGGGGCGTTCGATATGAGCATGCGACGGTGGACACGCAACACGCGCTCTAATTTTAGATCGTGTCACTCTGACGCCAGCTGGTACTCCTCCCCGTCTATTACGATCCCCGCGGCTCTCCGTTTCTGCCTATCCGACCCCCTCTCCTCCCCCTCGCTCATTTCTCTCTATCTCTCTCTCTCTCCCCCTTTCTCTATCTATCCATCTCTCCCTCCAGTAGCCTGACACCAACACTCCTAATCTATTCACTCATTCGCATTCACATGCACGCAGACATCGGGCACCTCGGACCAATCGGCTTGTGGCTTAGAGAATTATTGAAAATATATATGTATATATGCATCGATCATATAAATATAATATGCAGAACACGAACACGTACCGTGCACACGCAATTATCGAGTGCCAATAATGCGAAATTACCGTAATTACACTGCGATTACGAAAATCGAATCGTATTCCGGTTGGAGGAATTCGAATTTACCTTATACACCTAGTACCTAACCGCGAACGCTTATCGTGGTGAATTTTAACACGTACTTGTGATAATTTCTTTCCAAAATATAGAAGATGTAGATACGTAGGTACGTATAAATTTTGAATCAAAAGGAGTAAAAATTATATCAAAATAAACTTATCGATGAAAAATAAGATTACAATGAAATAACTGATAGTAAAATAGTTTATAAATATTCATTCCGCACTTGTGGAACTTTCTACGAAGAATTAATCTGCAAATTTAACGATAGTAGGTTTTTCTCACAACGTCGAGGACGGGGTAATAATTAAAAAAAAAAAAAAAAAAAAAAATAAAATTGGCGTCCGTACAACATACAGTAGGTAGACCTACACCTCCATTATGCTCCACAAGGTATAAAGAGCAAAGAAGGAGCATATTGAGTATGCGTAAAGATGAAGAAAGGAAGCCGCGATCATTGGAGCTTCACTTCCTCTCATTGTTTGAATCAGATTTTTGCTTTCCTTATTCCGTGTTCCCTTGTTGAGCCGCGTTTTTACACCCATACCTATACGCCATCCATGCCCAGGTCGTACCTATCCATAATACACACCCCAGATGCCAACGACCCAAAGTACACGATACCCCACATACATCTGATTAGTCCGTTCCTCCGTTATACACGTATAGATACATATTACAAGGCAAGCCCGAAGGTCCTGTAGGTAGGTAGGTAGGTAGGTAGGTAGGTAGGTAGGTAGGTAAAATAAAAATTCAGCAATTTAGCAATGCTCAGTTCAACACGCAGCTCGATTCGCCCGTAGAGGTACAAGATGATACACATTACCTGGTCCGCGCCTGAGGTGAACATCTCCACCAACTGTTCCCGGCTACCTGTGCCGACTACCGCTCGAAGAGCACGGGAAGAGGCAGGATAGCGGGAATAACGAGAAGTCGGAATCCCCTAAACACGAGCACGTCGCGGGGATCCGTGTTTTCTTCACTCTACATTGTACGAGCCCCGTTGGCGTGTCGGAACGGAGGACGAAGGAGCTTCTCCTGGATGATCCTCCGGGCGTATTTGGTCTTTTGCGGTTTTCCGTTTCAGCAAAGGCAAGGCCGTGCAGCTCACGTTTAAGTGTAAGCTCGACTGTTATTAATAGTCCTGCCTGTATACCGAACGGGAACCACACGGTGGTAAACACCAATTTACCGATAATCACATTCATCGATATTATAAATTGGGATGTGTTTACCAGGTGTAAGGTGGTATTACACTTATAGATGGAGAGTTCCCAGCCTTGCATCTTACAATCCCGATACCTAGGCAGTGGGATCGTCTTCTGTCTACCGCATCGAGCGCTGATCATGATATTCCTCGACTCTAAATGCTGATTCTTTTCCTTCTTCTTCTTCTTCTTTATCTTCTTTGTCGAATTGCCAGGGGTACCTTGACCAACTGCACATGGCAAAGTGCGTGGCCAATAACGTCCATAGTAAGTATGCGTGCGGTCCCGAAGGACGTGAGAAAGTGCGATATGTGGTTTTCGCAATTCTCGTATACACGGGGAATGCGAAACGGTAAAATACGTGGACAATGACGCTCATATTCGCACTTGGTACGTACTCGTACCTCGGAGTGGTGAGCTTCGAAAAATTTCATATCCTGCATTGTTGCAGGATGTGCAGAGGAAGCGGTTTCGTTTTTATTTTTCATCGTCGCACTCCCCGGTGGCAACGCAACGCAACGTGACCGTGTAATCGTGCACGTGTGTAATTCACCGTCGTCAGTGTGATTGCGCCGTCATAAGGAAGTAAAGAGTTACGAACGAACGGATGAACAAACGAACGATCCGGAAAAAGATAGGGATTTCAATTTCGAATGAAATTTGCGCTGGAATAATGACTGGATGTAATAACGTAGAAGAACCTGCAACTCAACTTAGTTAAAGTAGGTATACCGGTATTGTATAAAGCAGAATCACGTATATATAAAACTACCTCATACCTTGTATATATATATATAAACGGCGATGCAACGTGTAGATATGTAACAACACACATCTATAGGTATAACCATCGTGCGATTGCTCAAGAGTTTGCTTTCTTCAAAAGTTAACAGGTATACAATATCCATGCATGTGGTGCAGACGGTATCCCGTAGTCGGAGGGTATAATTTCTAAATAACAGGTCGAGTAGGTAATTGGATGGGTATGTAGGAAATGTCTGCGCACTAAATATGAAACCGGAAACCGGGTGAGCGCAAGGTTTTCGAGAAGAATCGTGAGCCCTGCTGCAACGTGTAAGGCCTTAGTCGTACAAGTTGGCCATTCGACCGACGTCTTTCCAATACACCATTGCTCTTCGAAAAGTCGTAACAACGAGTGAGAATCATCGAGAGATCAAGACAGGCCTGTGTGTGTTGCGGGTTTGATATACCTTGCGCCAAAACGCGAAGCAGATGGGCGTGCGTGGGTAATTGCTAAGCGTGAAAATCGTAATTGCATGTTTGAAAAGGGAAGGCATAATTCGTAGGTAATCGGCACGGATTATACCCGAAGGTGAGGCAGCTTTTGATCCGCATGCGTATAGGGCGTTCGCTGATGTGCGGCACGCTTCCGCATCTCTCGTAGTAGTTGTCATCCTATTTTTCGACGCTCAAACTTTTTTTTTTTTTTTTTCTTTTTTTTCTTTTAACATCTATCTTTAAAATCTATCAACATGTGATATTTTTCAATCTATAGGTAGATATTTCACGAAAGTAAATAATGGCGGAATAAGATTCTGCATATATATACATCCTACATCATACATTATGGCCGCACTGCCATAGCGATGTGAAAATCCTGAACCGTTATGCTCGCAATTGCTGCACAGAAACTCTTCAATCCAGTTTCTGGTACATAGAAATCTTTAATAGTAGAGCAAATTGATCTTCGATACTCGCACGACACGATTTTCACATTCCTCAAGTATACATGCATATCTAACTTCCTGTTATACCTACGTATACAAACTGTATCCTCCGTTCTCACGTTATACCCTAAGTCAGTCAAACAGTTAAAAACACCCACACAAATATAATTTTTCTCTGAAACAGGCGCGTCACGTTCAGAACAAATTCACGATGAACAAAAATTTTTCCCGCCAAAAATTATCCGTCCGCTAGAAGAAAAAAAAAAAAAAAAAAAAAAAACAACGTCGCCGAAGAAACCATGAAATTTGAATAAAAAAATCTGACTTCTCGTCCGTCACGAAAGAAATGTTTGTGGAAAAACGTCAAGCCAAACAAAAAGGACGGAAGGAAAGGGAGGGGTGGAGGAGAGGGGAAATGTAAAAAATCAAAGCTGAACTGGAAGTGAGTCGAGTGGCTACCGTGAAGTGGCCAAGGACTGTCTACATCCGAATGAATTTAGGGTGTGTGGTATACCGTACCGCGGTAGAATATAACAAGCTAAGGACTTGACAACAAGGAATTGTCATGGGTCTACATGGATAGATCCGTGCATTAACCGTAGATACTTACATGTGAAACGTCCAAAAGGCCCGCGCGCCGCTTGAAAGACAGTCTTTCTAAGCGTCAAGCAGCTAACCATGAAGTATTCTATTGAATGAATTCTTCAAGGTAGTGATCCCGAGGACCATGGGATGAACGAGCCAAGAATGTCCAACAAGAATTTAACGTTTTTCAATTTACACCACTGCACCCGACTGCCAGCCTGTTTATCTTAAGAATATATACAACTTTTTCTCTATTCAACCATATACACAAGCCATACCTATACATATATAGGTACTAACCGGCACGTACGCCCGGGTGCAGGTTGGAGGCCTTTTTATCCTATTTTCAAATGCTAATCATCTAACAAAATTCAGAGTACGATCGGTGGAAAAAATGCGGTAGGTCGTGGATCAATTCTTCCTCCTTCTTCGGCGTTTTTTTTTTCTTTTTCTTCTTTCACATTTCATTTTATTTCAGCTCTCTCTCCCTTTACCGTTTTATAATGGGAAAAACTCCGGTTAGTTTCGTCCAAGTCCAACACTCTCTGCGTTGTGTGTGTGTGTTTTTTTTTTTTTTTTTTTCGTTTTTCTTTTCTGCACTATATAACAGCTAGAAAAATAATTATCTTAAAAAAAAAAAGAAAAAAAAAAGAAAAAAGATCGTCAACGGCAAGCTTGAAGAAAGTTAATGGAATCGGTATACAAACGATTGAAATGAAATTCGCTGATCTCGAGGCAAGATTTCTTGCAATTCAAGAGTACCTGTACCCACACACACACGCATACATATAACAGGATCCATATTACAGGGTTAACGAACGGAAAGATGTACAACCGATCCGTCCGACTGGAGCGTGGCAGAAACACGAGAGCGAGGCGCGCAGAAATGGGAAGCGGAAGTAGCAAGCAGCTACGATCTTGGATTCGAACGGTGGATAGGATACGAATAGCAGGTACGGGTAGATAGCTTGATGAACTACCCATACGGCTGAGAGACGGACGTGTGTTGCGTGTGTGTATCCATATACCTACCTACCTACCTACCTACCTACCTACCATACACGGTACGAGGTTGTACGTAACAGGTATGGACACGTGGACCATAGGACCATAGGACCGTAGGATCGTACAACCGTGTGTCCAAATGGGTGAATTATCGACGGTTAGTTACCCCGAGACGAGGCATAAAATTGATCTAAATTTCATCGATCATTTCCCCATGATTCGGAGGAAAATCTTGATATCCGTTAAATATTGAAAACACTCTCGTTCATTCGTTTCAACCCAACGATCAATGATCGATGATCAACGGACATGGCATTGAGAAAATTCAAATGTCATTATTTGTATTGCAGGTATATGATATATAGAAAAATATGATTTGCCGCTGATTTGTATGTCGTTTAAAAATAATAAAAAAAAAGAAAAGAAATAAAAAAAAAAAAAAACTTCCACGCATTTCGCACTAAGCATTATATCGTTATAATTAGAAACTGCGTTCTCTCTGCAGTGTATGTATATACATGTGCAGAGAGAACACCTTAACAACGTACACTACCTATACATATAGCTGTATTTGAAGCATTGCGAAGGTGCAGATCGATCAATGGAGGAAATCTTTACTCACTTTCATTATTAAATTACATTAGACCGGCGTCATCCACGCGCAGTGTTACACGTGTGTATGGGTGTATGCATACGTGCATATATAGTATATATTATGCCTGAACACACGGCGATATCGCCGAGGTGTAACAACGGACACGTTCCGTGCATTCGAGCGGTTATTCATGCACCTTGAAAGAATTACATAAAGAGTGCGGATAGAAGAAGAGAGAAAGAAAGAGAGAGAGAGAGAGAGAGAAAATATCAACTCACGGTGTTAATGATCGAGGGGCCAACGAACGGTCTTCTCATCACGTCAGGAAGCCTGCAGCCGCAAAGTCTGCGGTATATAACGATGTATAGGCATGCATACCTACATGTAATAGGTACGATGGACCGAATTGAGGACGACGCCCGTCCGTCCGTCCCAGCAGCATCTCACCTTGTCTCATCTCTCGCGCATTGTTTCCTCGTGAGTGGAATTTCGGCGAGGGTGAACCAACCTGCGAGAGCATCAGCCTCGATCGTCGGCATGGTGCGTGGAACGAAACGCGGTAAGGAAAAGACGATCTGCGCCCGGCGGAGAAACGCGTTTTGCCCTGCATCCTCCTCCGCAGGTATATAATAACATTGTTATAGGTAAGTTTTATAATGAAATATGCGGTGAACAGGTGATTACTTTACGCTTGAATTACACTGCATTCGCATATCGGGTGAAGTAACTTTTGAACGACGTTGAATAATTGCGGAATTTAATCGTCTTCAAGATTGATTTGAATCTATACGGTATAACGTGGGTGTCTGATTAGAGTGAAATTGAGAATGAATCACGTATGTAATACTTCGTTCGCGCGTGTTCCGTCGGACATCGTAACGCGACGAGATGTTAACGAATCCATTATAAGCCTCGCTTTTCGAATATGAAAAATTTACGTAGTCACGGCGGTTATAAACGAATACGAATTGACACTGAAAGTTCGTTTTGATATTAAAATATGTGTATTGTTAACAATTCGAAAAAATGAAGAATTTCTAACTCGCAATACGTACAATTTTTCCAACTAATTGTAAGTTCAGCATTTAAGGCTTATGCAAAAGCGTTAAATAATGCGGCAAATATAATAAATGGTGCCTCGTTTCTCGTTATATAGCATATGCGAGGTAGGAGATCTAAACTTTTTTTTTCCTTATTAAGGTGAATAACTCTTAGGTATCCCGGTGCATGCCTATATACCTGCCAATGGATGGTAGTTATTTCCGTGTTCAGTCTTTACACGCAGGTATATATCGCCTATTTATGATAAATGAAAGAAAACAATCCTACCAATCATCCGCATCTAACGATCTTCACACCCGAAAAATTTTGAAAATCATGTTCCCTAAAACGAGAGTGAGAAAGAGAGTGAAAGAGGGAACGAGAGAGAAAACGAAAAAGAAGAAGAAAAAGAAGAAGAAGAAGAAAAAAATGCAGAAGCTGGAGGCAGGCTATTCAGTAGGTATACAATATAGGCGATTCATCGGTATAACAGGTATGCGATCGACCGCATCCGCAAATAAATCCACACGCATATTATACCTGTAGTTGAAGTTCGGACGTAAAACAGGCAGGTCAACGTATACGCAGCGAGAGGTCGTCGAAGGGTGTCGAAGACTCGTCGCGGCTCCGTCGCTCCGCCCTGGAAGGTTTAGTGGACAGCCTTCCTCGCACTAAACGGACGGAATGAGTGAATAATTCAGTGCTAACAAGGGGAGGAAGATATGGCAATGACGTAGCATATTTACCACCCTGTGCGTAAAGTACACCGATACTATATATCGGCCCTCTTTGCCTTTCCGACGCGCGACGCGGCGATGAACGTCCTCAACCCTGCAACCCCGTGCGTACATTTATAGAAAGTACGGAAGTATCAAACTTATAACTCACGCAATGCGAGAGTCATGAAACGTCGTGTTTTATTATATTCTGTTTGTTTTTTGATCCGTATTTTATATTTATCAATAATATAATCAGTTTAATCAATCATTTGTTTAGAATATGTTTTTTTTATCCTGCTATGCATGGCGTATGATACATTAAAGTCCTGAATTTGTATGGAAACAAGGGATACTAAACTTGAGCAGCAACATTAGGAAGACAAAAAGAAGTCATAAAATAAACGCGAGATTCAAAGTACGCGCCTAAAACTGACGTCACGCGGCACCAGCCAATAGACTGAGAAACACTCGCGTGAGTTACGTACGTAACGTACGAGGGTGGGGATTAAAATTTCGAAAGATGAAAATTTGGAATGGCTAATATTGCGAGTACACAAATTAACGACGAACCAGAATGTAGAAGAGCTTTATCACAAAAAGTGTATACAGTAGTCGATAAAAAATTAGGCACATAGAAAGTCCCAGACATGTTTTTGTCGAAAATAAACGCTGGAAACGTATACAATTTTGTATGTCATACGAGAACTCTCGCGATGCGATAAAATAAAATGTGCAAATACGGATTTAAAGGTGAGGCTTCGCGAATAATTGAAAGTCAAAATCCATGTCATTGCATATACCGCCCAGGCGAATGAATAATCGCAACGTAAACCGCATCTGGTTATTTACTATGTCTAGCTGATCGGGAAGCATCGTGTGTGCAAAGTGCGTGTACTGCAGCAGCGTGCCATTTGGCGTGATGAATACGCACGCAAATACCTTCATTCGACTCGCGAATACGTTCCATCCCCCTTGAGAGTATGACGTACAAGAAGCTCGTTAAACACAATACCTACAGATACGTGCACGTATAAAGGGAACGCGGTTAGACCGCTAAACGGTAGACATTTTGCGGGCACACAAACTAACCGCCTTTTGATTTAACCGGTTGGGAGGTAAGAATACAGAAAGATGATGATAAAATTTAAGGTCCACAGTATCAGATATTTAAAAAAATTTTAATGTAGAAAAGTATGAAGAAGTTAAAGATTAGAAAGGTCAGAAGATAAAAAATGCCGAATTTTAGAATCGTCAGAACTCCTCTCGATAAATAATATACAAAATCGTATACAGATTCTCGATTCCGTGTTTCGTCTTTCAAATTTTACGATCAACTTTTTCGCGCCTATGAAAACCGAGGTTCTGGTCCTTCTATCAATCCGAGGTTGAAGTCTGAGACCAATGAAGTGTATTTAAATGAAGACTTCGTTCATATAGTTGAGATAGACATCTTCTTTATTCACGTGCAAAAAATCTACTTTGCAACGTTTCAATAGGAACCCCCATAATCGTAAATCTATCTTCTATCAATTGCCGAATGAATTTTTTAACCCCACCCATTCGACCAGACTAAGTACTGCCTGCAAAACGATACCTGCTATTAGAAATGTCACTTTGCGATGCACCATCTAGTGAAAAAAATCAAACTAATACAACCAGGCTAACAACCAACCGTTGACAAAATTTTTTCGCATGTAGATAGTAGAACAAGTACATCATTGATTAAACTTCGTTAACTTATGTGACACGGATGACTTGAACTCCGAAGAATGAATTATCAATTTCCTCCATTAAAACCAAAAACTTAGGTTATGTATTAGCCATAAAATGTTGGCCTGCGAGAATCAGGCTCTGACGCATGACGTAACGAGAAAATTTTCGAACAACGAATGCAAACTGAAACGACGAAGGTAACGAAAGTGCAGAGACGTAAAAGAGCAAAAGGCATGCACGCGGTGCACCCGCTGCGGCTCCGCCAAGACGACGTCGGACACAGGTGAAAGAAAGTGGGTGTAATACACAGGGTTGCAGGTTTCCGTCCTGCGCGTGTGACGACGGGACGCGACGGGACGGGACGGACGGGAGGAGCTCATGAATTAAGTCAAACCGATCCAGGACCGATGCAGGAATCCCGGCATCGCCCGCGACGGCCCACCTGTTTTGTCCACCCGTTCGTCCACCGAGCCTTCTTCGTACCTCCGTTTTCTCCGTCCGTCTGCTCGGACGCGCCCCAGTTGGCACAGGTGTTCTGCCTTTTACTTACCCGTGCGCAGCGAGGGAGAGGAAGAGAGAGAGGAAGAGAGAGAGAGAGGCGCTTCTTCGTTCTCAAATATGTGTGTGTGTGTGTGTGTGTGTGTGAATATACATAATGTGGTGTAATTTCCATTAGCGGCAATTCGGTATAACATCGTTCATATACCCATGTCAAATGTTTATTCCATCAGCATTTTTACATCGCTTTTTTTCTTTTTTTTTCTTCATGCTTAAAATCGAATTGATCGAAGAGCCGAGCTGACGTTTTATACATATATAGGTATATGTATACAATTTCGTAGACAGGTAGTCGGATATATGTATATGTCTACCTAACCGAAAATCTCAATGGGCAGGGATTCGGGAGATTGAAAATTATTCTAAGGGGATTAGAAATTTACGCTAATGTCTTGATTTTTCCAAATACCGTTTCCTTTACTCTGGAATGATAAATTTTTTATAGAAATCGTTTTTAAACGGCCCGGGGTGCAAAAAAAAAAAAAAAAAAAAAAGAAAAGAAAAAAAAAATATTTGTTACATCGACAAGAAAATTCGTAAATTTTTCATCTACAGATTCTTTGATATCGCAATTCTAATGATATGCAGTTTATCAAAATATCCGACGTGTCGTTTGAAAATAAAAAATCTTTGAAAATTGTTTCATTATACATACCGAGATGTTATATAGGTAATACAAGCAAAAGAAAATATCGGAATTTGCTTTGCCATACAGACGATTCCGCATTAATAATAGTAATAATAATAATAATAATCGATGCGATAAACTCGATCGATCGACCTTCTGAGAATAAATCCTGCAGACGAAGATATCACAATATCCTTGATTTCTCCGACAGGACTAATTAATCTATACGTATATAAACATGAAACATGAAATTTCTCAGTAAATATATCGACAATTTGCACTCAGTATAAAATTTCAATCCCCCTGGCCTATTTTCATTCCCATTTCCTTGTTATCGTTACGTCGAGCTGGTACGCGTACTGCATAACCCAAGAGAGAAAGGTTGGAAAATGATCGAGAAAATTTGAACTGTAAGAATGTGTGCGAGAAAAAGAAAGAGAAAGAGAGAGAGAGAGAGAGAGAGAGAGGGAAAAAGAAAAAGGGAGGAAGTGACATGGGCGGACAACCGGACAAGAAAGCGTGTAGAAGAGCGGTTGACCGCATCTGTCCGGTCTTGTCCGGGCATTATTAAGGCAATAAGAAGTCGCCATGGATATTAGCCAACCCCGCAGCAGCACTGAGAGAGAGATAGATAGATAGATAGATAGATAGAGAGGGTGGCAGGGGTTGGTTGTCTTTTCTGTCGGCGGGTAGGCATAGAGGCGATAGGTAACGGAATAGGTAGGTAGGCATATGTATACATGTATGTATGTATGTATGTATAAGGATATAGCGTGGCGAGTAGCCCGGCACGCATGCACGGCACCAACGAGACGGCGGGGGCATTTATTATGCGTATCCAAAGGGTTGTATGTAGTCCGATATAGATTCTATGATAAGTGGTGGCAGGCTAGCTCCGCTAGGCCTGACTAAATTCATATGCATGAGACTTTATTATATAGAATTAGGTATGCGCACAGGTGGTTGGCTTTGCGTAGGCTGCAGCGCAACGATCTTAAAGATATCAATAATATGCCCACCTACCCTGCCATTATAACTATGTGTTCTCTTATAGAAATTATAAAACACTGGTAACGAGCCTATACCTCCACCTCATCCCCATCCCCCCTCCCCCCCTATCCCACCCCAAGTCGCCAACCCCTTTGACCGTCAAGTTTTTTCACTCCTCTTACGTGTCTATATCCTATACGTGTAATATATAAGAAGCTTCTTTTTATGCCCAGCATATGATGCGTCAAAAGACGCATTCGATAATCCCACCTTTTATGTTATATACCTACACGTTAGACATCACTTTTCTGTAGCCTGTTTTTCATCAGGTCATCTCTTTCGATTGATTTTATTTTCTACAACTTCGACTCAATCGAAATCACCGATTTTGGAACATAAAAGTTTTTTTTTTTTTTTGGATCGTTTTGTTAGTTTGGGTTCTCTTCACCTGCGTTCTACCCTATAAGTGTATACCTGCATGCGGATATTGTAGGTTGTATAAATCTACCATTAAAGGAGAATGCAAGGGAATTTTTTTATTGTTACGACATAAGCGGTGAGACCCCGAAATTATCCGGACTCTTAGCGAGGACGCGTAATAAAAGAAAAATCGTGAACAAAGGTCTGATGAAAAGCAAAGGGGAGGAAGAAATTAGTCTCGTAAAGACACTTTCATCCCGTACATTACGTATAAAGTACTGACGTTTAAATTGTGGAACCCATCCGGTCGCTGGTGAATTCAGACAAGCGCGAGCGTCGGGATCACGATTTTTATAGGTTAGTAGGTGTTTGAAAAATATCGAAGATAACCCGACGTTACCGAGTCGAGACAAAAGAACCTCGACGAATGAGCGGTTAATTCCAGAATTATTCGAACACATAGCCGACCAATCAGGCGGTTGCCACGTGACTTAATTAGCGCATGCGTGAAGCAGAAATCCAGATCCAGGCTTGCTTTACTCTGGAATGACTTTATATCCCGAAATTCGCGCAAAGGAACTTTAGCCTCAAATTTTCACACGCGATGATACGATGAAATAAGACAAGTGCGAACCTCGTATTTGACCTAGATGCGTAAAAGTTTCGGGAACGAGTTGCGGTTTTGCATTCTACTGAACGGCCGCATAATGATGATGATGATGATGATGATGATGATGATGATGATGATGATTATGGAGCTGGTCAGGCACTATACGGTGCACAAAGACGCTGAAAGAAAAACGCGATAGATGCTGCAGCATCAAGACGTTGCTGTTGCTCGATTCTCTCGATATGAATACTTTTAAAAATATAAAACTTATAGGTATATGCACATAAAACACATCTTACGCGATCATTTTTATACATCCTTGTACATAACGATAACATTGTTATACTTGCAGGCATACCCGTTGTATTTATATATATATATATATATATCCATGTATTAAAGTAAAACAGACACGAACAAGACTTGCAGATTTAAATATTTGACTTCGGTACGGAATGTCTCGTCTTGTTTAACCAACTGCTTATACTTATCCGAGTATAGGTATCACAAGAAATGAAGATGAATTCTAAAGAAAAGAAATCAACACGACATACGATGAGTATAATTACGCGATAATAAATGTATATTAATTAAAATAGTATATAACTCTCGGATACGTTATACCTACATCTTATTCTACATCATATATAAATGTGAATATGTACCTAAATGTAATCGTTGCAGAATAATCAGGACTATAATCTAACGTTATACCCTGAGGATATCGTTCGCAAAGAAAGAAAGAAAGAAAGAAAGAAAGAAAGAAAAAAAGTAAAAATAGAAGAACGAAAAAAAAATAAAATAAAACCTGTGTAATTAATCAGTAAAATTGCTACTATATTCAGCATATCAACCTATAACGTGTAACCTGAGAGTATAAGAAAAACTTTGTGGAATTTCCATGATTCCACACAGCTGATGTACGAAGATGCGGTTCCTATAACTATATGCATATATGTATGTATAGATAGAGTAGCAATTATAAGTGCTTAGCGATAAAATGCACCGCGTGTATATCGTAAGGATATACAAAGCTAACCGAGCGTGAAGCGAGATTACAAGATATTATGCAGATAGGGTTTGTGTATCAGCTCGGCGCGATCCGGCTTCGTCATAACTGCATATACATACGATATGCATGTGCGCCCACCATGTATATAGACTTGTTGTGTGTACGTACCTACGTACGTATAACATATAAGTACCTATATAAAAATGCGCCCTGGATACACACCGGAAGTAAGAAGAAAGAATAAGAAGATGAGGAATAAGAAGAAGAAGATGAGGAAGCAGAATTAAGGGATACCCGTTTAGGATATTTCTCTTTCTATATGGGTATAGTCAGTCACCTGCAGCTCTATGACACCATGCGTTCACGTATGACGTACCTTTTAATACTCGACGCGGACTCTGAGAAACGGATGAAGGATGAAGGATGAAGGATTCAAAGGATGTCCGGGCTCTAGGAGCTGGCTGCTTGTAAATTACAGGCTAGAGCTGCTCATAATACCAATTTACTTGATGCTTTGAAATTTGTCGCCTGACGCGTACTTAATTAATTCCTTCGATTCTTGCCTCGTACGTTATATATTCCATTTTTCATCCGTGTATTTTATAAAGGCCACGCCATCGTTTTCCGTCTACGGGAAAGCGATCTCTAATTAGTATATTACAGTATATATATATATATATATATATATGATGTTTAATATATATATATATATATCGGTGTGGATTTAATAGCTATCGATTACTATATACTTGTTAAACAAGTTACATACATATGTTTATATATATATATGTATATATATATATATATATGTATATATATATATTGTTTAATAATCGCGGCAAAAAAATATAAAATACGTTAATTAATATCGTTTTATAACTATACGTAATTAATGTACAACATCTCGGATCATTGATTAGGAAAGACAAACGCGTAAACTTTTGCACGAGCCCTGAGCAGTTTATATAATATAGACAGAAAACGCAAAGATCTGTAGCAAAAGAGGGGGAAGAAAATTTTTAAAAATAAAAAGATAAATAAATTAGATAAAAAAAAAAAAAAAAAAAAAAGGGAAAAAGAAGAAAGAAATGTAATAATAATTGTTTTTCGTTATTACATTTTTTTTCCTTAATTTCAATTAATCAAATGTTTCCCTACCTTTGTTTTAACAATTTTTCTTACGACGCTGTGAAAACAATCCCTGTACACGAGCCGACAACTGAACTTATAATAGAATTCTCCTCCGTACGGTTATAAATAACGCAAAGTGTAGGTATTTTCAAATGTAGGTATGTATGTACATACGTACATACATATATTCGTAGAGACTGCACATACGGTACACTTGTCGTTAATAATTGTGCAGTTGTTTCTCTCTTGTATCGCGTATAAGGTACCGCATATTCGCAATGATCTGGGCACAGTAATAAGCAATACGCATATTATAAGATATATACATTATACATGCGACATTTGCCAATCAGGAATCGTTTGTTTATCTTTTATGCAGCTGATAATGCATCCGTCTGATTGAACACGATAACGGAACTACGACGAATTGTTTCAACGACAGCAAAATTTTCTTTACCTTCTTTCTTCTTTCGTATATATATATTATACACAATTAAATTCAATTTCCTTATTATAGTGCTCGCGGTACAACAAATATACATACACATATCTAGTATATATAGGATACACATATGTATAGAAATTGGTATTGAAAAATTTTGACGAGCAGTTCTTGAGTCGATCGTATACCTAATGTATGTACCTATACATATATCGATTCATTTGGAAGTCTGATTTGAAATTTTTTTTTTTTTCCACACCCTCTTCTCTCTCTCTCTCTATCCCTCATAGACGATGTATTTCGATATAATTGAATACATTATAGGATATAATACACAATATCATGCGCGATAGAGTTTTCGACTCGAATAGTTCTCTCTTAAGTGATGAAAATTGAAAGGTGAAAGGCGCGCTCGCCGCGGCGGAGCGTTCGTTGTCGCTTATGTATTTTTTACGTCAAAAGTGCTAGACGGTGTCAGGCCGAAATATCGGCACGCATTGTACGTACCAACATACCTACATACATATATATGTATATTAAGATATATATGTGTATATACATTACACATACACATGCAGACGTCCGAGGTTTTCGCGCATCGACGCGATTTAATACCATTTTAAAATCGCGCGATCCTCGTTCGCCTGATCGGTGATCCGTACATCTTATAGCTATATCTTATAGGTAAGTAAGTAAGTAAGTATGTAACGTAGGTGTGTGTATGTTGTATGTGCATTATTATATCGATGCGGTTAATATATATACGATAATTATGATTATCCGTATATCCATATACGCATGCGCGCGTGAGTGTGTGTGTGTGTGTGTGTGTGTGTATCCTATACGGTATTGATACAGTCGCGTGATATTGTACTACACGAATTAGCGAATATATAGCGAGTATTATATGTCTGATACATACGACGGTATACAAATATTACACATGTATGTATGTATGTATGTATGTATATATCTATCAAATAAGGATTGATTTATAAGATCGAAATATCTCGTGACGCATGCAGCAGCGTTATTATTCGTACCGTTCATTACACTATGGGACGTGTATGTAGGTATACATATATGTATATGTGAATATTTCAATCAGGCGAAAATTAAATTTCAAATGCTGCCTGCGCAGTGTACCGTAAATTGAAAATTATTAATAAACTTTCGATCCTTGTCACAATACAATTTTTTTTTTTTTCATCCTTCATTTTATCCCTCAACGTACTTATATATAGGTATATAAATACTTCTGATGAGACGAGAATAAATCGGTCGTAAAAGGTTCAAAGCGAACGAAAGACGAATTGGCAGAAAAAAGGATGAAAATGTCAGATACAATCTGCACATGAGGTGTTATACATAATATGTATACCTATATATATATATATATATATATGTTCTAAAAAAATTATTCCACTATATCGCAATTCGCATTTAGCAAATTGCTTCGCGATGGTATATACAACGATATATAATACACCTATAACGTCGTGCAGTTACATGCGGAGGTTATAATTGTATCACCTTAAAATACACATGTATATACCAATATAGCCTACGCACAAGTAGGTATAATGCAGAATGGCTGAGTACACCACGTATATGCTTATCAGAGTGGGCTTTGCGACGTGCCCGTACATCCTACGCGTGCAATTTGCACAATAAGATGTACTCTGCATATATGTATATA
Source organism: Diprion similis (assembly GCF_021155765.1). Taxonomy (NCBI): domain Eukaryota; kingdom Metazoa; phylum Arthropoda; class Insecta; order Hymenoptera; family Diprionidae; genus Diprion; species Diprion similis. The sequence continues at coordinate 2,749,751 of NC_060115.1, forward strand.
GGTATACACTTACTACATGCTATACATATATACGTTATCCACACATATCTATATAAGGGGGAGGGAAAGCAAGAGAGAAGAGTACAAGAAGATGACGAGCAATGCGGGGGGCGGTGTGGGGGAGGGTGAAAAATCCTGAAGAGAAAATAAGGGGACGAAGGATATATATATGTTATACGATTGACAATGAACAGAGGGAAAAGTACATATATATCTATATATCACGAATTGCATGTACGTATATATATATATTACAACGTAGGAACATATGCATATTATATGGACCGCGCGTTATACTGCAAATAAATTTTCATCATTAATATTTAATCATCGTGCGGCGGCGTCCATAAAAAAGGTTGGAGGGGTTTGGGGGTGGAGAGGTTACACATATGCGCCTGCATTGGCTACGATAGGATCGGTGTAGGTGCAATGGTGCATACCTACACGAATACAAGACAGGTAGGTATGGTATGGTATAATGGGTTGTGCCTAATACCCGGCTATTCGCGGTCATCAGGTGTGCATGCGCCTTCTACGATATACCTACCCGCTAGGTACGTACCTATAGGTGATGCTGCTGGTTGGTAAAACGCGCGCGTGGCTCGCGTGCAGTGCGAATCGCTTCCACCTCGGACAAGAATCACACTCTGGCTATAGGTATATCCTACCTTGTATGTGTATATACATACATATATAAGCTGCGAATGCGAACACATTGTTGCCTGCGTATAATACGCGCCAAACGGAGGGAAGAAAACTGCATGAGCAAAGCCGACGACGACGGTATAACGTAAGGAATTTACTTATATTTCTATGTAGGTATACATATACTACATATAGAGAGGTGGTATTTGTGCAGGCTGAAAGACACCTGTGATTCTCACACACACACACACACACGCAGAGTCACAGACACGCGTGGTGCTGCCTGCACACGTGAACACGTGAACACGTGAACACGTGAACACACCGCACGGCGGAATCGGTGCTTATAGGTAGGTACCTACATTATATCTTTATAGGCACTCGCGTCGTGGGCGTGATGCAGAGCCCCGATGATTTTGACCAATGAAACTCGCCCGCTCCCCACCTCCGGCGCAACTTCCTCCTCGGGACTTCCTCCGACCAATATATTCTAGCCTCGCTCTTGGCCTCCGACGTTGTCATTAGCGCACTACCTACTCGTGCAGGCCACCTTCCTGATATATATATACCTATACAACCTACACACGTACCTCAACGTACCACGATGTAATATATATACATATATATATATATATATATACGCCTCATATGTATACGCCTGAGACACAGGCGCAAGAGGTACACCCAAATTTCGTCCATTTTTATTCTTCCTTGTTTCATTTTTATTTTATTCTTTTTACTTGTTCTTTTCTTTTCTTTTCTTTCGTTTCGTTCTTCCTCCTTTAGCACCGTATCCCATTTTGTAACCGATTATCGTGTTCAGGTTCAACAAAAGGTCAATTGCTCGACGAAATCTATATACGGATGATCGAATGTAACCTGCATCGCGGAAGATGCGGTATATATATATATATATGTATATATAACCGCATGAAAATAATCGTAAAGAAAGCCGCGGGGTGGATCAAATTATAATCGTTATTTCTCAACCAAGTTCTGCACACGCTTATCTTTTTTTCGAGATCTATAGTCCAATATAGGAACGTCCACGGATATATCCATATACCAACCTAACCTAACCTAACCTAACCTAACCTAACCTAACCTCTAACCTATAACCTATACGCAGTACGTGTGAGTACTTGTACTATAAATAGGGGCAGACATGTGGATAACCGCGTTCATGGTGCATATCGGTAGTCGGAATGTATCTATATATACTGCAGCCACAAGCATGGACTGAATTTGATATTCTTAAGGTTGCGGGGAAGAGAATTCAACTCCTTGCACCCTCACCGACGACGTATAGCTGTACGACGCGCACTCCTCGACACCTTGTAGCGATCGGACGTTACGCTTATAGGATACACTTCATGCAGGACCTCCATGCATGAGCTAAAGGTGGGAAAGGATACCTATACATTGTACCCGTGATGAGAGATTGGTTCCACGAAGGTGCAGGCTGCACGGTCCTCGACCTGCGGTAGCTTCCAGTCCTTTTTCTTTCATCCTAGGAAGGAATCTCCTATAAGGACTTCTTCTGGTCCAATATCTCGATGCAATCTCGCTAACTTGCATTTCATTTTTTTTTTTTTTTTTTTCTTTTTTCTTTTTTTTTCAGGGTTTACCGGGCGATGTTGTTCAGATACGATTCGACTAATTAATGTTACAATTGTTTCTCGTTGTGTGTATGTATCTATAAGGTATTTCATTACTCAAGTGTCGTTTCATTGATGACAACGTGGCCTTTCGTCTCCTCATACGAAAAGCGTTATACGTAAGCTGCGGTGATTCGTAGGTATATTCAAGACTTTGAAAACAGGTGAATTAAACAATTTGCAAAAGAGCATTTGCACATCACGATCGGTATCGCAATTAATTCACGCTCGTTTCGGACTCCGTTAAGCATTTCCATCCAAAGGATATATATACAGCTACAACCATACGATAATACCTCGTCGATGTTTCGAATGATCGATTGAAACACTGAGTATAGATCAGTAATGATAACGGTGGATTTACGAATGTATAGATGGCACTGATTTTGACAGGGATCGAAACTGTAACCTTATACATCTCGGATCTTACTAGATACCAACAATATCCGTCCATGTCGTTACACCGTTTGACAAAACGTTGTTATGAGATTGTGGCATTTTTCTATCAGTCTGTATAATGCAACGTCAAACGATCTATAAAGCTGGGGATGATAATGAGTTTAAAACACAATATATATATATAACACAGTGATCTTCCGCGGATCTTCCGTTGATCAATTTTCTGAGTGATGATCGATAAGGAGAGCTGAAGAGAAAAATTTTGCATAGGTACATCATCGATCAAAAATTACGTCGCATAAAGTTAGAAGAAATAAAAAAAATGCAAGAATAAAAGGAAGAAAAACCAGTAATTAATGGGTGACTGCAATAGATAATGAATAAAAAAAACGAAAACAATTGTCTAATGTTTTCAATTTTCTACCTCAACTCTTGGATAGTCCGCTTTGTGATTGGAGTTTCTTATATAGAAATAACATCGGAAAAACTTGTTTCCTCGGTATATATTTTGTTGCAAGAGTTAATAATATTTTTAAAAATCTGTAACTTCGAGGTTTTAGTGGGCATTAGTGCTACTATCTGTAAAAAAAATCTTACATCACGGTAACAGCAAATCTAGAGGAATTGCACTTCCTCTTAAATGCCAAAAAGTCAGATGTCAAGGGTGTGCAATTCGTCGAAATTGCGTGCCTATGATTACGTGAATTTTTTTTCCCAGACAGTATTAGCACTAATGCCGACTAAAACCTCGCAGTTACGAATTTTCTTTTAACATTACAACTTTTACAATAAAATATATACCGATATCTTAAGAGTTGAGTTAAAGGTCAGAAAAAATTAAGTAATTGTTTTCTAATTATTTGAAGTTGCTTTTGGGGGGTGGGGCGGCAAAAATTTGTCAACATCCCAAATAAGGGACACCCTAATATATATATATATATATACATTAGGGTGGGGCAAAAAAACCAACTATTTTTTTTTTTTTTTTTTTTTTTTGAGTCTCGTGTGACAAAATGTTAGTTTTTGATGTTTTAAGAGCCCACTCCAAAGGACAGTTTAAACAAAAGATTTTTAAGAGGTCGCTCCACATTTTTTAAATCGTCAGAAATCGTCAAAAATCGATTTTTTTTTTCTCGTTACAGTATAATTTCATAGACAAAAAAAAAAAAAAAAAATAAGTTTCCGAAAGTTTCAGTTCAAAATTTGAATTTTCAAAGGTCGCTCATAATTTTTTTTCAATTTCTTTAGATCTTTTCGAGCGACCTTTTAATATTCATAATAAAATTTCATAAATTTTTTTTTCTCTAATTTAGTAAGAAAGAATCGATAACAATACACCACGACATGAATTAAAAATCAAACAAAATACTGAATATACAATTTTTTTAATTTAATTTTTTGACGATTTTTGACATTTTTAAAAATTTCCAGCGAACTCTTAAAAAAAATTTTTTTTTCAGCCGTCCTTTGGAACGGGTTCTTAAAACATCAAAAACTAACATTTTGTCACACGAGACTCGAAAAAAAAAAAAAAAAAAAAATAGTCCGTTTTTTTGCGCCACCCTAATACACATAAAAGTACATACGTGAACCTACAAGAGTTTAAGGAGTACGTACAAGACACGCCGCAATAAAGGTGTGCGTAAATGTGGGTGCGGAGGTAGAAAGTAGAGGAGAGATACGTGACGCCCACGCACTCCCAGAATCAATAGACCAATGGCTACCGACGCGCGTGCGCATTGTCGCGTGACGACGGCTCGCGAGGTTCCTCCTTGCGTACCTACATTCATTCCCTCCCTCTCTCTCTCTCTCTCTCTCCCTCTAATTCTCTCATTCTCTCTCTGTATACGTGTATATAGGTATAAACCGAGGTACGTACACCCACATGCATATATCTACATATATAAGCAAACGGCGGTCCCAGCAGACATGCACGCAGGTTCTTCGGCCTTCGACTTGACGCAGCTATCCAGCCCCACCAGCCCCACCAGCCATAAACGTGTGCACTATGCGGTGCATGGTTGGCTACCAACCACTGGCTGATTGTCAGTGAGTGGCTTTAAGATAGTGTGGATATCGTTAGCGCAGGCCCCCCGCGTCGTCTGCTTACACACTGACCATCCACCACTGCGCAACGAGTCGTGCCCACTTGCTACCTGCGAGTCTATAGAGCTCTGATCTACCAACCTACCATGGTGGTAGTGGTGTAGGCATGCCAAGTGTCACACACACACACACACACACACCTTGCGAGTGGGTATAACCTACTCGAGCTTGAGCTCGAGGATACACCTACATGTGAGCAGCAGCACGAAGCAAGCAATTTAGCTGATTCATTCTCGCCCCATGATTTATCGTCGGCGCACCATTTTCTATCCATCCACCTGCTTTATATCTGCGATTATACATCGGCTAGGCGGTGGTAGCCGGGTATAAGGTTCTGCAGGTATTAAAACTGTCCTATACCTACATCCTTCCTGCAGGACTTTATAAGGTGTACCTTTGTTAGTAGGTACCTATGTGGTGTAATAGGTAGGTACACGTTGACTATAATTTAACCTCCTGAGCGTGAGGAAAATATCAAGGTATATTAGGAAAAAGCTTTTCTTTCACGTTCCTTAAATCCCGCGATTATTATATAATCAATCGACGTTTTTGTCGCTTTAATTATTTCTCAATACCTGTCGTTTTTGGGTTTTTTTTTTTCTTCTTCTTCTTCTATTCCAAAGTTACTTCAAATCGCAAGTTAAAATTCAGTGGCAAAAATCATGTATAATATATGGTTAATATGAGGGAAGAAAATTATGTCGATGCCTCACGTATTCTTAGCCTTATACCTTATACATTCACATAATCGGTTTCAAGTCGATCCCATGGATGTAGGTATGATTGATTTTTTTTTTAAATTTTTTTGGTTTTCAAACTTCTCGAAGAATGTTAGACAAAACGAAGAAAACCGCAACAACGCCAACTTTGACTGTTCGATCGTCTATTCTAATATGTCACATTACGACAAGGATCGTGTGGTGTAAAAAGTTGCGACGACTCTCGACATACCTATATATTGATGCTCGTGCAAATGCATGGAAATTAGTGTTGCGACTATAGTTGTTCAGAGGTTTACAAAATCGTACAACGAACCTGCGTTCTGAGGTATCCTGATCATCGCCATATTTGATTCTTGACAAATCTTTCAATGAAAATTGAACAGAGCCCGCACAAGGAAGATAGAAAATCCGTGTAACACAAGGAAAATTGGAAAGTCTGAATCCCTGCAGTCTATAATGAAACGATTTGAAATTAGAAAGACTGATAAAATCCCATGAAAATAATATATACCTAATCACAACATCAACAGCGCGAAATTCTTCGATACGACGAGTGAGTCTAACTTGTATACTAGGTAAATGAAATATTATTCACGGGTATCGCCGAGCAATTTCCTCTGCATGAGTGACGCTGTTGAATGAATATATGCAAACGTATATCTATATATGTATAGCCGATGTTGTGAGTGGTTGTGGTTGCGACGGCGGATATCGCAACCCCCGAGGTTTTAACCAAGCGCTGGCGTACGTCGCCCGAGCATGGCTATTATAATTGACGCGATAGCAAGTCTGATTCGTATAATTTGTATAATTAACCCTTGAAATTCAAGATTCAGAGGTTGCCTGTCGCGGCGTCTCATTCTCATTCTCATTCTCATTCTCTTTCTCTTTCTCTTTGTCTTGATGTTTTATCGAGGTCAAGAGAGAAATCGTGGAAGAGGGTGCACGTCTCGCACGAATTCGCATAGGAACCTCCATTTTAGCTCCTCGTACACATGCAAAACGGGTTGGATTGTACCGACATAAGCGCAAAAGTCACTAGGTTAAAAATTATTCTCAATTTACTACACAATTTACTGAACAAAATACTTGTCAATTGACAAAATCAGGTTAAAAATTTACAAATTCGTTGCAGCGACGTAAATTATTCCATGCCTACCTACATTTCTCTTAAATTTGCAAATGAAAAGTTTATGATTTTACCAAAATTTATACGAAAAAAAAAAATAAATAAAAAAAAATAAAAAAGTAATTTGAATTTACTAAATTGTGTACGAAATTTATTGCATTTGTAAATTAAATAAAGAGTAAATGTGTGATGAATTCACTGTTCCGTATTCGTATAATTAAATCATCCGATATAGTGCATAATATAGGAAGTTCCATACAGAAATTTTTAACAGTGAGATATATATACATCGCGTGTTTAACGATTTGCAATAGCTAAGTAAAAAATATATCAAAAGTAAAGCTCAAAAGCTGTTAATTACAGGAGCAAATAAGTGCTTCGAATTTCGTTTCAATTGTTACGCATTATACAGACGTAATTTTATCATGATATAAACTTCACTGCAGATTCATCATGCGATAAATAATCGAATTTTAAATTAAACATATATTTTTTACCTTTTTCAGGTTGACGTTAAAACAGTCGTAGATTCGGAGTTAGGGGCAAATTTTCATTCGGCATACAAAAGTTCGGCTTCTCCAAACTTCTCGACGATCTGTAAAGAAAACGAAACAAAAGTTGAATAAGGATGAAAAAAAAATTTTTACGTAATTACACAATAACTATATCGAGGGGATTAATAAACGACGTGTTTAAACCGTATCGCGCAATTTTATTGCAACTTTGACAGAGTGCATGACTGAGTTTATAGTAACGAGCCTATAAAATATTATTAATTAATTATTAACAAACTCAGTCGCGTACTTCCGTTGATAACATTATATTTCTTATTCCACTTTGTACTGTTGGATGAAAATAAAGTTATTCATGTTTAAAACTGCACATATGACTATATATATATATATATATATATATATGTATATGGCATACCTAATTCTACATGATTATTTTTTCTTCCTTAACTCATATGTGCACTCAAGTATTACACGGGCATATACTCGTAGTATATATGAGGTGCCGTCAACTTGATGGATATACACAACTCAAGTAGGCATGAAAATTATATTAGACGTTTGCGATGAAACAATGGACCGATGCAGTCTTGCGCGTTAGTCTTCATCGTTTCCCTCCCACCTAATACCCTGAATTAGATGCACAATTTGCATGAAATAGAAGAATACTTGTCACATAATTTATGCTGCTGCTCCGGAGTAATAGACGAGAATAATTGCCACGTAGGCGAATGCATAAGTATGTAGATATATTTATAACAGAGTTTTGAATCCGGAGACAGTGCGTTATAGGAATTGAAATAGTATGAAATAGAACAGAATATACGTCTATGTATATACATATATTGTACGAATCAATCAGCGAGTCGTACAAGATGTTGATTATCGAAGATTGATAGATCGATACGCAGGGTAAGAAATTTTTATAAATAAAAAACACAGTTGCTCAAGTTGTCAGGTAACTAAACATGTTAACTATTTTTCAGCACGTCGATACAATAATACTTTGTGATAGACATACACGTCAATAATAATTAGTTGAAAATAAAAAGAGTAACTTTTAGCAAAGTATAAAGAAAAAAGCTTGCAGCCTAGATTACGTTGTAATATCTGATGCTAAACGGATTGAAACGGATTATAATATATTAAACAGTTAAATTACACCGATATATATATATATATATATATCTGTATTTAAATGTACTTCAAAATTTACTCGTATACCTACACAAAAAAATTAAACTTGAAGTTGCGACAATTGTGCATTTTGTAAAACGTCTAACAAATAACATAAAAGTTGTGTCGAAAAAGTTTTACATCCAATTGTTACTCAGGTTATATATTATAGTAAATGTATTTCATATCCGTGTGACGCTTGAATAAAATATCGACGTATAAAAAAAAAAAGAAGAAGAAGAGAAGAAAAAATGAAAATAAAAGACAAAGGCAAAAAAAAGGATTAAAAAAAAAAAAAAAAAAACAACAACCCATCTCTGCGCCGTACAACTCAATTACTTTCACAGGTTATAGGCGCAGGTTGTTTCCACTTTAAGCGAAAACAAAAGATAATTATCATTGCGCTCGTCTCATCACTTGGATAAATATTATACACGGCGTACATGTGTCTTATATTAATATAGATATACATATACATACATATATACATTTAATATGCAAAGTATGTAAACTTTATACACCCCCCCCCCCCATCGGATATGTATACCCGACATATATTATACATATATATATATATATATATATTATACCTACGTATCTGTTTGCCAACCGCGTCGCGTTCTCCGTCCATAGATCCATATTATAATATATATATATATACTAAATGTAAAGCAAACGATATTACATAATAATAATAATGAAAAAAAAAAAAAAACTTCGCATGCTTCAAAGAAATTACAGAAAAATGGAAACGTTACAAAATTTTGCGATATACCTATACGCATGTATGGTTTTACACGTTATGCCAAAAAATGATCGAGATGTTCTCTCTCCACGTCATGCTCTATAAGTATATTATATATATATATTATGTGTCTGGAGACATGTCTGCACAGGCATATTTGCACTTACGTACGTTTGCGCGTATTTGTATATAATACGTTAGATATGTCTGCGAAGAAGACGATTGAGAGAAAAAAAAAAACCAAAAAAAAAAAAACCAAAAAAAAAAAAAAGAATAAATAAAGAAAAGAAACAAACGGGAACTAAATGAAGAAAGAAGAAGAAGCAAAAGAAGAAAAAAAAAAAATGTCAAACACGGAACAAGATGACAAAAACCTTGAGATTGGAACGACGTGAGTGAAGGATACTTTACTATATACACACATTGAAAATCATCATAATCATCAAACTTCCGAGTATATATATATATATACACCATATTATAAACGATATATATTACTGACCGATTTCATGTGTGCAGGGTATAACGTCTACCTTATATAGGTAGATTATGTATGTACCTAATCTCTGCGCGTAGATTATATCTATGTATGTATGTATATATGTACGTGTATATAATACAGTTTCATATTATATGTATATATGTATATACATATACACACATATATATATATATATATATAATATACAGGGTAAAAAAGCTGCTGCAGCCGCGATCACGCGGTCACGCGATGCGTCCATACCGCTTTTGCCCGGGCATCAGATTAATTCACGAGTAGGTATATCTGCAGTGTGTATACATATAGAATTATGTGTATACGCAGCATACGCATACCAACAGGGTGACTCAGGTGTGATAAGGGAAAATATTTGGAGGGTAAACCGGTATGATGGATTATTCATCCAAATGTATATATATATATATATCTATATCTCTATATGTATACATGCATATAATTAATGCAAATAAAATTGAATTTTTTTTTTAAAACGCGGAGAGTCGATCGGACGAGAGAAAATTTATATCAGATAACGTCGACTCTGCATATCCTGTAAGTTCCCTATAGGTATAAAAAAGAGTTTCAGGTTATGAGTTGACCAGCTAGTCGGAAGATGAGATATCTGAGTAAAATATATAAAGCAGCTAGAGGCAGGCTGACTCGTGCGTGCGTGTCAATAATCGCGATAATATACCGCGAGGACGATCCGCGGACCGCAATGTCGAGAATAAGGAACAAAAGGAATCGATTCGCAAGTGCACGGCAGTGGTGCAAAACGATGGAGGAAGTTAGGTAGGTATTAGGTAAATACTTCAATCTGCGCGTTTCACGCCCCCCTCCCACCCCTTCAGCTCCCTCATTCGGTCAGATCGTTGCTCAGAGAATGAAATAAAATATATATATATGTATATATATGTGTGTGTAACAAAGATATAAAATCGATTCACGTAGGTATAAAATTAACTATATACAGAGCGATAACCCCTCGTATCCCGAACAAAGTTGTATAATTATATACTGCATAATTAATTCGAATAATTTTCACATCCTGATAACATTATCATCTGCACCGATCCGCAACTGTGTTAGGTATAGGTAAGTAGGTAGGTACATGACAAAGTGTGAGAGAATAGAGGAGAAGAAAAAAAAAAAAAAAAAGTTGACTGAGAAAAACTAATTGAAAAAGAAAATCATATATCCACGTATAGATACAAAGCAGATTTGAAATAGTATTTTGTGATAAGAGAAAGAAAAAGAAACAAAATGAAAAGAAAGAAAGAAAAAAAAAAAAAAAAAAGGGACGAAAGGTTGCGCGCTGTGCACTCTTCTGATACACCGGCTTACACACGTAGAAGTGTGTGTGTATATATATATATACATATATATATTATAACGGAAGATGGTGACCCTCGAGTATATGACACACAAAGTGCCTCTCTCTCTCTCTCTCTCTCTCTCGATTCCCTGCAGGTTTAACTAAAACACGCTTTGCCCGCTATCGGGCACGAAAGTAAAACGAAGGTGTGGGAGCTGGCTTAGCGCGAATGGGCGCCATGACGTTATCCAATTGGTCGATTGCCCGGTAATGGTGGGTGGGCGGGGGGCGTAGCGAGAGCTACGGAGCGATGCGCAACGGGGGTTGCGCACCGGTGGTCTTATAACGCTGCTGCCGGCTCTCGGCACGCTGCAGCCTTAACTACTTTGCCCCCCCCCCCCCCCCCCTCCTTCTCGCCCAACCGCGGGGGCAGCGCTGATCGCCGTTGCGCTCCTCGATCGCCGCCACACCGAGCGCCCCACTGCGCATCGGCCGAGGGGGAGGTGGACGGAGGTGGACGGAGGAGGTACAGGGGAGGAGAGGAGAGAGGAAGGAGAGAGGAGGAGGGAAGTCCGGCGCGGTAGCCGTTCGAATGCCTTAAATCTTGATCTCACCTTTAGAATGAGCAGCGGGAGCTGGAGCAGCCGCGGCGCGGCCTCCGTAGCCACAGCAGCACAGGCAACATCAGCAGGTGGGGGAAAGGTAGTCTGGGCGCGCTTCGAGCTTCGAAACGGAAGCCAATCTGCTCGAATCCGGCGCAGTGCGAGCAGCGGGTCACAGACAACATATATCGTAGAATATAGTAGGCGACCCTCCTCGCACCTTGTGCACCTTGTACACCTTGTACACCTTGTACACCTGATTATCCCGCGGCGCGACCTCCGCGAGACAAGACGCTCCGGCGTCCACCCTCGAGAGCAACGTTTGCTTGCATCGTCGGCGTAAATCGGTTCGCGGCTTCGATCTTACGAGGATATATACACCGAGAGAAACCTCCGACACGCCGCGCGTTTTACCTACGATATCGTGTGAATCGAGTATAGTCACGTCGGTCTGACGAAAGTTCGAGCTTTTACGCGTCTGCCGCGAAAGCAGCAATAAGTGGACTTGAACGCGGTGTTAACAGTGATGGGATACTTTGAGGACACTCGAAGACCGCAGCCCTGGACATTGAAAATATTCCCCCTCGGTGCGGGTGCACGTGTGATTTTTAATTCGTAACTTTTCTTTTTTTATCCTCAATTTCAAAATTTTTTTTTTTTTTTTTTCAATTTCTTTCTTTCCTCCCCCTCGTATTCTTTATTTATTTGCATAACATTATATCGCGTGTGTTTGCCTGCCTGCCAGCCTACATGTGGTGTGAGAGTGTGTATACTTAGCCGTGAAAGAGAAGCACATGTCGGTAGGAGTTTTGTCATTAAAAAAAAAAAAAAAAAATATATCTACGTAACCTGTAACATATATAGTGCGTTCGGATGACGAACCGCGGGTGCACAATAAATGCTCGGACAAACTGCACCGACGACTTAAATCGAGACGCGCTCTAATTACCGGAGTGCTAATAATAATAATAATAATAATAATAATAATAATAATAATACAAAAGTGAGAAGATCGGAAATCGCGATCAAGCCTGAAATCTTAAGTGGAGCGTAGATCGGAGAAGGACGACGTCGAAGGACCGGGAGGGCCGGAAAGAGAGCCTCGAGGTAACCGGCGAGTGATGATGATCGGTGGAAGCGTCGCGACGCCCACCGGCACAACGAAACCAGCAGTGACAACAAACGATAACGGCATGGTCGTGGTAGACGCTATCGGCACCGGGTCAGCCGTACCCTGCAGCGCGGCCGAGTCCGGATTCTCTTTGTCAAACGCTACTTCGAAGCTAAACATGAAGGCTATCAACACCTCGAACAACAACGCCGCGGTCAAGTGTTGCTCCGATGATTCCGGGCCCACTGCAGCCAGCAATGGCGTCACCGTAACTCGTCCCTGGGAGCCACCCTCCCCCCCGCACCCTTCGCACCCTTCGCAACAACCTCCGACGGCCCATCACCAGATCAACGTCATACCACCCTCGGCTCTGCTCGACGGTCAGTTTCACTTATAAGCATTAATTTTAATTATTAACTCACATTTTAGACTTTGGCTTAACTTTGAAAATTTTGAAACTTTGATTTCTACCTTCTTAACTAAAACGAGTGTCAATTTTCGTTTCTGCTGGTCCTCACCATAGACCGTATACCTCGGCTGTTTATGTAAAACGCATTAATCAAGGCGGACCGAGTTTCTTGAGCCGTCGGGGATGATGACTAGGTGAAAAATAAAAAAAAAAAAATTAAAAAAAATAATGGATAATTCGAACCGTGACGAGGATTTGCGCCTCTCGTTGTAATTTTCATGACAAAGAAACGCGGTTGCCAGATAGCTTTCCACCGGCAGTGTTTTCTCTCATTATCTTAACGCGGGGACCGCTTTAGACGCTTTGGGACTGTTTAACGAACCCGCACCCTGCACCACTGACTTCCTCTTGAATAACCTCAACGCCTTTCGTCGCATCCTTGAAAAATACAGTTTCAGCTATAAGCCATGCACGCGGCACGGCATGTATTTATATATTAAAAGACCGAACGAACCGCGTCTCTTCATCCATCGTTGATATCCCTTTCGCTCGATTTGGACGTTCAACCCTTGAATTTCCCGAGTACCGGATCATGGAAATGGAAGTGCGAGCTTCGGTTTTGACTCAACGTCAAATTGGATTTGAAATCGTCTCGTTTTTGTCGTCTGACGTATATGACAAAGGCGACAACATTCCATCGATCAGTGACGGTATATAGGCGATGGCGGTCGGGTCTTTTGCGATGCGCACCAAGACAACGATCAGGTTTTCACTTCGCGTTAGCGCAACAACCCGCGCCATAGCTCTGGCGTTCCTTTCGACGCCTCAAGCGCGAGATGAATTGTTCTGCCACTGGTTCGCTCCTTTTCGAGTCACGTCTTTGTGTTGGCGAGAAGTATAGGCCGGCCGAAGCGGCGAAGGCATCTAGCGACGACTCGCTGCACGTGCTTTGTATGTAACATCAGCTTATGCAGGTTGTGGTTAACAATAAAGGCTCGTAGCTTACAACAAACCGTCGTGTGTATATATTATACCAAGCCAGGCGTGTGGTACCCACCTATATACGTCAGGCGGTGCATGTACGCCAACAATTATAACCGGAGAGAAGCCAGCTTTGACGGAAAGACGTTAACTCGGTAGACTTTGGATGTCAAAACTCCTAGTGATTTACGACCGTAGGTAAATTTCACCCTGTCACACGTATCCGTTCGTCCGTACACCTCCTCCTTCTTCTCCTCCTCCTCCTTCTCCTCCTAGAGTCGATCTTCCAATGACTGATACGACCAACCGCGTGAACGTTCGAATAGCTAGGTACACAACACCTGACGAAACACCGCGTTGAATAATTTTTCGATGGTCACACTTTGCACGCGAAATTTAGGTACGTTGAGACCGAGTTAGTTCTTAAGAAAGAAGCACCGGCGCTCCAAATTTTTTTTTTTTTTTTTTTTTTTTGCACATCGAATCTTACGTAACTAATGCTTGTCGGCCAACTACAAATTTATAACTTTCTATAACGATTTCATACGGTGAAATTAATTGAGTACAGGTGACCCTTGTTACCTTTCAATTGCGTCAAGCGATCAATCCTCCAAGGATTCAAGATCTGCTGATTCACGCTTTGACACCTGCCCTATGCCAGTTACTCGGCATTATTAAGGCTCATGCTGGGTTAGGTCAGATTAGGGTTGGGTTACCACACGGTTTTGGTGTATTCCGTAAGATTTGCTGGTTATCAAGGGTACTTTCGTAGTTTAAAGGTATATTTCTATAACCCGTAAGATCTATCTTGCAGGTCGGACGTTGATACACTCCAATTAAATATATGGTTGAAGAGTCAGGCCAACCGTGTTAAAATTGTAAATCCTCTTGATTCATGGATGATGGTAAAAAAAAACTAGTTTATCGAACTAAATTCCAGCTTCTTCAATATCGAACCTACAGCAGTGAAAAATTGCTAAAAAGACAATTGAAATTTGTAAGTTTGGAAGCAGAGAGAAGGTCTCCGTGAACATTATCGGTAAGATCTGGAGTCATGACAATCCTCTAACGATAAGTGTTGAAAACTAAATTGTCCAGAAATGTGTTCCATACGTCTTCTTTGATCCGAGTGAATCTCTTACCCTGATCAAAGATACCTAAAATTCGAACGTTCTTCTCGCGTCTCTCCTCTTGAACCATAAGAACCAAGAAACCGTGATCCATGGATATGTAGGATTAGCTGCACAGAAGTATCGCGAGCCTGGTCAAATAATTCAACGCAAACATCATCGTCACCATTGTCAAATAAATAACCATAATTTGGATAGAATTTGAGCAGCTGCAAATCAAACTGTGCGATACATGATGTGGTAGGTATGTAGAAGAATTTTAAATATCGAAGCGCGGCGGCTTTACAGTGTCGATATACCTAATCCGACGGCACGCGAGACACGACAAGTGAAAAATTGAGAATCCTACATTTAAACCTGAGAAAATGATTTGAACAAAAGATCACGGCCTGCTGGAATCCTGACCGAATATATCCGAAGAATCGAAGAATCGGATATTCAAGGAGTTCGGAATCCCATTGGAGTTCGAGAAGTGTGTGCGTATACGTATTACAAGTATATATGTATATACCCTACACCTACCTACTATATACCAGAGAGACGTGTGTCCGTGGACGAGGCGGATGCGATATACATCACAGACAAAGGACTGCAGTTCAACCTGGTTCTTAATTGCGAGCTTCTTGTTCCCATACGGATGTGATCGTTTATTCGTTAGCTCGGTAAATGGCGATATACCTACAAGTTCCCTCCCCCATCCCCCATGGCTTAGGTATCTATCTTATATACATTTCTGGGTATATCACCGAATAGTAGTAGCTGCAATAGCGTAAGCGTCTATCAGCCTCAGACCCATGCACGGGATATCGGTCCCTGGAACCGGTCTCGCCACCGTATAACGCCCTATGGTTCGTATATACCTACCGGTATAAGGTACCATACACGAAAGCGACGACATTTATTTTGTTGGCGCCTTGGCCGAGGTCTGGTTCAGAGCTTTCCGACGATAGCTCACTTGTCTCATTAGCCATCCCCCAACACGTAAGAGGCATTGCCACTTCTCCGAACATCTTCTTCTTCTTCTTCTCCTCCTCCTCCTCCTCCTCCTTGGACTTCGACTTCGACTTCTGCTTCTTCTGCAGTCCAGGTAACAAGAATCCCGCGATTATACCTACGTATTCGTATATAGTAGGTATATATGTATGTGGATAGAGACAGACGGCTAACAATATCGAAACATCCGAATCGACGCGTAATGGGAAAAGCATTTTAATTCCCGTATCCACAGGTTATATTATACCTACGCTGCATCTAATTGTTAGTGTGGGAACATCTGTGTCTCGTACAATACCTAACGAGTATCGATATTGGATGGGCGTCAAAAGTTGAAAGGGTCGATATGCGATATATATCGAAATTTTCAACATGCGAAAATAAAATAACGAAAGAAGAATTGCTCGATACATTTCGTTACTTTATTTTCGCATGTTTGAAATTTCACCCTTCCAAGTTTTGATCTCCACCCTCAACTATCACTTTCGGTGTTTAGTACCTGGGCCTTTTTCTCTTCCATCGTCAGATCACAAGCAAATGAATGGCTAAAAATTTTACTAACGTTTACTTACAGTATATACGTTACAGATGCATACAAATCTCCAGTTTTTGAAAATTTTAAACGATTCCAAGTCCCACCCCTCGAAGGAACGAAATTCTCAGGATATTCTGACACAACTCCAGATGGGTAAACGAGGAGGGCGAATAATAAATTAGTGACGGTGTGGTATTATCGCCGTTTAAACGAACAAAAGATAAGGCGAGATCCGAGGGTTCGATAAAGATGGACGAAAGGTAGTAGATAGGGTGGAAAAACGGACAGCCCGAGGCGGCAGTTGTAACCCGCGAACATATGTTCGTATTAAGAGAAAAGGAGCTCCTCTTCGCCCCGCTGGGTTCCCCGGTCAACCACTGTCCCATAACACCTGAACGTGATGGTATCTCGTAGTCCCCCGTGCCTGCGCGATGGGGTTGACAGTTGCATATATCTTGAAGGCACCTACTTTGCTTCAAACGTATTAATTATCCTCGTCCCCTTACACGAGACGGAGGTTTTGAGTGTTTCTTGATATTTGAATAGCCGCGAAAAGGGTAGATCAAAAAAAGTAGTTAAATGAAACAGGAATTATTCCAGGAGGTTGTGACGGCTGGATCGTTTGGCGATTGCGAAAAGTCGTTTCTCGACAAATGTGTATGTATGTAGATTAAGGATGGCGCAAAAGAACCGACTTTTTTTTTTTAATTTTTTTTTTTATTCTGAGTCTCGTGTGATAAAATGTTAGTTTTCGCGATGTTTTAAGAGCCCACTCCGATAGACAGCTCAAAAAAAAAAAATTTTAAGAGGTCGCTCCAAATTTTTTTAAATGTCAAAAATCGTCAAAAAGTTAAATGAAAAAAATTATATTTTCAGTAATTTGTTTGATTTTTAATTCATGTCGTGGTGTATTGTTATCGATTCTTTCTTACTAAATTAAAGAAAAAAAGTTTATAAAATTTTAATATGAATATTAAAAGGTCGCTCGAAAAGATCTAAAGAAATGCACGAAAAAATTGATAAAAAATTATGAGCGACCTTTCAAAATTCAAATTTTGAACTGAAACTTTCGGAAACTTATTTTTTTTTTTTGTCTATAAAATTAAACCTTAACGAGAAAAAAAATTAAAAAAAAAAAAAAAATCGATTATTGACGATTTCTGACGTTTTAAAAAATGTGGAGCGACCTCTTAAAATTTTTTTTCCAACTGTCCTTTGGAGTGGGCTCTTAAAACATCAAAACCTAACATTTTGTCACACGAGATTCGAGAAAAAAAAAAAAAAAGTCCGTTTTTTTGCGCCACCCTAATGTAGATGTATTAATCGTATCTACTCGCGGAAGATCCGCGGCCCCGTTTCACGCGCGCGCGGCAATAGAATGAAGAAAATATATAAATCCAATAATTAAGCGTGGCAGGATCGGGGATCTCTGAGGCGCGAAAACAAACGCAGATACGACCGGCAATCAGAGCACCGTTTGACAGCCGGTAATTACGAAGATCGAGGCGTACGTAAGCCGATAGCTGGAGCCAAGGCATGCAGTGGGATGAAAATCAGCCGAAGTTATACCTATACGACTTGGTTTCGACTTGCGGATGGTAATTAAATTTATTATACCTACACGTGTAAATAATCGCGTATAATAATATCATACGCGCCGAATGCAGCGTACAAACGTCGTCGAGGCGACGGGCTAATGTGCGGCTAATGGAACGGGCACCATCCACTTACATTTAATCGGTGGAATTTTCTTATTGTGCGTTATATCCATACCAACATCTGCATGTATAATATACGTACACGTCTCTTCTTGTCAAGTGCCACGCGTATCGACGCATCGCCTGATCATGACTGCATTGCGGAAAGATCAAAAGAGCTGGAAGACAATTTTTCTCTAGAAGGTATAATACTTGGTTAAAGGAATTCGAAAAACAACAGTCATTTTTTGTAGGATGATGATGATGACCGAGAGAATTCACAAACTCGCGGGTGCAGTATATTTATGCAAAGCTAATGCATTTTTCATATATTTATTAACACTGTGACAACGAGTAGCTCCTTATCGAGTACTCGTAAATCGTTTTCTAACTCCAACGCCCGCGGGAGAATGAGTACGAAGGAGAACTTTAACAATCGGAAATCGTAACATTTGAAAAATTGTTCGTTGTGACGTACGTAGTCCCTGGCAACGTGATAATATCTTTGAACGAACCGAGGCACGAGAAATTCACGGATTTCTTTGTTGATTAGAAATATGTTTTCAATTTTTTTTCTTTCTTTCTCTTTATCTTCAATTTTTAAACCTATACTCGGAAAAATACTGAGTAAAAGAATTAGGTAATTTAAGAAGAAACCGAGATAAGAATTAAGCAGGTTGTAGGTCTGAAAATTTAATTATGTACGCACGTTTTAGGGATGAATACAGAAATCTGTGCATGAAAGAGAATTGTAAAGTCTGTAGGTATACATTCATCTACGAATACATAGGACGTACGTAGAGCGCATGCAATCTGAGAATTGATAAGACGATTCTCCGTCAATATAACCGGCTGCGTTACGTAAGAAATACGATATAATAGAACAGAAACTAAAGTGAAGTGCGCAAGCTGTGCGCTACTGCATCCGTATACGTATAATACGATGTGCAAAATGGAACTGTGCTATTGCACCTGAGAGAATGTAAGCTGGTTTTATTGTGCGCTGAAAAATTCCCACTGTTACTTTCCATTCAATTCTTACTCTTTGATTCAGCCTGCTGACTCGACTGCTTATGTCGGTATATATAGCTTTTGTGATCAAGGAAGATTAATTAATGAATGCAGAAGAGAATTAATACGACGACAGTCTGCAACTACGCCTCCAGCGTTTGTTACAGAGACCTAAAGACATCGCAGATTATGGTTCAGGGTGTTGCTTCTAAAGCGCATTTTTTCTGCCACAAAAATCAGAGGCCGAACATGAAACGTAGACGTAATTTCGCATTCATTGATCTTGATTTGCGCGGCAAAATAGACAAAGAAATCGGACGGTTTTATCGATCCGTATAACTATACAGCAGCATTAAGTTGAAAAAGAAAATTGAGAAGAGACAAAGTGGAGTTTGTGAAAGACTTTCATACCCAGTCGTCGATATATTATTTAAAAAAATGAGTCGATTGACTTATCCACTCTGTCCGTTTATATTTCTGGACGCTGGTCATTCCTCGCTTTCAATCTCGACAGGTTTATATCCTTCGCTCTGTCGCTCACTAACTCACTAACTCACTAACTCACTAACTCACTCACTCACTCACTCTCCATCTCTACCATTCGGTGGTTT
This sequence comes from Diprion similis, assembly GCF_021155765.1. Classification (NCBI taxonomy): domain Eukaryota; kingdom Metazoa; phylum Arthropoda; class Insecta; order Hymenoptera; family Diprionidae; genus Diprion; species Diprion similis. Next base: position 2,769,737 of record NC_060115.1, read on the forward strand.
TTGAGCTGCTCCGAGAGCATGAGTACCTACCCACCCAACGATTTCAGCGTAACAACTAAAACGTGACTGCTCAAGAATCCCGTAAAGAACCGTTTAGAATCTGTCAAAACATGAGATACCCATAACTGATCGGTGAAGAATGAAAACCAGTTACATGGAATTAAACGCTTCTATTTTCCAGAATTAAGGGGTGTTCCTTTTTTATTCATCTTTGCTTCTTTTCTCCTTATTCCACTTCACAACTCTTTTTTTTTTTCTACTAATCGTTCGATCCCCAGTGCAGCTAGTTTATGAGACCACTAAGCCAGTCCCAAGAATGACTTGTATGTATAAATTTATCTACGTGTATACGTTAGGGAAAAAAAATTCTCAACTATAGATCGTCCCGCTAAAAAGCCTTGCGACAGATTTAATAGATTAACAGAATTCTATCGGTTTCAATACTTTACAAAGTATTACAGACAGCTGACAATAGGAAGGAACAAAATGAAGTCAGAAATGAATTCATACCTTCGACACCTGATGCGTAAAGATTTTCTTAACGCCAACGACGCGACGTGGTTTTAGACGCGACGTATAATATAAAGATAAGAAGAAAGGTTGTCGTTCTATTGATTAGGCGTAGGCCCTGTGCCATGCAATATGCGAGAATTTCCATAGGCATCCATCCCCTGTCAGAGGTAGCTCGGGGCCGTTCTTCATCGTACGATATCTATTTTTCACGGTTAGAGTCGTCAAGTATGGAATCGTGAGCGGCATAACCCTGCTCGGTAATACGCGGTTATACCCAACCTCTCAATTACCTTGCCATATACATATATATATACCAAGCGATGAACAATACGCCGCGAACTATGAGAAGACTTTTTAGCACTGCCTACAACTGACTGTAACCGCGCTTATACTGGGAGAAGAGACAATGAAAGAAAATGGACAAAAAAAAGAAAAAGAAAAAATATCTACCTATCGGTGTTTCACCGTCAGTGAAGGTATATACATATATAACATAATCGTAATTCATAAACGTATGTCTTTCTACAACGAGACGGAATGAAACGCCATGTTAAAATCATGTAACATATATATCTCCACCTCCTTCCCATCTACATATCTATAAATATACGTTTTAAAGCAAACTATAAAAAAAGAACGGTCTCGAATTTTATCCGATGATTATTTATACCTACCTATATATATATATATATATAATTAAGTGCATTAAAAAAAATGATTAAATTTCAATATTTCAGGAGTTGGAATTGGCTGCGCCGGTTCAGTCGCACCGAATCCTTTCGGAAATAGCAGCGGAGCTAATGCGGGGGGTGTAACGTCACGCCAAAGGCTTTTGGAGCTGTCTCACGGTTTGGGCGCCCTCCGTCACTACAACGACTTGGCAAATCACGTACTATCCCTGAATCAGCAAGGTGCAGTTGTCACGAAACTATTGGGTAAGTTTCCATGGTCTAGAATTTTTTATGCACAGGAAAATAGATATAGTAAGGGGAACGCCCTGCGCAGTAATGGTATAGGATAGCAGCTGAGTAAGAATCTTCTTAAGCGTTTGTGGAAGGTAAAAAAAAACAATATCCAGATCAAGATTTTCAATCCATTGGCAGTACGAAGGAAGCGCGAATCGTCCAGACGATTTACCGCACAACGGATCTCACCTCGATAATTCAAAACGTCATAGAAACAAATTTCACCTACGATATATTCTGAAAAAATTATCGAACGTATACAAAGCTGGCAAAAAGTTGTCCACTAAATTTCGTCAAAATTCATTGGCAACTGCGAGGGTTATCGAGTTATCGATACTTCGAATGAGCGCCATTTTGATCACCGGACGTGTCATTAACAGTTTCAAACGCACGCCTGTTGAATTTGATAATTCCATGCGACATACAGCAGAGGCTTATCTCCAATTATCCGCTGTAAGTTTATATCAACGATCCGAATATCTCATAGTCGATGTTATTTAAAGTCTATGTATCGAGTTGCATCATAAATCAGATTTCAAATGTGTTGAATGTCGTACACGCGACAAGGACGAATAGAGTAGATGCAATAAAGTCTCTTTACAGACTAGGTATACCAACTGCAATCAGCGTCGCCATTTGCGCCTCTACATACATACACACACACACATACATATCACATCATATCATATCACATCATACATACAATTATTCGCTTCGTAGGTAATTGAACGTGTTAAACACACGCCAACCGCGCGTTCTAGCCGTGATTATTTATGTTTCGAGATAAAGGAGAATCGATTACAGATATATGTATATAAGTATATGTATATCCTATAAACGTAGACGGTGCGGTGCGCGATAGATGAAAGTTGAGGAATGAGCCATGAGACTGGAAGTGGACGGACGCGTGCTGCCGCAAAGTCAACCTCGCTCTACACTCAACAACTATAACATTTAAGTAGATATATATCTATACCTCCACGTACCTACAATGTGTATACATATACGTATACATACGCAACGCAGTATCAGCTATCCAAATTGGCTATCGAGATCGCATCTTCGTACTGCTATATATATCTACCTATCTAGAGGTATAACGCCAGCGTAATATCGCTAAACTAATGTGGCTTGACGGTTATTATGTGCGAATTTAATATATGGAAGGTAAATGAGTCGGCGGGTCTACGGGGCGGCGCGGCGGTTCTTCCTCCCGTTTAGATTTACCGCTCCTTCAGATCGGACACGAGTTTTACTGATAGCTTTATAATAAACCCCGAGCTCCCGTGTAATCCATCCATACGTATAACTTATGTACACACACACACACACACACACACACACACACACACATAGTACGTCGATATGTATATACCCATCGGTATACTGTCAGGCCCATCGCGTGTTCGCTAATATCATAACGCCATATACATATACCTATTGACTATACACACACACACACACATGCACTCGCGCACACAGGTTCGAACTGCACCTGATTACCCCGCAACTTTGGCGAACACGGCAAAGCAAAAAAAAAAAATAAATTACACGAATTGAGATGATTGAGGGCTGCGCGTGGTAGGTATTCAAACTGCCCCCGGTTTTCGCCAAGTTTTCTGTCATTCACTTGTACTATAGTTCGTTGAAACTTTCATCTATTATAGTCGTTTGCTGTTATACACGTTTTCGAAATTCCTATATTAACGAATTGAAACTTATTATATATATATATATCCGCGACCGCGTGCCATGGTGATTCCATGACTGTCGTATGATTATATTATAGTATATATATATATATATATATATGTATATATAATGTACAATTATATATAGTGTACATCGCGTTCTACCTACAGAGTAAATGTTATAAAGAATACAAATTCATTTGGTATTGTATATACCTGCACCTTATGACCGTGTAGGTATAGATGACATGGTGAATATGAACACAGGTGTTCTGCACAAATCAATATACACCCAATAGGGTACATATATGTATATAAGAGAGAAGCGAAGAGGCTGACTTACGGCCAAGTGTGTCTGTCAAATGATGCCTTCTAGCTCTTCTTTGTACCTACAAGCAGGGCTCTAATACAATATAGTTCAAGTCGGCAGCACACGTATACCTTGTAGTCATATTACACTCATGCGTCTCACTATGTAATCATTATCATAGATACTGTTAATCCCAAGAAGCAGCTATTAACCTCCAGCAGGCTCGTAATTCTCTTCAACAACCTGCAGCGCCTTGCGCTGTGCATCGTACCACTCTTCAAGTATACACATGTAATAGAATCGCCTGCAATTTGCTTTATTTAAAAGAACAGAAGGAACGCGATTAAAGATTGAATAAATTTCTCAACATTGTTAAATCATGAGGTTAAAGTTAGTAACGTTACTGCAACGATACGTATTTAGGGAAAATCGTTACTCCACACCTTCAAGATTGTCTGAAATTGAATAGAGCACAATGAAATTAAACAATAATTTAATAAAGTTTTCCCTAATCTTTCGTTACAGTAACGTTACTAACTTCAGCTTCGTGTTAAATTGATATCTAGATGCAAGATGATGAAACTTTTAACGATACGTGCGTGAAATAAATAATATCTATATAAAAAAAAGCAAAGAATAAATGAAACAAAAATAAGGCGAAATTTATTTTTCACAGAGTTGCGCGTATAGGTATATGGGACGAATACATGCCGTGCAATATCGTACATTGTAGGTAGTAGTGGAACGATAAAGCGTGTGTCTTCGAGAGATGGGTTACACAGGGGGTAGGGTTAAGTAAAATACATAAGTCTGAAACGATCCCGGGTAGTTCGAAGCATGCAGAGCAATTCCTTGGTTCTCGTTCCTCGTTAACTTTACGAGGCAGCATCGTAAAAATATACCGTTCAGTCTCTGTTCAGCCCTCTCCGTAGCTCCCGCAGTAATGTCTTCATTCGAAAAAAGAGACGAATAAGAAGTACCGCGAGCAAAGTAAAAAAGAGATAATAAAAAAAGAAGAAGAAGAAAAAAAAAAAAAAAAGAAGGAAGACGACCATAATCGAAACAGGAAAAATGAAAATATGAAAAAAAGAAGAGAAGAGAAAATGAGAGGGAAAGGGAAAAGCGAGGGTAAACGAGAAGCATAACAATCGAACAAAAATTAACTCAACATCTCGGCAACTCCGCGGTCAAAGATACGATGTAATGGCGAATATAATAATGTTCGGTAATCGCGGCGTGCGGACCAATTACCTACACCCTTCGGCCTTGCAATTAAACCTGAGCATTGCTGCCCCGGTACTTGAAAACCTAAAAAGCGACTTTCTTCGCCTCGCGTTATAGGTACGGCTGGAGCAGTTAAAACACTCCCATCGTTTATAATCCCGGTAACGGCAAATTTCACAAGAAGAAATTAACCTTCCTTGCACTGCACACCCTGGAAGATACGAGCCGGATGCAGGAATGCAATGAAAGGACCGATACTGCGGAGTACCTAGGCGAGTTTAAATCCTTGAAGGTTTTTCAATCGATCATGCCTATATCAGTTAAATATTCCCTAAATCCTGCCAAATGTGCATGCATTTATAATTATAAACGCGTTCTCATATTTAATGCTCAGGCAATTAGCTGCGCCGGTATAAAAGTTAAAGGTCAAACGAAGCACCGCCACTTCAGAGGCTCTTTAGTCGGTCGGCAGGGTATTGGCAGTTTGTGAGTAATACATAAATCCTCCGTGGCCGATGCAAACAAGGTGCTGACTTTACAACACGCGGAGGTGAGAGAAGAACCGAGGATACACGGCCCGAGTGCAATGCCTGCCTCTCTGCATGATCTATCAGCAGTTCATCTCTCCTCCGACGCAGCCTCCACAAGAAAGTTCAATATTGTCATTCGTGGAGTAAAAGAAAGGGTAATTATAAGCTTGGACGAAGAGCACACGAAGAGAGAGACACTGCCTTGAAAATTATTAGCAGATAATTAGTCAGAATCTACTCGGGTCCGTTAATTCCTCTGACAAAACGAAGCGAAAGGAAACGGAAAGGAAACGGAAAGGAAGAGCGCAAAATTTTTGACATATTGCAGAAAACTTATGCTTGTATGATGGAAACAAAGTTGGTTGCTTGTTAATTTTCGTACCTAATTTTATACGTGTAGCTATAACTTGCACGGAGTTGGTTACTTCAGGTTCAAATACACCGCAGTTTCTAACACGTGAATGTATGTGTAAGAAGGGGGTAAAGCGATGCTTGGAATATCTCGATTTACCCACCAGTTACCGTGGCTTTTACCTTTTTACTACCTCCCCGCGTTTTACGGTTGCCATGGGAATAGTTATGCCCGTGCTCAGCCAATAGACTCGCACTAAAGATAACCATACAAGGTTGCCACGTACGTAGATGCAAACGAACCAAAGAACGGAAACTCTCCTTACCCCACACTTACGGCAAATTTTCTAGCTGCGCGAAAGAAATAAATGAATAAAAAAAATATTCAGCAACGCTCCTATTATTATACCTAGTAGCCAACGAAGAACGCATTAATCAACAAGTCAGCAGAGAATTTCAAACAAATCAAATTTCTATTTCTAAATAAGGAACAACGGAGCAGTTTTTGCTACTTTGTCGATAATCCGGGCAACGTTTAAATAAGAAACTCACAAAATTAATAATTTTCTTTTTTCTCATTCGGACCTGAAACTGAGAGAGAGAGAGAGAGAGAGAGAGAGAGAGAGGAAAGTTTATTAATAATAGACTAACGACATTCCCAGCGCGAAGGTCCATCATAGTCCAAGCAGTTTACAATGCCTGATACAAATTACAGCTCCGCCATAAGATAACCATCGTCTCGCGTACAAAGAAAAAAAAAGCGAGAGAGAGAGAGAGAGAGAGAGAGAGAGAAAGAAAAATAACTTTATAAAGGTATATATGCGCAAACGAATGTATCTAATTTACACACGTGTGTCTGTATATATTTTACATAACCACATTAGTTAACATGCGTGTATTTTTTAGTTATAATCTCAAGTGTTAGACACCGCTGCAGTTGTCGGATCAATTGTATAATCGGATTGGAGGTATTAATTTATTACACATATGCATACAGACGTTCATGTATGTATATGTATATGCATGTACATAGATATAGGTACGGATGTAATACGTGGCACACCCACAACATTGCATCAATAAAAGTCTGTCAGTCAGTTCCTATATAGACAAGTTGTTCACCCGCGTATAATATTTAGTTGCACAGACCGCCTTCGGAATGATGATAAAATTAGTTCCTCGTATATAACCGAATACAAACTTGTTTCGTGACGTGAAACGCCGTAAATACACGTACGCAACGAATTCACCGATAGTTACACTCGCGTGTATTTAAACCTATACAAGAGATGAGAGCAAGCTGAGAAAACCCCTCGCGCACACCCTTTCGCCGCTCGTGTTCAAAAAGTAATGAGAGAGAGGATTTTACGAACACTCTCAAATTTACTCGCGCGCATAAACTCGTCGTTATTTACGAGCTCCTTGCAGTTAAAGCTTTAACCGGCTAACTCGCTTATAATATACTTGCCCAGGAAGTAAATCCCCCCCACCCCCACCCCCACCCCCATCGCCACTTCTTGCATACCGCGCACAGTGCGCGCATTATATTGCGAAAGTCGATATATATATTTTTTTGGTTTTGTTTTTTTTTTTTTTTTGTTTCCTTTCACCTTCAAAGCAACAAAATAACGTTAACGACTCTAGATCATGGGTGAAAAATCTTAAAAATCAATCGTCAACGGTTGTAAATACTTATTATAGGTATATACGTGTTGCGGTATTTTACACACGAATGTATAATTCATATGGGAATAATAGAGGTTAGACTCTTTTCCATGGGCTGAAACGTGGACTATAATTAATATTGCAATTCGGTATTTTTATAAAAGTAAGTAGAATAACGTCGGTTATAAGCACAGGTATAACATAACTATCAAGAAACAACGAATGTGAGATAAAAGATGTTTAGAGAAGGTACAAAAGATGTCTCTTTCACTCTCTGACTCTCTCACTCTCTCTCTCTCACTCTCTCCGTCTTTAAACACACAACGATCGCATAGATAAGGGTATTGTAGACAACAATGGTGAACAATCGCGTTAGAAACGAGTAATTTGTGCCTCTGCAACGATCGAGAGAGCGAAGATCGAAGGTTCAGGGAAAGAAACCAAGAAGAATGAAAAAGTAAAGGAACGCAAGCCCGGTTCGTTTGTATGAGAAATAATATTCCGGTAGAGGTTTTTGCCCTGTATAGACATTTCTTCCTTTCTTTATAATCTTTGTCGCTATGCATGTAGCTGATAATTTTATTCTTCAGCCTCTTCTATCCCATTTTTCTCTGCGTTCATCACATTTTCCTCATTCTCGTCAATATACCACGCCTTACACCCATGAGCTACCTGCATCGTCTAAGCTTTATATAATAATAAGGTGTTTCATTCATGCACCAAGAGGCATAAATTTCAAAGTCACGGGTTACGCGCTACGTGAAGAGTCGAAGAAGAAGTCGAAGAAGAAGAAGAAGAAGAAGAAGAAGAAGCAAAGCGCGATGTGAGACATCCGTTGAACGAACGAACGCCCATCTCTCGACCAATAATAAGGCGATTCCTAGTTACCATATGAAAGGCCCATGGCCGTATGAAAGCGCATCAGTGTACACACTTGGCGCACAGTAGACAAGACTTACCGGTGTTCGTATATTATAGGAGCTTCCCCGTTGTAGGTAGGTATGTACCTACATGATGCGTGCCTGCGAGGTCCATTATGATGTGAAAAGTATAGCTAAAACCGTGCAGGCAGAGGACAAGACACCGAGTAGACATCGCGACAGCGATAGACACGGACGGACGGCCTCCTTATACCCAGAAAGACTGCCGAGTCTCGCCTTTTCATTTTCTCTTCGCTTTTTCCTCATTCTTATTCTTATTATTATTATTATTATTATTATTATTACCCTGTTTCAACTTTCAATTACAATTATTATAATTATACCTGGCCGCATATTACACGCCTGCCTACCGAACTGTACCTTTTTTTTTTCTTTTTCCTTCTCATTCTTCTTCTTTTTCTTAGACTTATCTTCTCCTTATAATTCTCGCGCGTTAACTGAAATGCAAATATCTGTTGACCCTCAACCGCGGCTAGTCGGCCATATTAGCATCGTTGAGTTGACAATAAAAAACGGTTGTGAAACCGCGTTTTTAACTACATCACGCGTGTTATCGACAAATTTCTTTTTTTCCTTTTTTTCACTCCATCTTTCTTCCGCGAAGGAGTTTAAAAAAATTACGTCCCGTTGTTTACAGGATTTTTACGAAAGTAACAACGCTGCAAGGTTGTATCCTACGGAAGTTACTCGAAGATGGTGTTTAGGCACCTATCCGTTACTAGCATCGTCATCCATATCTACAGTTCCGGCTTATTTCGATCAGGATCATGCCTCCATCTTCTCTACACGCATAGAACTCAACGTCTCTTCTAACTCCATCAGAACTACCGATCGAATTCTGAACAATAATTATTTATATGAGCCTGTGTGCAGTTAATAGTTTTGCCACAAAAAAAGAATTTTAACCATATTAGCGAGTGGAACCGAAACTGGCAGCTAGTTATACACATACTCGTATAATACATACATCCGGCTTGCGTATCTGCTGGTTATACTTTCAATCAGGAGGATAAAACAACGCGTGATATTGTGTGACTGGTATTTTCTACGTTTGAAAAGTATGAAAGAAATATTTCATCAGAAGTTAATAATAATTCGCACCCCTACGCGTCATTGGTAAAAATAAAGGGACGAATCTCTGATCGATGAAATGGTACGAAAACATCAGGTTCGCATTTTTTAATTTAGGTATTGGAGTGCAGCACTTAGGCTCGTGATTATGGTTATAGTTGAGCAAAGTTTATGTTCAGAGTACATCGGAGGTGTAGATAGTATTCATAGTACCTACCTACCAACAGCCTCAACTTTCCTACAAGATGCATATACATGTGTATATATATATATATATATATATATATATATTCATACAAACGTGGATGTGCACATTATGTAGGGTATATTACGATACTTTAGCACCAAGGTAACTCTTTACGACTCTCCTTAGTGCTGGCGTTGCAGAAACAAGCCGCTTCTGGGTAACGACTTTCGGCCCTGCCCGCAAGCCTAACTAGCACTTGATAGATCCCCGCATCGCCTGCCTGCAAAACTCATTGCCGGAGCAAACCTGAGGGAGAAAAAAAGAAAGAAAAGCGTACGAAGAGTAAGTGGATAAGGATGGATGAAACCAAGCCAACAAGCGCACACATACCTCATACATATCGTTACATTGTATACCAGCGATAATATTTCCAACGGATGATCTTAGAATGATTTATTTGGTGTACCTATAATTGCTTTTAATTTCGCAACGAACTCTGCTTGTATTTCTTTCATTTTTTTTTTTTAATTTCTTTTCCCTTGGTTCGCGCCAAGTGTAATCAAGTTTACGGAAAGAATACAACAGCAACGGCATTATACGTACCCAGCTACCCACGCCAAGTCTAATACGAGCTTACCGACTTACATGCACAGGTACTCGAGCAAGCAGGCAGGCGGGGTTCGAGCTGGTTTGATCACTACCTCTGTCGTGTACCTGCGTCGCTGAAGAACGAGAACGCTGGTTGCAAAGTTTGCATGTGACGTACACAGAGTAGGTAATCGATGTGAACGCGCCCTCGAAGAAACCGTAGAAAATGTCCCTCTTCTCGTTGCCGCATATCGTGTAAGCGTAGATGTAATTTACCTTCGGTTCAGCAGGATCGTAAATTTATTCAGGCCTTTATCGCCCCGCGTTGTAATACGTTCGTCGTTGCAGGACTTTTCCGATTTCGGTTATTACAAATCGATCAAACTTCGTCGGAATCCAAGCAAGTCGAAATATATATCGTATGACTATCAGTGGAGAAAAATGATGGCGAACGAAATGGGTTTCGCAATAAATTGAGAATGAGGATCGTTTGGAATAAAAATTGGAAATTGAAAATCACCGTCAAGGTACAACACCTTGCAATCCAAATTTTAACTTTGTGCGAAAAACGAACAGGAAATTATTACTCCGGATTTGCGGTTGTGAAAATGGAACCGGAAATGGCGTCGATAAATCGAGTGGTTGAAAGACACGAGAGTGTTACTTTCTATTTTGTATATTCTTATTTAGGTCTTTTATATACTCGAACCGGAAAGAAGCGTTTACCGGAACGTCATTAGGCTAAACTGCTATTTGTGGGGTTATAACTGAGCGAAGGAACCAAGGAACGAACAAACAGCCTGCGCAGATCATTCAGGGGGATAGCGGTGAATTAATTTGTACAGTTTTTCCACGTGGTGAATACGTAGCGAGTTGCAGGGACGAACGGCGTTACTTCCGGTAAAAAAAGGTATCGCGGGAGATAAGGCCACGTAAATCGACGACGTCTTGCGATAAACATGCCGATGCACAAAGCGAGAAATTTTTATTTCGATAAATTGCGTGAAAACGAATTAATCGTATAATATAAACGTCCATTCCGATGTCGATGAGTGATGTTTTGAAAAATAGAAAATTATTGAAAACCATCAGCTTACCGTCACGTCGGCCAGTTTTTTCTTACACCAATTCCGCAATATATGTATCGCGCTTCCGTCTGTAATGAATGGAGAAAAACGCTCCCGCAGAGCTTCCAACTTGTTCCTAAATTATTCGCGTAGGTATATAATTCCGCAGCTGCAACGAATGTATCTTATAATACGCTATAGTGCCACTGAAGTTTAACGCTTGCAGCATACCTACAACCTTCTGCGGAATAACACTCCGCATGCGTATATACCTACATAGGTATACAAAACGTGTATGTATGTATGTATATATGTATATATATATATATATATATATATATATATATATATATATAATGATATGCAGAGGCGCAGCCAGAGCCGAGCAATTATTGGTTGTTATAGGATTATTATTAAGAATGAAAAATAATAAGAACGTTTTGGCCGCGGCGCAAAGGGGCCCGGATCGCGTGTTCTCCCACGGGTGAACCCGCGTGCGTGAGTAAACGGCGCTCGACTCCTCCAGGGTCTATAGATATCTCTCTTTCTGTTCGAGGTGAATAATATACATATATACGTGCGTGTCTCGCGGGTTGCCGATGGTCGGTTGGTTTGCTGGTTGGTTTGCTGGTTGGTTGGTTGGTTGGTTGGTTGGTTAATGGGTAAGGTTAGGTTAACCCGGCTATCCGAATGCCCGAAGGAAATTCCTCCTCGCAGCTCGACAACACGTCACGTCTCTTTGTTTGCTCTTATTATTCCATTTCGTACGGGTAGGTAGGTAGGTAGGTACCTACATATATCGCGTACACCTTTCAATCTTTCGGGAATACAACGTCTGCCCATTTACGTTATTATTATCGGCCAATGAAGAAATTACATCCACATGGCTCAGGTCCGACTCATTGTCAGATCACCCTTCGGGGTTTCTTCTTTATACCTTATACCTTATACCATACGCCGCGAAAATATCACAAGAGCATCTTTTAATCCATCTTTAGTCAGAATCAGACCAAGCATTGCTAAAAGGACTTTTCCATCCGTTTTTTTATTTTTAATTTTTTTTAATTTTTCTTTTTTTTTTTTCATCAATTTACTTATTTAACGATATATCAAGGTTTCGTCTCATGGTGTGCGGTCTGTGAGTAAAAGCGCGTTTTATTGTGAATAGGAACAATTGCAGCCTGATGATAGTGACAGATGGCCAGAGAGTCAGCCCTGAGCCTCGGCGTCGGTTTAGTAGAGAAATTCAAGCTTCTACACTACACATACAAGGCGTTATTGTAAAACGTACGTGTGTTATAAATTATACACGCCTGTGTATCGAAGTAGCTTTTGGTATATATATATATATATATATATATATTTATATACACCGTTTGAAATGTAGTTATGCAGGTATTATACACGGCAAACTGTATATAATTGAATAAGACACAATCAGACACCGCAATTATATATGCCTATATGTAATCCAATTTTCACAGGCTATTGACTCTGTTTCACAACATGGCTATTACGGCGGGTGAACGAATCTGTATATATACAGGCAATTATAGGTGCCTCTATATATATATATGACTTTGACTATACGTAAAAGTAACGAAGCCGAGAAGCACGATGAGCGAGCAATCAATTTCGCGCCTGCGGTTACAATACCTATAACCAAATGTCTGACATAACCGTATAAAAGTCGAAATCTATTTGCGATACCAGACGAATCGGCGAGTGCGATAACCGGGCAAGTGATCCGGTCTTCCGATTCCCCGTTTCTCCTTTTTTACGAGTATTCCACTTGTAACATGTACGCGACGTACTTGCAGGAATAACGTCTATCGATCACCTCGTAACGATTAAAAAATTGAGAATTTTCATAGACCGAGTGTAGAATGGAAGGAACGGAAGTATGAAAATAGGAATCATGAACCGGCAGGTAGGCACGTACAGGTATCTCTACCTCGAAGAAATACCAACCTTATGAATAAATTATCGAACAATGATACTTTGTGACTTCGATCCGTAATGGAAGCGGAGACTCGAACTTTTGTATTAGAGCCATTTTTTTTTCATGTTTATATTATATATATATATACAGCGAATAAAAATTTCCTCGAATTGTTTAGAAAATATTGTCAATGTAACGCGTGCAAGACAATATACACGAGTGTAACTGAGATAAGGAGCAATAAGGAGGCATTATGCAGAGAATACGAAGAGCCCATGACGATCTGACACGAATCAATAGCCCTGATCGTTATTCACGCGTGACGTTATCGATAAAAAAAAAGAAAAAGAAACTAATAAAAAAATAAAATGAACGACCAACAAATATCACTTCTGCGAAATTATCGCGTATAATCAGCAGACGTCAGCTATGCGGAGAATTAGTACGAAGTTGTGGTCTTTTTACCGGCACCTTCTACCCGGGTGCGATTCCTGAGAAACGACTCATCGACTTATCGTCACCTAGAAGAACTGAGAAGTCTGACGGATTTCATCATTTGTTCATACTATCGATTGTATATATCGACTTACATAGGTAAATTGATTTCCAATGTAAAAATGGTAAATTTTAAATGTTTCAGGAACCCTTAGACCCCCGGGTCTGATCGGTGGTAGTAAACCAAAAGTTGCGACACCCGCGGTCGTGGCTAAAATCGAACAGTACAAAAGGGAAAACCCGACGATATTTGCGTGGGAAATACGGGAACGACTGATATCCGAAGGTAAGATAAAATGGATTAAAGTGGTCCTATAGAAGAAGCCAAGAAGGTGGTTAGCAGCAACGAAACGGGTTGTCTTAAAACTACTATTTTCCGCTTGTCGTTGGCCTAGGAGTTTGCAGCAACGCGACGGCGCCCTCGGTCAGTAGCATAAACCGCATCCTGAGAAACCGAGCGGCGGAACGAGCGGCTGCGGAATTCGCAAGAGCGGCTGGCTACGGTCTCTACGCGGCGGGGCCTCACCACTACTTCAATTCGCCCCACCACCACCCCCACCACATACCGGGATGGGGTGGAGCCCACCCCTGGGTCCTACCAACCCTTCCAACCGGAGGTTCGGTTCTTCTTCCTCCAGCACCGAGTCCCGGTGGTGGATCCAGCGGGAGTCCCGACCATGCACTTCACGGATCGGACCCCATGACTCGAGGATACTTGGGTACGCATACTTTGTCATGAAACGTTGATGGTACCTACTTGAGTGAACCAGTTGTTGACCTTTGTTGGTTGTATGTGTTTGATCCTTGGTTCTAGGATGTCCAAGAGATGGATTTTTAGTGTTTGATGGTCTAGTATTTGGTTTTAGTCATCGACGGATTGACAATTTGTGCCGTAGGTTTGTAACTTTGGAAAAGAAAAGGGTATTCAGTGATTGGGTCTAAAGGTGTTTGTAACTGGTACGCTTAGCTTGGTCTTTGGTGGCCGGGACTTAGAACCTTGATTCAAAATTTTCGTTCCACGGTACTTGAAAGGCATGTTGCGTGCGTGAGAGAGGAAGTGGCTTAGAAATGCCGGTACTGACTGAGAAAAATAAAAAGAAGAAGAAGAAGAAGAAGAAGGAGAAGAAGAAGAAGGATGAAAAGACATGTGCCTTCTACCCCTGTTCGGATTTCCCCGTCAGTTATCAGTATTATACCGAGGCAGTTTATTATACGGTATCGAGTTTCGGTTGCAGGCTTCTTGTATTCTTTTCCTTCTTCTTCTTCTTCTTCGACTAGAAATTTGATAGAATTTTCGTGAGCCAGTGACCGAGTCAGTCACACGCACCGCCTGCAGTCATCGATGCATCCGTGGCTCACGTGTGTTGGCATGTTTACGCTCGGCGAGAGAGAAGAGTTGCTTTTAAAATCGTATCAGGATCGAAACCGGTTTATCCACGGAATTGGTGGTATTATTCAATCAATAATAATGAGGTATTGCTGGATATCACGAGTCCGGTGTGAGTGAAGAATTAAATTCACGGTTTTCGATCGAGAAAAGGTTTTGGTAGTCAAGGGGACCACCCAGTAGGAGAGAGAGAGAGAGAGAGAGAGAGAGAGAAAGAGAAACCAAATGAAACACACTAAAAAAAAACCTCCCCTAATTGCGAACCAGATATTGAATGACTTGTAAAACATTCCTTTGAACACTTTCAGCTTTCGAATAGTTAGCAAGCAATACTGACCAGTTCCTTTCTTTCGCATTATCCTTTGCCAGGACAGTTTAAAAAATATTCGCATAAATATCTGGTGCATAATCAAGTTCGAAAACCCCTGACGCGCCATCTAATCCAAGCTGCCTGAGGCCTGGCAGGAAATTTCTAACGAGACTAAGCATTTTCACGTAACAAGAACGGTTGAAATAAATGTGACAGATGGCGACGGAGACGATGGAAGCTTGGACGGATCCGAGCAGCCAAAGTTCAGGCGGAATCGTACAACCTTCAGTCCCGAGCAGCTCGAGGAACTGGAAAAAGAGTTCGAGCGTTCTCACTACCCTTGTGTATCGACGCGCGAACGCCTCGCGTCAAAAACGTCCCTCAGCGAAGCCCGCGTCCAGGTAAGCATCCGTACCAAATTATTTCCTGTTTTCTATCCTCCCGATGATCAATATCCATAATTATACCAAAAAACGTCGTCGAAACGTCGAAACGCTACTGGTTGTCAGACGAAGGTCCTTGTAGCGAAAGATTGGAATTTCAATCTTTTAAGGACGAAGCAAACGCTGATCCTCGGCCATTGATAAAAACTGAATGCAGTAAGCGAAATCGATAAATGGACTCTTTATTTTCCGCCCGACTTCCGAGTCGTCTGAAGTCGAATCAAAACGTCACTTTTTTTCTTTTTTTTTTTTGAAAAAGAACCTATTTTACTATGTATACACAATATAGAGTTAACTAAAACGAATAAATCGAGTGTCGAAAAGTTCAGAGATTAACCCTGTACCCCCGTGCAACGCGGTGTATGAAATACACATGTACATAGATATGTACAATGTACAGTGCCGAATGGTCTTTCGTCTGCCGGAATGTAATGCGCGTGCGTTAAAATTCAAGAGCAGTTGTTTGTCGTAGGTTGACCAACCGTAGTTAAATTTAGATGACAGTAATGTCGCCGAGAAGTTTGTAACCTAAAAGATTTTCACAGCTGTCTGCAGTGTTGAGCACAACTGCCAGCGACGATGTTGAAAATTTTTTGAGGTTAGATTCACGACGATTGGTCGCCCTGGCAAAAATCCGTTCTCGGCTTAAATCGCACGCGCATTAAATTGCAGCAGACGAGTGAACGATTCTGCCGTTATATAATCACTTGGTATAATATACATATATATATATATATATGTTACTAGGTTTGGGGGTAAAAACTCGAAAGGGTCAATATTGCGAATGACCGATATATCGAAATTCCAAACATGTGAAAATAAAATCCCGAAAAATGAATCGTGTCTTAATATTTGAAAAACTCGATCTTTCGTTATTTCATTTTCACATATTTGAAGCTTCGCAATATCGGCAATATTGAGCCTTCCAAGTTCCGACCCCCAGCCCGTCATGCAGAATCAGTTATAACAAAGCCTAAAAGAGAAACCCCATCACCGTAGCTCGAAGTCGGCTGAATATTATTCTAACGACCCTTGTGACTCTTAGGTTTGGTTTTCCAACAGACGAGCAAAATGGCGGCGTCACCAGCGCATGAACCTTCTAAAGCGTTCGCCACCGCACCCGGCGGTATCGGGAAGTGGTTTAGACACGACCCGTACAGGGGCATCGTTAACTGGTATAACCACAGGAACCCCCAGCGGGGGGATGGGTGGCGAGCATAGTGCATTCCGTGCAGTTCACGGTGCCGCCGTGGTGCCGTCACAGAGATTCGGCGAATCCGGTGGTGGCAGCAGCGCCGTGACGGCCTCTCAGCCGGAAAGAAAGCCGAGCGCCTTTCGAATGATCAGTCAGCTAGTCGGAGACTCGTCGCCACCCTCGTTAAATCAAACAACCACCCCCTCGGCGAGCATATTCTCGGCTGGAACAGGCACAGACGCCTCGAGCATATCCCGTCACTACAACGCCCCGAGGAGCCCAACGCCCCAGCGTCGGAGTCTCGACAACGACGTCGTCGACTCCGACGAGGAGATCGACGTGCAGGACTCCGACCAGGACGCGCCTTCGCCCATCGCCTGGCGGGAACCCTGGCCGGACCAGCAACCCCTCGAGCTCACTAAACACGATCGCTGAAACGATCCTAAAAACGAATGGATTCATCGCCGCACTCATATTATACGAATACGTACGTACGTACCCTACCTACCTACCTACCTACCTACCTACCTACTACGTACTACTATATTACCAATATAATATATGATTCATCTCATTAACGTACATCTATTTTATTGTTATTATTATTATTATTATTATTATTATCATTATTCTCATTTTATTATTATCATTTTCATTGTTGATATTGTACGGAGTATAAATATGATTTTGATTTTGATTTTTTTTTTTTTTTAATAATAATAATCGTACGATTCTCATTATCATTTTAACTTTCATTAACGATAATTATTGTGCTTACTATTATTATTGTTGCTGTTGTCATTATTATTATTATTATTATTATTCGTATTCGTAATGGAATTTTCAATCATTCATACAACGTACGATCACTTGTGAATAATAGTATACCTAGTGTCATAGGTACCTTAATATAGATAAATAAATATTAATTATATGATTATCATATTACATACATATATACATATATATATATATATATATATATATACACAAATATATGTATATATGTGTGTAACTATTAAAAAGTAATGTGATTGCAATAATTCCGATTGTTATTATTATAAGATCTGTTATATTATAAGGTGAACTATATACGTACATACATACGACATATGAATATATATGTATGGAAAGATACATGCAATGTAAGTATGTATAATTGAGGTGTTTATATAGCACGCGATCGTTAATCAGTTCGTGTATAATGGAATTGTGAAAATAGCATAGGTATGTGAAATATATACGTATCTACTTGTATACACCGAGCAATGTTGACGAGAGACTGGGACGAGTGAGAAAGAAGAGTGTGTGGAAAAACGAAAAAAACAAACAAACAAAAAAACAATGAATTTTCTTTCTCAAATAAAATATTTATTTGTAACGACGAACGTAGCTCTACTCAAACATATTATTATGCGACGGACAAAAGTTTATCAGACAACTAGTCCTGGCAGAGTTTAATAATTTGCCATCAGAGGCAACGAACTTGCCTATATTATGTTAAAAATTGAAATGAAAGGATGAATAAATAAATAAGCAAACAAAACAGAATGAACTTATACATAATAAATGAATCTTTCAGAAAAAGAAAAGAAAAATTTGAACCTTATAACTACAATCGTTTAAAAACTATGGGATTTAAATTGAACTCGTACTCGTATTTGTATCTACTCGGAGTGTCTTTATCCTGTCCCGAAATAAAATAAAAAATAAGAAAAAAAATGTACAAATTTCAACAATTTCCAATCAACGTTTCCATAAATTCGAAGAATCGTCCAAATTGCTTATACATCCTAACGTATCAATTATATATTTTTTCCTACGCAAAACAAACCAAAAAATCTCATTCCAGCCTCAAGTTTTCGCTTTTCTTGACCCAAAAATTCGTTTCAAATTTCTTTTGGGTACAAGTAACGATCGCCTGTGTTTGGAGAAAAAAAAAATTCACAACCGATTTCAATAAAGAGCCAAGCTGAACGATTCTCGTCTGTATAAAATTTAAAAAAAAAATGTATTTTTTTTCTACGTAGTTTCAACCGAGTTATTACGCAATATTTTGAACAGCGTTAAAACGAAAAGAATGAAAAAAAAAAAATAATCCGAATGAATAATAAACGAGAAGGAAGAAAGAAAGAAAGAAAGAAAGAAAAAAAAAAGTCGACGAACGAAGCGACGTCGGTTACGCGACGTGCATGCCTCGATTGACGTAATATAATATCACTCGCATAAGATTGTACGGCTTGTTCTTCGTTAACGTTTTGTTGCTGCAGTAGGAGTGTTTAAATAAAGTGGGTAGGTATATTGACCGTATAAATAATTTACAGAACTGTTGTTGAACAACGTTGTTACGTGACGAAGAGGTATAAATAGATTCCGATCAAAGCACAACGCTTCAATTTTCATATTCGAGTATAGAAATTAAATGCGTTGTAATATATTAGGGATATCTATATTTGGCTATACCTCTGTAATCAGTACTTCGAATCTACATCGATAAGAATACAAATGGAAATAGAATTTATACTTGTATAACTTGTGCATCGTGATCTAAACTAGAAAAAAACTTCTAACCATGCATCGAGTTTACTTGAAATTCCACCTAAATAGAATATTGTAATAAAATGCGCCGTTTATCCATCGTGTAAGTACGCTTAATTGATTGAAGAAGAAAAATAAAAGTGCGATTGTTGAATGGAAAAATCAAATCTGATCGAGAGGATAGAATCCAATCACGAAACCAGCTGTGTGTATAAGAATAAAATTGAAAAGACTTTAATTCTCGCCAAATCCGTGGAGTGAAGCAGCGTCGATTGACTCGTATACAAGGTCCACCATTACATCTCTAAATATATATACATATATATATATATATATATGTATACATATACCATAGGTAGGACAAACGATTGCCGCAAGATAAGATCGAGCATCTTTGTCGCTTTGTAAAAAGGATATTATAAGAAGGAGGGAGAAAAAGAAGAGGGAACAGAGGCACCTTTTAAGAGGCACAGAAGCGAAAAAGTATCAGAGGCAGGTAGGTGGGTACATACATATTATAAGAGAGGAGACGACGCGGGGTAGGTCCAACGTCCAACGAGGCAGAACTCATTTGGCGCATCTAATTCACTGCTCAAAATTCACCTTCTTATATACCTACACCTTCTACAAGATGAAAGGGATCCCCTCGTCCACAGCTGACCGACCATCAAAATCCGTGCGTTCGCGCTTCACGGCAAGGACAAGGGTCTCGGGTAGTATATATATAAATGGATATTAAAATGTTCGGAAAGTTGATTGAGTGGGAGTATCGCGCATTCCTGGATCTTAATTAACAAATTGCATTGCATTGCATTGCATATCGCGGTTCCTTTTCCTTCGAGTTACCGGATAAGTGAAGTTGGATCAGCGCTAACAATAAGCGCAGAAGAAGCGGATAAAGGGTAAAAACGAGAAGAAGCAGAGCGAGAGGGTGGGGAGAAAAAGAGAGAGGAGAGATAAAGGGAGGCGCGAGAACTGAGAACGTAACAATTACTATCGGAGGGCGATCGGCGCGGAAAGATTAACGATCTGACCGCGGCCGGCACGTCGGCCGTTTCACCACGATTGCCCAGAAGATGCAGCGGGGCACATTAAAGTCACCTACTTCTTTCTCAATGAGATATTGCCCCGGTGCTATGCGAGAAACGACCTCCACCTCCTCCCCGTCCTCCCCGTCCTCCCCGTCCTCCCCGTCCTCGTCCTCGTCCTCGTCCGCGTCCTTCTGGGTCTCTCTTAGCACTTTACTCCCGATGCTGCACGATATCAACGAAAACCCGCAAAAAGTGCTACGCGCCACTTGAGAAGACACGGATTCTCTCTTGGTTTAGATTCATTTAGTAAAAAAAGGTATGTGAAAGAGAATTTTAGTGTCTCGGATAGGAATATATCGTTGATCGGAAACTGGGAGAATTCTTCATATATCCGGTGATCGAAATTTCGTTGAGGATGAATCAGATTGGGATACTCGGTGAGGAATCTTGTTACGCATATAAGGAAGACATAATTCATTTCTACGGTATGTGAAAATATTTCGTACGATTTTCTTTTTTTTTTCTCTGAGTCGAAACTTGAAACGTAAATTAGATTTATATGGTATAGACGTAACAGCAGTAGACGAGGGAGCATAATAACGAGGGTATTTTAAAGACAGTTCACATTCATTGATCCTATAAAGCAATGAAAAAGATACATTATACGGTCAATTATCACTTAAAGCAAACGGTCGTAGCTACTTCGATTCGTCCGAAAGAGAGGATAACCACCGAAATCCCAAAGTGTTAAATAATTATAATGTTAGGAGTAAAAGGATCCGAAGCGAATGCAGAGAATGAAGAAACGATCAGCGCGATGCACGAATCGAGTCGTTAATATAATCTTGTCGACGCGCGGTGCAAACAGCTATACCTGTATAGAGATAGAAGGAAGAAGAAGAAGAAGAAGAAGAAGAAGAAGGGTATAAGGGGATTTCGGGTCGCATTCGCCTGAGTAGGTCCGGGCTAAATTGAAAAAATAAAAAATAGATTCAAGAACACAAGTATAAGAGTATACCTACTCAACACCCGCGTATACATATAACCTACTACACGTGTACGTGTTGCGTAGGTTATATACACGTACGTACAAGAAGTACAAAGTCGGAAAGAGAGAGAGAGAGATAGAGAGAGAGAAAGAGAGATAGAAGAGAGGGGGAGGAAACGGAGCGAAAAGGTAAAATAAAAACGATAAAATTAGTGAAGCGTCTCCAAGTGGATATAACGAAGACCTGCGGTCCAGTCAAATCACCGACAAAGTGCCTACTCTCCACTCCTGACCCCCCTTCCCACTCCCCCCCACCCCCACCAAAACTAAGGAGGGAGTTTTACGACCTTAGTCCAACGAACATTTCCGAGCTCAATCTGTTGGCACCCATTACACACACACACACACACACACACTCACTCACTCACCGTTATCCTACCTTGTAAATAATTACTCTCATTCGAAAATATTAACAATTAGCTCCACTTATACGCACGGTTAACAACAATGCTCTAAAAATATGTATAAAATCACTGGACAGTTTGCACTCGCGATTATAATATTTCAACAAATTTTCAGCAAAGATTTTTATACACGCTTCTTCGTGTGGTAACGTGTCAATTGAAACGTAAGTATACGCCAATGCGACGAGAATAAAAAAAAATAAATAAAAAAATTTCTACGACGCGGTGGAAACGCGTTAATAATAACTACTGTACGTACCCGCGTGCATGCAACTGCGCGAATGAGCTTTGGTGGGGTACAGCATATATATATATATAGAGAGATGTGTAATGTACTTACACACGAACTGAGTATAGGTGTGATATCGTTTCTGGCATTGCAGGGGGACCGTTTTGAATCGTCGAAAGCCCCTCGAAGAGGCGGTGAGAGGAGCTGGCAATAATCTACTGATCGTGAATTAGTGCCGTCTTTGACTGCGCCAGGAGAAAGGAGTGCCCGATGATTTCTCACCCAATTAGAGTCGGTCGGGCTATAAACTTCTCTCTCGATAAGATAGCCAGCCGAGGTCCCGCGCCTCCTCCTCCTCCCTTGTCCCATCTCGTAACGCGTCTATGGTTAACGCCTTTGCCTCCGTCCTTCGCTTTACGCGCTTATATTTATATACATATACACACACGCATACCAACCATACGGACACAGGTTTACACAAAGCGTTTCTACGTTTTCTGTATCACCGACGAGGGTGTGGGCGTGCGGTATACCTAAGTGGGTAAATAAGATACACGCGCCCGTAGCGTCGTTGGTATATCGGTGTGTGGGTATATGTGCGGGGCAACGTTAAAGCCCGGAAGTGCCGGGCGAAGACTCCCCTGGGACACCTACACACCACGACCGGAGCTTTTATAATTCCCGAGCATCGGAATGGGACTAATTAGTCCGTCTCACCTTTTCCCGAATTTACTGCATGCCTATCTGGAATCGTTTGATTCCAATGAATTCGACTTGAAGGGTGGAAAGAGGAAGAAAGCCGGAGAACCGAACCCGGCTGCATGGATGAAGATCTTTGGTAGCGGTATAATTAGAGGGAAGGAGGGAGGGGGAATTAATGAAGCTGAAAATTGTATTGTAACACAAACATCGAATTCTTCGTCACACGCTGAATGAGAAATGTTTTCAGGGAAGAACCGGTAGTAGGTATATATATATATATATATATATATATATATGTACCTAATGCATGCAGAGTCGTCGACGTTGATAAACTAAGAAACTATATAGAGAACATTTTATTTTCTGCATTTCGTAGGAAATTTAATTAGTTTTACTTGTGAGAAAACAAAAAATCAAGTATTTTCTGAACAGTTATTTTAATATCGCTTATCATACGAATTTGGATCTACGTAAACAATGAAGAATTAACAACTTTTCATCAAGTTACGACAATGCATCGGTGACTGCGAGAATTGTGCAAAATTTCAGCAGCAGCAGCAGCAGCAAAACCTGGTGGGTGACTAAATAGGAATGCATACACGTAGCCGCGTACGCGTGTAAACTCATATATCCGAAAGACGTTGTCGAAACAAGTTCCGAAAGTGATCTTTTTGCCGTCACAAGCATCCTATCCTTATAGGTCCAATTAGAAACCAATTAATTTGCATTCCACGCGTTTGCATATAATCAAGGTTATAATTGAACCTGATACGAGTTCATTTGATCAACTTCAGGGTATATATAACTGTATAATTACATTGGACAGTCGCAGTTTCCGCTCTTGATCGTTTCATCAATTATCGTCTCCACGTCTTTGCACTCGTCATCTCTTGATCGATTAATTGCAACATTTTAATGAGTTTACAATTACGTGTTCCAAAAACACGTTCGATTCTCTCCCGCGTCTATTATGAAGCACACAAATTGCGTGCAAAATGTAACAGATTTGCATTGCTCAGAGTAGCAGGACGAGCTTACTCGCGGGAGAACTTGTTTCGATCCTTATCTTGCGTGCCGTTTCTCCTTCTATCTTTCACGCGCGCGCACTCACACCCACACACACGCGCAAAGTCGTGAGCGCAAATCTAATTGGAATCATTGGTACAAATAAAGTAATTGCGTTATTATACGATAAAAACGTACCGCGAAGTACGTGTTCAATAATTACGGCTACAGGTAGATATCCGATTAACAATAATCTGAATGAAGTTTCTTTTCGTCGTATTTAATCAACTTTTCATCATCATCATCAATTTACCTTCGTGTAATTTACTTATATATCTTATTCGTCAACGATCGCTAATTTTCCAACTTATCAAAATCTGCGCGAAAAGAATTAGAAAAGAAGAATAAGAATAAGAGTAAGAGTAAGAGTAAGAAGAAAATGAGGGAGGCAGAGGACAAAATAAAAGGCGAGACGAGAAGGGAATTGGAAATCAGGTCAAGCTCGTATAACTCCGTGTATATATATTACGAGGACGAGCTACCGCCGAACGGACCATACAACAGTGAAGCGTACAGTTTGGTCGGGTGGTGAGAACGGATTAATAGCGTAATTAATTTTATTTGCTGTGGCTAACGAAGCTCGAGGAACAGCCCGGCTCGAGACGAGGCGTGTTACCGTAGCAGAAGCAGAGATTCGAAAACCGATAAAAAGAGGGCCGAGCTGAGTTTTCCGCCTTTGAAAAATGAAAACAATCGACGGTGCAGTCTCGACATGGGATTTACGATTAATTTCGTCTAACGCACTACCGCGATTCATTCTCATCCTCCTCCTCCTTCTTCTTCTTCTTGTTTTTCTTCTTCTTCTTCTTCTTCTTCTTCTTCTCCTTCTCTTTCACGCAACGATAAATTACACGTATTTAATTATCGCCGCCTTACGCGCAGTGGATATACAATACCTGTAATAATACCTGAAACAGCAAGATCGAGAATTTTCGAAAAGAAGAAAAAGAATGATTAAGTAACAAAAATGAATAAATAAATAAACACCGTTCAAAAATTAAGTCGTCCGAGAAAATGCGAAACGCGCGCATCGCCAATGCGCACAGCGCAGGAATAAGATGAACGAAAAAAGTCGAGGCGGCTGCAGAAGAACCGTCGCGATATTTGGGTCCGGGGTTTGGGAATCTGTCGGCAAGCCGAAAGAAGACATCCTCTTACAAGATCTCCCTTCTCCCACGTTTTACACGTCCCGTGGAACTCGAGTGATGTCTTATTCAATTTTTTCAAACTTTTTATACCGGCCTCAGCGACGAGCCCGACCGTTTGTCTTGACGCTGATACAGCCGAGACACTTGACACTCACTCCGCGAAGAGGAGGGAGAGTGCAACGGATGCAGAGCAGAGCAAAGCAGCTTGCTTCGCTGCTGTCCCGGCATCGTTTCGATTCCTCCGATTCTTCAATTTGTTTCATCGTCACACATGCACATTGGTGAAAAGAAACGAGGATCGTCATCGTCGCGGCTGACGCGACTCGAAGAATCTACTCCATTAGGTATACTCGAAAGTATATTACTCGGAGATTGATCCGTCCTAATAGAGTGGAGAAAAGCGGACAACGAATAATCCCAACAAATCCCCGCGCAGTATCACGTGCAGTAACGTTTTTCACCAAGAATAATTGTAGATGACCGAGGATCAAAGCGAGGTGGATCAGCGTTGTGTGAATCGTGATGTGATATCCCACGAGATCAAGAGAAGTCCATCAAGCATGTCGTACGGTGTCTGGGCGATAAGACGAGAAAGAAAGAAAGAAAGAAAGAAAGAAGGAAGGAAAGAAAGAAAGAAAGAAACCCTGTTAAACCCCTTAGGACGTGTCCATGCACCCGCGGCGTTCCGGATCTCTCTTGGAAAAAATGCCAACATTTCGTAGTCTATTAAGGTGCGCGCGTACCCCCTGTAGCCGAAAAATCGGAGTTCCTCGGGTGTGCCTGTGTTCTTTGGTAAGGTGGGTATACATAGCGCGTCGACGGCATATAGATAAGTATATACCTACTGTAAGCGGTCCCCCGTGGCGAGGCCCCTGCAAGAGAGTTGAAAGGGAACTGCAGGGCCGGCCTGCCGCAGCTCTCCTCCACTCTCCTCCACTCTCCTCGAGTAGAGTAATGACGCAGAAGCTACTCCGTGAGCTGGAATGAGCGTGGAAGCAGGCCTCGGAGAACAACCCGTACCTATAGCGGCATGGTGTCGACGGTGATGTACAGCGACAGTGTCGATAGTGAGACAAGCGCTACTAAGCCCCATGCCCCCCCCAACACCACACTCGAGAGAGAGAGAGAGAGAGAGAGAGAGAGAGAGAGAGAAGCCGAGGCGTCGCACCATGAGAGGCCACGAGTCCGTGTGTAAATGCACGAACTGGAGGGTATACGACACAGGAACGACGTCGTCGCGGTTGGGGATGGGACGATGGTGAGGGTGAGGGAGGCCCTTATAGCGAGGCCGGCGATGCACCATGCGACTGACTACTTACTATCTCGAACCTGAGCCGCACTAACTTATTATCGAGAAGCGCCATTAGCATGTTTATAGAACTGACTGGCGACATGCATACCTGCAGTGCGTTGCTTTGAAGGGTTCAAAAGTCCTGCGAGTGAAGACCCGAAGACCGAAAGACCGAAAGACCCGGAGGGATACCGAATCTTCTGAATGAGAGCTAGTTTGTTGAATATTTACGATCAATTATATTATCGGATTATATCCTCACGCTTTTATGCAGGACCGTCCCGAGCGCTACCGGCGCCTACAACAGACGCAGCTGTATCACCAAAACCAGACACAAGGATACATCCTTGTGACCTGCGAGCGGGCACGAGCTGCTTCAACGCATGCACCTTGGATGCTGCTGTACTCGCATTTTCATCCTCGCTTCAAATTTTTTAATATCGAGGTACGTCCGGTTCTCTCTACCACCTGCGACGACGATCTCGGTTGATAGATCAGCTGAGACATCTTTCGAGAAGAGATGATCTTCCAAGTTTGCCAATTTCATTCGATTCAAGAACGTTTGTTAGACTCGGAATGAAATGGTATATACTTGCTTAAATTCTGATAATTTTAAACGCGCGTGTAACGAAACTGTTGTGTAAAAGTTTAGTTCCCAGTAATTCTTTGGAAAAAAAAAAAATTTGCTTCGTAAGAGTCACCACGTGTAACTGGGTTTCCAAAAAAAAAAAAAGCCCGTTATCACGAACCCTTGCAAGGCATGTAGGTACGTAAGTTCGATTTATCGATAATGGAAGAACTACACTTAGTGTCTTCTCATGGTTATTATTTGAACAGGAGATGATGCAGAGAAGTGACTTGAAAGTGCGCTGCATGCGTGTAATAATAATCATACAACTTCGTTTCAACCGCAATTGGGTGAGCCGATTTTTGAACTACGAAAATTTATATATATGCATACTAACTGCAATAAGGCAAGAAACTATAACCTCTGCATATACATGGACATTGTGTATAGATGGGTTTATATAGTTTGTATATAGGTATACCTACATGCTTGGCCCGTGTAACGCGAGACTAAACGAGTGGTACAAAAAAAGAGAGTGGGAAAAAAAAATGAAAAATGAATAAAAAAAAAAAGGAAGAAAGAAAGAAAGAGGGAAAATACAGGTAAAGGTAGAAGGATTTTGTCTCGGCGATCTTAGGGCTCAGTGGGCACATAAAGCGACCGAGAAATAATTAATTAATTGGATACTATAAAACGGAGGCGTGGAGTCCTCGCGCGAACGACTTTCAGCTATATTCCGTGAGATTCGTTCTCCCTGATAATTTACACCCAATATTATACCAATTAGATGGCCCCTTGCATGCAGGCTTAAGTGAAACCAGTTTATTCACTTTTCAACCCCAAAGAAGAAGCCATTGAGTGAATTCTTTTCAATTTTATTCCCCCCTCTCTCTAATGTCTTCTTTTTCTTCTTTCTCTGTTTCTTC
Source organism: Diprion similis (assembly GCF_021155765.1). NCBI lineage: Eukaryota > Metazoa > Arthropoda > Insecta > Hymenoptera > Diprionidae > Diprion > Diprion similis. The sequence goes on from NC_060115.1 coordinate 2,797,562, forward strand.
GATGGAATGTACAATTTTCCATATATAACCGGAATAAGCGGTGCAAGTATTGAAAAAAAAGGGAAAGAAAGAGAAAGAGAGAGAGAAAGACACACATACACACGCGTATCGAAGAAAAAGAAAACAAGACGAAGCAGAGAAAGAATGAAAAAGGAATTCCCATACCGAAAAGTGAACCCTTTTCGAATCACGTCGGTGCTTCTGAGCAAGGTTTGCCTGTTCTTTTTTCACCATTTCGGACCACCCTAGTTGTAAAAATGCTAAGATAATCGAGCCATGGTTTTCAGCTTTATGCCTGTAGCTTGAGCGTTATAACGCCACCGTGTCAAGTCGGGCTTAACGTAATACGTATGGGTATACGTATATATACCTTTCGGTACATGCAGAGAACGCTTGTGATCGCGATGCGTCCCGAGGTTCGACCAAATGTATAAGGCACATGTAACGCCTAGGTACCCTGCACCAACATAGAAGTGACTGCCTGCGTAGAAATGAATTGTGAGACCGAAGCCACTCGATGCATTATTCCTAGCACGAATAATGCAAATGAGTGAGCGATCGGTTCCTACATAGTCGAGCATGCGACACGGTTTGAATATGCTCTTCCAAAAGGTGGCGGGGTGAACGTATGTGGGTGTGTGTGTGCGGTAATAACGCGATTTTACCACAGAGTATTGGAAGGAGAAACAGAGAGAGAGGGGGGGAGAGAGAGAGTAATGCGGTCCATCGAAACTCGGTTGAGTCCTGATTGATCGCCGACGTTCATATCATTTCCTTGGTTGAATCGTTCTTCGCAGATAAATCTTTTCGTCCACCATCCCTTGCACTATAGACGAAGAGAGATCAGATTATTTCCCCGCATACCCTGAGGGCTTCGCGCGTGCGAGGCATAACGTGTGCTGTGCTTACATTTCAGCCAAACTCACCCCTCCTCGGCTTCTCACCGCTTTTTCTGATATCAGTCACCGCTCTAACAAAGTCGATATGAAGAGATAATACGCGTTCGAAATTTAAACAACGAAAATCAAGTGTCGAGAGTGCAATAACGAAGGACTATAAAGTACCTATACCACATCGTACCTTCGACTATGGACCTAAAGATTTTTTCTAATTGTTTAACAAGTTTTGTTCGGTTATATACCTGCGCGTTAGATTTATCAGTGATTGAAGAAAAGTTTTCGAATGAACATATCCAGAAGCAAAACGCAAGGTATAAGCTTGAAGCTTTAGCTATTGGTCGGAGGACCTGTAAAGCACTTTGCAAGAAGTTAGTATAATGACCAGTGACAGGATACGAAAGGATTTTCTTCTTCAAACGGGTGGTATAATGTAAAAATCGCACTCTTTCAAAAGAAAGGACAACTAGAACGATACCATCGTGAAAAAATGTCATTAACCTGCGTGCAAACGATATTCGAATACCGATTGTAAAAAAAAGTTTCTTCCCACTATTGAATATTTCCTTATTCAAGTATAGCAAAACTTTCGAAATCTGTTTGAATAATTTGAATAACTCTAGTTCCTGAATAATATCTCACAGGACCGAAAGTTTCTACATGGAAAAATTTCATCGTCAATCCAACGAATTAATCCACCAGCATGTAACCCATAACGGAAAAGATCTGAAAAGATCTGAAAAGATCAAACCGTAATTTGATCTGATTCACCGCGACATGTGCTTTTACTTTGACTGTACCGTGAACCTAAGCATGAAAACGAAGGTCCATCCCGCGTCCAGTTATCCCGATCTAGTAGGTAAATCATCATCTGATATACATACATATTATATTCCAAGAAAGTTTGATGCAGTAAAATTCCTAGGAGGGTGATACTCCTGTAAACTGCATGCGATCGTCAAGAAGAGGATAAGCACGTGGCGATCGGATATCGCCTCCGGTTTTGGCTCTTGGCTCTTGGCTCTTGGCTCTTGGCTCTTGGCTCTTGGCTCCGGCGTTGGTGGATATTCGGTGGCGTCGTCGGAGAGCTGCCAGGGCGAAGAGGCATCCATCCATCCATCCATCGGAGGACCTTCAATACCAGTCCGCTCTCGGCTTGAGCGCGAGAGTTGTGGAGTCACCGAGTGCCCATTATCCGGCCGCCAAGTGGGTTTATTAGGAACACAGCGGGGGTGGCCCCGGCTACCATCGACACCAGGCTAGGCACCGTAGAGCGGAAGAATCGGTCAGGCTTGTTAGTTACCAGGTTCGTTGTCGTTGTTTTTGCTGTTATTATTACCGACAATTATTAATGACCACGATCGCCCTCGCCTTACAGCTCCCGCCGTTGCTCCTCCTCGGGTTTCATTCCTCTCTCGAGGCACAACTGATACGTCACGATCACGCGGGACGACGCTTTTGGGTTGACTAAATAGACCCACGACGGGACGGGACAAGGACGTCGTGTATTTGTTGGAAAGTTCATGCACGACGCTGCGTAGCACCACTCAAGCAAGCTGCGGTGTGAAACTTTATCAGAGTTTGTCGTATACCCATTCATCGATGATTCTCTCGCGCAGCGGGATCTGACAGTGTTCGAAAGCAAGCCAAGCCGAGCGAAGTGAAGTGAGGTGAAGTAGAGTAGAGTAGAGTAGAGTCGAGCGTCGAGTCGATCCGCGCCAGGCTCGAAAAGTTATCGCTCGTTCGGATTGGTTCAAGCGTGGATGCTCATTGTTATAGCCGGCAGAAGAAGCGGGCATTGTTCGGTTCGAATCCCGCAGTCAAACCCCCGCTGAGCTACTTATTTGCCGCGATCCTCCTTCATGATTTTTACTCTAATTTGTTGCGACAGGGATGGAGCACACGCGATCCGCATTCCTCCGCCTCGCCTCCCCGCTCATCTCACACCGCTACCCCAAAACTCACGAGGAGGAGGAGGAAGAAGAAGAAGAAGAAGAAGAAGAAGAAGAAGAAGACGCTGAGGATGAGGATGAGGATGAGGATGAGGATGAGGAGAAGAGGCATCAGCTTCGAACGATATTAGTCCTTTTTTAAAATAACACGCCCGAGGTGGAGCACAATGCTTCCTATGATTTCGGTAGCGCGGTAGTTTTTTGTGCGGACAATAAGCCTGCCATGGTTAACTTTGATCGATGGTTAAACTTAGCTGAGTAAGCCTCCATTTAATTAATTCTTTAATTACTTTTCTGGATCAATCATTTGATTCGAGATCTCTGATACGGATATGGCATACAGTAGCTGTTGATTAGATGTGGTCCTCTCGTACCTCTCCCACCTCCTCCTCCTCCTCCTCCCCCTCTTCTCGCATACTTTAGAGTGTGTATCAACCTCGAGCGATAAGAAAAAAGAAAAAAAAATAATAGATCTCATGATTCGTGTACGGGAGTAGGTATCAACACTGGGATATAAGCCGAGGAGGCGAGCAGACCTGCCTGCCTGCCTGCCTGCCTGCCTGGAGCGACGGCATGGAGAACGACTCTGAATTAAACGCGGATCAATCGATACTCACTTTGTACAGATCTATACCTACTCTGGGAGCCAAACGCTCTCGATCTCGATCTCGATCTCATCTCACTACCAATCACTGTAATATTATCGACAATAGCTTGCTCTCGCCGGCTCCTGTGGCTGGTCATACGTATTGATTACTCCACGAGACTCTCTTGGAGAACGAATATCACGACGTGTGTATATATATATATATATATACACATGGAATAATGGTGAGCAACGTTGGTATGCCTAACTATATGACGTATAACTCGACGCGGGTTTAATGAAATTTTGTTCTAACGATTCCGTGAATATGAAGAGCTTTGAAGCGCTACGATGAGGACGGGATTAGGCAGAAGACACAAGCCTGGGGCTTGTGAAGAAACACTCAACCCGGAAGCTGACAGCTCGAATTTATGAAGCTATTACGATGCACCACCCTTGTTAGCCGCGCATCTTTCTTCTATAGGTTTTTATTTACTCTTTATACACAATGCGCGTCTTATTAACGACTGTAAATCATCCGAAGAGTGTATATATGTACCTGTATTACTCTTCGAGCTCGTTACTTTTATGCTAAGCGTTTTATATATACTTATATGTAGACACACTTGCCGGCGTTGGATATGAGCGAACTGACAAAAACCATCCGGGAGACTCGATAAAAAAAACGTTTCGCATTATTCTGCAATTAATAATGCCTTAATTGAACATCGAAAAGTATCAAGCATTGGAGACTTATTACGTGAGAATTCAGAATGATAGCAGATATATATACGTTGATATTACTTATAGGGAAGTCATTGAAGATGGTCACACCGCGAACCATAGACCACGATAAAGGTTACTGCTAAATTAAATCGCCACTGATAATTGGAAGTTCGAAAGTTCCGCAGACATGCAGCGTTCGTCTCGAAAATCGGATATTAAAATCCCAATAAATAGGAATCGGTTTATACATGGGTTCAACAGTAGTTTCTGTACATTCGATGGGTTAAAAGGGTTTCTGTATCCGTGAGAACGTTGATTAAATACAGTTAAAATTCAATACTTAATTATCAAATATTATCAAAATTACATCGAAAGAGTCCTCGGATTATTCATTGTAAACATTTGAATGTCGCTGTAATAATATGTCGAAGTAGGATTTAATACAATAATTTTCAAGAGTTTGAGGTTCAACGTATAATGTCTAGGTTCAGTTTCCTTCAAGGTAGGTTCACATGAACCTTGAAATCATGATTCCGCACAGATGTAGGAGAGATCGGCGAGAGCGACAGGTCAAGCAATAAGCCGATGCGTCGTTATAATATATCCTCTCGGAGCAGCTCGAGTTGGTAAGAAAATAATATAATTATTATAATAGTTATTGAGAGGAGGCGGCGGCATGGCAGAGTACAGACACGCCACGTACATATATCCACCGCATTGGTATCATTAATGGTCAGAAGGTCGGTGCTATGTGACGTCTCCTTCACTTCAAACCGGACCGACCGTCAAGTGCCAAGTTCTTATGCACGCATGGCGAATATAATACGAATGCATCAGTAAACGTCTAATAGAAGCGGGACGCGTTGATCATCCAGCTGGTGTCTACAGGATACAAATCGTCGTGTATAATATATATCTGACAAATAGAAGAGCGTCACGTGACGTGACGGGACATTGAGCGACGGGTATCCTTGAATCCCTGCAGGACAACGTCTTCTGGGTCTTCATGTCGATGAGGCGACGCCAGGAGTGTTCAAAAAGCCGGAGCCGGAGGCTGCGGAGGAAGGAAGCCCGAAGGATGAAGGATGAAGGATGAAGGATGAAGGAAGAAAGCGGGGCGGAGGAATCACAGGAGCCACACAAACATGCCTCCAGTATTTCTCCATCCATCCGTCCATCCGTCCATTCGTCCATGCATCCATCGAGGAGAGGCCCTTGGGCATTGTGCACGGTGCACACGTGTGCTCTTCCACTGTCAAGTTACAAGGTGGGGGCGAAGGTAGGTGTGCATCTACCGCCATAACACACACTCAAGATTATACGCGAGCTCGCGTGCCACGGATGACGGGCCGACGACTACGTATACCCCGGGTTACGCTGCTGCACTGCCAATTTCTTGCACGCGAGAAATATATGCGATTAGCTACTGGAATTGCTTATGGCGGAATTGCCTCTGCGGCAGCTCATTCATTTTTCTTTCCCCCTTTTCTCTCTTCCTTCCTTATTATAAATTCTTCATTGCTACACTTTTCTTCCTTTCTTTTTTTCATTCTTCGTCACACTCTGATCTATGCATTTTTCTTGATACAATGCTAGGTGGTGCAACGATTTTTGCAAATATGCATGCGTGCGGTGTGCAGAGTAATCAGCGACTGTTGCAGCGGTAATAATAATTGTTTCTTTCTTTTTCTTATTCTTCTTCTTCTTCTTTTCACGTAGATGCTCGTCGTCCGAGCGAACCTGACGCGGTCTTAAACGAATACCGTCGAAACGAAGTCGCGACTTAACCTGGTTACAGTCAAGCTCTGAACTTCGCCGGCTGACGATGAAGCAATTCGTGGATCACTTTCATCGAAAATTTGCAAGTGTACGAAAGCACTCGCTGCTGCAGATCCTGCGGACGCGTGATGCTGACGTTTCGTGATTAGGTCGAGTTGAAACTGTTACTACGAGTATATTGCTCGACGAGTGCACTGAGAGAAAAGAGTCATTGAATAAATATTTAATTGTTAATTTAAATGTTCGTTGATTTGATTAAATTTTACTGGAGCGACAAAAGAATTTTGTTAAGTATATCGCGTTCTCGGCATTTCGTTGAATCAAAAGAACATCCCTTGACTTAAACAATCCTTTCCCTCCGTGTGTAATTCAATTTCCGAATGAAATTGGTTAACACGATGCTATAAAAGTACTCAAAAGTTAAATTGAGATCTTGAGAATTCAAAAAACAGAAACAGATGAATAAAAAAAAGTTTATCGGTATACGACAGACTTGATGAAAAATAATCGGAGTTAAACATCAAATGTAAGAAAAACCGCACTTATATATATATACATATAAACCCGTATCACCGGCAGGTCAGCGAATCACTATTTCTTAGCGATCATAGATCGCCGATAATAATTTTCCAATACAATTCTCCAAAAGTTGGTCAAACCGTTTACTGCAGCTCATAACTCTTTGATATATCGTCAAAGTCGTGATTCATTTTTGACTATAAAACTTTCGCACACTATTCAGTTATCATTGTGCCCAACAGCACCCGCGTTACAAGCACACGTAGTTATTGAGAATAAAAAGTAGCGCAAAATACACGGCAGTGGCGTGTGACGAAGGCATAAACAAAAGTACCTAATACTTAATACGACACGAGGTATAAAGTACCTACGATATACCTACGTGCAGGTACGTATTACACTTTCATCGTATTTTACGTATAAGTAACGAGAAGTTGCGAGAATGTGTTTGGTTGATTTTAAAATAAGATTTGCGAAGCTGGAAGTTGAAGAACCAAAAAAAAAAAAAAAAAAAAAAGAAAAAGAAAAAGAAAAGAACGATCTAACGGAAATTGTACATTAAAATGTAAAAAAAAAAAAAAAAGAAGAGAAAAATGAAGGAAAGTGAGGTGTAATTAAAAACGTATATGTGCGCATATTATGATCGTTAAAGAGTTGGGTAAAAAAAGAGCGACCAAATGAGGGGGTAAAAAAAGCAGGGCAACGGTGCAACGGCATGCAGCAGGAGGAGCAGCGGTGCCGTGCTGCAGAGCACAGGTGGAAGTTTTGCCCTGATTTTTCTTGGCCAGCTGTACCTTCTTGCACCTGTACACCTCTTTCCCCGACGTATATATCTACAGAGCCACAAGGCGCGCATGCCACGGGCTAAATGATAACTCTTTAATGCGTTACGGTTACATAATTAACCCACCGCTCATCCTTCTTCGGGGTCTTGATCTACAGATTCATATCGTTGCACCTCGTATACTTTTTATATATATATATATATATATATATTATATATATATGTATGTATGTTTATGTATACAGATATAGGTAGGTACATGCATACGAGTATATGCACGTGAATATGAATACCTTGTACATGAAGCGCGGATATCGGGAACGATGATCTATACACGATCTATATATAGTATATACCGTGGATAAATTTTACGCCACGTTTTTCTACTTTCATTCTTATTTTTTTTTTTCTTTCCTTTTACTGCAGTCCTGTTTTTCCCCTCATCTATCAATTTACATATATACGATGGAATTTTTTACACCCGTGAAACGACGGAACAAGGGTTTCCATCTTGATCGATCTTTTCATGCCGGTTCATGATCTCTTCTTTCCCTCTTGTAATATAATATTATAAATGTAAGAAATTATACGAATACGTATGCTGAAACGATTTATTTTCGGTCGTTGTAATATCCTTTTAATGTTACCATATATATATGTTCTTCCAGGACTATATATATATATAAGTATATCACGTTCGATTGCTTTCAAAGTACGCTGTTCACACTCACGAAAATAATGATAAACGACGATTAAATATCGGTACAATGTGTCGACGTTATACCGTCAGTTCACGGTGAACAGGGAAGACCGAGTTCGCATGCCTCTGAGAACTGCTGCCAACCTATTTGACGAAATGGATTCTAACCTATTCCGTGACACCCGGAATGCCGTTGACGAGCTGTGAGCATTTTTTTAACGTTAGGTTGGCAGCAGTTGGCAGACGCATGCGGACTCGACCTTTCCTGTTCACCATAAATTCACGGTATACACCGTACGAGGATGAATACACCTTATATATATACCTGTACCTCTCTGTACGGCCGCTTTTTACAAGGGATTTCGGTATAACGGCCTTTTTTAATTATGGCACTTTTTCGATTTAACGGCCGACAATGTTTCGCTACACGGCACAAAAAAAATTCCTCTTATGTAAGCATTTTTGTAGGGAGTAAGAAGAATAAAATGCTTTATGAACTATAAGGACTATATATATATATTATTTTACAACAAAAATTGGAATAGATCCAATTGAATATGGTTTTTCGCTTTACAGCCAACTTTTCCGGAACATATCTAGGCCGTAAAGCGAGGTATGAGTATGTATCTAACCACAATGATCTTGGGTGTTTTCAAAAAAAGGGCAACTTTTTTTCACCAATCACGATCGCGTCGAGTAAAAATTCTTCACGAGAACTAGCGTGAATTAGATTCCGAGTTCGAATAACTGCGAGTGTGATGAACTTAAGGCATTGTGGATCTAAGTGTAGCAAAAATGGCAAATTGATGAGCACTGGAAGCAGTTTAATAATTGTATGACAATTAAATATAATTGATATCAAGATCTTGAGTAGCATAAAATTAATCGGAGAAAATATATACGTGTTAAATTTGGAAAATACATGATATGTGCTGCATATCCGGCTCCGAATAAAAGCGAATAAAACTTGAACCACGAATCGCGAATCACACCGGGTAAAAAATTGAATTAAAGCGTGATAAAGAGTTTAATGAAATGTCTGGGCCTTTGCAGCTTCAGCCCTATGCACGTAGCATACCGCACCGCAAAGTTTCTCACCATCTTCTACTGCAGCATATAACATGGACTGGCGGTCGGTTTAACGGGTTACGACTCGTGTCGTTATTCTCTAATTTTCTCCGAATATACGTGTATATCGTGCACATACGCATACCCACAGGACCCACGGATAAGGGAATAATCTTAAAATTAAGTTTCGTCCCAATTGTAAGTGCCGTAAAAATGGGGGACGGCCGAAAATTATCCGACGGTGCTGAGACGACGACGACCACGACGACCACGACGACTACGTACCCCTTAATTGGATTTACTGTATGGAAGCTCAGATAGGCGCAGAGGATAACCGTGTTCTCGCTCTACTCTCTTCTCTATTTTTCCCTCTTTTCTTCTCTTCACACTCAGGACAGATTATATTATAAGCTGCGAGTAAACGTGTGTCTATCCGTCCTCTCCACACACACACACACACACACATACACACTACCGCAGCGTCTAATATAAGGTGCATTCGTGTGTACGTATAATAGAGCATCGAGCACAGGTAGCTCGTCGACGTCATCGCGTATTTTTTCAGTAGGCGATGGACGGAATATATGGGCTATCTATATCCATCTATACTCGGCTCGTTTGTTGTGTGTTTTCACGTTTTTGCAGCAATGGCACGAAATTTCACAAGGTTGTAAGTGCGCACTTGAACACAGGCTGCTGCAGTCTTATCGTTCCGTTCAAGGTGACATGCGCAAAATATTTTCAGCGAATCATGATAAGCGATCAAACCGAGCACACGCCTCCTCTTATCTGAATCTCTCTTATCGACCATCGTGTGTTTTAGAAAGGCGGCGACTCTGGAGTCGGGAAAATTTTCATAATCAAATTTCATGTATATATAGGTACATATATGCGATTGCGAATAAAAATTGAAAGTTGTTTGAACCGTCAAAAGCGGAAGAACAAGCCTGAAACATTGAAGTACAGAAAACTATACTCCGTTTCAGGATTACGAATATATTTATACATGTATTTGGATATTTAAAATAAGGAATTCGCGAACTCAGGCTTGAAGGAACTCAACGATGGATTATATTCATGAACGGCATCAAACCTGCACGAAAAATTTCTCCAACAATATTTGTCGGCATACGCGTGGAGATCGGTTTTCGGTGAAGAAAAAGCGAACGACGCATAACGCAGAAAAATTGTTAGTATTATTTGCCGCATAGGTATATACGTCATTAGATTTAGTTGCATAAATAAATTGCCGCAGCACACAACTATAGATAAACCTAACGTGTGTGTTAAAAAATCGTGTATATGCATGTACCTGCAAGTCTTCAACTCTGCACTAGTTAGCAGCAACAGCAGCAGCAGCAGCAGCAACGCGGTTAGTAACCTCTAGTCAAATAACATCTATCAAAGGCGCAAACACGACAATACATGACACATGAAATAACAAGCATCTTCCCCACCCGCTCGGTGCATGGGTCTGTCCTTCACGTTTACAATATACCAAAGAGCTAATTGCAACTCTACATCCTTCGTCATGCAAGTATTATGTATAACCTATCAACTCACCGACACCCTCGTCGACTCTGTCTTATCTCCTCCTCGAGCTGGATTCCAGAAACTCGTGGTACTTAGCGAGGCAAAATGGCGTCATAATTCAGGGTGGAAGTCAGCAGCCACCAACATGCAGTTTAAGTTTTTAAGTTCTTGTCTCACCGACTGCATGGATTGCGCAATAGAATTGCGAGGCTGCAGGGATCTGGCTTACCGGCACGTATGTGTCTTGTGCATCTCGTGTCTCGCGATGTGCGTTACGATTCGGGGACGCACGTTTCGCTCACTCGTTATACGCGAATGCATAAATTTACGAGCACGGAACAAATTCCCGGCTGATTTAACGACCGCCGGTGGTCTGCACCTGTTTCTTCCAAACTGCTCTGCACTTTCTATAATTATCTCATACACACAATTCGTTTTCGTTAATTGATCCTCGGGCGGCTCGAGCCCCACTCACACGCCCGCAAAAATCACTACGTAAGTATCCGCACTTACCAGACTTTATGATTATATTCACGATGACGATGTTATGGCGTCGTCGGCCGCCGCGTCTCTTCCTCTTCTCTCTCTCTTACTCTCTCTCTCTCCTTCTCTCCTTCTCTCCTTCTCTCCTTCTCTCCTTCACTCACTCACTCGCCCACTGCACTGTCGCGTGTCCACTGTCCACTCGTCGTTTACTTCGAATTATTGTCAGGTAGCCGCGATTAACCTGTCGCCGTGAAAGTTGTTCCTTCGTTGCGTATAAGTATAAGCTGCAGTGTGGGTAGGTATAACGCGTTATGTGTTATACGCGAACATACGCCGCGTACCCGCGTATAAACATCAATTTTAACGAACTCCGTGGCCCGATTCGCTCTGCAATCACGACGCAAAGCGTTGTTATTAAGGAAAAGAAAAAAGAATCGCGGCAGATGGAAATTTTCACGTTTCTGTCTTCCTCAGTTTCGCAACATGCTATTCTAGCCCGAGGCTCTTTGCCCTACTGGCGAAACTTCGCCCCGATTGACAACAACAACAAACGTTTTACGAGCCGTTTTGTCTCACGTCGAAAATCCCCGCTGCGCGTCTCTTTCGGATGATAAACTCGCCCGTGAGTCATCCTTGAGCGAATAACGAGCCGATCCGTACTTTTTACTGGAATTGGTGCTTAATAATAACTTCGAGGGCTTCGTTCGCGTGCCGAACGGATTCAATTCCGGCTTCCGAACGCGACATTCAACTGATTCAACAACGACCGATCGTCACTTGTCGGTCACAACGTCGACGGTTAATACGAGAATGCGAGAGTTCGATAGATACGCGACCGACGCCGATAATACCGACGCGACTGTTCTGTCGGACCGCCGCTCTGTCGGTAGCGTACTGAACTACCAACAACGTCGGCCATGTTCGATGGTAACTGACGGTTATCGACGGCTACATTCACGCTTACCAACGGTACCTCGGATCGGTGAGCGCTCCGTGAATCGGACATTTTTTATTTAACAGCACGTTACGACCCGCACTACTCGAATATTGAAAAGTGCAGAGAGGGTGGAAATAAACTGCCGAAAATGGAATGGTGGTTGTCTATCAATAATTAAACCGGTTCAATTATCGATCAGTGAATATACGAGTACGGCGTAATTCTATTCTCGAATTATATATGCGGATGTAATTTTATTATGAGTTGGTACAACGTTCCGGGTTTCGTACTTCGGGATAATGTGAACATTTAATAACGCGACATTACGTTTGACCGTTTATCCCCCCGGGAAGGGGGGAGGCCCGTAACGCTGAACAAGTGCATTACGTGGAAATGCATGCAACGCGGTTCGAAAGCCCATGATCGTCGAGGGGTAGGAGTGGTATACGGAAAAAGGAATAATAATTCAAATATTGGTATAAAGCTAAAGTTCTTGGAATAGCCAGGCTCCCTCTTCTACCATCCTGAAGGCCTGAAGTGGCACTAGACGATATCGATGCCTCTTGGCTCTGGGGTCTTCGCCGCGAGGAGTACTCACGTCCATAGGAGAGCCGGCATACCTCTCACGCATACAAACATACACACATACATACATACACCCTGCGGCCACCCGCCACTTCCGGCACTTCTGCTGTGCTGGCATCCCCGAGTAGTATATATATATCTAGATAAAAAGTTCCGATATTCGTAGAGTATCGGTATACCTAGTCCACCGTATGTATATCAGCGGCATTATCTAGATGATAACCCCCCCCCCCCATCCTCCGCCGTTCCGCAGATCCAGCTGAGACGCCTTTATTAACCCACATCGAAAAATCTTCGAACCGCGAAAGGTTGCGGTTCTGGAACCGCTGCTACGAATCTGTATAAGATTCTACAAATTTCTTTCGCTGGATGAATATAATCGTCACCGATTCCATGAACATTTAATTGACAATAATACGGAAACATAACGATATTGTATCTGTTATAAGCTGTTTAAAGATGGAAAACAATGAAGCCTCTGAAGCGGCGGGCTGAAAATTAAATATCTTGCCCTAGGGTAGGTTTACGGCTACTTGTGCGCACAGATTCTTCGTACCGGCGGGTATTTATAAGGGCGATTCTTAACGCGGAGCGTAAAATCGCGAAATGACCTGCGGACGCGGATATGAGGCGATTCGATCATTCGTTCGCTTAATTGAACGTGGATCAGAGAGAGAGGGGGAAAGAATTTTTCAGAATTACGGTATCCATTCAGGTCCCGGGTTCGGACCTTCGGGAATTGGAATAATATACTTCTATAGGTTGTACCTACAGCTCGGAAGAACATATTCTGAATCCTCGCATGACTCGTAGCCGTTAAACCTTATTTCAATAATTTAGTTCCCAATCTGACATATATGTATATATATATATATATGGTATGTATAGGTATATATGTGGGTGCAAGTCTTCCCACAACTTCGAAGAAACCTGAAATAATAACGACGAACCCGTTAAAACGCTTCGACGAGCAGCTCTTTCAAATCAAGAATTGAATTACGCGTCACTCAATACCATTGCATGTCCCATACCTACTCATACATATACCTAAAAGCATACATCACACAGAAGTTGACGCGTGTAGAGTCTGACAACTTGGTAGGAAATTATAAATTCATACTTCATAGTTCGATAAGAATTTTATTCCTATTTCTATATATCTGCATTACAAATATGCGAATATTTGTGGGTGTGATATATATATATATAATATATTACGTATGTCAATAATGTTATACAATAAACTTACAAGTATTATATATATAAAGGAAATTAGGTGCAAACTTCGTATCCAAGTATGAGTATAGTGTTAAATATTACAAGAATATGCGTTTACGATAATAAAAAAAGGATTTACAAAAAAGGGGAAGGAGGAGGGGATCTAGGATAGAAAATTAGAGTGAAATAGAAAAATCCGAGACTTATTATAGGTTTTTAGGTACAGAGATGTAACGAAGTAGGCAATATTGAGAGTGACGTCGGGCGAACTCAGCTGCGGCTCTTCCTCGGGAGATTTTGATGCGGGTCGGCAACGGATTGGCAGAATTTGATGAAAGGTAGTCCCTCGTTCCCGGAGGCTGGAACACTACATCTGGTCACGGACCCGTGGTCACTCAAAGTTTGATTTGCCCCTGAAACCGAGAATAGAAAAAAACGTCTTCGCGTAAGCACCGGAGAAGGTATCTTAATTATATAAATTAGTATAACAATAACACATTACGAATGATAATTGGCTCCTGCGTGATTAGAGATCGGCGAGAGCCAAGCTTGAATTTTGCTTGTATAACGCTGCGGGCGCTCACTTGGCTCGAAGACTCCCGGCGTTTATTATGATTACGATTAATACCAACATAAGTAACAATGATCAAACTTAAATAACATTCCGCGCGCTAATTGAAGTTTGAAACCCTGAGGAGGAGGAGGAGGAGGAGGAGGAGGAGTTCCTCGCGCATATTTCTCTATCTCCGAATTTCCATACCAGCCATTGCAGCGTCAACCCTCACACTCTGGCCGCGTATATTTCGCCTGGCTTTTGATGAAAGGAATAATATTTAGCCGAGAGTTAAATCCCATAATTCTATGTCGCAGTGGATTAGAGTTGAAGGAGCTTCGAGCGGACTCACGCCGGCATATTTAGTTTCAATTTTCTCCATTTTTACTCGTAGGTACTCGTTCGGTTCTTTTTCAAAGGTTATATGCATAGTATATGCCGGTATATCTCATGCTTCACACTTCGTTTGCCACATTGCAGCTATACGCTAACCGGCTAGTCTCGTCGCCCAGGAATTTTCTCCTCTCTCTCTCTCTCTCTCTTCTTTACCTAATATCCATATTTCCATTCCAGAAACGGTTTTACTCCCAAAAGGTCGCAAAAAAGATCGAGCAAAAAAAAAATTCGCAGGCATTTATTCAGAATGAAAAATAATACACTGTGCAGGGATGGAAGAGAAGAAAAGGATGCAAGGAAAAACGCGAGTCATCGCGTAAGCAAACTGATGACGATGCTTTTGCGGCAAGTGTATAATGATGTGCGTAAACGTACACAGATATAGTCAAGTGTAATAATTTGCACGAACAAGTCGGTAAATAAAATGAAGGCTATTCTTTAACGCGGTGGCTTTCGTTCCGCGTTACGCCCTGAATGCCGCGCCGGGCCGAATAACATTCGATATTTGTCCAACGTATGTACATACATACATACAAGATGTTTTGTTTCGATTATTACGGTACAGGGCTTATCGCACCGTATTTATATTTCAACAAGATTTCTATCTGTCCGTGTAACACAATATTTATAGGCATGCGCGATAATTCTCTAGTTAAATTTTCAACTTTTGCAAAACGATTGATCAATAAAACCCTGTAAATACATAACATACATACGTGTAGGTAAATATTTGTAAAATAAAAGCGACAATATAACAAAGACTTTTCGGTTAATTAGCTAGAAGAATAATTATTATCATCGCTATTTCACGTTCCTTCAAAATTTGGTTAATTTTTTGCACCCGAAACAGCAATTACAACTGGACCAATACGATATGCATGAAAATAATTCCCGATTACAGCAAGAATTTTATCTATCGAACAAAAAAAATTTCACCACAACACCGAAGGATTAGCAATTACAGCCAAGCGTTGCGACAAAAATTTTCTTTCTGTGATTATATTGGGAATAAAATTATCCGGTTCAGTAAATCATTTTTTTTTCCGTGTTTAAATTTCACCGAGTCGCTTTGAGAAAATTGATTCGTTATCAATACCCACGAAGGGATGTTTCAAACCAGCCTCTCCTTTCGCTGTGTTTTACTTTCTAAATCTCATCTACAATGTACAATAAAAAAGTTTATAAATTTGTTTGATCTCCGATAAGAGTTTTCCCATATTTATTATGTGGTTCGAAATAAATTTAAGAAAGGGAGGAAAAGAAAACACAAAAGTGAACGTGATCGAATCGCTCGTCACAAGCTGAGATACGAGGGTCTCGAGTATGACTACAGCGGGGGTCAAAAGGTATACACCACCGGGGGCAAAGATGAACGTCGACGTCACACGCTACACACGTTATAGGTATAGGGGGGGGGGGGGGGGGGGGGGGGGAGAAGAGCGGGGTTCACGGGGTCGCCGAAATGAAATCGATACGTTTATATTTGTTCTATCTGCCTCATCCTCCCGTGGCAGGATCATCGAACAATCCTGAGAGCGATTGCAAACTATGGACAAAAGTCGCGAACGCCGTTCCTTAAAGCAGCTATTGAACCACTGGTAAAAGACTGGTGACTGTTTCAGATGCATAGAAAACGGATGATTCTTCTTCGGAAGAATACCATATTGATTGATACGTATATACAACATCGGAAGAGAGACAAGAAAAAGTTAGAGAAAATCTATACGGTCAATTAGTTTTTCTATCGTCGCGCAGAAACGCGCTAGTTGCAGCAGTAATTAGATTTGAAAAACGTGGGCAAAGTACTTTTTGCAAAATCCTCTTTCTATCCAAGGGATAGAAATTACTTTTTCCAGTTTCAACATCTTCGCATTATTTGACTACTTTGAGGCGAAATTTTGGGGTCTTGATTCGTGGAAATTCCTTGTTCTTTAAAGTGAGAGGAAAAAGTCGTTGAATCAATCAAACTTGCGATCACGGGTGACGAGATGAATATCTATTTGTGTCTATCGAAGATCTGTTGGTCTAACAAAATTTTCAATTGAACTGTTTAAACCAACGAAATATTTCGTCAGAGCAACAAATCTCGAATTAACTGCACGAATAAATATTCTATCCACCGTCCGTGAGCGTAGATCAAGTTAAATCGACGACATTTTTATCTCAGTCTACGCGCAAAATATTATATTCATTACAATGATCCGCATAGTTATGCACTAAATTTTCATTTCTTCTCCAATATATTCGAGAGACATTTTGAGATAAAATCACTATACCTGCAGTAAAAAAGCTCGGAATGCAGGGGAAAAAATCGATTTTCACCACGATATAAAGGCGCGGAATCCAGATTCACCGGATTTGCGAAAAGTCGGTGCCCAACCCGAGCGCTCCTAGACCCAGAGTACGAGTTTGTTTGAACGAATTCTAAGTACGTGGGTACACACATCACCCCGAGGACTGCCAGGCTGATCCACACGCGTGGCCGCCTGTTTGTTCAAGAGATAGATAGATGGATGGATGGATGGATACCCTGCGGTTCCTGGCCAGCTGCAGACATGCACCGTGAATCCTCGTTGGGCTACCAGGACGCTGGATCAGCTCAGGCAATAGCTTCGCCACCGTATTTAGGGAAGTATGGTTTCCATGCTGGCGAAGCTGGCTCAAGCCTCGCTCAACCATTCTGTAGTAATTAATTGGTAATATTCCAAATTGAGAGCATCGGAAGATCAATCGAACGCCCGTGGAGCTAACCCGGACCAAATCCAAATCAGGGACTCGATCCGTGTAGGTGCGGTGGGTGTTCCGAAATTTGGTTTCGATCCAAAGCGAAGCACGCCGTGAGAAAGATATTCTCGATTGGATCGATTGTTTTCTTCCCGATTGATTATCTTGAAAAACTGATTGAGAGACTTGATGACTCGATTATTTTTCCTCACTATCGATTTTTCTTTTTTTATACTTCCGTCAACGACGCGATATAATATCAATTTATCTGATTTAAGTAGGGAACCATTATTATCATTGAATTACTCACTGATTATATCTATTTCACAGAATTAGTAAAAGATGAATGAATATTGTTACCTGAAGTTGAAAAATATTTTTAATGAAAGTATGAATTATCGATAAAATTTTCCGCCGTTGAGACGATGGACTAAAATTTACGAATGTTTGGTTTTAAATACACCGTTTAAAAAACGTACGAAATAATAGATTGATCGTTTGATTTTTCGATTATTTTTTCGAACTCGATTCATCGATGCATCGATTGATTTTAGCTTAGTGGTCATCGCTTTTGCAGGGAGAGACTTAGAACAGCATTGATAAGCATTTCGAATTGATTGTTCTTGAAATGAAAAAACTTCATAATTTTCACAGGCTTTATAAAAATTTGCAACGGCTCGAATTATGACTAATTTTGACTATTCCAGGCATTGCGTTTTATTTTGAAGAAAATCGAACACTTTTTGCAACCGATTGTAACGTTTATTGATCCGTAAAAAATGTCGCCTGCGAGCTTTGTCCGCTGAATTTAATACCGTTAATATTTTTATTTATTTTTACCTTCTTTCCATATTGAAATTTATTCCTGAACCGCGGTAATGGTTAAACGATAGTCTCCGCATCTGTATCCAGAACGTGGAACAAATGCATTTCCATTAAATATGTATATATGTATATAAATAAAGATAAATATTATGGCATATGAAAGCAAAAGAGCCAGAGTCCTGTGCCAATTTTTCTTGGTATTTTACTTTCTTTATGCGTAGAAACGCAGGACACAGATGGATGAAACGAGTAGGTAAATCGTGATGTAAGGATACCTACCGACATCTGTACTGTCTAGAAGAGCAGTTGTCTGCAGCCTCTGTTTCTGACGAATCTGTAGCCGTTGGGACACATCTGGCGGCTATAAGAATTACGCGGTGGGAAATACATGGGACGAGATTCGGTCGAGCAGATGATCGCGAGTAAAACGAAGAGCACGGAAAAGAAAATCCTTCCACGTAAGAATTTCATTTTTACCGAACGACGAAGACGATGATGAGAACGATGACGAGGACGAGGACGCGATCCGTCGACAAGTGCTTTCAGACTTATGCCTCGGGTGTGAGAACCCTTCCCTATATACCACGGCAATGCCACGATGCATTGAAGTTAGTCATTAAGCTAGAAGAATGTGGTTTCCGCCCATTTCTTTAATGCCAGGAGTTTTCATCTTAAATCTTATACCTCGGCGTGAACATGGTCACGCGGTTATGCGGTTTTATTCCCGGTATCCGTCAGACTCCGTTAAATGAAGCGAAACGTTACTCACGCAATTCTGATCCAGATCTGCAAATTAAGACGCAGATCGCCTGGAATTATGGATAATCCTTCGTGTGTGTGTGTGTGTGTGTGTGTGTGTGCGGGGGGAGGGGGGGGGGGGGGTTAGGCTGGCCACCCAATTAGCTACTTTTCGGGAACGAATCAGGGCCAAAAAACTGTTTATTTCGGTTCACTGATAGCTCAGAATGAGTATATGAACCAAAAAAAATCACAATTTAAATTTAAATAATAATAATAATAATAATAATAATAATAATAATAACAACAATAACAGTAGTATATAGTAATCAATTTATCGTGCTTTTGATACATGTACCCTGTGCACATGAGCAAAATACACGTATGCATACATAGATGCCAATGGTAATTGCATGATGATTCTATATGTGATGTAATGAGAACAGAAAAATCCAGAAAGAAGTTTTGATAAAGATAATGTCAAAGAAAGCGGACGTTATAAATAGCATGCACGAACGCTTGCTTGTCTCGATACAGACATCTGGGACCGTATAACCGTGCGTGCTGAATAATTTTAACCCCAGTGTTTATCTACTAGGACGCTAAGCATACGAAATTCACGCTTTGGCATATACATATATATATATATATATATGTATATACACATACATAATATCAGACATTGACCAGCAAGAAAAGAAAAGAAAAAAAACTGCTAACCCTAGTGAGAAAAAAAATTTTTAAAAACTTGTCCAATGTTATGAAATAAGTAAAAATAGCGATATAAATCCTAAACGTACGTCGAAGTTATGATCTGTACTTACCTAAAATAGCGATCGACATCTACCGTTAGCGCGAACGGTGTTACTCGGACATCGCAAGGGTACCGCGAAGAGGGATGCTTCGTCCAACTTCGTCGGTTTCTGGAACGAGTTGAATAGTACGAAACGCTGGGTGGTTTTGGGGGAGGCGACGGGAGCCGAACGCACCGGTGACAGCATCGTCAGGAGGAGCGCGAGCAGCGCGATGAGGAAATCGGGCCTCATGGCGTGTATTTTGAGTTAGGAAACCACGAGAGTTTATCGAGGCGCTCAGCTTCAGGTCACACTGATAAACTGAATATCAGAGAGCGAGGATCTCGTCGTTCCCCCCACGCCTCGAGAGCGAAGATCCGCGTCGCGTCGGCTAAGCTGTGATGGATGCCTACTCGGAGCCCGCGATGTTGCGTCGACGAGCGTGAAAGATAAACGCCAGCCTTGATTGTCACGCGAGCACACATCGTACGAACGAACGAACGCACACACGCATGCATTAAATACCGAGTAACCTGAGTGTTTTCGTCGTTGAATCACGTTCCCCGAATGCCGCGAGACCGTGAACTTTCAAAGGATTGTATCGTGGCGAAAATACGTCGACGTTGTCAACGAGGTTCGTAGAAACGACTTTATACGGTAAGAACTTTCGAAGATGATGATATCAGCCCGGGGAATTCTCGGATAAAAGTGGAACGGATGCTGTGTAGATCCGCGCTGCGGTGACAAATAAAACGAGAATCAGCCACACGGATGGACTTACCCGTACAGATCGGACGGTCCATGTGAAACGCGAAAAGCGCGTGACCGTAACTGGATGCATGAATAGGTACATAGAAATAGCACGCCTTAATGGGTTACATGGATCAGCCGTAGAGATGGGAATTACCGCCGGTCGAGAAATGGAGAAGTGGAGAATTGAAGAAGACGATTTTCCTGCAATTTAATGATTTAGAAGGAACGTATCGCTCTTTCGTTCAACTTGAAACAGCTGCTGATGCAGAGTTCGATTGATATACTAGTAACTATCGAAGTTCTATTACAGTCGCATCTAGGAGTGTGAATAGCATACCCGATAGTCGGTAATCCATATATAATACTCTGCACCGCAATGAGAAAATAGTATATTATACAACTAGTGCGTAAAATGCGATCTTACGCACGTCTTTCATACGATATGGAGATTAATTTCATGATTAAATATAAATATGTACACACGTAACGATAAACGAGTATCAAGAGTGATTTTGAACATTTCAGAACAGTATTAACATCAGAATAATTCAGTATTACATAGGATATTTTATAAATATATATTATTATTTAAGTGAACGCTGCAAACTATTGAAGATCGACCTTTGGCTGTTTGTGAGCGTTTATCGCTCGCTTCACAATAAATGATAAAACCAAACTCGAAGAAAGCATCCAGCCTTCGTGGTTTGCAACTTTATTTATCGACATATTTAAGCTGTCGATCAGAGAAACTCGGAGATGTGAAGAATTCAATATCGAACTGCAGCGGACGCCTTATTCTATACGAATATTGAAACTACGCGAGGCCAAAAGACAGTTGCCTTCATGTTGCGGACGATTCTTTATATACAACAAGAGTACGTTACGCGTTTTTTCACCGACCATAAAATTGAGGCTAGGATCACGTAATGTCAGCTGTTTTCGCTGCAACGCGTGTGCTCAGTACAGAAAATACAACTTTAAACTCCAAGTATAAGCAAACTCTCACCAACTGCCTAATCTTTTCGATAACATAACGACGTGATGTAGGGATACTCACATAAAGCAAAACTCAAAGGAGTCGTTGTTTGCACCGACCGAGCCTGTTGAGGAGTCTTCCCTCTCTGCAAAAATTTATGTTCCTTTTAGGAGCGTCGATTATCCACGAAGAACTCAACGGAATGATGGAATCGTCCGAATAGAAACGACCATTCAACGCCCCCAAAAAAAACGAGCAGAATATAATAAGCAGGATCGCAACCGGCCTTTGCCACTCCATACCAACCTCCGAAAGTTTCTAATATTATTGAACGAACTTGATCTATTCTATCTGTCTGTATCGAACGCGATGGCTGCTGGGTTGCAGTGAAACGCGCGACCTCATCCGGGGTAAAAACAATCCGAACTAATCTTCAGGCCTGTGCTGTGCACTCGCTTGAACTCATCTCTCTTAGTACCAATCACAAAGAGGAATGATAATAGCTTGTTTGTTGGTATGGAAACCTTGGCATGCGTGCGCATCCATCAAACGTATCTTTGTTGTATATAATTATTATTTTAATTTATCGATACGATTCGTCGTTGTTGGTCGCTTTGCATGAAACGCTGCGTCGTTTGCCTCTTCTTTCTTCATCTTTTACAGCCGTCTCTCTTTACAACCGCAACGATTCATTCCAGAGTTGACTTCCCCAGGAAGTGATAACGCACAAGGTTTTCCGCTGCATGCGTTTAACGATATATACATTTTTTTATTCGTCGAGGAGAATAATATAAAAGGATTAAGTGAACGCTGTAACGACACGCTATTGGGGTGATTGTACAGCTTACTTCAATTTTAAATTGGCTAAGACCGACCTTTGTATATCAAAAAGCGTAATTTTACGCACTAAGAACAGTGCGGAAAATTGAATTTTACGCACAGTATTCTTCGCTTTACAATTTATAAAACTAGACTCGAAGGAAGCATCTATACATCCTTCGAGTGATTCGCAGCTTTATTTATCCACATATTTAACCTGTCTATCAGAGGAACTCCGAGCGGTGAAGAATTTAATATTGAACTGCGGCGCGCGCGTCACTCTTGCGATAAAATATAGACGATATACAACCGATGCAGGTGCAAATACGTTCGCGTACGGATACACAGAGATGACGGAGGTGATATTTTGCTTAGATATGGATAAAACCGTTCCAACGAATAACAGAAGATCACGTACCAGAATGTGAAAGTGTCCACGTCACAGACCACGAACGAAGAGATCAACGTGTTCCTTACGACCATTCAAAATAACAACCAATGATCACAGTGGGACTTTCCAAGTACATACATACAAGCAAACTCTCGCCAACTGCGCAAACTTTCAGATGACATAATAATGTGATGCAGGAATATACTCACGTACAGCACAAAATTCACACGATTTTTCTGCACCGACCGCTTCTATCGAGGCGTTTGCCCTTTTTGCAAGTTTTGAAGGTCTTCTTTTCGCGACCATAGATTATCGACGCCCCAGAAACTTCCATAGAATCGATCATCTGCGGTTTCAATTCAGTGGTCGTATCCTCCCGACGGAATAGACTCTTCACCGTCTCTCGAATAGACCAGCCATCCGCGTAGGCGCAGGATATAATAAGCAGGATCGCAACCTGCTTCTGCCACTTCATACTGACCTCCGAAAGTTTCTGATATTAAAACTAACTCAACTATTGTCTTCTGTATCAAACTCGTTGGCTGCTGGGTGCAATGAAACGCGCAACTTCACCCGGGATAAAAACAATCCCAACTAATCTTCACGCGTGTGCTGCACTTGCGCGAGTTTATCTCTCTTGACGTTAGTACGCCTCAAAGAGAAATCCCGAGAGCTTGTTTATCTAGTATTAACCCGGTGGTGTGTAACCCATGCATGTCCGCATAGAACTCGCACAAACGCATGCGCGTGTACGAACACTCTCGAATTCACAGCCGATCATTTTATCGATACGATTCATCGTCGTTGCGGTTCCGCAGCCATACCAAATCCGTTGCGTTGGTCTCTTTAAACGAGACGCCACACCATTCGCCTCTTCTTTCTTCGTCCTATCCTTCAGCCGTCTCTCTTTCACCGCAACAATTCACTCCCGAGTTGACTTCCCCCGGAAGTGATAACGCGCAAGGTTTCGCACCGCATGCGTTTAACGATACTAGCTTTATAAACTTCCGGTCTACAACCTTGCGGCTTGACATCAATTACACGTGTTATATACACACCCGAGTATTTTTCCGCTCCGCGTTTTCCTTCCACTTTATACTCTTTCGCTCTTTATTCGTTCGAATTTCTTTCGCACTCAACGTCGTTGACGCGGTTTAATTTCGATGATACGATCGTCGCTGACGAACACTTCTGGACGGCGTAGGCACCTACATGTTATTACATATTACATATTGTTATCGGCTGTTTGATGCTAACGAGTATTTCCAAACAACCGTTTATAATTATTAGCCAGAAGTTAAACGCGAGTTAATTCGATATCAGAACGATGAAACGAAGTATATATTACGCCGACCGACTCACGCATAGACGAGAACCACCTCGTGTTCCTCGTATTTTAATTAAAATTTCAACGCGCTTGTGTTTTATACAAATCTGATTTTCCTTCTTGGTAGTGAAGCTCGATGAATGTACATTCTCTGAACTCGAAATCATCCTGACGATCTTTAATAAGCGTTTGCAGGTGAACGTAACACGAGCTAATGAAATTAGTTCAGGTTAATTTTTTACGAGAGTTGACATAAATTTTCGACTCTTTACGAGACTGAACTTGCACACAACTATACATACACAGATTCCTAGATATTACAGCTCGTACTACATGCCGGCGACTGGTCATCGTGATCGTTTGAGGTGGACGTACATCAGCGCTAAAAATAGCACGTGATGATATCAAACTGTAATATTTGATCACGTACGATTTGCCCCCCCCCCCTCCCCCTCCCCCACCTAACAGCAGCGAGTGCGTATTCGTTAACCTAATTGTTGGAACAACATTTGACGCAAAATTTTTCTGCATGATGATACTTGCGTAGATTAAACTTAATAGCCTTGTATAACCCACGGAATCGGTCCGGCTGCCCGTTCAACGATAAATCCCCACCCGCATTGGCCTGCAGTAATTATAATTGTTAATCACGAAATAAAATTCGAGTCGTTAATATTTTTTCATGTGCTCGAATCAATCGATAAGCCCGCGTTTAACGGAATATTTTCGGTACACTTTGCGTACATGTTTTTGCAACGTTGATAATACAACCATTCATACCCCCCGCAGAGATTGAATGAATATTTCAACTACATCGGTTATACGCCATTCGATCAACGATGGGAATTGCTTTTTGTTTTCTCAGTGATTTTGTTTGTAAATATATATTCGAAACAGCCGTTGTTCCGTTAATTCTCCATCCGTTTTTTTTTTTTTTTTTGTGCTTTTTGTTATTTTTGGAAGGGTTGAAAGGAATAGATTTAGGGAAAAAAAAGTAGGATATCGACGTTTCGGGTAAACATATGGGATTAGGAATTCGAGCCTGTAGGAACCTTCGCTCTAGTAGGTACGGCCGATAAAAAAAGGTAGGATAGCACGAACCTCATTATCTCTAGAGGCAAGCTGGAAGACAAGAAGGGGAGCCTGGGGTTACGGGGTATATAGATCCAGGACCTCAGAAGTAGAAGAAGAGGGAGCAGGAGGAGGAAGAGAGACGAAGAAGAAGTTACTTACGAATTGACCAAATCGTTTGACCCGTGGCCTCCTGCTTCCCAAGTAACCCCAAATACATTTACAACCAACAGAGGAGATCCACAGAGACAGAAGAAGGTGAAATGGGTCGCGGACGGAAAGGGAGAAGACAAGAAGGAGGGGGAAAGGAAATGTAAATGTCGACTTCTTAAAAATAGTCCCGCGGGTGGATCAACTCTGCCTCTCTCGTATCTAATTAGGGTAAATTCCCGTTTTCTTCTTACCGTTGGGGGAAAGCGTATTATACATTACAGTATAGCGTGCGAGTTGACGAATATTTCATTCGCGGATGGCAACCAACGGCAGACGCATTTCCCGCCATCAGGATCAGAACTGACTTGACGAAATTATTTTGCTTCGCTGTGTTTGCTGAAGTTTCTGAAACCCTCTTCAGACGTTATTTTCTACCTTCGGCTTCAGAAAGAGAAGAAGAAGAAGAAGAAGAAAAACTCTGACCCACAAGTCCTCCACAGCTCTCAGTGTTCTTGTATATTCTCGTTCTCACTGTTCCAACTTTTATACCATTCACTCGTCGCACATACTTCCTATATGTTGGTATTATCGGTAAAAGCGAAGAAAGCATACCTCTGTACATACATATGAATTGAAACTTACGGTCATCTAAGCTTCTCACGACATGTATTCCCGCGCCTAATCTGTTTGCCGGTGCATCTCGTAGGTGCGTTGATGATGAAACGATAGTTTGGGTCTAACGTCGTGGCGGGCTGAGGTGTAGTCCTGGAAATGGGAGGAGTCCTGGTTGTGCCCCACCTGGGAAACTGAAGAGCCGTCTTGATCTGGTTTTGAATGTTATTTACCGTTCTACCGATCCCCGAGACGATGCCACCAAAGTCAGCACGTGGCCGACTGCTGCTCAGGGAAATTGAAACGGCGATTATCACTACTACGAGGAAAAAGTTTCGGCTGCCCATCTCGCGTCTGTCGAGCCACACGATGTCGATGCTCTCCTCCGACAATAAGACTCTCACTAAATCACACTTGCTCTGCTTTCCGTCGCTCGATCTTCTCTGCGGGGTCGGAGGTGGCCGTTATCGCCAAGGCATGATGGCAACGTAATTGACGCTATATAATCTCGAATTAATGAGTACAGTAGGACGCCGATTTTTTTTCTCGGTACGTTGAAAAGTATCTCAGCATCATAGATCCTACAATATTCTGTCATTGGAGTGGAAAAGGATGAGTTTGAATTCGCTCGTGCTGCAGTGCAGTTTGAGAGGAAAGTGTAGTTCAACTAAACTTGGCGATGCGTATGTAGCAGGATTTGCATCCTTAAACTCATATATGTTATTGTGATTCTAGACAAACCATAAGACAAACGTTAATACCAAAAATTTCCTTGTTTATCAATCTAGAAGAAGGTGAAATGGGTCGCGGACGGAAAGGGAGAAGACAAGAAGGAGGGGGAAAAGAAATGTAAATGTCGACTTCTTAAAAATAGTCCCGTGGGTGGATCAACTTTGACCCTCTCGTATCTAATTAGGGTAGATTCCCGTTTTCTTCTTACCGTTATATAGGGGAAAGCGTATTATACATTACAGTATAGCGTGCGAGTTGACGAATATTTCATTCGCGGATGGCAACCAACGGCAGACGCATTTCCCGCCATCAGGATCAGAACTGACTTGACGAAATTATTTTGCTTCGCTGTGTTTGCTGAAGTTTCTGAAACCCTCTTCAGGCGTTATTTTCTACCTTCGGCTTCAGAAAGAGAAGAAGAAGAAGAAGAAGTAGAAAAACTCTGACCCACAAGTCCTCCGCAGCTCTCAGTGTTCTTGTATATTCTCGTTCTCACTGTTCCAACTTTTATACCATTCACTCGTCGCACATACTCCCTATATGTTGGTATTATCGGTAAAAGCGAAGAGAGCATACCTCTGTACATACATATGAATGGAAACTTACGGTCATCTAAGCAGATTGCGACATCTATTCCCTCGCCTAATCTGTGTGCTGGTGCATCTCGTAGGTGGGTCGATGATACAACGATGGTTTGGGTCTACCGTCGTAGCCGGTCGAGATGTAGTCCTGGAAATGAGGGGAGTGCTGGTTGTGCTCCGCGTGGGAAACTAAAGAGCCGTCTTGATCTGGTTTTGAATGGTATTTATCGTTTTACCGGACCCCGAGACGATGTCACCAAAGTCTGCACGTGGCCGACTGCTGCCCAAGGAAATTGAAACGGCGATTATCACTACTACGAGGAAAAAGTTTCGGCTGCCCATCTCGCGTCTGTCGAGCCACACGATGTCGATGCTCTCCTCCGACAATAAGACTCTCACTAAATCACACTTGCTCTGCTTTCCGTCGCTCGATCTTCTCTGCGGGGTCGGAGGTCGCCGTTATCGCCAAGGCATAATGGCAACGTGATCGACGCTATATAATCTCGAATTAATGAGTACAGGAGGACGCCGCTGTCTTTCTCGGTACGTTAAAAATTATCTCAGCATCAATATTCTGTCATTGGAGTGGAGAAAAATGAGTCTGAATTCACTCGTGCCGCAGTGCAGTTTGAGAGGAAAGCGTAGTTCAAGTAAACTTGGCGATGCGTATGTAGCAGGATTTGCATCCTTAAACTCATATATGTTATTGTGATTTTGGACAAGCCATAAAACAAACGTTGATACCAAGAATTTACTTGATTATCAATTTATCGTAATATACATATCATATGTATATAGAACCAAGCAGACGTCAGTGGCGGAAAAAATCAAATGTCGTTGTGCCACAGTAATTTAATTGGTGTTACAGACGTATGAGGGCAGCTGATTATCTCAAGCTCGCAATCGAGTGATCATATTTTAAAATAGCTCTTCAGTTGATCTGTTGGGATGTGGTCACACCCTGATTCTTGAGAGTAAGAAAACATAAATAAATTTTTTTTATTAGATTGGTTGTTATAAGAACTGAATTTAAGACGTCTCTATAGATTCATATAAATATAGCAGCACTCAAACGCATAAGATGGTATCGTTATGATTTCTTGAGGATAGCAAAAAACTGTCCGAAACTTTGTTCAAGTAATTTAAAACAAAGATAGAAAAGTACTTCTCAGAGTTTTTCAAGCTCTTTCAAATGGCCCAAATCCCGATATTATAATACAGCAATCGGTCTTCGAGAAAATGATTTTTCCGATTCCGATTCGCATATGTGTTTCGTTAAACTTTAATATCTCAATTGTGTTTCTGATTAGCATCCAAAGTCAAGAAAAACATTTCGACACAAACTGGGTACTTGCACTGGCACGGAAAAAATGGATTTTCAATTTTCTACGAAAATATTGATTCAAAACGTGTCAAGTGCAAACGTAAGAAGCTCGCATTCCACAATACCTAGTGCAGAATACTTGCAACCCGGTTACTTTATGGTGGAAAAAAAATTCCCAATTTTCCAGCCGAGATTCGGATGTAAAACCGTAAGAAAAACGCCTGTGGCAATGATTTTGCGTATCCCCTGAGCCGTGTAATGGGGAAAGAAAAGACGCGGGCGGATTCGCAGAGGCGGAAAAATTCGCGACGTGATTCATCCAGAGAATATGTGTTTACCGAAATACAGAATCGCGTCTCAACTTCGGGCGATTCAAAGGTAACTTTACCTGTGCAACTTGGGAACAAATTTTCCATCGAGCAAGCTTCCGTCAGGTTCGCAAATATTTTTCCGTCCGCCAGGAGCCCAGGTACTCGAAATGAAGCGTCGGGCACGTTGCAGGTTTCCACCGTTTGTCGACGACCACCCCACGCGACGTCACGACCAGGAAGAAGACGACGAAGATGAAGATACCGGCCAATGGAATCCTGAAGTGCACCGCGTTGGATTGTGGAGGACAAATTGGTTCCCGGCTCTGTAAGGCCGTGATTTTTATAACCGTTTTACACCTTACCGATACCGCGATAAGTCGATACTTAATCCACCGTGTCGTACAATAAAGCCAACTCGGTAAAATGAGTTTGTTCCTGAAGTGCAGTGATTGGTTCTCGCGATACCTGAATCGTTTTCACAGTAACCTCGCCTGCCAATTATGAACGTGAATTTTCATCAGCAGAGAACTCTTCGGTTAGTTTGCGGAGAAGAAGAAGAAGAACAGAAGGGATAAACGAAGCTGTTATTGCGTGTAGCCGAGCGGTAGGTGAAAGGTGATTTTTGCCAGTTTCCCCTGCAGCTTTGTAAAACACAAATTAGTTTCCAATAATTCAATTAGCCAAGGAAACACTTTGAAAAGCACAAGTTTTACGATCGTTCATATTATATGTATATATATATATATATATATATACCGTGTATAACGTGGAGAGGAAACGATGGACATGTAGTTGCAGCTGGTGTAGCTATTTATGTTTAACATAAACAGACGATCCGAAGCGAGATATATAAGCTCGTTTCCCCGCTCGGAAACTCGATTGTAAAAATTTTCCGATTAATCAATACCGAAACGTTCGTTCCCTGCGTAAGACATACATGTTTACGTTATTTTCGCCAGAAGGTTACTGTAAAATCCAAACTCTCGTATTTATACCGGAAAAACAGTCATTTTTTTAAGACAATAGCCTAAACATTTGATCCAAAAAAAAGGAATTTTTGAAAAAAAAAAAAGATAAGAAAAAGCGTGGGGCGTCGACCCTTTTTTTTTTTTTTTTTTTTTACCGAATCGTTACGCTGATGTCTCAACGCTCAGAGTTTGCAGTTCAAACGTTTCACAATACTATAAATATCATATATGTATACGTATTGAAAGCGATTGAATATTTGGGCTGCACGAAACCCCCGACGTATTTTAAATTTATCCGACAGGTATATTTCCATGATTGCGAAAGAATTTGAGCCCCTTGAGCGTTGAGTAGACTACTTAAAGCCCCGATTCTAAACCTCCAATCCAAAATCTCATTTCAGAGTTGAATATTTAATTTCATACGGTCTGCGTGGAGGAAGAGAAGGGAAGGAGAAGACTCGGCTCCCCTTTTTGACCAAACTTTGCCTCTTGAAGGGAGCTCTCGTAAGCGGACGATAATTTCGTAGGATATTTAAATTGGTTTATAGCAAAATTTATCCTGCATTGATACCTCCGACGACGCGACTTCGAATCCATCCTGGTACGGATGTCCTTGCGACCTTCTTCACATCTATCGCTGTATCGCCAAAACTTCGCCTTTCAAGGCTGAGATGGATTTGTACTCTCTGCAGTTTACAACACTAGCCCACAGCGACGAGCCTTGGCACTTAACGTCACGGCAGACCGTCAGCCAAAGGCACGAAGGGTTTGTTTACAAAGTTATGAGAACTAAATCATCAAGTGAAGCACGAAAAGTGGCTCGAGCCTGGGTAAGAGGATGCTTGTTCACGGCGTTGAGGATCTTCAAGAATTAGAGAAGTTTGGAAACCCAATGAAGCTACTTGGCCCCAAACCTCCGCTCATTACCATCGTGGCCCAATTATACCCATAATTAATTCCAACCTCTACTACCCTTTCCATGAAATCACAAAATTCGTTTCCTTTTACCGCATGGATGTTTCAATACTTCTCTATCTATCGACTGATTTGTCGATAATTGTGGCAAATTTACGATGCAGTTTATTTTTTCGAGAACATCGTTTTCAGTGACGTTACTTCCTTTCTCGAAAATTTGTACATGTATAACGCGATTTGACGAGATTGGATTGAATCAGCAGCATCAAGTATAGTGTTTATTCGATTTATTGATGGAATTCATATAATAGCATAAAGACGTTGTACCACCGATTGAAGCTGAAGATGGTTTCCCTTGTATTCCTCGAAGACCATCTCGGGTGGTGTATTCCAACGCTCACTGAAAATAGTAATAATAATAGTAATACCTAATAGGATGAGGTGGTCACAGGTCAGTCTCCCATCAATAGTACGCGAGAGAAGAATGAAAGTATACGAAATGACGTCGAGCTCGGTAGTTAACATGGTTTGCTACTTATGGGAATTGGCGCACACCCTTTATACTTCTCAATGCTGAAAACGGACCGACTCGATAAACAAGAGATACGACCGCACGAACCTCATTAGGTGCCTATATTCCGGGTCAAGTGATACCAGATAAAAGTTACCAAACGGTCAATCGGTCAGAGTTCGTCTTGGAAAAGATCCTCAACGATTTCGAAGAGAAGGGGAAAAGAAACCTATCGCGCAATGACTCAAAGTAAGTCATTTTGAAGATCTTCTTTCCTCATCACCGTCGCTGGAATCGAAAAAAGAAGTTCCTTCGTCAAGCCTAACGCTTAAGAAAAAAAGAAATGTAACCAATATATGCTTTCGACGGAAATGATTCCAAGCTACACTAAATCCTCGGTCTATTCCACGCTTCTGACAATCGATACTCTTACTAACATTGTTAATTGTCATAAGACTAACAACGAGTAAAATGAGTTTCGAGGTACCATCGAAGCATTTCTTAAACTATTAATTTACCCAATTATCCACGACGGCAAATCTCACCTGCTAATCTCAGCGTCCACTTCGGGCCATTTTGCATTGTCCATCGGCAAGAACCTCTCCTTCAGCGCAACCGGTTACGCATTTTCCATCCTTTAGTACTAACGGTGAGTCACAGATCTGTCTCCTAGCTGCACCAGTTGTCGATGATGCATCGGGAGATGCAGTGCTTGGAGCATCGCCCGCATCGGCGTGGCCAGGAAGCATCGAGACGAAGATGACCAGGAGGAGGCAAAAGCCGAACAACGAGGTTTGGAATCGCATTTTCGTTCACTTGTTGGGCACGAATAGAAAGATCGTCAACAACTGTTGGCTATTGGATCTTTTCGCCCAGATTTATAGTCGAAATCTTTTCCAGAAGCGATCACCGTTTCAAATCGCGCTAAATTAAATCGCGTACCCCAAACAATAGGACCTCGTTGTTCTCAGCCACATAATTAATCTGCTCTACTTGTACAGGTGTAATCAGGCTGGCGTGATAACCAAACTAATCGAATTCATTTCTCGACAATTATCGCGACATACGCGAGGACCAAGAACCACGGCTTTGTGTGACGAATATTTTTAATGGCATTGTTACGAAACGAACGATATATAGCAAATTAACTTTTGATAAGAATATCAATTAATACGAAATTAATAGCCCTGCATCGCATGTTTCATACTTAAACAATACTTCGACTGGCCAATTTCAATATCGTAGATCGTTGTAATCGAGTATTGACCGAACAACAAAACAGCCTTGAAGTGAACAGATTACATGCAAATGGAAGATAAGAAAGGCAGCCATTCCTTTTTTAATTTCTTTGACAAACTGGCTGTGAAATAAAAGTTTATAATAGCAACTAGTAGGTATGCTTAAAGAAAAATTTTCAGACACCTTTTCCCATCTCACGTTCTACCTCGTTCTGGTTATTTAAGATTTCTTTTTTAAATCTATTGTCTCCGTAATCTTCGCCTGCTATAAAAGTCTTTCTATTTATTCTTGCTAATATCGCTGATGCGTACCGAAATATCGCATCTAGCTGACAGAGACAGCGGCTGTGACGCGCGATGGGATCTGCCTCTTTACTTTTCTTCCAAGGTGGAATGGCGTAGGGCAGAGAAAGAAAAAGCGCTGAAAGCACCAGCCCAGAATTACGCTAACAACGAAGAATGATAACAATAATAAAATATAACTTCAGGAAGGAAGAAATCTCAAGAACACGAAACGCGCAACGGATGAACGGCGTGCAAACGAATCTCAGAAGAGTTTTCTTAACAATTTGAAAATACAACCAACAGATGTCAAAAATCGTTTACAATTTGTGATCTAACCGGTGATAATAGGTAATGATTTCTAGCGTGTAATAAATAAGTGGAAAGTCACCGGTGTGAAATTAGGATTAAAATTAAATCGGGCACAGCTTATTGTTTTTACGATTTTCATACGGATTTGATTTATGGGCAGTCCGGACGTTTTTCGTTCAAGTCCAACGCGAGAAATCACATACGTGCGTTATGCATGACATTATATTTATACGTTCATGCAAATTCTCGTCGACTTGAGAAAAAAAAGGAAAAAGGAAGAAAAATTTACGTAAAATATATAGATCTTAGAGCTGTATAGAGAGTTTGTCTGCATAAAATGACTCCTTTGAAAGTAATAAATTCCCAGCATGCCTCGAGTGCATAATTAAGTCGATTCCAATTAAACCATGGCGTGCTTCGCATCAATGTATGTATTTAAATATCACTTAATTGACTCATCGTCGGTGCTGCTGCTGTACCTTAGATACATGTCATGTAGGACAGGTACAAGGTAAGTGAATTAGACTGCGCATTATCAGACCTTTGAATCGCAATGCATTCGAGGTGCAAAAAATGCGATTTTGTAATTAGAAAGAATCGATCCTGTTCAATTGTCCAACTACGCGACAAAGACGTAAAGTAGTTTTCTCGTGAGTTTTACAGATATTTCCAACCCCATTGATGTGCGGAGGAGACAAAATCTGGGCTCAAATCCGCAAGTAACACTCGTTCGCTTACAGTTTGCAGAAAACCATTCACGATATCCTCACAGACCGGCTCCACTATCGATTTACTAGAAATTTCACCTCTTCCAAGGCGAGTCTAGCCCGCAGCCTCAATGCACGTATGCGTTGAAAATATTCTAAGAACTAGATAATTGTCCGCGGATCCATAAATATGCGTGTATGTTTTTGTGCGTAGTGGTAGTGGTGATGGTATGTACTATATGTATATGGATATGGATATGGTACATGGCCTGGATATAAGCGAAAGAGCGAATTAGGAGTAATGGGTAAATCTTCGAGATTAATCATCCTCATCTCGCGGGTTAATGTTGATGTTGATGTTGATGTTGATGTTGATGTTGATGTTGTATCGTGGAACGATACTTGCAGCGCAGGGTTGCGTGTATTATTTACTTTACGTTTCACGCCTACGTAGGTGTGTATCGCGATGTAGAATACACATGGATGGATGCCTTAGACTTTCGTGTGGAGAGGAGAATCGGTGGGATGCGGTGTTATTATCCATTTTTTCTCACTTCCTCCCCCCTTCAGCCCTTTTTCACATACCCTTCTTCTTTGTTATGATCTCTCTCTCTCTCTCTCTCTCTTTCTCCGTCTACCCACCTATTTACCTACCTACCTACCTACCTACCTACCTACCGACCTATCTATCCATCCATCTGTTCGTTTTTCTTCATCTTTTCCTCGCAAAAGTAAAGAAAAAAAAAAAAAAAAAATTTACTCACGAGAACGTCTCTCGATAACGGGAGCCGGGGGGGGGGGGGGAGGGGTGGCACGGCGGGGCGCGGATTCTGCGAGGTGAAAGAAAAGCTTAATAACTAATCGAAAAAAGGGAAAATAAGCGGGGAGGTGAAAGAAAATGGAAAAAAAGAAAACGGAAGAAACAGAAAAAAAAAAAAAAAAAAAAAAAGTAGAGCAAAGGATAAAAATAAAGTGAATAGAGAAAGAAAATGTAGAGAAAATTCTCGACCGTGTCCACCTGCGGACCGCAAACGCCATTCAATTCTCGACGTCATGACCCAGTTACAAATAATTTTCTTCCAATTGGCCGGGTCGCAAATATTTCGATGAAATATCGAGCTTATAACCGATAGCCTCCGGGAACATGGAAGCCTGGGTGCAATATGCGTGTGCTTCTAAACTATTGCGCGCATCTCTCGCGAATTCTTTGCGATTCCATCATATAGCCACGGAGGAATTATACCTACTTGCAGAGTTTTTGTCGTCTTCTCAAAACCGATCCCGCCTCGGAGAGTGAAATAAAATACGATTCCTCATTTACTTCCGCAAATTTTGTTTAGCTCCCCCCCCCCCCCCCCCCCCCCCAGGATCTGTTTTGCGTTCGCTTTGTAATAAAGTCGAGGAAAAAGTTGCGGTGTTTACGAGTTGGCGGAGGCATGGCGTGCACCTACCTACCACCTTCCGTGAGTTAAGCAAAAATGTCAATTTCACGTATAACGTTAATTAAAGCTGTTGATCGAAGAGCGAATCGCGGATGTATTTCGTCCTGCGGTAACCCCTAGATGCAACGAGAATAAAGTTAGTAACGTTACCGTAACGATGTCGTCGTGCTTAGGAAAAGTCGCCAACTCGCATCGTTGAGACTTGAAAAAAACTAATAATAAAAATTTGGTAAACCATTGTGAAGAAAAAATACTGCGCTAATTCTGAAAATCCAACTTCTTGAAAGTTATTCTAAAAAAAACACTTCCAATTTCTTTAAGATGGAAAGCGAAGCGTTGAGTCATTTCATCGCAGACTTTGACAATCTGGTTTCGATAAATTCGGCCGAAGGACCGAGTCCTTCAGTCTTGGTGTATTAACGAGCTTAGAAAGTGATCGAGAAAATCATGATCGTTACGTGCAACGGGCGGGATCGACGTCACATGTTGACTCGGAGGCTTCTCTCTCGTGGCTGATGAATGATAGAGCTACGCTGCAGCGGAACTATCGCGTTAAAATATCTTCGACGTGCACCGACGGGTAGATCGTAGGCAGATAGGCGGAGGATAGACAGGGTGACCTCGGCTCAGGGTGCATTATCGAACGTGTGCCGGAGTTATAGCTTCATCAACAAATTTCTAATCACCCTGCGATCTATATTTTCTAATTAATCAACGACTCGAGGGGACGATGCAGCTGTCTGGAAGCTAAAGGGTGAGCTTCTAATTCCAGCGATACGATAACCCACTCAAGGTATCGATTTTAAATAGTTTCATTTCCCAAAGTAGTATATAAATTCTCATCACTTGATTCGGAAACTTCTGTTGACTTTGATAATTTTTAACAGAAATATGTAGATGAAGAGAATTCACGTGAATCTTGAACGACCTCGATCTACATCGTTTAAAATCATTCTTTGAGAAATGAAAAACGAGAAAAGCCTTTCCCACTATCACGTGAAAATTCTTTCACCTCACCATTTTCGTTTAAATATTTTACACACCTGTAGATACACACTTACTAATATTAAATATTAAGAAAGATTTCGAGCTGCGTGGGATGTTCTGCATAATCTTAGCGAGGCAGACGAGTCGATTAAGAACGAAGGTTTGTTAAAGGCGTAGGTATAAGAAATAATCAACCCTCACACAATATATATATATATATATATATATAAAATATAAAAATTAATCCGTCGAGTATAACGGTGGTCGACAATGGTCGAGGGGCGGGGGTGGTGGGGGTTGAAATTTTCTTTTCAAGATGCGCAGACGGCATATATACGGGAAAGATTTCTCCTGTGCAGAGCACATCGATGAGTAGCGCTCCGGCGGCCTCGCTCGGTTTCGGAGCTGCGCCCGCGCAGCAGTTCTCCTTCGGTGGTTGTTTCATGGGGGCAGTCATCGGCCTGCCGCTACTGCGATTTAACAATATTATTCAGGCCGAGTCCTCGGTGTGCCGTTTTTCCGAATCCGACGGAGGCCGGAATCCTTCGCCGCCAAGAATCCTCCAGGAGTTCTCCGCTGCTTCACTTTGGATTTCATCCCCTGTACCCGACGGCTATGACGCTAGTGTAAAAAAACGTCAACGACGTGCGCGGAGGGAGAGAGACACGCGCAATTTATCCAAGGTAAATAAAACACCTGCACACGACTTGTATTCCCACGACACATCGAGCCTCCTGGATATTCGAGCTGATCGTATGATCCGAAGGTTCAAATTCGCTTTCGGACCTCGGACCTCTTATTCGCGGCTGATTTTCTCTCCAGGCCCGCGTACAACCCGCGAACTACCTCCTTCCTTCTTCGCGCCTATATCGATTTCCATCGACGAAACTATTTCCACCAAAAGTTTTTCCTCCCTCCTCCTTCCTCCCTCCTCCCTCCTCCCTCCTGCCTTGGCTCTTCCCTCCATGATCCACCCCCAAGCAGTGCATTGTGCATTCATCCGTTCGGCGAATTCAATGCCGTCTCATCAACGCTGCTGTCGTGTCAAAATTTCTGACAAAAATTCACCCCGACGTCCTTAGTTTCTACCCTGAAAATGCAGTTCCGAATAACGTCGTCGCAGGGTCCGAAGAGAAAAGAGCGCCGTCCTTTTTCCCCGCACTTTCGCGTGCAATTTCTCTCACCATCTCCCTGCAGCGGGACTCGTAAAGTGCAATGCTGCGCAATCCTCGAAGTCTGTAGTCGCCTCTCGAAGACTCGCTCTTTCCTATGTATTTAAAAGTCACGAATCGCGTTACGCGGGAAATTGCAACCGGTTCATTATTATCGTATATTTTAGCGTTACCCACGTTATTATTTTAGCCAAGTTCGTTTCAGCCGACGAAAATCCTTTGAAATCCCAATCCACAGAGAGACGCGTTTTTGATATGTACAATGAGATAAGAGACACGCTCGTTTCTTCATCGAAAAAGTAAGTCTCGTTCATTTTCAATCCTCATTATTTTTCGCGAAGCAGAAAATTCGTCCGCCAAGACGGATTGGTTGGGTAAAAGAGAGCAGGGGGGGGGGGGAGGTAAAATATTTTTATAATTCTGGTCTCTCATTGTCTGGAGGGTGTTGTAATTTAGAAAAATTTCAAGGGTGTTCTCCCATTTTCATTATGTTTCATGTTCAATTTCTTATCACTGTACTTGTATTATTACTGTTATTATTATTACAATTATTATTATTTACCTTGGATTGACATCGAAACGAAAAGCGATATACGTTTTAACGTTAATATTCTTCCCATTTTATTCGGCAACTGCTTTGATAAGCGAGATATGTGAATGTATTACGCCGTAAAAAAAAGAGTGGAAAAGCCTTCCTGGACTTTAAAAGAATTATTCCTCGACTCGTTGTCGTAGAAAGAAAAATAAATTATTATATATCGTACTACGCGCGTACGTGGAGATGCAAGTAATTTTGCACGTATACTGAAATATCACCGAGGCTCGACGGAACGTGAGATTGTGAGAGAAATTCGAGTTTCAAAGCAATCGTATACCTGCACGTGTGTACGCGTGCATAGGCAAGTACCTACATTACACGTATACATGACATATATATATATATATATATATGTATATACATATATACATATTGCATGTAAATATATATTCATATACGGTTGAATGAATCCGAGGTTCCCGAATTCGATAGTTATATGCGCCGTTGCAGGTTGAAGGTGTGCGCCATCAGCTATTATATCTTATACCTACGCACGCAGCTTTCCACCGCATTTCCCATTGTATGGGGGTGGGGGGAGGAAAGGGGGTCCCCACAATGCGCTCCTCTAATGAAGACTTGTTTTCGGCTTAATTTACCTATTCACTAAAAGATAAAGGAATTAGTGCCACTTTGCTCGGTGAACAAATTGAGTAATTCCTGCCGCTGCGCTGCCGCAGCACTCGCCCGCGCCGCTCCGTTTCTCGATGCTGCCGCCCCATAACCAGTCTATCCGTAATATGGGTTCCCGTTATGTCCTGTATATATATATATATATATATATATGCGCGTGATTTACACTTGAATTTCCATCACTGGTTGGAAAAATAATTGCCTCTGTTATACAGGCATGTACGTATATATACGAACTGTATACGTCGCCGTGAATAACACTGGAAAAACTAACGACTCTGTTTATGCGATTATTATACGCTTGAAATTTTTGAAAACATTCAACGTCCGGTGATATCCTAAAAATGTAAGGAAACAAATAGAAAAAAAAAAAAAAAAAAAAAAAAAAAAGAGAATGGAAAAGAGAAATAAAAATAGGGAGGCGATGCTGAGAAAGATAGAGGAGAAAACTTTACTTCGTAACACAGACACTGTTGTTGTTGACGTTGTTATTGTTGTTGTTCCTCATCCTCCCCCAATGAAAATCATGAATTTTTATCCAACTCGACTGCAGCTGTTTCTTGATTATACCCGGCACGGGTGCAACGCGACGGATCGAGGCACTTGATCTTCCTCTTCTTATTTCTTACCACGGAATATAATTCATGCGAGCTGCAGGGTGTCAAGATGGGACCGTAAGGCCGGCAGCAGAAATTGGCTGGTGGAGGGAAAAGAGAAAGAGAAAGAAAAAATAAAAAGGAAAAAAGAAAAGAAAAGGAGGAATAAAATGACAAGAGGGAAACAGAGTGGATGTCGACATTGGCCGCGCCCCTTGCGATCGTTCCTACCCGTTTCCACAGCGAAAAATAAAGAGAGAGAAAGAGAGAGAGAGAAGGAGAGTGTGGGTATCGCCGGCACATGACTCGGTGGTGCTCGCCACGGTGGTGTAGAAGAGAATTGGCACGAAAATTGGCACAATAGAAATCAACCACACGACTTCTGCCCCGCCGATTGACACGAATTTTCCACGTCTGTTTGTGCGTCCTGGTGCCCATCTTTCCCACGGACAGCTGACGGCGTCGTCGACACGTCTGCGTAATACCATGCATGCAAACAGAAACGGAGGCGTACGTCTACCGTCGAGTCGCGTTAACGTGGCGAGAAGACGGAATTCAGATTCGCGATTTCGGATCGTTTTTGGAAAATAATTACCTCGATTAACGATTTGAAGCTTGTACGTTTTTGATTGTAGTCGAATTCGTTGAAACTAGGGATGCAGGAGTTCTTGAGGTCAGATATGAGAAATTTTCAAAATTCAAAATGGAGGATCTAGTATGAGATAATAGGATGGTTTTTTGTACTTTTAGTCCGGCATATTGGAACGAGAATTTCGAATTTTGAAGTTTTCCTGAAAACCACCGGATAATAAATTTCAAACGAATCGGATCGATTTTTGTATTTTCAATCCACCATATTGGATTGGATCTATTTTGAATTTTGAAACTTTGACGCCGAATTCGTTTCCAGAGACCCCGAAAACCTGCGAGTATCAAATTTCAAGCGAGTTGGATGAATTTTTATACTTTCAGTCCGCCATATTGAATCCGCTATTTTGAATTTTGAAATTATACATTATAATGTTATAAATACTTGACAAAGGTCGCGTTGAGTATTCAGTAAATCTCAAGGATTGATCAGAAGCACAAAAAACCAAAAATACGCAGTTAGGTTCGAAAAATACGTTTCGGAAAAACAAATTCGCCCGAATCGCAGATGGGAAAGGTATTAAATCTGATCTCAAACTTTATTGATGCAACGGATCGAGGGATCAAAGGGTATAACAGGGAGAATAAACCTTGACTCTCAGTTCGCCTCTTTTTTCACCCTCTTTTCGTTTATTCGCCGATCCGGGTCTAATTGGCAAACACAACGAAGTGCATGCATGGCGATCATCTTTGTTTTCCTGATTCCCTCCACCCTTGTTCCTCCGACTCGTACACGTCACGACGTTAAGTAGTAGGTCCTACAAGAACAGGGTGAACAAGACGCGTGTCGACACACATTGTTAGGGGTGTGCGCAGGGTGTCGCCACCGCCTCGCGGAGCCCATAAACAAAAGGGGGCATTAAAATAAGACGTATTTTATAACTTTATTTTATCCACACACCGCGAGGCAAAGCGCCAGCGAGAAAATTATTACCGCAGCTACACCTGGCGTGCGAAGCGAGTCTCCCAGCCACCGTTTATGCTGCTGGGTCTGCTCGATGGCCGAGCAACCCCCGTAGGCCATGGTTACCCGGCTCAAGCTCCGGCTCAAGCCTTCCTCGCCTGGGAGTATAGTTTTTATACCCCTCGCGGCATTTGTTCTTCAATCCTTCATCTCCCTCCCCCTCTCTTCAGGAACTTGGATAATTTCCTTGCCTTTGATAGCTTTGCACATATTTACCTTCCCATAGGTTTGCCTTATAAGTGGAAACGGGTGCCGAATAAGGCTTTAGAAGCAACGAACGCCCGAAGGACGAGGACCACCCCCAATAAGGACCATGCGAAAAGGGTGTCCGATAGATCGCGCGATAGCGAGGCGAGGGAGCCAGGGACTCGGCCCGGTCTCTCAGTTTTGACGAGCAGCAAATACCTGGCAGGATCGACCGGAGGGCAGGAGCACCTGGCCGACCATCGTCCTCGTCTTTGTTCCTTTATTCCCCGGCTAGGCTTTCGCACAATGCGCCCCCCTTTGCTCGACGAGGCCAGTCGATTTTGATTTGTATTCATGATTCCG
The DNA here is from genome assembly GCF_021155765.1 of Diprion similis. NCBI lineage: Eukaryota > Metazoa > Arthropoda > Insecta > Hymenoptera > Diprionidae > Diprion > Diprion similis. The sequence continues at coordinate 2,838,930 of NC_060115.1, forward strand.
CGGGCCGCTTCAACAGCTTGATTCTTATCGGCCCCGAATTCACACGTAGACTCGGCTCGTTCTATCGCCCCCGCGACCCCTTCAACCCCTTCGACCCCTTCGACCGCCATCGACCTGTAACTACAACGTCGAACCGCCTCGCTGTTATTAACGCTAAAATATTACACCTTTTCGCATCCACTCTCGACGGAGGTCAACAAGGCAATTTTTATCCCGATGATGTATTCCCGGATCTGCACCCCCTGATCCACCCTCTATCCGCACGTCGGTACTTTGATCACATTTTACACCCTGCTTACACTCGCTTTGGTCTGTTTTCTTTACTTCTGTTATATGCGAAAAGGATCGGTGCCAAATTATTTTGTCCGAAGGAATTTCTCTTTCGTCTTTTTTTCTCTCTCTCCGCATACAAACGAGTCGTCGTACGAAAAAATAAATTTTTTTCCTCAATTCAAATTTCCGAGTACCGAAAAAGCAAAGCATCTTCCTCCTCCATTCCTTCTATCGACTTATTCTGCGTCGTTTGTTTTTCTCTTTCGCGGTTAATTGAATTGCGGAAAGGATCTCAGCTAATTCACGGTACATGAAACGAGATCGAGCCAAGTAAGGAGAAAAATTTTCATTATTAAATCGCCGGGTTTTTGCCTTCGTTTCAATCTCCAAGCTGCTGCTTCTTTCACGCGGATATACTTGCATACTCACATACATATATACGAACTGTAGAAGCTACTTGTCTTACAATCTTGAAATTTCCGTCTCATGTTTTTGTGACGCGAACGGGGGGATGAGATCACCTTCAAACCCGAGAGCTCTGAAAAATTTCTTACAAAAAAAAAAAAAAAAGAAAACTAGATTTACGTCACTCCTAAATATCTAGACGTCCAGCCTCGCTCAAAAGGCGAAAAAAATGCGGCTTAATCGTAAGCAAAAGATTGGAAAATATTATTTAAAAATCGTAACAAATCCAATCGAGAAACTTCATGAATTTTTCGACATGATTCACCTTCTGTTTGTGAGAACAATTAAAGACAGACCAAATTTTAATTAGATTTAAATACTGTGTTTAGACAATTGTACGTGTGCAATGAACATGTTATAAAGAAAACAATCGCTTCGTTAGCATCGTTCGGCAGTGCGGGATAGATCAAATTAAATTACATCGATAAACTAGCGATACTCGCGTGGATTGCACGCGTGGTCAGCGAGGGTGGAAGAAAAATAAAATTTAGCGAAAATCCTGGCTCACGTATCGAGTTTTTTATTCATTTATTTATTTGTTTCTTTTTTTTCTATTCATTTTTTCTATTCGAATCACGAATCTACGTGAATTGTCGTGAATCTACCTAAGCATGTTGTTACTCTTATTATCATTTTTTTAAATCTTGTTACAATTTCTGTAGATTTAACTTCAAATAAGTTCTGTCTGTATAATATTCATCACAAAAGATGTAGAATCTACATTAAATTTTTCTTTTCGCGATATTCTTTGCCACCGATGAAAGAAAAATCATTTCGTCAAGTACACTTCCCTCCGTTGTACCGTCTCGACGCCGTTTTAACTACACACTGTGGAACACTATAGTTTCTACATGTGTCGAGTTCGACTAATCCGATCCTCGCAACCTCCTGTACTTTTATTCCTGCAGTAGCAGTGACGAAAATTCCCGAAACTTTTCCCTGCAGTACCGTAACACCACGCCATCGTGTACCCTGCACAGCTCTCTCTTCTTCTTCTTCTTCTTCTATCCCTTCGCCCCATAAAATATTGATCTTGCGAGAAGAGAAGAAGTATAAGAAATTCCCAGGACTTTTTGTGCCCACTGCAGACGTCAATGCCGTGTGGTATAATAATAGTCCAGTCGAAATAGGTCTAAATTAAAAATTTTCAGGATGGGGTTAAATTTTTGTATCAACAGGGATTTTCGACCCTCACAGGAACTGAAATCTGAAATTATTATTGACCTGCACAACCGGCGATTTGAGACAACAGGAAAAATTTGCCGTTTTTTGCGTTTTAGTCAAAAATTGCTATCGATTTATGATAAATCACTCGACCACCTTGTAGAGCGGAAAATTCCACATCGAATTAGATTCTCACACGTCGGAAACGAGGTTGGATTAACAAATCAAGACAAAAGAAACGATATCACCAAAATTCCCTAGACGCAATCGATAAGTAGAATTTCTATTTCTTAATTTGTTAATCCGATTTAGTTTCCGACAAAGAAGAACATAATTCAACGCAGAATATTACGCCCTACACGATGATCAAGTCGTTTTCAATCTATCTTTCTAACGCAGAAAACCTCAGTTTATCATATTTTCTCGAAACTTCGGCTACGCAGCTCAAAAATGACACACAAAAATGCAGCCGCATCTCGAATATTTTTCATTCAGACCTACTTCCACTGGACTCTAAGGGTGCAAGCCTCGTTTCTCCAAGACGATATCGTCGACGCGAACACGGAGGTTTGATATACCTCGAGTTACACCTTCGGACGTAGGCACGAGTCGCGGAAACACCCCGGTCGGTATGCATACCCGCACTTAGCAGGCTAGGACGAAGGGTAATAACTTCTGTCCACCTTTCAACGTCGCAATTTGAAACCCAGTTTCGCCGAGGGTGTCAGTTACGATTAAAACCCAGGCTGTATGGGCGTTCGCACGGCTTTACACCCGGCATTCTTACTAGGTCTGTACTGTAATCGAGCCCGCGGTTCTCGGTGGAAACTTGACCCTCTATCGATTGTCGTTCATGCGGATACAACTTTTGGTCGTTGTTTAATTCGGAAGCTGTTTTTTTTTTTTATTTATTCTGTACCTTGAGGAATTCATTTAGCCTCATAATTCAAGCCCCACGAATTAAAGGAGAAAAAACTAACAAGTGTAGGTATATAGGAAAGTGCAGCAAGCAGCAAGAGTTTAGAAGCCGTTTTCGTATTTTCCTTTTTTCTTTTTTCCTTCTTCTTCTTCTTCTTCTTCTTCTACTCGTTCTTTATTTTTTCCCAAGGCACCCGCATGCCCGAGTATAAACGTCGCCGGTGGCACTAAAATACCTACTTCTTACTGAAAACGGACCAGCCAGAGCTTAAGTGGCGTCGAGTACCGTGCCACCCTTTGCATAATACTGCCGCATGAAAATTTCAACTTCTAGGTTTACAAATATAAGCTAGACGCTCGAAATCGCCGTCTGCTTGTATACCTAATTGCTACGGTGATGGAGAATTCTTACTAGTTGCGGGGAAACTTGTCTTTGACGACGTTTCAATTTTTTCATTTTAACTCTCTAATTGAACTTTCTCGAAAATCACTCAATCAATTCATGGAAAAGTGAAAAGTGTATTCATGCCGTTCCATCCGTCTCACGAGTGGCTATAATTGGTACATTTCTGGCGATTGGAGATTGAAGAAATATCTCGACTTGCTCTCGCGGTGCGACTTCTCAAGGCTTGCGTAACAAATCGGCTTAAACAATTTTCCGTAAAAGATGAATGGGTGGAAGTATCCTTATATACGTATTTTACGAAACACCATAATCCAATTACGTTTATAGTCACAATTTACGAGAGTCTGTCCTGATATAATAACGTCCGCCGATATATTTTGAGAGTTAGAAGTGACGTCACTCGCCTAGGTACTGCTCTCTTTGAAAGAAACTGGTGACGGAGAGATGCAGGAGTAAGTAAATAAACAAATAAATGAATAAATAAATAAATAAATAAATGCGAAAAAGCGTAAGAAAGAAAAAATAAGTAAAACCAATTCACTGAAATTCCCGAATATTTATTCAGCTCGCGACACGCATTTACCCGAGAACCTTTGATCACTTTGATCGCGTCCCTCCTTAGCTGTAGGTGTACATAAGCTATATGCATGTGTGCGTGTGTGTGTGTGTGTGTGTGCGTGTATATATGTATATATATAACCACCCACATATATGTACGTGGTCGTTGTAGGTACATCATACTCGTCGTCGTTGCACAAAATCGGGGAAAAAAAAACTAAGAGAAATATAAAGAATCCCTGCAGATTTCCGAACTCTGTTTCAATCCCGCAGCATCCGCGAGACGTCGCTGATCTATATATATAAATATGTATACATATATATATATATACGTATATAGAGTATTATATACGGTATATACGTAGACGACGCGTATAGAGAATGCGCTAAAAGACCGCGGCAAAGTCAATTCACTGTCATTTCCGGTGAGTAGGGTTAGTCGGATGGGCATGTATCCATCCAACTCCGAGGGATATGTACGATACAGCGATTCCTGTATGTATATATGTGTATATAGATAGCTAGGAGGGTGGGGGGTGTGTGTGTGTGTATATATATATATATATATATATATATATATATATATATATATATATATACTGTATAGGTGCCCGTGCCTAGTTGAGATACCAAGCAGAGATTACGCGACGTAGGCTTATAAAACCTATATACACTCATCGAAACTTTCCGGATGCGCGGATAGTCGGATTTTACTACGAAAGGTGTGTAACCCAGTTGCAGAAGGCACGTTTCGGAGAGTCAGAGTTGAAGAAGTGAGAGGATAAGAAAATTGAATTGAAAATTGATGAATTTTTTGAAAATCTAAAAATGGGAGCGTACGAAGCGGCGGGCATGGCTGAAGTTCCGAATTTGAAAAGTTCCGAAAGCGCCTAATTCCGAATTATTTAGGGGGAGGTGAAACTTGAAGTAAAGAATACAAACTTGGACGAAACAGGAAAGTTTTGAACGGTCGGAAAGCCGATGGCCTAATGTTCCGAAATGCAACATTCCGAAAATTCAAGTTACGTAGAGCGAAGATCCGATACGTAAAGTTTTCCGGATAGAAAATTTCGGAAAGTAAAATATACTCACGTAACGTAGGTTACTCAACGAGTGGGTGTAAAAAATTAGAAAAAGCGAAAATCAAAATTACTGTGATTCCGAACATCGAAACGTCGAAAATTCAATCCAAAGTGTTGAAATATCACCAAGCAAGAAATTCACAAAACTAAAAATCTTCGATAATTCGAAACTTCGATGTTGTAGTTTTAAAAATTTTTAAATTTTCTCATTATTGCACTTTCGGAACTTTTAGCGTCAAAGTTTCATTTTTTTACCTCAAGTTTCGCCGCTAAAAAACTGAGAATATCGCGCTTTCAGAACGTTTGAAATTCGGAATTTCGAAACTTTTCAAATCCGTTTGAACGAAGGCTGGGATCCTCGCATCGAGGCGAAGCAACCAACGTGCAGCAGGTATCGGGGGTGCACGTGAAAGGGGGGGGGGGGGGGGGGGGGGTGCAGTGATGAGGGCTCTAATAAGCATGCGAGAGCGTTCGATAAATCAAAATGTAAAACGATATATAGAAGGTGGCGGGGAATTCCGCCTCGCAACAAGACGCATCGCGGTGTCAACCGTCGACGCGACGGAGAAACGTCGGCTTGTTAAATATTCAAACAGTATGATAATTCGCCTCGCGGATCACGCGGGTGCGTTTTTTGTCCCTTCGCGACACGAATAAACGCAGCTCCGCATCGCCGGCTGTAGATCTGCGACTGCACATACCATACATACCATACATACCTACAACGCGGAAATTAAGAAATACGAAAGGAAGCGAAAGGGAGGAACGGAAAGGATGCAAGAACGGAAGGGAAAGGAACGGAACGGAAAGGAAAGGCAAGGAACGGAACGAAACGGAACGGAACGGAGGGAGCAGCGAGGGACGCCGAGTGTTTACTAAGGCGGGTTGATTAAGGAATCGACTTTGCTCGCCAGCTTATATGTGATGTGTGCGTGTGTGTGTGTGTGTGTGTGTGTGTGTAAATACAAGGTGCAGAAGTAGGTGTGTATGCCTTATTGAAGACGACCGTAATACCGAGCAGCCGTACGTATAACGTTCGTGGAAATTTCGAAAGAGATTTTCTCCGTTTCCTAACTTGACTCCGAGTTATATATATATATATATACGTGGATATATAGTTTCACGAGTTTACCCGGTGAACTTAATCATGGGATAGAGATATGTATAATAACGGGACGTTTGCTCTGCGGCGAAGTGAGCTTCGAGAATTTTCAAAAATTATTACTATAAGAGCATTTCCATGTCGTTTTAATTTTCGAAGACGGCTTCAATTGCGCAGATTGAATCGTTTTTATCGGCATGTAATTTATAGACTTGAGGAGAAATGCTGGCATTCGTGAAATATTTGAAAAATTCTGGAAGAATTGAAAACGCGAAAAGATACTCGCGGATATGAGATTGAAAGTACCGGATATATACGGCCATAAATCGTGTAAACCCTTCAGATGCGGAGGAGTTCGTGACATATTTAGAAGCTAAAATTATATCGAAAAAGTTTGGAAATTTTCGCAGGAAAACTTGAGGCTAGATACTTTGTTCCATAAATTATTCATCATCCGTCCGAAATTCTCTCGCCCTGCACACGTTAGGTGGCAACAAGCCCATTACGAAAGTATCGACGTTTTAGAATCGTTCAATTTATCAAGTGGATCGAATATCGTTTGAGAGTTTAAAAAAGCCAGGTCTGAACGTTGTTCTTTTTTCTTTTTGTTTTGTCGAATTTTCGGAGCTCAAAATCGAAGTGAAGTCAGTACGCCTCGCGAAAATGTCTAATAGCCTGGATGCCGTTTCGTTTCGGAGGCGAAAAATACGCGAGCAGAGGGTGAGTGATGGCATGTCAAACGGGCGAAGAAACGAATTGAAAATAAAAAGTGAAAGTGGGAGAGAAAAAACAGAGGGAGGCTAGAAAACACGCCGAAGCTATACTTGGGCAGGAGTTTTAGCTCTTTCGCCTTCTGCTTCGCCTTTATCGCCGTTGCCTCGGTCCACTTTTTTTCCTTTAATATTTTTCGAGCCTGAATTCGTGCGGTATTATATACCTATAGTGGTGATTTGCCACCAGCAGGTGTAAGAGAAGAAGAATAAGAAAAAGAAAAAGATGAAAAAGTATAGAATAAGAAGAAAAGAAAACTCTCGAATCTCTTCAACCGAGATGATTCGCTTTTGATAGGCGTTCGGGGCTAATGTATAAGCCCCGATCAAGTAAGCAGCTCTTCGAGCGAACCGAAAAATCTTCCTCGAAGTAAAAATTTGCCGACACGCCCTTCCAACTTTTTATTGGACTTGAGTGCGGCCGCCCGTCGATGTAAATCCGAAGTAGATATGTATGTACAGCAAAAATCGGCACAAGTAGTTACTTACGTATGTTCTTGAATCCCGGCAAGTTAACTCGATCCGAAAATAAAGTTGTTAAGAAATTTTTAACAAGCCAAATTCCATCCGCGTTACAAGCGTATCCGCAAACATCCTTCGAGGCACTCTTGACAAACTTATTTCCCTTCGAGTTATCGCAGTTTTTATTTTTTCTTCTTTTCTTTTTTTTGTATTCTTCCTGCCTCAACCTCGTCCATTCGATCGCGTGCGCAAGAATCTATACGACACGCATGGGGGAGGGGGATGTTTGGATTGCAGTCTATGGGTATACATTTTAGTCTTCATCCGCTATCCACCCCCGCTGCAATCGTCAAGTTTCGTCTGCCACGAAAGTCTTGCGAGTCCGGTGGAGGGGATACCGTCCGGAAAGCATGCGACGATGATAGTAATAATAATAATAATAATAATAATAATAACAATAACGGTTATGATAATGATAATAGTAATGATAACGTGGCCAACTTTACCGCCCGGTTCACCGTTGGACCTAATATAGGTACAGGATACTCCGAGGCACGTAATTAGGCTCGCGATACTCGTTGCTTGTACAGCCATATTGAGAACGTTATAATAGAAACGATCCTAAGCTTTTGCGCTATTATAGATCACTAAAATTTTCGTTAATGCAAGGTTTCCACGTTTCATTTCTACAAAAGTAGACGTGGAAGTATCGTCTCAAGTTTACTTTTCCAATACACATCGAGGGAGGATTACTCCAGCAGATCGTTGTCTATTCATGTTTTCCATCCGATCAGCGACGCGTTCGCAGCGTGAAAACTGTCCATCACGTATCATGTAAAAACGAATTCACGTCGAACGGTGGAAGGGGGGGAGGAGGAGGAAGAGGACTTGACCAGGTCAAAGTTCAAACTGGCAGGAGAAGGGAGGTAGAGAGGGTTGAAATATTTAGTCGAAATTGATCGGTTACGCAGGCTGTCACCGTATACCGATTTCAAATGTCAAGCAAAACAACAAGGGGAAAGAAAGAAGGAAGGAAGGAAGTGAAGATATCTTTATGCCCGTTTCTCCGAGGTTATCCAAAGCTCGGCTCCGGGCTGCGTGAGCGGCGGGATCAGCCCTCCAATCGCCGATAAGGCACCGCCAGATAACGGGGGAAATTTTAAGTGGGAATTTAACTAGGAACATCCGCGTACCCCGGGGTTCCGGGTGTGTGTACCTACCCCGAACTTCGTTGGTAAGCTGCAGGGAGCGTAGAAATTTTAGGATAAAGCGATCATCCTGGAGAACAGCTCGGCTGATGCCGAGGAACGGGCTGCGCGCTTCGACGTCAATAAGCTTCGATCGTTCCTTCGAGTGGCCCTCAGAATTGTCGCGCCATCTAGTTTATCATGCCATGCCATGCCATGGCATGGCATGCCCTAAAGGTATACGGAAAAAGAGAGGATAAATTAGAAGGCTACGACCCGTTACCGCGTCAACCTTTATAGGCATGTCTGTTTACCTACACTTCACCCTGATTCCGCCCCTGCAGCTGTCGTAAAAATTCTTACCAAGGGTTGCCAAATTGTGGACGTTGTGTGATATATTTCAAGAAAAAGAGATTCGCGCGAAGGGATGACGGTAGGAATTATCGACACCCTTACGCGTGTTGTTGTATAATTCGTTGCGCGTTACGGGAGCCAATTCTTATGCGCAGCGTTTTTTTTTTTTTTCTTTCTTTCTTTTTTTTTTTCTTTTTTGTCGTAATGACAAATCCGGGACAATTTTGCCAAGGGTAGAAAAAGGCGAGTTACGGAGTGAAAGAAAAGATCTACGGACGCGTTGATCCCACTTGTTAAGATCGTCCATAAATAAGGAGATTTGTCGAAAGTCCTTGTAATTCGCTCGCGTGATGGTGCAGGCAGGCCAGAGGACGCACGAGAGAAACCGTCGGCACATCACCAGCTGCACCGAAATAATAAGCCTAGGTCACGAATGCCTCGGGATCGTCTTAACTTTAATTGAAGAGGGGGTGTTATCCCTTCGTGTTGGTATTATTGTTGTTCTTATCGCCATTTCGGGCTCAGAGAGTTCCCACCAACGCGCGTCGAGGCTCGGTCGAGATTGGACGACGACTCGTGCAGGGCAGACCCACACACACATACACACATACACACGTGGGACTTACACACATGCGTATGTCCCTACCTGTACCGAGGACATAATCCGACGGACGGTCGTTCCCGGGAAAGATGGGGGAGGTGATAATTAGGGTAAAAGTTTCCCAAGCACCATCCTGCGACAGCAGGCTTGTCGAAATTTCATTCAATCTTTTCCGCATCAATCCGGCCGCGCTCACACGCACCGACAAATTCTTGCCCCGCCTAACGGTCGAGCAATCAAATGTAACAATTGAAGCAGCAACGTGTTTCACCTGAGCAGATGTGCACACCTGATTCTAAACACAGATTCCCTTACCGACATTTTTACCGACACTTAGCCAAGACTCGAACCTTTTTCTGGAATGTTCCAACGTAGGTGTCGATAAAAATGACAGCGTAATAATCTGTGTTCAGAACCAGCTGTGTATAGGCTTACTCACCTCACTAGATATACTACTAGACTAACGTCCTGAATCGAAAAACTTTCGATACTTAGGCGATGTTTCTACCTTACCGGCAGCCTCTGTTAGGCTAGGAATTTCCCCGCCGCAGCAACGTTTCAATGTTTCAACATTTAGAAGCAGAAAGGTATTTCATAGGAGGGAAGAAAGCACGCGGCGCGCGTGAGGAAAAGGAGGCGGAATCGGGAGCCGCGGCATGCGAGGGAGTGGGGGGTAAATAACGATGGTGTATCCGGTGTTCGGGTTGGCTTAAAGAAGATTTGCGACATCCGCGTCCGCGGAGCGTGTCGCTTCCTTTCCATTTTGGCGGGGTAGAAAACAGTCCGCGTATCACAAATCTCCATTAGAGACGGACGATCTTTATTGCGCCCAGGTTTGGGCAGTTCGTCTTCGTGCCCAGCCGCGTCTCGGTCCACCGAGTCCGGTACGAAGAGGATGGAAGTATAGAGTATAGCATCTCCTGTTCGAGGATAAGGCGCCGATGTGAGCCCGGGCCAAGGATCGTCGTGATCCACCACGGCGACCCGCGACCCCGGATCGCTTTTCCAGCCTGTCAGAAGAGGCGCTGAGGCAACGCGATATCCTTCGCCCAACTCCGAGTCGCAACTCCTACGCGACGACGACGGTCAGAATTAACTGCACGGCTGCTAAGTCACCCGAAATTCACCCCTCCGCGGTTTATAATGGAGCTAAGGCAACCACTTCCTCCGTCCTAAATCCCTAAACACATACAGAGGTCGCTGAGTGGTGAACATGGCGGTGTTTTCAGTCGCGACCACGCTAAAACCCTCCCCTAGTACCTACCTACCACCGAGGCGCTTTCCACCCTACGTCATCGTGGTTAGTTCTCGAGAATAACCACTGCACGAGTTTATCGGACCATTGTATCCATTATTGTCCCCGGGATCGTCCGGTAGTTTAACGGCGATCATTAACGCGGGTGTCCACCCGTAATTTCTCATCCCAAGAAAGGTTTGAGTGATATTCCGAAATTTGGAAAGCCTTCAAGTTCGCGCGTTTACGGTCGGAGAAATGCCTGTCCGAGTAAAGGCTTGAATTTCCGTGATCCGTTAGCGAAGGATGCGGAAAGGAGGGATGTTTACCCCTCGGTATTTCGACCTCGGGCGGTTTTCGCTGGATTGAAATAAGCGAGCGAGCACGCAACGTCGATATATTCATCGTTTAAAGAGGAGAGGGAAGGAAAGGAAAGGGGAAAGAGTGAGTGAGGCGATCCTTGCCAGGTAACACCCAGCGCTTGTTCCCGAGCATGTCTTCGTAGTACGTCATCGAAACTATAAGAACGGCTTGCGCCCTAATGCATAAAAGATAGTCGAACTCCTCTGCTTAAAATAACGTTGCCCGAATCTTTTATGCATCAGATTGTCCGCCGGTGCCCCCGAACGCCTCCACCACCACGTGGCGAGGCCGCAATATATGCATATAATATCGCGTAATAACAGATCCCAGGATCCCTGCAATAATACGGGATGGTGCGGGAGAAGTGGCATGGAACGGGAATAATATAAGAACAATACCGCGTAGATTTGTTATTACTACGAAGCCATCCGCGGAGCGTGCATCGAGCCATGCCAGCTCGGCTCCCGTCTGCATGGACAAACAAGAAATAAATGACACTGAAATACCTGAAGAGAGGGGGAGCTACGGAGGTTCCAGATAGTCATCCCCTCGCTCCCCACCTCTCAGCAACCGACCGAACACCCTTATACCCTTATACCCTTATACCCTTATACATCTCGCTCCTTCGACCCCCCGGGAGTAAAACGAGCTTGCGACGAAGCGCTCGAAGCTCCAACGTGAGGTACGTACCCTGCACCTACTCCGTCGGTATTACGATTACTCGCAACGTCTTCTAGCTAGACTCGCATTCGGATAGGAAAATACGACGTGCCTTCCGCATGTACGCGGAAATAAATACCCGGGCAATGGTCGGGTCGCGACGACTCCAAGGTGTATGAGTATAAATAAGACGATGATGGTATGCCGAGATATGAGGGCCGCGGGAACGTGATATGCTCTTACCGAGGTAATCCTCCGCCCGGCTGCTGCTCAGGGGTAGGTATCTACATGTATATATATACATATTTATTTGGAGAGTTGGGGTTAGTAGAGGGTAGACTTCGTAGGTATAACTAACACATCTCGAACGGGACCCGACCTACGAACCGCAAGCTACCTACAGCTACGCAGGTGCGGTGTCACTCCTCGATAATTGCGCCGAAATGAGGAAGCCAAGGTGCATCGTCGAGAGAGGGAGAAAGAGAAAGAGAGAGGGAAACGTGATTTCGAAATTAACACACGTACAGGACCAAGGGGGCTGACGACTTTGCGATACTACCTACATAAAATAAACGACGACGACCAGAGGAAAAGTTGGTTTATAAGGATCGGAATTAGGGGAGTCATAAATACGCCGGTCACTTCTGGAGAAGCGAACCCTGCAGTCACCCTGGGTGATCTTAAAGTGCCTTTGGGAAATCTGAAAAAGATAACTAGATCGCTATATAGTATCTACCCAGTGAGGCGGTCTACGGACACCTCGTTCATCCCCTCTACACACGTCTACCTAATACCTTAATAATGTTCGAGTTGAGCTATCGCTGATGACTGAGGAAGCTGCAGCTGCAGCGGTGGACACTCGACGATAACGTGATTCCCTGGCCAAACGACACTGAGGAGTTTTGCACGGGGTACAAGGTTCCATTGACGTCGTGTCCAGGTGTCTAGGATTTCCTAGGAAAGACATTACATCGCGACACCGAGCCGAGGGTAAATCGACTCTTGGAATCTTCAGCTATTCTGTACGAGATGCAATACTGCAGTAAGCTGGTTCAATTGTCTCTGGAATGAATATATAGTGTAAGAGATGCGAATGTGATCCTCTAGGTACGTCAATTAATAGCGGATGCAGTAAGCCGTGAAATTGGAAGACTCTAATGCTGTAATGCTCGGACGAATGGAGAAGGTCTTTTTATCTTGCCTTTATATTTCCTCGTTTCCGTTGTGTACTTTCACATTTTCACCGTACACGGAATTCCAGTTACAAAAAGGTTTACATTTAACCAGCAACCTGATAAATTTTTCACAAGGAAAATTCCTGTCAATATTCTGTGTGACACGCGTATTATTTACCTCCTTTTTTTTGTCTCTGTTTCAGGAAACCTGGACGAGTAACGATAAAGATGATTAATTGACGTAAGAAGAGTTTTTTTTTTTTTTTATATATATAAACAAAGAAGAAAATGGCACGAATCAGTTCGATATTCTTACTTACCTGGGGCGTTTTTGTCCTCACTTTGATCAGAGGTAAGCGAAACATTTAACTATCACTTTTGGAAAAATTCAACCCAGTTTAATGTCCCAAGAGGTCCACTTCATGTTTGTGTTATTCGTAACACTTTCGTTAGTTAATTAACTTCTCGTGTCAACATTTAATTCGTTCTTCGTACGTTTTTTTTTTCACTTATGTTATTAGTAATACGTTAAAAAATGTTTAAATCAAATTAAACCCAAAAATTTAGTGGACCAGTTCTACCAACGTTGTAGAACGGCTATTCACGCAATTAAGGCGCATCCTTACTGCACCGCACAAGTCCTGCTAAACAATGTACACCCCGTGCTTAAGCCCCGGGGGTAATCTTCCGTCCACTAAAACTCGGTTTATATACCAAGTAATCGAATCAACTGCCGGGAAATCGAAAATTATCCTTATACGGTGCGATAGTTTAAAAAGTTTTATCCTCTTTACCTGTGTATAGAAAGTTACAAACATAGGTACATCAGGTACGATATAGATACTCACTTCCTTCTATCCTTTCACCTTTGCACGCGAAAACTGATTGAATTATAGCCGATTATTAGAAAATTATAACGTATAACATAACGAGTAGAAGTTTGCGATTAATTTTTCAAACGAATTGATAATTCAGGTTGCAAAATTACTACGAAGATAATGACTTTGATGCGTGCATGAACTCAGGCAACCGTAGTTCCATCGTGACATGCATAAATTACGTCGGAACAGATACTGGAATTAATATGATCGCGAAGCGTTCGTCAAAATATAATTCCAACCGATATTGACACGAGCAAAGTACAACGATTCGAGCATGTACTTTCGTACGTATTGCGTATTACGTAAATGTAGGATATGATTACGGAATATCGCTTACCGGTAAATCGACGTGAACGCGCACCTGGCCATTCCACGTCGTTATGATTCCTGAAAAAAAGAAGAATATTTCTCATTATTACGATAGTAATTACAGAACTAATGAAATAGTGAAAAAAATTAAACATTGCTCGTGCAATGAACAACCCCTTAGAAAAAAATACTATTCAAACGTCGGTAAAAATAATCGAGCTGAAGTCTCGAGCGTTTTTATAAACAAATTGAACCGCGTGTAAGTAAGTACACGGAATTATATCCGTATACTATAAAACGAAAGTTTGTTTGATTTTGTGAGGAATTGTCATCCCTCGCGGTAATGGTTTATTGTTATAGTTAATACGACAGGGCGACAGAGGAGCTTACCTGGAGTATATATATCTGTGTTTGTTATTTGCATATTTAGCAGAGATTCGAACCGCATAATACCGTGATACCTACACGTTCGTCACTGCGACGATATATCAGTGACGATAAAATCCGATTGAAACAATTTCCTAGGCCGTTGAATATCCGAGTGAATTTTTTCCATTCGTAAAATGTAACTCGCACTGCTATGCAGGGATATAATGACGAGTGGATCACCCGACGTTTTCCCAGCATCCCGTTTCGATTTCCTCGTTACAGACGCGCCTCCGTGTCGGCCACATCCGCAACCCTTCGCGACAAAAGATTTACGTATTTCCGCAATCCTCTCCGAAACAGAAAAACCTAATGGCAGTATATCGCCCTCGCAATCCGGATAATTTATACATGCGGAAATCGTATATTTACCATTTTTTTATTCATGCGTAAAGAAGAAAAAAAAAAAAAAAAAAAAAAAATCACACAAAACACGGTAGACAATTTTCACCGTGCAAAAATCGATCGAGTCGAATATTTGTTTTACCTGAAGCCTTGATAACGTTGTACATACATACATCTATATCGCGTGGTGTATAAGGAACGAAAGTAGATTTTCGATTAACCCCACAGCTGGATATAATATGTCTGTGTGTAAGAGGACGCGTGGAAAAACTGACGAGAAAATAATTCAAAGGCGGGAGAGATTGAAATAGGATTCAATTTTTTATCCTCGGCACACGAAGAGAAGAAAGGAAAAAAAAATAACATCTCGGTGGCGGGGGTGAGGGTGGAGGGTGAAGGCGCGGAGGAGGGGGGAGGGGGGGGCGAGGCGAAACGAGATGAGATTTTTTTATAACACACGTTTATAATCCCCACCGCTTATACGCCGTATCGCATCATGTATGTATGTGTACGTACGTACGTACTTAGATCGGTTCGATGAGGCTGATTTTAATTTTCAGAATCGAAAACCGTCAGCTGGGAAGAGTGGTGGACTTACGACGGGATTTCAGGTGAAAATATCTTCCGCTCAAGTTAATTAATTAGTAGCTGAAAAAAAAAAAAAAAAAGAAAAAAAAAAGCGTAGCTCCTCTTTGTCTTCTCTTCTCTCTTCTCTGTATATGCAAAAAAAAGAGGAAAAGAAAAAGAATTAAAAAAAATGATGAAAACAAAAAAGTAAAAAAAAAGTAAACAATGAGAATTCACACGAATCTAAAAGTGAAGGAAGAAATGAGCCAGAGTCAAACTTTTACTCCGCAGGTCCGGCGTTTTGGGGACTGATAAACCCCGAGTGGTCCCTCTGCAACAAGGGCCGAAGACAATCACCAGTCAACCTGGAACCTGCTCGGCTGCTGTTCGACCCGAACCTGCGGTCTCTGCATCTGGACAAGCACAGGATCGGCGGGGTCCTGGCGAACACAGGTCACAGCGTCGTGTTCGCGGTCGATAACGACACTCGTCATCCGGTAAACATTTCCGGTGGTCCGCTCAGTTACCGCTACCAATTCCACGAGATTCACCTGCACTATGGACTCCACGATCGAACCGGCAGTGAACACACCGTCGATGGATACGCCTTTCCAGCCGAGGTTAGCAAACAACGTATCGTTCGAGGCTGATAGTTACTCTGATCGTTGGGTTTGTTACGCTATTCAACCCTGCCAAAAACCGCCAATGACCCGCCTAGAAACGAATGCGGAAACGAACGTTGGAGGGTGAAATAGGTGCACGGTTTCCAGGCCAGTTTCTATTTCGTGCGATAATTCTAGACACCCTGATAGATTCGATGAGATAGTTGCGGCATGTTGGGCTCGATGGTTACCACAGGGACATTGGGAAGGTCGAGTCGAGGTACACTGAGAGAAAAAAGTCATTGAATCAACTAAAAACGTGGTCACAGACGACGAAGTAAATATTCATTTGTCTGTTGAACAAAGTGTTTGGTTGATTGAACTGAAGTTGGCCAGACCAACAAAAGTTTGTTCTTCAATTTTAGTGGGTAGATGGTGTTGACCGGATTTAGTTGAATCAAATAAAATCCTTTCCTCAGATTTTTTCAAGCTACTTTTTTGTTCTCATACCGGAAATGAGTGGAGAGTTTTTACAGTCACAGTTAAAGTATCCAAGAACTTCCGGCAATGATTAAAAAATCAGTTTTACGCGCGGTAAAAGTGAATAATGAACGCGTGCAGGCCTCGCTAAGGAGGGGGAGGCTTTCTTCGGATTGAATGAAATTTGTAGCTGATAGGCCGTGATTGGATTAACCCTGCATACATAGAGGGTTGAAGATTGTCCGTCTATTAAGATGAAGCGAAAAATCGACTTTGTAAAGTGTTGAAATTATCGATGCCGCGAAGAACAGGCAGTGAAAACAGCGTCGGCAGGTCGTCCGTGGCTAATAAGGAATCGAGTCAAGTCAAGTCAAGTCGAGTCGAGTCGAGTCGAGTCGAGTCGAGTCGAGTATCTGGCGCACGAACCGGCGCGTGGAGTGAAATGGCTTGGTATCGAATTAGGGGTAGCCCTCCCCCAGGTATATCTATATCTCTATGGCGTTTCCCTGCCCGACTAACTGATTAATATTTATTGTGCCGTGAGGGGTGGGAGCGGAGGGTGGCAGCGCCGCGGCCACGGCTGAGATAATGCTTGACAAAGTAGGCAACGTCCTGCAGGAAGTTCTTAGCAAATTGCGATAGCCTGAAACACGTGGCTCTTGGCTCTCGGCTCTCGGCTCTTGGCTCTTGGCTCTTGGCTCTTGGCTCTTGGCTGCGCCTTCCACCCGTACCTACCGACAACGTCCCGCAGCCCAGCAAAGGGCGAACTTTTCGCTCGGGCCGAGGCGAACACCTGAGGCTATATGGCTGCGTGAGTTACTCGGTACACAGAAACGGCGCCTGCCTAAGGGGGCCGGTTCGTGATAAATCCAGATAAGATCCACCCACCACCATTTTGTGAATGAATTAGGTATTTGGGACACGTAAACTGCCACGGGCTGTGGGTACAGTAAACCCCCGCACACAAGCCTGAGGTAGAAGGTATTCGAGACTGCTTGTTTCATGTCGCTGTCTTAATGACTCTAACTGCGAGTTGGTATCGAGACGTTGAGATTCGCTGGCTAGTTCGCGAAATATGCACTTGCGAGAAAAACGGAAATGCTAAAAAAAAAAAAAAAAATTATAATAAAACGTTAAATCATCGTCACGTCATATTTGTTGACGTGAATTGAAAATTTCACTTCAGCCAAGGATCTAAAGTTCTACACTTGATCTAGCTGAAGATGATGATTAAGCAGGTGTATCAGTAAGTGTACGCAGTTCAATATCATGGTGTCAAGACTTCGTGTAATATTCCAAGCAATTACAGATTGATTCGATTTGATAAACCAATAGTGGCGCAGAATTATTCAACATTATTGAACATCACTCATCGTTTATATAAAAAAACTTGTGCAATCATTGCAGGTTTCTTTAATGATTCGTATCTTGTATTAAAGATATGAGATCGTTAAAGATTTTTTCCATCGATTTTTGTGACTGCCTAGATTCAATCGTGGATCGAGGGTGTCCGATACGCACCGTACGTCATACATTGTCAGATGACGTTTGAGGTTTTTGGCGACAAAGGGAACGCGATATATCTTCGTGAGGCTCGAAACCTGACAAAACTCGGTTTTGTCGTTAAAGTCATTTTTCCGATTCTGCTACCGCGAATTAAAGGAGGCGAGAACCGTGCGGGGATTATAATTCACGTAGAGGATACTTTGATAATTAACGATGGCAACTGATATCGAGATAATGTACGAGATTCCGCGGACAATTTACAACCTATGGTCACGATATTTAATCAACAAAGTGTACGGGGTGAACCCTCGAAAAAAGAGAGAGAGAAAGCGAGGGAAATTGTCATAATTTAAGGAATTCAAAGGACATATTCACCCTCTATTTATTTACTTCTCTTACAGATACAGATTTTCGGATTCAACTCGCAGCTTTACAACAACTTCTCCGACGCACTTCACAGGGCTCAGGGGATCGTCGCCGTGTCTTTGCTGCTCCAGGTAAGAACGAGAACAAGAAATCTAAGCAGTAGAAATTCGCGACGGTCTAGAAGCCTTGATAGAAACTTTGAGGGAAACATCAATGAGCCACGATTGTCTAGCGTGTGCGGTAAGGCTCTGCAACTTTTCAGACGTGTTTAACTGCAGACGTTTCGAAGGTGCAACTTTCGAACAATGGTCTTGATAATGAATCTGCATTGAACACTGCAGCTACAACAATTCGCGAAATTTAACACGCGCTGACATGCAGCTCCATTATGATACGATAATTGTCATAGTTCATTGTATCCACGAGACGAGGACTATCCGTGACGTAGATAAGCCACCAGGTGTGTCATTATTATCCCGTGAATCGGCCTGTATCTATTCGGTTCACGTAAATTCTGTATTCGATCGACAAGCCTTGCTTCTCTATATTACGTAGAAAATTAACGTAATTCGGGTGAACATCTCATCGTTATTCTCCATCTCCACGGACGTTTAAGTCGTCTCATATCGTGTGTCAATTATTTCCAGCTTGGCGACCTTTCGAATCCAGAGCTAAGAATATTCACCGAGCAGCTCCACAAAATCAAATACGGAGGTAAGATATATCGCACAATGCACTTTAAGGTTTGACGTTGGTGTATCGATTCAGTTCAAACAGGAATTTTTGTCGATTTATCTATTCTACGGATGAGAGAATTATATGAATAGATAACACGGAAGAGAGGAAAGAAGGATCAGCTGCGATGGCTGACTAATTGCTGATTATCGGTACGAACGTAATTCGGCGACTATTAATTACAGGCGAAGCGACGGAAATTAAACGGCTTGCTGTACGGGGGCTTCTTCCAGGCACCGAACACTACATGACCTACGATGGATCGACCACTATGCCCGCCTGTCACGAGACTACGACTTGGATAATATTAAACAAGCCAATATACATCACGAAGCAACAGGTAAGCTTTTTAACTCCACCCTTAGACAGTGCGACGGACGCGTTGATACGTAGCTTCCAAAGCCTAGTTTATGCAGGATCTTCGCGGTGTCGATGAAAGTGAGAATCGATATCCCGTAATGTCCTTCGACGTAAGATGGTTAGAAAACTGGAGAAATTCTTTCTCGTAATTATACTCGCTTATGAGAAATCTGTCGGGTTTATTGACTAAACTTTTAAATTATTAAAGATAAACTTTTCGCAGCTGCACGCGCTCAGAAAATTGATGCAAGGGGACCAGAAACACCCCAAGGCACCACTAGGAAACAACTTCCGGCCTCCTCAGCCCTTGCATCACCGTCCCGTACGAACGAACATCGACTTTAACGTCCAGGCAAGTTGGATCTTGGATTTGACTCGTTCCCACGCCGCCATGTACCGAGTAACGATTGAAGTTGAGAATTTTCAAACTTTCAAAAGCACCAAATTCTTCATTGCTTCGTAAAAGTTTTGTTTCTTTCCATCAAATTCCGCCTTTTTTTTCTTCACCTTTCAAATTCGGAACTTCAGCATCTTCCACATCTCAGGATAATTGATAACGAGTAATCGAGTATGAAATCCACGGTGCAGTTACGAGCCGTGACGTTGAGCTGACGGTTAAGGGGACACGAGGATGTGATATTAGGCTGATGTCATAAGTTCGATGGCGGCTAATTTGATGAATTAATAATTAATACACGCCGCGAGACAGGAGTTAAAACATCGAGAGGCAGTTCCAAGTGGCTGAGTGAGCCTCGGCACGTAGAATCCGATACCTAATTTGTCGTCAATTCGCGTAGCTTCTAGGGTAAAGTTATCGCCCCCGCAGACTACATACACGAGCTCGCTTGTCTCTTCGTCGCGCAGTTAAGTGGTTAAATCAGCTTATTAGTCAGAGTTCGCAACTGGGTCGAGATGATGACTATACATAGGTGTAAACAAGGTACCTGGTACAGAATCGTGTGGGACGAGTTACACTTCAGGAAATTATAAATTTCCAATTCTTCTTTTCTTTTTTATTGCTTTTCTCTCTCTCTCTTTTCAACAGGGTGCCAAAAACTGCCCGACGATGTACAGAGATATTTACTACAAAGGTACGTAAGTACAGCCGGCATTTTACTCGTTCATAAGTGAATATTTCACTCACTTTTATCGCCAGTTCTCTCTTTCTCTATTTAAATTCACAATCAATTTGACAAATTAATTAGAAAAAACTGCGGCGATGTTTTTTTGTCGATCGGTTACACACGCCTTGTTTATATAGAAGCAGCGTGTAGCGTAAATATGAGTCAATAATAGGTACGTTGCGTCGCACCTATTTGTCTAATTAATTATCACGCATGATAAACGAGTAATAAATAAACAAGAAACGCCAAAAACGGTTTTCCTAAGGCTCGGCACATTCTGTTTGTCGTATAAAAATTCATTTCAACGAATTGGGTAAACAATTAATTGTCCCCTTAAGCATGCATGTTTTATATCATATAAATGTAAGATATTAAATTAACGACGTGAATATTATTGTTAAAAAGCCAACAGTTGGAAGCAGCCCTGAACAGTACGGATTTCCGCTCTTCAGCCGAACCGAGGAGCATCGACAGATCAGCAATTTCTTGATATTCGCATGAGGATTGAAGAGGGGATGCGATAATCCGGAATTGCGTTACTTCGTACATATATCAATCATAGACATGTAAGAGAATTCAACGAGAAGAAGAAGAAGAAGAAGAAGAAGAAGAAAAAAAAGAAGAAAACTTCACATATCATCGGCGCATATGTGCGTGTGTGTGTGTGTGTGTGTGTATGTGTATGTGTGTGCATGCCGTGAATATTGAAAAAATAATAACGAAAAAACAACGGAGAAAAACATTTTGTTACAGACTATACAATATATATATATATATATATATATAGAAAAAACATTAATAATTATGCGGTATCTCTCTGTCTTTGTGCATCCCACTACGAAGCGCAGAGCCGAAGCGATTTGTGTATAATATATATATACATAACGGCCGTGGCAGAAAATATGCTTCGTTAATTATATAAAAATTATTAGACGTGACTTGCCAAGTATGTTTCCATTTAACGCAGTGAAAGAAGAAAATGAAGGAGAACTAATATCAATAATAATATCAATAATAAGTAGCTTAGAAGGTTGAATAACGTGAATAAAAATAGCATTAATACGTATCGATTACCTACTCGAAGCAAAATAAGAAAAGAAATGAAAATTAAAAAAAATAAAGAAAGAATCAGAATAGAATGCTGGAAGTAAATGCGAAGATAATAAGAACCGAAACAACAAAAAAAAAAAAAAAAAAACGCTATGACTATCGGGGCCTGTGAGGGTAAGATGCAACTATGTAAAATAGTATCAATAATAATAATAATAATAACAATAATAATAATACTAACATTAGTAATAACAGTAAGATGAAGAAGAAGAATAATAAGCATAATCGATGGACAAGAAAAAAAAACAAAAGAATGCAAAAAAAAAAACATAATCATGGATGGAAAGTTTATACTCTATTCTTGTAATAAAATTGTGAAAACGTGGTAGTCTTTCATTTCAATTAATTATAATACGGTGATGTGCAATACCAATGAGGGACACTATTGATGGTTCAGGCCTGAATCGAGCTGCGGTATGTTGTAAAAATTATTTCAGCTAAAAAGTAGTGAAAGTAAAAAAAAAGAAAAAGAAAAGAAGTGGGTAAAAATTCGTAGGTATATGAAATAAAAATTATCCGGATATACTGTATCGAAAAAGTATTCTAAATTGGCGAGGCTGGCAAGGATATATGTAACGTAACATGGATGTGCAAAAAGATCTGATCCGTGAGAGATAGAGAAATATATTAGCATATAAATAACTCGATTATTTGATATATCCCCCTTCGGGAACAGGATGGTGGTGAATATACGAAAATTGATGTAAAATTAACGTCAGGTAGATACGATCGTTTGTCTCCGCAGACGTGATCCTATGTAATTCTGTAATATTACCTCGGAGCGGTGCGATGAGCTCGTTTGGGACCAGGGTACACTTGCCCTCGATAATTCCGATCGAAGCGTGACGTCATACGACCATCCCATCACCTCAGCCACCTACATTGCTTCGTCCTTTCACGTGCTGGACTTTTATTTGTCGCTGCTTGTTCGACGCCGTTTGCTTTTCCCACCGCAAACAAGCAAATGAAACGCTCCCTTTGCTCTCTGTCACATTCTCGATGTCAGCAACAACTTGTGGAACTACGCAGAGCCCGTGTGGTGGGTGCGGCTAATGAACTATTCTATAAATATATATATGTATAGGTATATGTATATACACGTGGAGGTGCACTTCGTCTGCTCCTCTCCTTCTCTCTCTCTCTCTCTCTCTCCTCTCTCTCCTATAAAATATACATGTAGACGGGGCTAAATGGGGTGTCTGGAGAAGTGCACGTGACAATATACCACCGAGGCTCGTCATTAATTGTTTAAGTAGCGCGTGCCCACTCCCTTGTGAGAATTTTTTACGGGATCCGAAAGTTTTTTGGGGTTCAAAAATTTATGGGTATATACTTGGGATATACGCAATGCAGAGTTATTTGTCGTCTTTCTGGTATGGAAGGTCCGGGGAAAACTTAGGCAACTTGCTGGAGATTTTCAATGTCGCGACTCCTAAGTTTTTGTGTCTTGAGGACGAGCGGCTTTCGACTCGAATTTACAACTACAAATGCAGACTCGTGATTAATGATTTCGAAGCCCTCGGATACCGTTTTACATGAATATATGACGATTTCGAAAAATTTTTAACCACTGTAATGGATCCAATATTACAAATGTTGCAAGTCTGACCTTGGATTCGTTATCGGTGAACCAAAAACCTCTCAATATCTACCAAAATAGATATATTTTCAGATTATTATCCACCATATTGGATATACCACCACTTTGAACTTCGCAATCCGACTTCAGATTCGTGATTAGTCACCCAACAAACCCACGAGTACCAATTTTCGTTGAAATCCGTTCATCTATTCTCAAGACATCATAATTTTTATTTCATTTTGCGAGTTCTGTTTATTTATTATATACATATATAGTTATCTGTGTCTTTTTTTCCATATTTCATACAGAAACCAGAGTTTCCGAGTCATTCTCAGCACCGTCTAAAACTATCCAAAGTTCTTTCCCCGCAGGTTGGTACAAATAAAAGTTTCACATCCGTTTCAACTTCGTTTAAATTCGAAAGAGACTCCGGACCCTCAGATCGTGTACGATTAGAATTATCAGAGCGTGATCGATTGCGTGCCGCGTGTCTACCAGGGTCTTTATTAATCAGCGTTTAGAGCTCAAGCTGCAACACTAACGTCAACAGGAAAAAAAAAGCCATTCATCCTCTCGAGTGTTATTCTTCCTTTGCAGCTCGTCCGAGTGTCGTGAACTTTTTTGTCACCTCTCTTCGCTCTGTGGATTCGGAATGGCAAGATTTTTCTTCCCTTCGATACACCGTTCCACAAATTGAAAAGTGAACGACATCTAAGGGTTGAACGGCTTTTCCGCACATCGATTCGTCCTGCACAGTAACTGCAAAAAGCTTTGAGCAGTCCTGTGCAGAGCTTTCGGCAATGCGAATTTCAACATGGCGGCAACGGACGAGGTTAAACGCCAAGGGTGAAACCAACGGAGAGACCAGGTACTAAGGATAAGTTATAAAGACTCGGAAATCGAAGCGAGCAGTTTTCTATCGTTTCAGAAGTAGATTAAAAGCTAGTATGGGTTTCCCATGGGTTCAAAACTCTCCCATGGCCAATCCATCCACCTATATTTAACGCCACACCCCCTATGCACTGTAATATTCAAAGTTTTAGAGAAGTAATATTGTCGAGGCAAAGCAGACGCCCAAGCGCCATGGGTATACCACAAGGTCTAGTTTCGAGGGTGTAGGTCGACGTGAATGCATGCATGCATGCATACTGAAAGCCGTTGAGGGGATTTCGTTAAGGATTCAGTTTCGGTATATACGTGATACCGCAGCAAAGGCTGACGTGTACCGTCTGCACAGCATAAACAAGACGTTGATAAAATGAGAACGACAGCCATTGAAGGGGGTCGATTCATATTCCGAGATGAGATCGAACGCGCATAAATTGCTCGTGGAAAAGAAAAACTGATCAAAAGTGGCGACGACAGGCGTTATGTAGAATATTTTTACCACACGTAAAATACAAAAAAAAAAAAAAGGCGGGTGTCGAAAATGAAATTGAATTTCATTGCGTATTCTCAAAACGCAAGAAAAAAATACCGTATCTCAGATTTTACCTTACCACCGTGGTTATATATATACGTGTAGATACGGGAATGAATATGAATGCGAAAGGAAACTTTTGATTTTGTTAAAGGTAAGGGGTAGGAGGGCAAACGGAAGCGGCTAAAAAGGAAGGACTCGTCCGTGGGGTTTCGCCCGATTACAGTTTCCCATTTAAAAGCAAGAGGTGATTACACAATTAAAGAACTTCTGCACCCTCCTTTCAACTCTCTACTCCACTCCTTTCCGTCCGCTTCCTTCGCCCCGAAAGAAGAACAACGCTTTCGTGTTATAAAACTCTTTCAGGTGAAATGTCGGGAAAATGAGGGGGTTGGGGGGGGGAGGGGGTGGGGGTGGAAGAGCCGGAGACCCTATTGCACGATTAAAAACTTTAGCGTTAACTCGCTTGCAATCAAAACTGCGGGGAAAAAGTCTGAATTAAAATGAAACTTTGGACGCAACACTTCGCATTTTATTTAACACGTACGTGCGAATGCATAACTATATACTGAGTCAGTTATTCGTTGCTGAATACTTTCGGATCTCCCGAGGTAAAGGGTCAAAGTCCAAAAACTGTAAGAAATGATCTTGCAACTGCACCTAAGGTACTTGGGTTTAGAGTGTAACTAGCGCGACTAATGCAGTTTCATTACAGGGTGGCCACAAAGTTATGGGAAAAAAAATTCCATGACCAGTTTTAGTTAGTTACTAAATTCTAAACCATTCAGTTTATTGAATCTATATTCGGTTAGAATTGAATTCGAATCGAAGAAGAATTTGATGTACAAAAAAGATATTTTAAGTCGATTTGTTTTCTTGTTTCTTGTTACCTTAAAAAGTCATTTCTCGAATTCCCACGACGGAAAACTGATATTTTTCAGTTTTTTCATGACCAAATTAAAAATCCTTTTAAATACTCTGACATTTCCAGGTCTTCCAGATTTTTTGGGTGTCTAGCGACCCTGGATTATTATTATTCTTATCATCATCGCGACTTCGCAGAACGATTCAGGCGACTTGATAATTGGCCAACGAGGTCCGAGGTGCCATCCTTTTTTTTCTCCCCTCTGGCTCTCTGTCATTCCGGAATCCCTGTTTCCTTGAAGGTTTCGCGCGTCATTCGAGTCACGAGCGAATCACCGCGCACCCCTTGCCGTACAATTTAATCCCTATAAAAAATGTCGATCTATATACGAGTGAGGAATACCTAAGAGTACATTTCCCTGGCACGCGATGTGTGCATTACAGGCCTACCTATATCCAGAACGCGATAAAACCTACATAATACATTTCGTAGTTGGGTTAGTGTATTCCGCGACGACAGAAGCCGTAGCAATTTTATTTTTCCCGTTCTCGGAACAACGGGGGTAAATAAATTGAAGGAAAATTCTGGCGCCCCGAGATTTTTTATGAAAATGAAAATCCTTGGAAACCCAGCCGACTTGCGGACGCGATTTTGCAACAATGCGCCGCCGAAATGCTCGAATCTTATCATCCCTGCTTCGGCATACGTCCCCGCACAATGAGCTTTGGTGCGAAGGGAGGCGCGGGGCGTCTAGACGGGGTTGACGACACGAGTAGTACCCCGCAGCTCGTAGTCTAGGACGACAAGAATGGAGCTCCTTAGCAAAGTCTCGCTAAGCACAAAGAGAGAAGCAGTTTCTCGGAAAACAGTCGGATAAGGCGTGAAGACGTCTTGGCCGGACGTTCTAGTCCCGTCTTATCCCGAGGGGAAAGGGGATGCCCACCTACATTTACCGTTACGCAACTGGATCCCATGAATCCCAGTCCCTAGTCTCTTACCATGAGGAAAAACTTTCCATGGACCCCAGAGACGCGACGTTTTGTTCCTTGCGTGCACGAATCCGAGTCATTAGATGCGGGTGAAACAGATTCCGTGTTTGTTGATTCAGTGTCTGTTGCCTGCTCGCCCTCTCGATTAATTTAATTTATTTATTTATTCAGCCAGACGCTGGTTCGACGATCTATGCATTCAAGACGGTGTTTTCAACTTCTCAGAACCGATGGTATTGTGTAGGTACCAAGAGAAGTGCGTTGGATTTAACTGTCCAATATTTTATACGGTATTTCTTCGAACGTAGAACGTTACGTTACGTTACGTTACGTTACACGTATGCTAACGCACGGCTAGCATGAAGTTAGTTACGCAAACGAAATGTAAATCAGTTTTAAACGTTTCAACTGGCGTCAGGAGTAGTCTACTAGCATCAATTAGAATGAAGGATTGGATTAACTCATTCGTCGAATGAATTGCCAACCTACTCGAGTTTGGTATCGTACAAGTTCTTCGAATCGGGTCAAAATTTAACTCCGACATCCGTAATGCATATGGAAAAGCTAATATAAATGCATTAGGTACACGCAGAAAGATATACGTAGTAAATCGATAGCCATATTTTTTCATCAAAGTCACGTTACGACGAAATCGCGGTTCGGATTGGAACCGAATTATTCCACATCGGTGGACAGGCTGTTGCGACCCTTCGAGGTTGAACTACAGATTCGAAAAATCCTGACCCGCACTTCTCCGAGGTGACTTAGCCCTCAGGGTTGTTCGTGCCTCGAGAGACTAAGTAAATCGCAACAAGAGACAGCCACGGCGATGAGAATTCATCTGGCGTCAAGGATCACGCCAGCTCTCCACGTCTGACCAAACACGTTTCGCTACCACTTCTAACCAGGCACGCAGGGCATCGAGTACGAGGAGAAAGATAATTTTTGAGCTAACCTTTCAAAGGTATAAAAGCCATGAAAGGATCACATTTCCTACAATCGGTGTTTAGATATGAAGTTCATCGTACGTGACAACAAGTTATTCAGTTATGGTTTCGACGTTTACAACCACCACCCCTATCTTTGGTCGGATTGATGATGATAGGCCTGGAGAGTACATCGATAGCTTGACAAAATAGGCATTACAAAACATTGGGCAAAAAACGTGAGACGAGAGAGAAAAAGGAGGGAGGAATCTCGAAGTGAGCACGCAATACTGGTTTGCAGGTGTATGTGTACGTAGACGAGATACTTTCACAGGCCTATAGCTGTGCTCTACACCCACGTATTTATAGGGACACTTGGTGAAGGTACAAGTGATGGGAGCTGCGCGTGATCGATATGGCTACTGTGCGGCAGCGGTGGCGGTGGCGTCGGCGGAGGGTTGCTCTCTGTGTCTATACCTATGCTGGTAGAACGTATACATATATATATATATATATATATATATATATAGTATGAAAGAGAGAGAGAGAGAGAGAGAAGGAGCGGAGAGTGTGCAAGTTCCGCGACGGAGGGATCGTTTTCAAAGCATTAATCAGAGAGTTAAATTATTGGGATGGAATCCATTAACTTCTCCTCACTACCGAGAAGTCGAGCAATGGAGAGAATTAGAGAGAGAGAGAGAGAGAACTCTTCAGCCACCAACGCATTCGCATACAATATGTGCATGCATACGTTGAACTCATGTGTGGGTGTAACGTGACGTGAAGGGAGTAAGGGTTAAACCAAATTATTAATATTATTCAATTAAACTCTGCTACCGCCACACGACATACATTATATATATATATGTATATATGTGAACTATATACATCGTGTATTGGTAGGATACTATATTACTATATAGATACGTCGTATGTAGTCTCACCCAACCCCCTATAATAACATATAAATGTAACGTGCACGGTGTACCGTATACCAGCATGCAGCCACGTTTGATTTAGTTTTCTTAATCGTAGGTATGGATTCGTGGAATGGTGGTCGTCGGTACGTACATACGTCTGCGAAATATCAATTAGAAGCAGAAATTAATTTGCATTCCAGATCTAAACGAGCTGAAAAAGAGACGGGATTCCTTTTCAGTTTTGAAAAATTTTCAGTTTAACAAATATCTTGATCTTGGCTTGTACAGTTTACACCTCGTTTAAAATGTTTTTTGTTTTACCCATGAAGAAGGTACACTTCATCAAAAGTTTTTATTATGCCAATAAACTTAAGCGATGGGTGTGTATACGATGTGCGTTGTTACGTGTGCTCCTTTGAGACGTTGCGCGAAAATCCTGAGATCCACTTGAACCCCGACGTAAAAAAGTTGTTGTTGTTATTGTTGTTGTTGCTGTTACCGGATTGCTAAAGGCGTCGTAAAACGAAAAGGAGGCACAAAGCGGTTAAGGAAAAATGAAGAGGCTGCAAAAAAACGGAATATATAAAATTTCATACAATTAGCTTGTGGGATTCGAACCATCGCGCATCGTCAATGTGCCTTGTCAAGCACCACGAGCGAGGTCGAGAAGTATATGGTCGGAATCCGAAACGAGTCAAGTTGCATACATTAATCATCGAGATCGTTTCATCTTCAAAATCCTGACAGTCGCTGTCAGAAGAGGATGACCAGATAGGACGAATGCTCGTTTTTCCCGAAGCCTGAACTCCTGCCCATGCAGAAGGCCGGGGATCCATACCGCCAAAGCCAGCGCACGTACCCTTAGCGGTGGGGGGGAAAAACGTCTCAGCTTCTTCGTCGCGCGCGTATTCAGATTAGTAGCTAAGGGTATAACGGACACCCGTCGGTCCGGGTCTCAACGGCGACCGCGGTGCAGGCGAGAGAAGGCGAAACGGCCAAGTCAGCAGAGTCGCGAAAGGGAGAGAAAGAGAGAAGGGGGGAGGCGAGGGTGAGGGTGAGGGTGAGGGTGAGGGTGAGTGACGTAGGGGGTGAAGGGAGGAGAGATCTTTCGCGGTTATGCCAACCTACCGTCTCGCCTCTACCCTTACACTCCTTGCGAAGATTCGCGGAATTAGAAACGCAGATAAGTGTTTTAAAAGAAAGCTAAAAAGCCGAGGAGAGGAGAGGAGAGGTATCGCGGCTGGGTGGCTGGAAGGAAGAGAGTAGGTGGGCGCAGGGTGCAGGGTAGGTCGGGGTGGAAGCTAGAGCGAGAGAAGGAGAAAGAGAGGAGGATTTCATTGAACGCCCCCAGAATTCGTTGGTGGTGCCCTCTTAGCTGTGCGGCAGCACGCGGCAACGCTGCATCATCCCCCTCGCAAACCGGAGAACGCCGAGAGGAGAGACAAGGAGAGGGAGGGAGGGAGGGGGAGTGAGAAGAGGAGACAGGGAGTCCGCTGGACTCACACTGCTGCCGCTGTCGTGCCAAAACCGAGTCGTAGTGCCTGCCTCTCGACGTCGCGGAAAGTATCACGTATATAGGCTCCTTCGAATTTCAATAAGTACACAACAGAGGGACAGTTCTGGAGTCGCGGTGTGCCGGTGGAAGTGGAAGTGGTGGATGTGGATGTGGATGTGGAAGTGGCTACGCTCTCGCGCTTGGCGATGTGCACAGGATCAGGATGCTCAAAGCTCTGCACCCGGCCTGGATTAGGGTTGCAGTCGGTCTAAACGCGCTCTCGTTACTCGGCTACTGCACATTTGTATCATCGCTGGAGGAGGAGGAGGAGAAGGAGAAGGAGAAGGAGAAGGGAGGGGGAGGAG
The DNA here is from genome assembly GCF_021155765.1 of Diprion similis. NCBI lineage: Eukaryota > Metazoa > Arthropoda > Insecta > Hymenoptera > Diprionidae > Diprion > Diprion similis. Next base: position 2,869,077 of record NC_060115.1, read on the forward strand.
GAGGAGGAGGACTAGGAGAGGGAGGAGTGCGTCATTATTTGTGAAAACAGTTTTCCTACAGAAGAGTATCATCTTCGTCATCTCGACAACGTGCGGCTGATGCTGTTACTGGTAGTGAAAGAACGTAATTCGCTCGTCGACCAAAGATTGACGCGCACACACAATCTACTCTGGAATATCCGATCGTTTTGTGAACGTGCGGTGAGTGAGGATAGCAGCAGGTATTACACTAGTGGAGCCGAGTGATTGGTCGTTATTTTAGTTTTCATTCGGCGATTATTAGCCAGTTTTCATAAACCCAGACTGCATCTACCCAAGAGTGCTGCAGCAGCAGCAGCCTAGTTGCAGGAGAGAAACTCCGAGGCGCTCGAAGACGTTGAAGAATCCAGAGGAACACATCCGTCCAAACCGAACGGACACAGGAACGGACACAGGACAAAGAGGTTTTATCATTCATGACAGTCGACGTTTTGACGGTGCGGTGATTTGGATGATTAATTACCTGCGGCGAGCTCTTCACATTCCTCGTGTGAAACTCTCGACCCGGCGAAAAATAAATCGCGAGAAATCGATATCCCCGTGTTGTAACGGTGAACGAGAGAGAGAGAGAGAGCGAGAGAGGGATAGATAGGGAGTGAAAAGCCCGAGGTGTACAGAATCTTGCAGAAATGAGGGACGTTAAATTCAAGAAACACAATGTCCAAAAAACGGCTGACCAAGGCTGCTTCGTTCTCCACGAGCGGAGGATGTCGCTCGGAAGATTCTCTGCGCTGTTAAATGTTTAACGACGTCGAAACAGAAGCAGAAGCTGAGGAAGAAGAAGACGAAGAAGAAGAATATCTCTATGTGATTCCCCTCGGTGATTGGTAAGTACCTGGTACCCAGCATACATTTTTTTTTGTATTCTACCCATAACATTCTCTCATACACACGAGTGATCGCACCGACTCTCCTTCTCGCTACCCAACCATCCATCTCTTGGTCTCTCTCTGTCTCTCTCTCTCTCTCTCTCTCGTGCGGTCGAGTGTCAACGCACCACACTCCGCGCCATGATATGCACGGAACTCCCCCGATATTGAGCGGTTTTCCATTCCAAAAGATTCGATATTATGTTCGAAAAGCCGTACAGCAGGGGCTGCCAGCCCTCCGATTTCCGTTCGCCGCGGTTTCTTTACTTTTCAAATACGCAGACGGACACACGATACACACATATGCATTTATACGAGCAAGTATGCGCGGTTGCGTGGGTGTATCCGAATCTCATTTAGGAACCCCGTCGGTAAGGCGGTCGTCGACACTGTCGCACTTTCCGGTAAGCGAGGTGAAAAGTGTGAAAAAAAAAAAGAAAAGAAAGGTCGCCGAGGTAAGAGAAAAATTTGCCACTTCGCCATTTTGAAAGAAACCGGCCGGTGATTATCGTCTCACTGTACGGTTACGGTTACGACCTTCTCACCTGATTATATATGCCGGAGGATTTTCTAAATTACTATAATACGTATAATAATACTAATAAACTTGAACGGATTTAGCTGGGAGCCTCTTGAAAATCAGCCTCTCTGTACTTATTATACTTATCATTTTACCCGGATTTTGCGCTTCTCAAGGAGCGAAGGTTGATTCGTTTTCTGAAAATGCATCCCCAGCATGTGCAGAGCTATAAGACTTATAGGTATATGCGCGTCTAGGATTATTTTCCAACCGTTCCCAGCGCTATCCGATGACGCCTCATAAAAAGTGCTCTAAAAAGCTCGTTAATTTACCCGAGGAGGGAGGGAGGGTAGCGCCAAGGTAAGTGGCACTAACGGTAAAGTGGGAAGATCCGGTAACGAACTCGTCTACTGAAACAGCTTCCCGTTTAACTGCCGGCTAAAGACGTCCGAGTAACGACCTTGACGAGGAATAACGGTCAAAAGACTTTCCGACCGTAAGCCGAGGACGAGGACCAGGACGAGGACTCCACGAACCACCTGCGGATGTCAAATTGACTGATCCGCTTCCAAATAAACCCTCGAGCCAATTTTCTTTCACGAAACCAAAGCCGATATACAGTCGATGAACGAAAGGTTGAAAAAAATCTTTCGATTCCCCAGCGGCAGGTAGAAGAACAGGGTGGTTGAGGTGGGCTGATAAAGAGTGAACAGGGGATGGCGTCGTGTCTTTCAAGATGTCAACCCTTTCTCTAACGGCAAGACATTCCAGTGGAACAGTCGGCAGTCAGCTGTCTTTTATCACCCTGACTCGGCGGGTGTTTCACCATCGTCGTCATCATCATCATCATCATCATCATCATCAGCAGCAGCAGCAGCAGTTTACTTTTGTTGCGTTTCGTTCCTTTCCAATGGTACGCGTTTTACTTTACTGTGCTTTACTTTGCTTTGCTTTGCTTTCCTTTCCTTTCCTTCGCTTCGCTCCAGGCTCGAACAAAACAACGAACGTCTGTTACCAGTACGCGTGGGGTTACACATTCCCGGGTGGAATTGTAAAGCAAGCAAGCAAGCAAGCAAGCAAGCAGCCCCCATAGTTTGTACGAGTTATGAGCATCGGCATGGGTGAGGAGGGGGGAGTTTAAACAAACGGTAGAGTCGCGAGAGGCGCAGCCATCCTCCCACTCCCAACTCCAAACTCCTGCTTGTGAGAGTTAGGCGCTGGCTCTGTAAGTAAATATCATTTGACGTGGGTAACGAATTGGTGCTGGTACTACCACCGTCTCAGGTCTCAGGTCTCAGGTCTCAGGTCTCTCAAGCCCTCGTGTAACGCTTCTCTGCCACGCCACTCGTGCAGCAGACGACTCTACTCTACTCTACACACACGTGTGAAAGCGAGAGCCAAGCAGCCATCTTATTTTTTTCTCTTTCTTTTCTCATTTATTTCCCTTCCAATTCCCTTCCGGAATTTCCGATCAGCTATCCAAAGAATTTCTCGACAACGAAACAACAGCCGGTCTTGTCTTGCCTTCCTTACGCCAACTGTGACTTCTTATTATATATTATATATCATCGATATCTTTACATTAGTCTTCGCATAAAGAAGAAAAGAAAAGACAAGAAAAGGAAAAAAGAACAATAATATACAACTTTTATCAAGATTAATGTCGATTCTTTTACACAACTTGGGAAAGCATCCGCGGTGTACCGTCATTGGATCGGATTCTTCCTGTTATATTTCGATGAAAAATTGCCAATTCGGCGTGGCGATTTGTCGCAAAAAACTTTCCTCGTCCTCCTCACACTTCCTTTCATTTTTTCATAAAAAAAACAAAAAAACAAACAAAAAGAAGTCGATAAATCTTTTGCGGTACACGATTTGTTATCGCAACAAAATCGCTTGATTACATGTTGAGAGATTTTTCCGGCCGCATCGGCGACTTTTTTCAGTCTACAATATATAATGAAAAAGAAAAAGAAACATTATATCAAGAATTGAATGACTCTTCTCTCTCCGCATGTCGAACTTGGGAGTTTGTCAAGCAATAAATCGCATCCTTTCCTCATTCTCCGGATTACCTTATAACCAGAGAAGCGGAAGGACGAAGATTCGTGACACACAATGAAAATACAATAAATTCGGGTCATTTACAGACTACAATACGGGAAGAAGATGCCCATTTAGTACACTCGCGGCTACCGAGCTGATTGTCAGCGTTATACAACCATAAGTAAATCTATTGATAACAATAATAATAACAACAACAACTCGGCAGTTTGTTTGATGGTCAAGAAACGTGTTGCGCTGGGTATAACTCAGGGGTACGTTCTTCACCCCTAACAATAAGATCGAGTGGACGAATGATCACCGATATTTGCCGGATCGTTACACTAGTCAGCGCGACGGTCGAAGTTTTGCCGAATGTCCATGGAGCGTCGCGACGACGAGCGTCGGGGGTAACGGATCGTTCGATCTCCCTTTGTTGTCTGGGAGAGAGAATGATTTGTGGACGTGTAGGTGCAGCCGGGTGTAATTAGGTTGACGTACCTTATCCGGGAGGAAACTATCGCCGCTGCTTCAAGATTCAGCCGCACCTGTCATACGAGCCACTGCCCTTCCAAACCTCCCTCATTTACGCGAAAGGCGCAGCGTCCAACCCCTCCCCTTTCCCCCTGCCGTTTTCCAAATTCCATCAATCTATTTCAGCATCGCCTTTTCATCCCTTGCGCGTCGGTCGGTTCCGCGATATCGGCTAGCCGCGCGAATAATCCATTTTACACACACTTCCATTGAATATTTCGACATTATTGATTCCTTTTTTCAAACCCTGTGTTATACGCCTGTAATCCTGCACTTTTCACATCACGTCGCAAAGCTTTGTTGATATTGTCAATACGTGCTTGAACATTTTTTCGCAGCATGTAAGGTACGTTTGCGACCCAATTATTGACTATTCTTTGATTTTTCAAAGTTATAAACTTAGGTACGCCACAAATTACGAATTTCTCGATAACTAAAACCAATTTCTAAACGCTTAGATACTGCTAATTTATTTTTTGGTGATTTTGAAACTAAGCATCGAACAGATACAACCAAAAATGATCGGTAATTAGGACAGGGTCGATGATCGTCGGTAACTTGGGATCGAAAATCGAGAGTATCGAATTGAGGAATCATGGATACGTGAGTTCGCACGTCGAGCTAACTGAGAGAAAATAGGAAGAAATAGAGAAAAATTGATGAAAAGGTCTCGGAAAAAGCGGAATTAAGCGCAACGTGCGGGGGGGAGGAGGAGAGCTGAGTTGAAAAGTACGATGAGGGAGAAAGAAAAATTGGAACTCCGTAAGATCCCGTCCGGCGGCTGATAAACTCGACGATATTTCTTACTCAGAGCTTAACTAACCCAATTACCGAAAGAGGGCTCCGCAAGATTCACGCCTGGTTGGCTTTGATGTCGAAGGTTGTAGGTGTGCACGTTGGTGCAACTATACGAAGGAAGGAAGGTACGAAGGTTCGAGTTATTTACACAAACGTGTGGCTGAACTGCTGTCATCGGGATGTGCAGCAGGGTGGAGGACGGTAAAGCGTCAAGGATAAACTTAAACACCGCAGTTAAAAAATGGCAGCGAGCTGTGTCCGATGGTGGTAGATAATGGCGAGGCTGGTACGATGGACAAAGAGTTCGACCCGAGTAAATATTGGTTTTTATCCCTCGCCCCTGACGCGCAGCGCGAATGAACGCGGGTGGAAAAAAAAAAATCGTTCGCCAAAGTTTTCGACCTTCCGAGCGTTATTTTTATGCTTTCAAACGCGATTAACGTTATTCAACAGTTCCTTTCAGCGAGTTACATTTCAACCCGTTTTAACCACGGCCTAAAAAAATATTCCGCAAGAGATTTTACGGCTATACGGATTATTTTCTTAAGGGATAATATATTTATTATACATATAAAGAAAATTAAGATACATTCTTATATGTACATACATTTCTAATAACAAATATCTCTCGACTATATTGTATGTATAAAGCGCTGTGATTCTTCCCCAAAAATTGGCAAAATGTAAACGAAACCAAAGGTGCAACGACATGTTGTTTTTTTTTCTCATTATTCTTTCATATTTGTTCCTTAATACGTAAAATCAACCCCACGTTTTAACCCCATGATTCAAAAGTAGCGCGCTCCTAACGATGCCCCGTTGGTTTTACCCCGCAATTTCACACATCAATCATATATACTCGTGTCTGACTGCAACGGTGGAAAGTCGAGAACGTATTTCGAGATTCGTGCACGTCAGTGACGTTTGCAGCATGTATTTATATACATATATGTATAGGTACTCGTATACGCTGCAGGAGAGCGTAATAATTTATTTAATTTCGCATACTCGTTCCTTTTTCTCGAATTTATTTGCGCAGGTGGAAAATTTTTCCCGCTTATTTATTTATTTTAAGTAAAAAGAAAAAATGTCAAAGATACTAACAAGTATTTCTGACGAAGTACGGAACTGTACGTTACTCGATGGAATGAAAAAAAGGAAAAAATCTTCTTTCACTTCGCCGTCGTCAGAACGGAAACGGGGTATCATCAGATTCGCATCTACGCGGTACAGCGACACTCGAGATAATAGCGATAATGAAAAACCCTTCAAGGTTGATAGCCTGCGGATCGATTCGACGGTTCTTCAGATTTCGTTGGCTGCCATGCCCCTGCAGGGTGTGCGAAACTGCTGCACGGAGCGAACTTCGATCGTCTTCACGCTGAGGGCGCTTATATTTCTTCTTCGCGCGATATCTTTCAAGGGGAATTGTGCATTGGGCCTAGTTTTACGTTATTCGAGATACCGTCCGTCTATACTCGTGTCTTTTATAATCCTTTTCACAAATTTATCGCTGATCTGCAGAAAAAAAATGCCCCGGGCGATAGAATTTTAAGCATACTAATAATAAACATTCATAATATTCGCATATATTATTATTGTTGTTGTTTTTAACCTAGTCGTATTAGACCAAAGAAGGGACTAATGTGGAAGAAATTGCAAGTAGCGATTTTCCTACATTCCGGTTTTCGGGATTCGCACTCCGTTGCTTCAGCCGCCATCTTGAATTTACTGAATAACTCGTTTATTTTCAGTTTCGAACGAAAAATGGCAATCACCAAAGTTGTTTGGAATATAAATTTCCTACAATTTTGGTACTTGTCAATTTTTTCCTAGGATCGATATTTTTGGATTAAAAATTTTGTAAAAAAATCATCCCCAAGCAAAACAAGCAAAACGAGTATATCGTTCGGGAGGTGAAAATTTTTGTTTCACTTCGCACGAACGCACGTATAACGGATCCAGTTTTTTATTCGATCCATGCATCACTCGCTTACACCGGCGGGCGGCGCGGAGGAAGTTCTTTTGATTCTCCACACGAGAGGAAAATTTCCCTTCTTTCAGGGAAGCGAATGGGCCGTTGTCCTATTACGTCACGGGCCGTCGACGCCATTCGTGCGTTTTACAGGTATAAATAAAAAATGGAATTCCAGAAGCTTTTCGAGACGCACTTCAACCGCGACTGAGCCTCTCTCCCTCTCCCTCTCTCTTTCTCTCTCTTTTTTTTTCTCTCCCTTTGTCTCTATCTCCATCCAGCCCCGCCGTTGTAACATTCTGCATGGCCTCGGCTCGTTCCCATAAATGTATAACGGCGAAGCGTGCATACGTTGAATGCGATTACGAGACCGAAGCAGATATCCGGTTATAAATTTCCTGCAAAAATTTCTCGATAAATAAGGTTGTTGGGTCGTGCGTCGGCACCGCGCGGCGGTCGTAATGCGTTTTACGTTCTTTCGACGCCCCGGGAGCCGAGCTGCCCGCTCCTTCTTGTTCCCAGAGAATATAATCCCTTCAGGATCACCCGGCCTCCCTGATCCTCAGCTCTAACTGCAGAGAGCCAAATTTTCCCGGGAAATTCCGAGAATAACTAACCAGCCCCAGCTCTCCCTCCCTCTCCTTCTTTCTCCCTTCCTTCCTCCCTTCTTTCTTTCGATCCTCTCTCTCTCTCTTTCGGCTGCTGCGACGTCCTGCGATAATTAAAGATCGTAAAATCGGAAGATTTCTCGGATTCCGCTAACGAATAGGTATCTATCGTTTGGGTGTGAACGCGCGTTCATTTATTCATTCGTCCATTCATTCGTTCATTCATTCATTTCCACGGTGTCACCCGAATTTATACCCTCCCCCTCCCCCCCGCCGCCACGCTCGCTCGGCTTATTATATTCCCTAATTTATTGTTTAAGGAAACAGACGCCGTAGTTGCCTGGGGTAATAAATGATCGCTGGTGTGCCCTTATTATCGCCTGTTTACGAATCGATTTATACCCCATTTACCCACCTATTTTATCCTCGGCTCCCCGTCCATTTATAATGGCATATTTAAAAAACAAATTTTATCACACTCGCGGCTGAAAAATGTGCAAATTTAAATATTTTTCCTTCGCGTCGTCCCGGGAGTTGCGTTCAAAAATTCAACACGCAACGTTGAACGTGTCGACTAAAACCTGACGTCATCGCACTACAGGAGGTAGTTTGAACAGATTTTATATTACGTATTGCTGTTGTTCTACGAATTAAGAGAATGAAAATTTGACGTTATATTTGATCTGTGAAAAAAGATATTTCGTTTAAAAAAAATTTCATTATTACAAATTTTATGTTTGCAAAAATTAATGCAAGGAAATATGTAATTTTCAACGTTGACGCGGAGAAAAATTACCACTTTTTAATTCCGATCATAAATATTCAGAGAAGATCCGGTTTCTCTACCGGTCACGATGCTATCCGTCGTTAGGTTTGAAAAAGCGACGTTCCTCGACGGCGAGTAGCGTTTCCTCGAGTTCCACAAACTACGTGTCCTAAAAGTGATCGACGAACTCCTTGTCCCGGCTTATCCGATCATCCAGCCGCTGCTTCAGACTTGGCGCGAACCACGAACGTTGAATGACGCGAATCGAACGGATTAAGTCCGCGGGTCTGATGGTGTGGAGGAAATATAAAGGTGGGGGGGGGGGGGGGGGGGGGATTGGCCACGTCGAACAGCGCTTTCCAACTTCAACGTTTCGTCGCTAGGTATAGGTATAACGGAACTGACGAGAGGGATTGAAAAATTATTTCACTTTGACGAATTCAGAGTAAAGTACAACTTCAAACGTTTCGCTTTATGAGGTGTGCAATTACTCGAGTAAATGATTTCCGAATAATTCACATTCAATAAAAAGTTGAAGTGGTTTATCTTATCCATTGTTATTTGAAAAATTTCAGGGGACCCACTTTGCACACAAAATTCTTTGTGATATAAAAAATTTTAAGATGCCCTTTTTACTTCCCCCCCCCCCTCCGCCCCCATAATTGCGGCCAGTTCTAAGATCAAGCTCTTTTTTTGCAATTTTTAATATACGAGTTTAAATGGAAAAAATAAGTAAATCTACTTGTAGCCAACATTTGGAACTAAAAAACAAAAAAATGTGTAAAAACCTCCGTAGTTCGAAGTCAATGCTGTTCGGATCCAGAGAAGTGTTTATGGCTTCTAGAGGGGTGTGTTACGGCATTAGCATACAATATACGATATGAGGGTATAAGAATATAATATAATAGGACCCGAGGGAAGAAATTTACGAGACAGTTTCGAGGTTACTCGTTGGTTTCCCTCCCCCTCCCCCCCGCCCCCCTCCCTGTCTTTGCAGAAAAAAAATTTTTTCCGCCGATCCTTTGCTTTGCGTTTTTATTTTTCCCGCCCTCCCTCCGCTGCCCATCAGGCAGCTTATAGAAGTAGACGAGGGTGGACGTCAGTCTCGCCGCGTTTGACTTTATGGGCTGAAATTATTGTCATAGCTGTTATAGCTTATAGCTGTTAGCTCCTGGGGACAAGCGGTCGAGCCTTGTAATAACGCGTCAAAAATCTCCGTCAGCTGCAGGAGTCAAAAGTGTCGCGTCGAACGTCCCCCGGCAATTAATCACCCCGATGCCCGTCACGACGCAACGACACCCACGCGACGATATGCGACGCGTTTACACACACACACACACACACCCTCCGCCACCCCTTAACGTGCAGAAACGAGCTATTCGGTGGGTAAAAAAGGCCGCATTCACAAACGCACGCACACAAATACCGATCACGAATTATGCCTACGTCGGACAACCTGGTCGGTTGAACCCTCGAAAAATCTATTCGCGTTTGAAAAATAAACGTCAACGTGTTCACCGATATTATGTAGAGATTGAACAACGAGAAACTATCTCGGAGAAGGAGGAGGAGGAGGAAGAGGAGGAGTAATTTTTTTCCCAATGTTTCGTTACGATAACGTCAATATAACTTCAACCTCGTATCATTCTTGGGACTGTTGTTGTTTACACTATTATTTGCAATTGTTACGCTCAAACGTTGGGCAGTTTGAAAATATTCGCCGTCGACTTTTCACCTCCAGCTTATGACACGCAAGCCAAACACCCACATGTGCGGTAGACCGAAAAGTTCAGGAACCTGCTTTATACTCTCTTCCGGCTCTCTCTCTCTCTCTCTCTCTCTCTGCGGTGCCATGCCTTCCGACTGTAAAGAAGAAACGGCTCGCGTATCATTTAACGTCCTCGCGCATTAGTTTCCAGACCTGAAATTGTCACCGTGAAGCACTTTGCATTTCTCTCTCTCTCTCTCTCTCTCTCTCTCTCCTTCTCTTACACGCACAGGTTTCACGTTCTTCTGCCCATTATTGTTATTATTATTCCGTCTATTGCAATCGTTAACGTGTTATTGCATCACTCCTTTGCAAGGACCATTTTTTTCTTACAACCATTATATAACTCATGGTTTTGCCCTGTTTCCCTTCTACACAGCTTGCGCAAGACGAGATAGATATTGCAAAACTTTCAAGTGTTATCGGAATTAAATATGGGTTTGTTAAACGATAAATAAGATCGAAATAAAACGATATGTCTTATCAATTTAAAGTCTGAAACAGAACTGTTTTTACAATAATTTTAATTAACGCAGGGTAACCTTATTCATTTCATAACATATGAAAACTCTTATATATCTTTTATCTATTATGACTATTAGATCCTAGAGACAGCGGGGCGAAACGGGTGACTTCATCCTTCGTAACGATATTAATTTTGGTAAGTTTCGGTAAAAATTTTCAAGGGGCTTCGTAATATTTGAATTACTACACTACACTGTAACGATATTTATCGTGATTGACTTTTGTGCGTTAAAATTATAAATAAAAGAATAAATAAATAGAAATAAAAAGGACAGAGACGCGATGTAAAAGGGCAATAGCCAATCAAATTAAATATATTGTAAAAAAAAGATAAAAAATATATATGTATAAATAAAAAATAAAATCATTCACACACACACATAAAAATAATGTAAAACAACACTTAATGGAACATGAATGATTTTAAAAGAATGACACAATTTCATTGAATAATCCTTATCTCGTTATAACTTATCTTTCTTTCTTGTGTCGTCGAGTGTCGTCGAGTCGGTCCGTATTATTTTTACCAATCAAAAATGCAAAATCCAACAGGACTGTCGAGATTACAATGTTTTTCGCAGATGATTGACCAAATGTTGAGTGCACTCGAGACCATACCGTGAGGTTGCTTAGTTAAGCTTAAAATTGACAGTCGTGCTCTGTATGACGTCCCTGGACCGACTGCCAATTAGGCCGTGAACCTTAACGTCGCACACATACACTTCCACTGATATCGGCCAACCATCGACGAGTCTGGCGCTCTGATATTCGAATCTCACAACACTCGTATCTAACTGTTACTATTACTATTATTATCATAGTCGTTTTATCTGACAGGGCTATTTGGTACCTCGGACAGTGATCGTAGATTTTGTACGCACGCAACTCAATTTATAGACGCTTCGTGGCAATTTCGTAGCCCTGCAGACTGGAAATTCAGAATATCGGCGCTCGTGCGGTTTTTTAAACGCGTTACGTTTTTATAATACTTATATATAATACAGAGCACGACCTTCGTTGGAGCCTACAAACTTCGTTATTTCTCTATGGCTCTTGCGAATACGCATGTATATTCAGCAAAAATATAACGTCAAATGTAAGAACGCATGTATTTATGCTTCTTCGACGAGAAGTCGTATCGAGTTACGATTCGCGTGCTGTAAAATACCTTCAGCCTGTGGTGGTGGTGGTGGTGGTGGTGGTGGTGGTGGGTGTAGGAACGCGTTGTAAGCATTTACGAAACGTTAAGTAGCCTGTGGTGAGGTGAAACCTGATTGATCCGTGAGTGGAAATTGAATTACCCGGGAAACACACGAGGGTACGACGCCCCGTGGATTCCAGGAGTCTTTGGTGGGTGTCGAATAAAGTATATAAGGGTGGAATAAAATCGGCAGAAAGAGCGCAAGGGGCAAGTGTGTTGACTAATAAAAGAGAAAGAAGAAAAGAAGGAGGGAGGGAAGAGAGGGAGAGAATAAAGTAAAATAAAATAAGAACGGTATGCACGAACCAGCGCGCGGTACGTGACCCTATAAAAAATATGCGGGCTAACCGGTTGAAACCAGGGTGCTTGGTGCACGTATATTCCAGCCTAAGGCATGGGACGTGGACGTATAGGGGTGAAATATGCCGGGGATATAATAATAAAAGTCGGACAAGTTCGAGGAGGATATCATCTTGGGAAAGCTCCCGGTCCTGAAACACCCCGCCGGGAAAGAGTTGAGAGGCTCGCTTTCAGCTCGACAGAAATTTTCTGAACCGGTTCACTGATTCGAATTTCTACAATTTTTCTCCCAAAACTGATATAGCCACGTACGATCGATCGGAATGAACCAAAATTGGTATCCGAGGTTTTTTGGCGCACTGATTTCACTGCATTTGAGGGGGAAAATAGGGGTAGATTTACGGTTTTATTATAATTTTTTTTTTTCTTATATTCAAATTCGAAGTTTGGTGTACCTGTAGGGGTCTTTGACGTCTTTGAGACAATTGCGGAAGGGATTTTTTAAATATGTTAAACCCTGAGGGTGAAAATTCAACCCCAGCATGCCAAGAGACTATAATTATAAATTTACTTTACTCCTTGTTTTATATTGGGAGATCGTAATCAGCGACCGAAAAAATCCCCGAGTAATGATTTTCAGATCAACCGTCTAGTTTTACAAAAATTTTAAGTATTGCCGTCGACTTTTTTGGATCCTCAGTTTTGCAATTCTTGAATTCCGGTTATGGATTTATCAACAATGATCCCAAAAACTCCACGAGTAACAAGTTTCAAAAGACTTATTCCACTTTGTAACTTTTTGGTACAAGGGTAGTGAGTCCTAGTCGTAATTACCGGTATTTTGAACCCCTCGTACGGAAATTTTTAATTCCAGTTTCAATTTTGGATTCAGCAACCCCGAGACGGCAGTGTACCAATTATTGATAAATATCGTTTCATTTTTCTTGCGTCAAACTGGTTTCAAGTATAGACAAAATAAGAAGAAACTTGTAAACGATGCCTAATCGAATTCGTCATTAGCGGGTGTGGAGGCCAAATTTGTCTTCCTTCCATTATAATAATCGGAAAGTTGTTCGGCCTGTTCTTGAGAGGAACGAGGGAAGAGGGAAGAGGGAAGAGGGGTTCGGATGAAAGTCGATCCGTAACCTGAGTGCAGAACAAGGGGATCAGATCCGATCGAGATAAGAGCTTTGCTTTTGGAAGCGTGAAACGTTTCGCGTGCTGGCGTAGGACACGAAATAAAAATGTCGGTCGAGCAACAATCGTGCGGTGGATCGTCAAGGGTGGATTTAAATTGAAAAATCCTCAACCCCAATATCAGAGCCACCCCCTCGGTATATTGCGGCTATATTATATACCTACTTGCGGAGAGGAGCTCAGATCTCTTTCGAGTAATGCCACGTATCGTTCGTATTTCTATTGCTTACGGTAAAAAGAAAAAGAAAAAGAAAAGCGATTCTACGGATTGAATCACTGGGTTGCAAAAAATCCGACCGAGGCGTATATACTTCTTGCATCGCGATGTACGAAAAACCTTACGTTTTAAAAAAATTATTGGACAGAAATATGCCGAACAAAGTTTTCACACGGATAACGTGCGAAAAAACAAACTTCGTTCCGTATATTGCAGAAAAATTTTTCACCCTTATAACGAGACTGAAAATTTCCATCACATTATTCATACCTCGATACCGTAATATCGGTGATAACCTGCAGCTCTACTCCCCGTATTCCCTCAAATATATACATATGTATATTCGAATGTAAACCGGATGGGATATAAACCCGAGGCATCTCCATATGTCGTGGAAATATATGAATAAACATGCAAATACGCGCCTACGTGAACCTCGTATACCTACCTCGTACAGCGAAGTAGAAAAAAAAACGAAAAAACGAAAAAACAAAAAAAGTTCTCCGACCGCTTCCGCAACGATTTTACTTCCTCCCATTCCGCCGTTTCCTTAAAACGTTACTGCACGTACATATTTTTCCTACCACTTCTCTTTCACCCCCCTCACGCTTCTCGCAGATGATTCAGATTCCGCGTAACAACCCGCCGTTAAGACCCTCATACGTTATCCTGCGGCGGGTTTTAAACCCAGAAACATCATCGCGCTGCACGGCAATTTCTCTCTCTCTCCCTCTCTGAGAGGGTAAAATCCCGCTGCGGCCCGGCTCTTCCACGGAATAAAACCGCGCCCCTGCGAGTATAACGTAATCCAGAATCGGACACGCACCCCAGTTCTATTCGGTATCAGAATTCACAGAATACCGTAAGCGTCGTCAAACCTCCCGATTAAGCGCTTAGCCCGCAACTTTTGTTCAATCGAGCAAAAAGCCCGGCAACAGCTCAGCTCAGCTCCGGTTCGCCTCGACTCGACTCGACTCGGTTCTGTATGGCTTGCAGGAGCGCAACCGGGATGAGGAACGGCACTCGGTCGACGGTGGCAGCTGAGGGAAAGATTTATGCGCGGCGACGCTCTCGAATTAACTTTATCCTCCCTAGCAGAAATGCTTCGCCGGCTTCTCGCCGCGCGTGATTCGAAAGATAATTGTATTATTGCCGTGCCGTTATGCCCGGCGACTTGAATTTGGAGGACACGACGACGTAGGGATGGAGGGATGGAGGGATGGAGGGATGGAGGGATGGAGGGAGAGAGGGAGGGTGAACGCCACTCTTACGCGTGTACGAAACCGCGCTTCGGCAATAACGAATTAGAAGAAGGTTGAAAAAAGCGAAACAAAAGGAGGCAGCAGGGACAAAGCCCCTTGACCCGTTGCGCCACGGGACAAGGGATGAAAAACTTTTCCGCTTCTCTTCGTCGTGGCTGCCAGTTCCCAGCGGAGCAAACCCCCGAATCTCGGCACCAATTTAAACTAAGTTTCCACCGCGCGTGACGGGGCTGCAAACCGCACGTCCCTCTCCCTCCCTCTCTCCCACCCTCCTGCCCTTTCTCCCACCCTCCGCTCTGAGCGGAATGCAACCGTCGACGAAATAAAATTAATCCTGGTCCATCCCGGGAACTTGACTCGGTCGAATTCAATTAATTATCACTCGCCCCGCGAGCTCGATTCACAAACGGACGAACCTCTTACCTTCCTCAATTAATTCCAACCTGTCTGTCTACCTGCGTATCTCTCCTCGTCACTGATACTGACTGGCCTGACGCGGAAAGGAAACTGTTACGCTGTTACTTTCTCATCAGCACACAAGATCTGTCTTAGTATTAGCCAAATGATTCGTTGTCTTGTTCGTACGGTGGGTCGAGGTGAGGAGGGGTCAAAGCTTGGAAGGATCGATACTTCGAATGGACGATATATCGAAATTTCAAACGTGCGAAAGTAAAATGACGAATGATGAATTGTTCGAAATATTGATTTTCGAATGTATTTATGTGATTAGAATGACTACTGATGAGTGACTCAAAATTTCGAACAATTTATACTTCCTTACTTTAACTTCGCATGTTGGAAATTTCGATATATCGTCCATTCGAAGTATCGACCCTTCCAAACTTTGATAGTCATTCGACAAGCAATTCCTGAGAATTAAATTTCAGGGTATAAATAATAAAACCACCTAATCCCTAGACTGTAGACACCCAAACGATCGCTTTCATAGACCAAGTTTCCAAAATAAAAGACAAAAGACAAAATCGAATAATGCGAGTCCTGGTAATTTTAACCAAGCGACGATGTGATCGAGAGAAGTTTTGAGACGTTGAATTGGCGAAACGATACACATACACGATATAGATGTTATTATAGGTGTACGGTCGATAAAAGGGATCCTGTTCTACTTCCAGTTTGGCGATAGTGTGGCGAGCCGTGGGGAGCTGGACTGGATGGCCAGGAAGCCGTCGAGGTACAACTTGATACTGAACTTTGTCGAAAGAGAAAGCGCGTGTTATGTGCGCGACGCGTAGACACCCTCTACGAGGGCGGATACTGCTCGCCCTCTTCCTCCTGATAACGAGTTTCACCCTGCTCTCGTCGGCGGTGGCCTTTCCCGACTGGACGGACTGCCCGGCGGTTTGTAGGTGCAAATGGACTTCCGGTAAGAAGTCGGCCCTGTGCCCGGACGCTGGGCTAACGACGTTGCCGGCCTCCCTCGACCCGGACATGCAGGTCCTCGACCTCTCCGGAAACAAGATAATATCGCTATACGCGGACATGTTCAACCGAGCCGGTCTGCTTAACCTGCAACGGGTCTTCCTGAGGAACGCCGGGATATCGAGGATCGACAAGGACGCCTTCAGGGAGCTCAGGATCCTCGTCGAGGTCGACCTATCCGATAACCAGATCGAGACTCTCGACCCGGAAACATTCCTCGGCAACGAGAGACTCAGGATATTGATCCTGAGCGGCAACAAGCTCGTCAAACTGACGGGACCCCAGTTCCCGTCGCTGCCCCACCTCAGGAACCTCGAGCTTCAACGGTGCTCCCTCACCGAGATCCACAGTCTGGCCTTCGCCCGAGTCACCGGACTCGAGACGCTTCGGCTGGAGGGTAACCAGCTCGAGTACGTCGAGGCGACGGCTTTCCTGCCGCTGACGCACCTCAAGACCCTCAGCCTGGACGGCAACCCCTGGAGCTGCGACTGCCGGCTGCGAAAATTGCGAGTCTGGCTCGCACCGAACCGGCTCTATTCGGTTCCCCAGAAGTGCGAGGCACCTCCGAGGCTGGAGGGGCGACGATGGGAGGAAGTCAAGCCTCAGGAGTTCGCTTGCAGCCCGGAAATCACCCTCACCGCGAACTCGTTCCAGGAGGAGATGAGCGGCAACCTGAGCTTGGCCTGCCTCGTTACGGGCGACCCGGAACCAGAGATTTGGTGGATGTTCAACGGGAGTCCGCTCAACGTGACGCGGGGGGACCAGGTATTCGTCACCGAGGAGGCCTACAACGGATTCCGGAAGTGGAACAACGTCACCCTCTACAACGCGAGCGAGAGCGACGCTGGGGAGTATAGCTGCGTCGGCAGCAACGTCGCGGGACTCTCCAAGGACACCGTCAGCATCGTCATTCCCCGCGTCTATACCGCCCCGACTCTTTCCCAGACCGACACGTGGCTCCTGTGGGTAAGCCTAGCCGGAGGTGGTGCCGCCGCCCTCTGCGCCTCCCTCATCGCCGTCATTCTGGCCGTTTGCTTGTGCGGATCCAGGCAGAAGAGCAAACGGAAGAAGGTCAAGCTTCAAGGAAGCGCCAGCTTCGGGGACCAGGAAAAGAAACTGCTCGACCTGTCATTGACCACCACTACCAACGAGAGAGTCAGCGGAAGACCGAGTCTCGAGGCTGTAAGTATCACGTTTCGCATGTCATAATTAGACTTTATGTCCTTGATTGCTAGAACGGAAATCATCACGGATCCTTTGACTCGCGCCCTGAAACCGGACATTTCTCAACTCAATATTTTGCCCTGAACTTTTTTACTCGGGGGTTTTTGGGCTTGCTGAAGATGAATCTGAAGTCGGAATTCGATCATTTCTAAATCCAAGATGGCGGATCCCCAATACGACGGATGTAAAATCGAAAGAACTATAAAAATTCGATGATTCCCACCCGAAACTTGTTACTCGATGATTTTCTGGGGTTGTACAATAGCTATTTATGTGGCATGCCCGTAAGCCTCCTGTTTTTTTGGCAAGGATAAAGATTTCAGGATCAGATTGCATGCCACATACAATATTTTTTACGGTATGGGCATTGAAGAGCAAAATGAAGAGTGAGGTTATGTCGCGATCTGTTCGACGAAGCTACTTTATTCGGCAGTTTGGGATGCGCACTTCGAACTGCGCATCAATACTGCGGTATAAAGACTTTATTCCGCAACTTTGTTCACTGCTGTATAAAGCGTCACTTTACGGAACGAAAACTGCCACAAAAAATGAACTTTTCAATGCCCATGCCGTCAAAAGTAACAAAGATCATTTAAAGTTGTAAATAAACAGATCTCTGTATTAACAACCAGTTTCTCGTCAATACTTCACGCATATAACGTCAACGATCTATTCTTACCAACAGAGCAGCCCGGGTGACATGGAATTAGCGGAAAGGAGTTCGTCGCTCTGCGATCCTCCGGTGAACGTGACGGTGGAAAGACACTGCAGGGAGATGCACAGCCACCTGCCGACGGTCTTCCCACCCCCGCCCGAATTCACAACGAGTATCTTGCCCGCGGGGGTGTTCGGGAACATATTTATCTCGGTTTCGCTCGCCCAGGACGGCGAGAGGCGATACCCCGACCTCCTGGACATCCCGGTACACGCCAGCATCTCGGACAAATCGACGGCCCAGGCGACGCCGATACCGACGACCTCGATTTTGTCGGGATTCGCGACGTTGCCGAGAAGGCCCCTCCGCGTATCGGACCTTAGCTCGCCCTACGACAATATGGGGCCGAGAGTAACGGCCACGGGAAGTTCGACCTTCTCTCTGACGGACCCGGACCTTCGATTATCGCCCCCGCCACCTACGCTGGTCATTCAACCGCCCATAGAATTCGTTTCCCTGTAACAAATCTCGGCCCGCGATTCAGGATCAACGAGATTCTACGCGTTCTACGCGAGGCTGATAGTGAGAGAGTATGGAGAGTATGCCTGCCGCATGGACGATGTAGGTGTGCACGGGTACCGTAGGTATCTATGTAGGTATATATGCGTGTACGTTATATTATATACGTTTCGTATAATATGCGTATAGGTATGTATGGTCAAGTGGATATATGATGGTTAAATAAGGAGGAGACGGAAAAAAAAAAATATTTCAACATTGTTTCACACGATATATAAATATATATATAGTATTTGTTAGTGTTTAAACGGAGGAAAGACGAGAAAACGGAAAAAGACGAAATAAAAGTTTAATTAAATAAACGTCGAACGTCATTTGTAAATATTTCATAATTCCTTTGTGAAAGAAAGAGAAATTTATAAATATAAGAAAATCGTAAGATTAAATATCCTCACCCTTCCCCTACGACCCCAGCAAACAAAAAAAAATTATGATGATGGAACTAATAACTATGAGTAATAGAGAGTATATAATATATACATATATATACATACATATATGTATATATGTATATATATTATGATCGGAGAAATTATCTTTATCATTCATTTAGAACTGTATCACTAGTTTCTTAAAAACATAATAATAATATAACAATATATTCATATATATGTATTATATATATGTCTATAATGTATATTATATTATATTATATTATATGTAAATATTTGTTACTATACATACATCAGTATTTACTATGAACGCTTTGTCAATTAATAAAAAAAATGATTGAATTTTATCTAATCATAATTGTATAGATCACGAATCATGCCATATTCGGGTTATAATTTCGCAATGAAACTTTCTTCGTTTTCTTAAAACTGTGATTCGATAAAACAAAATTCAAATTCAGTTATTCAACAAGTAAACTTTGAGCGATTTGCCGTACAATTAAAAGTGTGGACATAAATCGTTTGGCTTGTAATTTCCAAAATAAACACGAATGGAATGCGAAAATTGCAAATTTGCTACAGGATTTATATGCCATATCGACGAGACAGGAATCAATAATTTTTCGGAATTTCGTGCAAATAAACTGAGAGTCAATGAACGGCCAAGCTTAGTATTCGTCTATTCCAAGTCGGTCAGAAATCGATAAAGAAAAAATATCAGGTATACGTATATAGGTATAATAATATACTGTATATACAAATAAATTGCAACGCATTTCGAGGATATATTGTTGAATAAAATTCACAAGATGGTGTGACGATTAGGTGTTAGATTACAACATGAACAACATTTTGTCAAACAGAGTAACAGAGCGTAATATATATATATATATATCCGAGAACGTTGATTTTTCTAATCATTGATGTTGTTTTTCTTTTTTCATTCATTTTCAACTTTTCGTGCATAATATTTTATTGTACATCGATAGCGCCGAGGCTCAACATTCTTTTCGATAGGCAATAATTGTCGGGCAAAAACAGCGTACATCACATAAAGGTATACATGATATATTCTTACGTTACACCCCAAAATTAGATTACGTTAAGTAAAGATAATACAGATTAGATCAGGTCGAATTAGACTAAGTTAGTAGACACCGTTGTTCGAGATACTTTGAGCTTCCTCGCCGTCCGATTCCTCGACTAATCTCCTCGGCGTAAGGTTCTCCGATTTTTCATCCACGCTGCCCTGAAACTCTGCGGGAAAACACGCAAGTGCCAGATTATTTATTTCCATTTACTTCATCGGCCGATAAACGGGCTCGAAAAAAATAAATAATATTCAAAATTATAACGGGATAAATACTTCCGGTCAGGGGATGAAACGATTCCTTTCTTCCGTCTTCTTTAATTGTCCCATCTCGTAAAGTGGGATCTCATGCATTAGGTCGAACGGTCCGCAATTCATTAAGCTCGGGGCAAAGAGGGGATCGAAATCATGAAAGAGTGAAATGTCTATCGGCCCGGAAGCCTCCCATACGCCAGCCCTTATCCCTTACCTTACCACGAGAACCGGGAACGGCGTCCAACTAATTATTTACCTTTACGATCCAGCGGTAATTCGTTTGCGCGGAAAAGCCCGGAAAAAGTACGGATGAGAATAGGGCAAGGCGGAAAAAGGGAGAAAAACAGATATTTTCAGTGGAGAGAAGGTAGATTGTCAGGGCAGATACAACCGCGGTTTTCTAAAACCTACTGAAAAGCTGAACTTCATTTCTATGTTGAAAGAAATTCGCCCGTCTCGATGAAAACAGACGTAGTAAAAGCTCGCGGAAAGCTTGGATTGATTTTTCAAGTCGAATGAAATATCGAATCGAACAGCTCGAGTCACTCTTTGAAGTTCAATCCTTCCGGATCGAAGTTCCCGGAATTTGGATAAAAACAGTGCAGCAAGCTTTCGGATAAATAATTTCCGCAATTTTTTTTACTCCACCTTCTTGTTGCCCGGAATCCCGATAAGCCGAACCCCGTGCAAACAGCAGAACTACGACGAAGACGACGACGACGACGACGACGTCGTCGAACCCGAGAGACTCTATTGTTTAGTCCCCGGTAGCATATCGCCCGGTCCCGTTACTCATTTGAGGGTCGACAGGTTGTGGATGGCTCGGTTTATCTTTCGTACATAATTATTATAAAGCCCCCGCGATCCTCGGGTCCGTAAGTAACGTAAATTAATGGTGGGTTGGATCATTATCCCTCGGATAGGGAAACCGAACTTCGTCCAAGATGCTACGTATTTACTGATTATATCATCTTTGTCGCATGTAACGCGAAGAGGGGAAAAATTTACATTTCTTTTCCTTAGCTGTGTTGATTGTTTTTTTTTTTTTTTCTTTCTTTCTTTCTTTTTCTTTCACTCAATACAAAAAATATCACTTATCTATCAATTTTCTAACTGAGAGCTTTTTATGCACATTCATTTATTTATTCTGTTTATTCGTACAGTCTTACTGACTCGGATTGGAAAAAGAAGAAAAAAAACAAACAAAAATAAAAATAAATAAACAAGGAAAAACATAGATACCTTCACCCTTGAGGAAAACAGACGCCCTTAGTCGTGATAAATTAATCAGCTACTTTCTACCGCGTATACTCTCTTCCCTGTTTTCCCTCGCTTTTTTCTCTCGTCCTCTTCTAATCCCCGGTAATAAAACAAGGATATATTTTTTCCCTCCAATCTAGGCCTCGGGGATAAAAACTTTTAGTATACATATATGTACGTATATATATATATATATATATATATATATATACCAGCATCGCGGATGATAATTCAATCTAGGTAATTGCGTACAGCTGTCCAAATACTTTCTTGTGTAATAAATGAAATTCCTAAATTTATAATAAAAAAATTATCAACAAGAAAGTTTCACGTTACACAAGATTTCACTTTTTTATTTTCGCGTATCTACTATTTTTCCACGTGTGCAATCTGCGTTTCTACACATTGAGAGACACCCGGTGTGTTTCACGTAAGATTTTATATACTCAGAGCTTGCGTGCAAACGAAACGCTATACTGAAATTTGGAAAAATAACGTTGTTACCACTGCAGCGCTCTTTCGTCTGATCCATTGACGACCGTAACTACTGCCGCATCGTGTTTGGCCGAACCCGGCAGTTTCTACTCACCATCAACGCGCTGCGTCTGATCTCAAGAACCATTTTCACTGCCGCGTACGGATATATCGGTTAACGGAAGTCTGGTTCTGTACATTCTCGACTACTGCAGCGTTTCGCCTGATTACCAACAGCGGTTACTACTACAGATCTACCGACTTGATCGGTTTAATTGGAATGAAAATAAAAATGCGGGATTAAATATTTCCTCAAGTTGAGAAAAATCCTTCGTGCCCGAATGATTGCGATATTGAAAATAGAAAACTACGAGCTATTCAAAATTTTTTTCTCAAATAGACGATGATAGCTTTCCTGAATCAAGAGGGCCAGAATTTTTCCCCTAAGCAAGTATTAGCCACGGAAACGTATGGATTTTTCTGTATTAACAGCAAAATACCTTTAATCTCTTTCGGTAGGTCACGTGGACAATTGATACGCCGTGCCTCGGTGGTCTGACGATCCAATTAAATAATCGACCGCGGTACACCTGAACTATACCGTATGGCTAATTCGTGCTTACGTCTTCTTTCAGGAAAAATCACGCTCTGCTGTTGCGCTTTCTTCGCACATTCATGTGCGTCAGTGTCTGTGTGTGTGTGTGTGTGTATCACCTTGATGGAGTGAAAGTACGTCAGAGATGAAGCGTCATTAATTACATTAATATAACAAAAGAATACAAAAGTTGTTGCTGTTTATTTTCCATGGTTGATTCACCCGACAAATTATTAGGTATACTCAAGCTGACGCAGACTGTGAGAGAAAAAAAAAATATACTCATGTATGTATATAATATACGCAATTAAATTATATAGATGAAAAATATTAAAGTAAACCAGTAATTGTGTTTTCAACTATAAATGCAGATTAAGTATTATAGGAACTAATATATGTATAGACTTATAGGATTTAGGAAAGAAAACTTGTATTTCCTAATTTATAAAAGTGACAGTAACAGTGAAAAAAGCAGTTCGCAACCGACAAGATTTTTCACGGTTGCCTAGACAGGGATTTATTGATACTGAGGATAAAGTTAAGTGCCTCTGTATTATACAAGGGTGACCAAGTCGGGTGACCTGAGAAGTAATTGGGGAATGAAACAATTTCATTTGAGATTAATATAAAAGAAAGAGAAGATCCGAACGAAGGCAGGAATGAACGAACGACGGAAGGAACGAAGCCGGGATTATCCAGACCTAACCTTAATTGAACCTCGGCTGGTAGGTAGAG
The DNA here is from genome assembly GCF_021155765.1 of Diprion similis. Taxonomy (NCBI): domain Eukaryota; kingdom Metazoa; phylum Arthropoda; class Insecta; order Hymenoptera; family Diprionidae; genus Diprion; species Diprion similis. Next base: position 2,892,398 of record NC_060115.1, read on the forward strand.
GAGAAAGACGAGACGAGACGAGACATCTCTAGATCTCCGCTACTCTTCCCCGAGGTTCAACGTTTACATTGTCAGTTAATATTTGTTAAGGTGTCATTTAATAAGCATGCTTCCCCCACCCTTAAAAAACGTTTCTCCCCACTTCTCAGCTCCGTCATATTCGAAAAATATCTCTTCACCGTTGGTTCGTTAAAGAGCGAGCGTAATTGAAAATAAAATCGCCATTGAAAAGTGCCGAAATTAGTGTCTAGTATCGTGTATCAACTATATATAAAGTTGATATCACAGGGCGAGTCGATACATCGGTTTTCCGGTCCTCTAGAGGTCCTCTTCAATTAAAGCACATTGCGGATCGTAGTTACCTCGTATCGGCAAACGGGCCCATTGCTGATCCTCCGCTTGTGGCTCCTCACCGCGTCTGTGGAGGCGTCCCAAACGAGGCCCAAACCACATCCCACCGCTCGAAACGGCGTCGCCCGTTCGCTTGGCTTTCGCTAGTTTCAAGGCCCCGTTCACGTAGGACGACGGACGGGCGTCGTCGCGAGACCGGCCTACACGTGGGAAAGGTATCAAACCCTGCCGTTTCACCTCATGGGTCATATCTAAAAGCGTCGTGGAATTTCTGAGGGCTGCAGGTGCGGTAACGTGCAGACATGATTAAATGCATTGTGCAGGATTCATGGAGTGGAGCTGCTTGACACGATTTATCATCATCACACCCCTGTATTTCTCTCTCTCTCTCTCTCTCTCTCTCTCTCTCTCTCTCTCTTTCTCTCTGTGTCTTCGTCTTTCCCACTCTACATGCATACGCGTTTCCTGGTTTTTTTGGTTTGGTATCAAAACTGTTTAATTACTATGAAACACGAAAGTACCATTTGCCGCTGAATCTGCTAAGCTGTGCTTGGAAACGTATAAATGAGGGAAAAATTTTGAACTTTCGGTAATAATCATGTCAAGTAAGAATCATAATAATAGAGTTAAACTTCTTTTCCGAATTATTTTTCATACTTATATAAAGTTTTACAAGCGTGGAGAAAAGACATTTCGTAAGAAATCTATGAAGATTTTTTCTTTCATCAAATTTCGACGAAGTATGTAACCTGTAATACACCTTGGCGTATGACGTCTCCTAATTAACGATCCAAAATTACTAAGCCAACTAACACCCCCGGGGGAATTCGGGGGCGTCAAAGAGTCCTTTACCCATGTCCCCGAAGGATGAAGGATCGGTCGAGCTCAGCACTGCCGAGCTGGACCCTTAAGGCCTCTCCCGAACCACGAATAAATTCATCCCCCGTAAGGGTCGAAAGTTGTTAATACTCGACGCAGAGTCCGAACCGAATAAATTTACTTCAATCACTCCGTGAAAATGAGGCGAGTTCACTCGATGCTCAATTTCATCGTCACAGTTCTCGCCTTTCGCCGTTACACAGGGCGAAAAATGTCAAAGTCAAAGTAGATTTATAAAAGAACCAAAAATCGTCAAGTGAATTAGAGACTCTCACCGTCATAATTGAGATCGAGAATGGCGTCGTAATCGGACGAATCCGAGCGTCCAACTCGAGGATAGGCAATCAAGCCGGAAGCTCTGTCCGTTCTAGTGAACTCCGTCATCTTTGGGGACCTGCCGGTGCGTGGATAGTCGAGAAGATTCAGGCATTGCTTCTTTATCTTGATCGATCTGCCCGCCTCCCCACCTGGAAAAAAGATCCAGTGTAGTATCACGTCTTTGCTGACTCTGGCGGTGAAAAGCTCGGCATCGAGGTCTCCGCAAGTCGGGGCGAGTATTTCGCCCGTTTCACGCTGTCTTTCATCCTCGCTCCTCGTTTTTTCTTGACGAATTACAATATTGACGCTTGAAAGTTGAAAATGTAATTTCTGTCCTCAATTTTAGTATCCAAATGGATACTAAGTACCGAAATAGATACCTCAATTTACTCCGAAACGCGCAAGCTTCGATCGAATTTTGGAATTGGTATTCAAGGTTCGGATAATTTGATAACGGTATTTAGCTTAAAAAAAATTCTATTCTTTCGTCTTCCAATTATTCTTGCAAAACAAGAGCCAAAGAATTTTCATTCAGGCTACGAGCATCTGTCGAAACGGATTTAAAATTAGTGCGATTTTCGTATTTCTTCGTCTTTGGTTCCATTGATCTTGGAGATTGAACAAGAATATTAAAAAATTGAATAGTATTATGATCGGAATGACAAATCAACGAAGTTACTGTGTAATTATAAAGAAGAATAAAGAATATCGAAACGATTAAAAACAAATATTTTTCAGTATAACGAAACACGAGGGAGGGGGGATAAAAATTCCTTTTGCTTTCGCCGAAGGAAGAATGAATTTATAGCCGCGGTTCAATTTGGAACTTGTACGTGAGGTCGTGGTGCACAATGAGAAGGTAAAACACTAACGGATCCGAAACGATTTCTCAACAGTTCGCAATCTCGCGAGGATGGGGCGGTATACCAATTACCACAAGCCCGAGTCCTTCCGCTATTGGCGGCTGCCACCCACCCTAATCTCATCAAAATGCTTGAGAGGAATCTCAGAACTAGCACGATCGCCAGGATACGACATCGTCTGGTTTATTAGGATTCAAAGTCGACAGTTGTTCCGGCATTGACGAAGCCCGTTGCGTGATGGCTTAAACCCCGAGCGACTCGGTGCGCTTGCAAGAAAGATGGCGGCCTTAATCTCTCTCTCTCTTTCACTTTGAAGAAGGAAAAAGAAAAAACTGATAGAGCCACACAGGCGGAATCTTTTAGGAAAAATAATTACAACGAAATGAAAGCATCGTCAACCGATCGATTTGGACTAACTATTTTCACGTGTCGGAAAAGCCGAAAAGCTTTGTGCAAGCTGTCAGATTTTTAATCCAAATAGTGTAAGTTTGGCTCGTGAAAAATCGGGGTTGAAAACACACGTCAAAGTCGAGTACGACCTCCTCGTGGATTTGTCATGCGTTTTCCGCAGCGAACAGCATATATATATATATATATACATTGTATTCCACCATATTCCGATAATTTTTTGATTTCTCGCAGAGAAACCTCTCGGGGTTTAACGGCGAAGGAAATTGGTGCTTTCACTTACGATTGAGCGAGATGGTAGCGATTAATAAAACCAGAACGAAAAACAGAGTATCTTTCATCTCTGAAGTGGGCGGAAAACACAAGGTGCCGGGTGCAAGTTGGCGTTTTTTATGCGATACACTCGAGCTGCGACGAGTGCGGATGAAATATTGTAAAATAGAAAGCGAAAGTAAAAAATCGAGTTTGTGCTGCGAACTTCGCTACTATCGTGGCACTGGATGCTGTGCCCTGGCTTCGGTGAACTTTATACCTGGTGACCCACCCCTGCACACCCGGATCCCACCGACGCCCGGCGCCCCTAAGCCACCCCCACGTGCCGGTGCGAAGCTTTTCTTGGCGCCGCTCTACCCCTTCCTACTCGGTCTCACGCCAACTAATTAAAAAACGAATTTACAAAGTAAAACCAGATTGGTACGTGCTCGAAAATAAAATTTCCTTCATACCTATATCTACATCATGTAAAATGTATTTATACGAATTCGCGCCATGCTGATTTAAATTTATCCGTTTCCTTGAAAACGCCACTTTTTTTGTCCCACAAACTCGTTTTACACTCATTTTCAATCCTCCATCCCTCCCTCCCTCCCTCGCCTCACCCCGAGACACCCGAAATTTCATCACGCGGACAGTACCTTAGGCTTCTCGAATTTAATTAACCTACCAAATTATTAACAATGTATAACTGTATCCCCTCCGGCAATTAAACACGATCACCAATGATTATTTTAGCCAATTTTATGAGTAATGCATGACGTCAGCCGACCGTATCGACGTGTGGAAAATATTATATACTACAGGGTAAAAGGCGAATTGCAAATTACATCCTGTCGATTCTGACGACTTTTGCCACTTTTTTTTCCACCCCTTCTCAAATCGTACGACAAAACGTTCGTGCGCTTATAATTGGACGAAAAAAATTATTGAAAAAGATAATTTTACCAAGCTGCAGGGGTTTTGGAAGAGTAAATTAAAAACTTTGTTTTTAATGTACCGTAAGTCGTGTAGGCGTTAAAAATTTTCGAGATTTCCCCGCGTGTATAACAAATTCGATTTTCTCTATTTTCTAGCGACAAAAATCACGTCACGGATGCGCTGAGTGCAATTTAATTTATTCGTGCTAAAAATCATTAGAATTCATGGTGTTAATTTTGTCCCGAGTAAATACGAGGAAGCTGAAAAGATGCGGGGCGGGTATATACGTATATAGATAAACATTCGTTACACAATCTAAGATCGTTGAAATAATTGCTTTCGGTTTTTGTCTCGCTGTGAAAATATTTGGTTTATATCTAACGCGGTGCGAATCCGAGAATTCTCGCTGTTTGCCCGGCCTAAACGTACTTCGTCACTTCTAAAAACGAGTAGCGCTGAAGCTTTGATTGCAAGAGAAAATATCATTTACATAAGGCGCGAGCATGTTTCACGCAACAGTTTTCCCTACGCAAAGTATCCGTTTCTACGACGGTAGAGCGAGTGAGTCTGCGAATGCGCATGCGCGGAGGAGTTTAAAGCGATATTTTCTGTACCGCGCGCATGCGCTGTAGCAAAACATCTAACATTACGCGACCCTAACCTCAATTTCGTGCTTTTCGTGAAAAGCAACTGTCTTTTCGCCTCGCGTATTTTCAATATTCGTCTTCGGCTCACCTATTACTCGTACAGCAAACTTACGGTCGTCCAGAAAAAACCCAATTTGACTCTTTGTCAATCAAACGAGAAGTAAAGTGTGCGAGACCGTGTTTAGACACGAGGTGGTAGCAGCGACCCCGTTTGGGGCTAATGCAATGGGGAAAGTAAATTCCTCAGATCCCCGGTACAGTCATTCCTTATCATTATCTGTGGAGTTTCTCTTTTCTTCCCTTCCCATTCCGTTTCGTTGCGACCCTATTTTTTCCCCAGGTGCACCCATATCAGTGTTTACGACACGCGATTCTGTATCAAAACTATTGGTCAAAGTCTATCATCTGTAGCCGAGGCACGTTTCGTCACCGCATACGTACGAACGTCGTACGTACTTACATGTATATGGTATATTCTAACATAAATGTATAAAGTCGTGTCAGCGATATTATCTAATTTAAGAGATACCGAAGCCGGGCTAACCTTGACGAATGGAGAGGAAGTCGGGGCGAAATTGTATTTGAAAAAATTAACAATGATCGAAGAAAAAGCGACTCAATGTCGGTAACGTAAATAAAAATTCATCGAGAAAAGAAATCGACAGTTTATATAGACTGAAAATTGACTGAATCGTAAGTGTGTATACCTATATATGGTGGTTATTAGACGGTTTTAGATAGAATAAATATTAGATTTACAAAAATTTTACAAGACATCTTTTTTGTAGAGCATTAAATTTCCTACCAATCAGTCAAAGGAAATTATTTAATAATATACAGTTTTAAAGTAATTAACTACTTGGCGGGGTGTGTTAGAGTTATCGGAAAAATTCAGGGATTTAGCCAGATTTTTTTCTATATATGTTAATTACTTTTATGGGGTGAGCGTGGTGAAATTCCGACGTAACCAAAATAGGAACCACCCTAGTATACATGTATATTAGGGTTATTCAAAACAAAACAAAAAAATTCGAGCGAAGGGGCTTAAAAATTTCGTTTGGGTATAAAAATAAGCGCGTTAAAATTTGAGTTTTTAATATTAATATTAAGATTCTCCGCATCGCAGTTTTCTATTTTCCATAAGAGTAAGACGGGAGAAATGGTCTTTGGTCCTTCTGATTTTTATAACTATCTATCGACGCGTCGTGCAGAAAATTCACAATTATATTTTTGTAGGGAATTAAACGCTCTTCAAAAAAAGGTTTCCTGTCATTTTTTGATAAATCTACGCTTTCAAAAGTTATTTATGATCAAAAATTGACACCCTGTAACTTTTGAAAGAGTGGATTTATCAAAAAATGACAAGAAACCTTTTTTGTAGAGCGTTTAATTCCCTACAAAAATATAATTGTGAATTTTCTGCACGACACGTCGGTAGATAGTTATAAAAATCAGAAGGAGCAAAACCCATCTTTCCCGCGTTATTCTTATGGAAAATAGAAAAGTGCGATGCAAAGCATCTTAATATTAACATCAACAGCTCAAATTTTAACAAACTTATTCTTATGTACACAAGCGAAACGTTTAACCCTGTTTGTTCGAAAAAAAAAAATGTTGTACTGATTTTTTCCAGTGGTATACCCATAACTGGAAATCAGTGAATGTTCACTGATTTAAATTTAGAGAGTGACGTGTACAATGTCGGAAAATTACAAACCCCAAAGGCGCAAGGGAAGTTTCCGTGAACTATTGCTTAATTAAACAGACATTGGACCGTGAGCGATTTTTAAACGGTAAATAGTGCTCCGTTATCGCTCCGTTTATGTCTTTTCCATTCAAATGAACGACCTAATGGAACCGGAGATCCATGCATGTAAATAAAGTATCCTTAACAAGCCTACAAAGCAGTTCATTTAACCACCTGAAACACGCGTACATAAACGCCGAGATGAGAATATTTATTTTTCACAAATAACCATGAAGCAAAGCGACTTTCTTTGGATTCAAAATTCTTTCACGTCGATAGAACAGCGTCTGTCCTTGAATTCATACCGACGAGAGTTACATGTCACGTGCACCCTTGTATATAATATCTTTCGATATGACCGATGCCAGCGGATTTAACACGATCGGGGTAACGAGATTAAGCTATTGCAGAATGATATTGTCACGCCTGCCGTACATTGCACATATAATACAGCTGCGGGATGCCACAATCCTGCAGGAATAATTCAGGACGATAAAAAATAACACCGGCTATATATATATATATATATATATACATATACATGAGAAACGAAGCTGCAGAATGTGTCTCACATGCGCAAACGAATTCTAGATAATCAAGTGCAAGTGAAACAAAAGGAAATTCTAATAGCGAATAATGGAATTTCCTCCAGGAAAGGGAAGAAACAGTTTTCTACTATGCACCTAGTGCCTTTGAAAGATTTCGCACCAGATGCATATACATGTACTATGCCTGCAAATGATCGATCCATTCGTTATCGCGGGTCGCATTTACGCATAAACGACACATGCATACAATAATACGAGTATTGTAACACAATAATATATGCATATGCGTATATGGGGCAGTTATAACGGCGATAATATATTATTATGTATATATAGGTAGACCGGTTAGACGGTTGACACGACGCTAACTCAACGTCACCCTGCCTTAATTGCCTTGGTTAATTGTCACGAGCCATGATTGAACAATATGACTTACGACGTTCCGCATCAAGCTCCAGGCGCGATTCAACCGCCAAAACCGCAAAGTGTTTCGCTCGCGGGAGGAACGAGTCTACTAACAAATGGTTCGCATTAGAAACGTCGGTGAGAAAATTTTCATCACCAAATAGAAATCCAACCGAGCGCGGTTCGCCTCTGATATAGCTTCTTCGAGTTAATAGCCATGCAGAGCCGAGAGTGGAAAATTAATCCGTCTGATTGATGGGTTTCAAGACTTTAATTCAAATTCTCGAACTCCCGACAAGTTCTATATCACAGTGTTGCAACCAACACACTCGAGACTTCCCACTTTCGAGAGAATGAAAAGTCTAGCCGACTCTTCACTGTCTTTATTACCCTGGTCAGGTATACAACACTCTCCAACTTACAGCTTAGATTTGACAAAAATTCATTTCTCTCGCGTATTTTATATTACTTTGCACCAGTTTTCTGGCCCAGGTATAACCCTGACGATTCCATGAAACGAATCCCTCACACTGACTGTAAGGACTTTGCCGAATTCCTTACGGAGTTAACGTCCGTTCAGAAAATTAAATCAATAACCGATGTTGAAGTGTTTGGTAATCGCCGAATTTGAAATAAATTGTAAATTAAATTCCAACATTTATTTCAGTAACAACTTTACACCGTACTTGTACATTTGCGCGTTGGTAGCTTTGAGTGCTTTAATTTCTTCCTGAGCTTTCTGCAACTCGGCGTAAGAATCACTCCCGTCCGAAAGAACGTCATTGCTGTTAAAGAAGGTTTCAGGGTTCAAGAGATCCTGCTCTCGGCAGCCGTTCACAACCTCGATGACGTCATTCTCGTAGTCCGCGTCGGGCCTCCTCTGTAGACTGTGCAGTATAAGCTTAGGCTTCAAATCGTTGGTGAAAAAGTTGTTTACTGCCCTAGTAAAAAATGCGGCAGTGATGGGCCCCTTGTGAGGAATCGTCCTGACGATTTGGCGGCTCGGAATGTGCCAAATGTTGACGGATCCATCCGCGGATCCGGAAAGCAGAGATGCGCAATCACTGGACACAGACAGACAAGTAACGGCCTTGGTGTGGCCCTTGAAAGTGGAACTTTCCTCGGTCTGATTGACGTGATGCTCTCTGCCCCTGGGAGGCGAGTGTAAATTAAAGTGAAAAATGTCCCCAGTCGTGCATCCAACAAATAAATAACTCTCTCGTAGATCCATGCTTGCCGATGTGAGAGGCACGCCGAACACAAGGCTCAACAAGAGTGTACCGCTATCGAGATCATATATCTTAGCGGTACAGTCGAGAGACACGGTGACGAGTCTTCCTTGAATACCAAATCTGCCAATAAATAAGTCTTTCACGGCCAGCGAGTGATCGGAAAAGCTGTAGAGTGGGGCTGCCTGCCGAGTTCCCATGTTGTTCTCGGTCGTGCTCACGACACTGGATAAAGACCAGACAAATACAAGACCGTCGTCGCCACCGCTGATTAATGTCGATCCGTCTGAGGTGAATTTTAGGCAAGTTACAGTCTGGTAGTGCCTCGCGACAATGGCTAGTTGAACTCCAGTACTCGTCTGCCAGATACAGATCTTCTCTCCTATAGCAGCAGCGATAAATAATCCATCCGGAGAGCAGGTCAACGCTGTGACGTTTCCTGGGGCTACGAAACGCATGTTTTCCACCGGAGTTTGCTGGTTTAGAGGCCAAAAATACAGACGCGGCTTCGTGGCATCTGCTGCTAGCAAATAAGAGTCCGCTATTATATTTGTTGTGTTGTAGCCGAGACTGGCTCCGTTTTTGTAGGTTGCCAACTGAGTGCCCGTCTGAGGATCCCATCCCGCCGCACTGAACATTTGTCCTGTCCCATCGCTCGTTATGATTATCTCGCTCGAGCTGCTCATCTTGTCCAGATTCTTATCTGCTCGTGAAAAATTGGTAAAATTGGTAATGGTAAAAAAAATCGGTAATAGTTTTAATAAGATAATGGATGAGAAATAAATGACGTGCCCATTCGCATACCAGAGTGCTTCCGCTGGTCGAGCACATGAAGCGTCACAGAGGAATATTGCTATTGGTGCGCAACGTTTTAAACCCTGCTTGGAATACTCTGCACGTAAAGGCAGCACACTGCCAACCAATATTTATTTTCCCTGAATTTTCATTCTGCAATAGCTTCTAGTCATCTGCACTAGTAATAACATTCTTCTATGTCGCTCCACATTTTTTTCCTTTGGGTCACGCGGTAATCGCACAAGAGCCTTGGAGTAGTTAATTTCGACATATATTGAGTAAAAAAATGTGTAAATATAAAATTAATATTCTTTTCAAGAAGATCTATCTCTTGAATGCGGCATCATAACCTCTAAATGAAAGTCAACGGGTGTTAAAAATAACATTCTCGATTTTAACTAATGAGTTTAAGTAGGCAACTGTAAGTAATATTTACCTGAAGTGGCTCAGTTACTATCGTAGAAGTAAGCCTCAATGAAAACAATCAAATTATTATTAATCTTGCACTTCGCAAGTTTGATCCCATAGTAAACACAGCAATCACATGGTTTCGAGCCGCTCTGATTTCAAATATTGCGGCCTGTTGACGATTGAAACGCATTCCGGCACGTGTTCCGTAAAACATGACCAATTTACCGATCGTCGGATTTGCGTTCCGAATGCGAGTAAAATAACTCGACGACGCCATTTTCAACGTTTAATTTAAAGCCGGAAAAATCATGCCAGCGTTGCTGAATTCAGAAATAATATCTCTTTATGTTGCGTACCATGCAACTTAGAGCATATGCATACCAACAATGATATCGATAATTAATAATTCGGTATATGGCAAAGCTTGCACACGTGATGCTCATATCAAGCCTGAATGAATTACGTTTATGTGTGCAATATATCGCATTTTCAAACAGAATTACAGAAAATCTCTTATATTATACCTGTATTTCAATGTAATGAAGAAAGATCAGCTCGACGTAGGGTTATCCTTGCCTCAAGAGAATTGGACAATCCGTTACGATCACTTTTCGCGTACAAACATTTGAACTATACGTTTGATAAGTTACACGAAACGAAAATCGAACCGACAAATTTTCGTAACTCACCGAAGGCTGAACAGCTTCGTATATTTCTAATACCGTTTGAACAATACACTATGTAAATATTACCACAGACAGTATCACAAATGTATTACGAATTTGTTAACTTTTTCAATTCAATACTCACGAAATTACAGTCAAAATCTCATTCTTTACGGCGCGAGATAAGATTCGGCTTTGGAACTGACAAACAATATGGCTTCTCGATCGTCTATCAATTGTTTATGCGAACGTTGCGGACAGAAAAAAACCGTTGACCGTAAAAATCAAATAGCGCTATGATCCAGCGTTTAATTAGTTCAGCTTTTATTTCTGACAAAGATAATTGATAAAGACGAATATTTACGTGAATGTAGTCGAATAAAGTCCTAAAAGTAGACCCAATCGGTATCAAAAGCGGGTGAAAGATTCGAATGAGAGTTCGGCCTGCTGCTAACGTCACATCGATTAGCTGTAAGCATCACCCGCCATCTGTTGATGATTTTTGTAAGTTTGAAAATTAGACGCTATCTACGAGATACGTGCTTACAACTATGCTTTTTTGATTTGGGCATCTATGAGCATTCTATAAAATTCTTGAACCTCGCCCGACGCTTCGGCGTTTCGTACCGTGAATTGTGAACTTTCGTTACTCTTATTACGATAAAAGAATCGCGGGATCAGTGCTACTGTTGTAATATCTAACTTTTATTCAGTAAGAGGTTTTACCTCTGAAACGATTGACGGTGGTTTCTTTCTTACAAAGTAAGTACTTTCATTTATTCGTAATGCTTGTCAGAGTTCGATTTTTCCTTTCCTTCGAATTGGGTGGCCGAAGCTTACGTGTACGGAATTTGGTTCATTATCACCAACAGACTTAGTAGAATTTTCACACATATTCATTTCCCAAAGTAGGGATTCCGCACAGTCGATTACTTTTAATTTACAGACAATTCGAACGGACCCGCAACCCTTCTGTCGACTATATTACAAGCGATGCAAATGAAACTTGCTAAGAAACTGGAGCCTCTCATACTTTCCCACATTTTCCTATATCATAAAAAATCTTTGATTGTAATATAACAATAAAAAATTATTGCTTCGACAGACGTAGGCTGTCTTTCGACGAGTCATTCATTCACTTTCAACTGTAAACGTGAAGGATGGCGTTACCGCAGAATTACAAACAAGTGGCCATGGCGTCGTCAAATGTTGTTTCTAGCAATCGTATGTATAATAAACCTCAAATGACCCTCTACCACATGGACAAAATTAAATGCTGAAGTTATAACTGTTGAATAATTTTTACAGAGCGATTACGAGCTTCCGGTGCCAGCGGTAGTTCTAGTACAGGGGTAAGTTATCAAGCCTTCTTTCTCATACGGAACAGTAAAAAGTCTCTGATCCAAAAATTCAATCATTATGTTATTCGCAGAAAGATGCGCAGACCCCTTTTATTCAAACACCTCATGGACATCCTGGATTTACCCCACAGAAAGTCGGGAAAAACGCACCGGTATATATGCATTTATTCAAATAAAATTTTGTTCTATCATTAGCTGCTTACAGGATCCATAATTTATGCGATATGTTTTAGGCGGATTCCCGGCTGCCAAAACCACCGAAACCTCCAGAGAAACCATTGATGCCGTACATGAGATACAGCAGAAAAGTCTGGGACCAAGTGAAAGCTCAAAATCCTGAGTTAAAACTATGGGAGATAGGGAAAATAATCGGGCAGATGTGGAGAGACCTACCGGAAGATGAGAAAACTGAATTCATCGAAGAATACGAAGCAGAAAAGGTTAGTATACTGATTTTCAAGTGTTAAAAACCCTTCTCATTGGCAACCCACTACAGCTGCATCTGAAGTTTCCTCACAATCCACTTTAAAAATTTCAAACAATTGCTAATGTTTTGTTTTAGGTTGAATATGAAAAAAGCTTAAAAACTTACCACAATTCGCCTGCATACCTTGCGTATATTGCTGCAAAAAATAGGGGGAAATCTGGTATGTTTCAGCTAAGTCTATAATCTATCTCATATTCGCTGCGTTATTGCATAACATTACATATATAGCCTTAACTTCAATTTTCTATGTTAGATAAGAGATTGATCCGGATTTGTCAGCTTATGCATATTCAAACATTTAGTGTAGGATGTTTAAAAACTTCTGTCTAATGCAATGTTATGTGCAGCCCAACAAAATAGCGATGATCGAGAAACCCACGAGCGTTCCTCTGGAAGCAGTAAAAGTCAGGCAGCCCAAGACCGAAGGATAGACATACAACCGGCAGAAGATGATGACGGTAGACAATATTTTCACTATCTACCCATTTCTTCTTTTGTAAACCGTAATTTTTGGCCTGAGAGATACATAGTTTGATATTATTCCGAAAAAAAGGAAGCACAATTGGGATTTACTAATCTGTGTTAGGTCTTGAAAGTTTAATTGTATCAAGCTGATTGAATCTGCAACTGTACAAACTTGGAATCTTTAATTGGGCACCGAGTTATGTTCTATTTCTATTTATCCCTAGATCAAGATGATGGATATTCGGTCAAGCACGTTGCATATTCTCGATACACCCGCAATCACAGACTGATAAATGAGATCTTTAGCGACACCGTTGTACCAGATGTGCGTTCTGTAGTTACTACTCAAAGAATGCAAGTTCTACGACGCCAAGTACAGTCACTCACAATGCATCAGGTAATCTAAATCATACGTTGTTAGCAAAATAAATATCTCTTCTATTGTAAAGTAATAATTCCTCTACCTTATAATTATAATAAAATACTTCTGTAGAAAAAATTGGAAGCCGAGCTGCAACAGATTGAAGAAAAGTTTGAAGCAAAGAAACGTAAATTCATTGAAGCCAGCGAAGTGTTTCAAGATGAATTAAAGAAAGTAGGTAGCAACTTTTAGTTTACAATTTTAGAATGCTACGAAATCGCTGCTCATATACCGTTTATCCCATCAGCATTGTAAGCCTGCAGTAGATGAAGATGCATTCAATAAAATGGTTGAGCGTCAATATGAATTATTACGAAGAGACAGACAGAAAGGTACAGAAGAAAATCGATCTGATGGCCCAGCTTCAAGTGAATCAACACCGAATTCCACTCCAACGCCAACTCCGGCCCCAGTTAGCGAAGAATCTCAACCTGAGGTATTATCAATTTGTTGTAAATACACTATGTGAATATGGATTGTCAGTAAGAGAAGTAGACCATTAGACAAAGGAAAACAAAGACTGTTTCGCATTCAAAGCTTATAATCAATTGACACCTGTATATTCCTATAGATTACAGACAGCGAACCATCAGAAAAGAAAAGCATGGATGTGGATAAGCCTATCGAAACGAAAAAAGAAACACTTTCGCCGCCATATACAGAAGTAAAAACTGAAACAACGATGCAAGCAAATAATCACTCTCCGCAGAGGTCTTCACCTGTGACATATCCAGGAGCAGTGAGCCCTATCCAGCAGACACCCGTTACTACCGCTACAAGCATACCCCCACCCCAGCCTTCTACTCCACCAACCATTGCTCCTGTACTTGTGCCAGCACAGCCACCACCACTGCTACTACAACAGCAGCAACAACATCATCAACAACAACAACAGCAGCAGCAACAACAGCAGCAGCAGCAGCAGCAGCAACAACAACAGCATCAGCAACAACAACAACAGCAGCAGCAGCAACTACCACCGCTACCTCAGCCGCAACCTCAAACTCAACCTCAACCTCAATCTCAACTTCAACCTCAACCTCAACCTCAACCTCAACCTCAACCTCAACCTCAACCTCAGCAGCAGCAACAGCAACCTCAACCTCCTCCGTCCCATACCCCCCATCAACAAAACGTTCTTCCCAATCATTCGATTCCTCCTCATCAGAATCATACTCTACCCTCTCAAGCGACACCTCCGCACAATCAAAACATGCCGCCCCAGACAATGTCATCTCAAAATGCAATGCCACCGAACCCTCACGTCAACTCAATGATACCCACGGGTCAGAGTTACAATCAGCAGTACCAACCAGCTGGAGGTCAGCAAGCTCAGAATGTTCCGTTGGCTCCAAGACCGCCACATCCTTCCTATGCGTATTCTCAACAGCAGCCGTACCATCAACCTTATCCTCAGTATGCTCATCCCTATTACCAATCTTATTCTCAGTACGCTCCCCATTCTATGGGTAGACCACATTCTCACGGTCCACACAGCCCTCATAGTCCGCATTATCATCCTCAATCACCCCACAATGTTGGAGATGGCAATTCAGGTTCTAACGTTGGCTCTGATTCCGGCGCTTCGTATACTTCGACACCTATTCACAGCGACAGAGATCGACCCCCCGAAAACCAGGCGGACAATCAACAAATGGATTCTAAATCTGGATCCGGATAAATCCACGAATCTAGTTTGTAAGCTATTTTCAAACAAAACAACCTTTTTATTGATAACTGTATTGGAGTGGTGTTTAGTTTCGGAAAACTTATAATTGTCGGTAGCGATATCGTATTTTTGTCATTATACTAGTTTACTCTGATTTATGGTTATATAACGCTGGCTACATACTGATTAATGTAGGTTAAATTAATCCAGTATTTTATCATTATTCACACCATAACTAAGTAATACTTTTAAAAACATACATATGACCCAGCTAATCTTTTCCTGGAGCGTTTTCTCAATGTTGAAACGATTTCTTAACAATAATTGCTGATTATCGTTGGAGCTGATCAATATGGTAATAGAAATAAAGACTTTGTCTATAAAACTGGACATTTATTTAATCATTTCGGATGCGGTAATTTAAGCGAGTGTACAGTAAAAAGTTGAATCACGTCATTGAATTACATAAATCATCAGTATAAATCTAATAAATTATTATTATCTAGATACGGCGATATCACGTTCATTGAGACTGTATAAAAACGGCTGAATGCGTGCTATTATATTCAATAGCAATCAAAGGTAATTAATCGAAATAATTTAATCTATCATTTTTTTCCCCGTGGAAATAAACAAGAAAAGTACATTATGCAACAAGGGAAAAAAGTCGAAGATTATTCCTGCGGGTGGTTTTGCTGCCTGAGCAAAACTAGGACAGTAATGATCCAAAGGAATAATCGACTTTTATTCCTGTGTTGCATGTCGGACTTTATTCCCGACTCAACTCTGGCCACATTATTGACTTGAAAGGCTTTACTTCTTAGTCTGAAAAACAAGGATATTATTGAAAATTTATAATAATATAATGCGGAATAGTTAAAAATTGAAAAAGTGAGAAAACTAGAAAAATTTATTTAAAAAATTATCGTTATTACTGCAAATACGGGAGAAACGTGCTACATTTTTTCCGCAGATACGGGATGAAAATAAAGAGGGAATGTGCTAATTTTGTTCCGCGTTTCAGGTCAATAAAGTAAACATTAGGGTTGAATAGGGAATTAAATAATCTTATTTTACAGGCATTCCAGTAAGTAATAAAGTAACAACTCATTTCACAGCCTTCATTTGCCAAAGTCCATCATTGAGGTAATGGCAGTTTTCAACACCAACGCCTTTATTTATTTTTGCTCTGAAATTTATAAACACAAGTTATTATTGTGATGCAAATGTAACCAAAATTGTTCTCATATTTGAAACCAAGCTGAAAGTTGTATTTATAAACCTTTCGACTTACATATCCTCAGTTGACAATGATGTCATTCCAACTGCCAAAGCATGTTGCTTGCCCTCAGCCATAACTGCCTGAATCATAGAGTTAATTGGATATAGAATATTTTTTCGTATGGTAATAAAAATCTAACGGAACTAAACCCATCACATGTCGATGCCTCCTAATAAGACAAACCCATCTCCAGAGTGACAAGACGAAAACACAACGTACCTTAGATACTTGTGCACAAAAGATACGTTTTTTCATGCGGTTGATCTGTAGACAAGTCTTTGTTATTAGCAATCATCGATGTGATGCTAAAAGATAATTTTGTATTGAATGTTACAATTGAAAAAAAAAATTTGCAGTTAATTGAACATTGCCAGTAATAAAAAAGGATACAACTACTGTTCCCTTTGGAGCAGCGGTCATTTGTGCACCCGGAGATGTCAAACCTGGGCACATGATGTTAGCACCGCTAAGGACAAAGCGAATTGCCCCTTTATCTACTTGTTGTATCGGTAGAAAAAATGGATCTGCGAAAATATAGATTTCAGACAACTCTCAATTTGTGAAAATTGATTGATTAATCCAGAATTACCAGAGATTACGACTTGATAATGTCATTCACATACACTTATGTAACAACTTCAATGTAGGCATCCATGGTCCTTCCCGTTGATGAAAAAAAAGTAACTCTCCTGCACTGTTTACCATGATTTCGATGTGGTCGTGGCTATAATTTTATTAGTAAACATTGCGTGACAAACAGAGATACATGTATAAATGATAATGTGTGTAAAATAGAAATGATTTTAGTAATAATTAGAGAAGATTACATACCGTACATAAAGAACAACTTCGAACATCAAATGCATATCAACTAGTATCCCAAATACATTCGACATTGAGAGAATGGCAATTACCGTATTGTTCCATGTATAAGACGAGCCCCAATTCAGAGACAGTATTTCAAAATGTTATTTGTAGTTATCCGCACATAAACCAGGTTCGCTTAGAAGACAAGAATGATTTTGGTGGGTACCGCCAACGACTAAAAACCTTGACTTATATTTGGAACAATACAGTAATTAGAGCTCGTGGCATTTTGACATAATTTTACACAATTGTCTGAAGCATTGAGCGTTACCTTAAAATGATACTTTTATTTTTAAATTTTATGTGATCTTACCATTTGACAATCCTAAAAGAGTCTTTTTTCGGTATTATCTGATCGATGTAAGACTCTAAATGTGGATAAAGCTCTAAAAGCTTAGATCGGATTCCTTTCTGAACAGATGATTTCAGTTGCTGTACACCTGATATACTATCCTTTTCATCGAATCTGGGAATGGAGAAAAATAGTGTATGAAAAAAAGGGGGCTTCAGTTTTTCCAAAATAATAATAAATTGACGCTGAAATTCTGATTCAAGATTCAATACGTACTTTTTGAACATTTTTCACAAAGTAAGGTTAACCCGGCCGTTGAGAGCACACAGTAAAATCACTAACTTCTTCTTTTTGGCAATATACGAGTGCTTAACATGGGAGCTAATTTCGGAACGCACCCTCGGTTGTACTCGCTATGCAGGAAGTAAGAGGGAGCATAAATGGCCGTTTTCGGAACGCTTTGTAAAAAAGATTTCGCCAACCTACTTCTACAAGATCTAGGTACAAGATAAAAGAATATAAATTAATGAGGAAATAATCGGTACACAAGTGGTACAAAAGTAAAAAAAAAAAGGTCAAAGAAATAAAACATGGCAGATTTATTCAGTAGCTCATCTGCCTTGGACGATAGTGCAAAGCCGAAAAGTGGTGAGGCCGAATTACAAGAATTTTTGATGGTTGAAAAGCAAAAAGCTCAATTCAATGCACAGGTGAGGTTATGTTGGTTCAGATCTTGCCTACATAAAAATTCGGAATAGATATTTCTTTTGATTAACTACAGCTAATTTCTGTACATACAAACATCATATAAATATTTTGACGTTACTTCTATATTATTTTAGGTCATATCCAACAATTCATTTTGCTGTAGCACCACATTTGCCTTTGTTTAAAATAATTTCATAAGAAATATCTGTAAAGAGTATGCTTACCTTGACAATTATATTCTGCACATTATTAGGCGCAAATTTCTCCTCTTCTAGATACACGAGTTCAACGATTTCTGTTGGGAAAAGTGTATGGAGAAACCAGGTAGCAAGTTGGACAGCCGGACAGAAACGTGCCTGAACAACTGCGTGGATAGATTCATAGATGTGTCGCTGTTAATAACGAATAGATTTGCTCAGCTACTCCAGAAAAGCGCAGGCGGAATGTGAACATTAGCTAAATTAGTTGTACTGCCACAAATTTTTGCAACTTACACTTGTTAATGCGGTTCAATATTGTCAAAGAAATAGTGCCGGAATAAAAATGTTCAAATTTCTTTTAACAAATTGACAAGTCACGACACTGATTTCTTTCCTACAGTATTGCAGCAATGCTACAATATCAGCAACTAAATTATCTCACCAATTGACACATAATGATGGTCACTAATCCATCTCTTCCCTTCCCTTGTACATACAAGTCTGATGTAGAGTTCTGGGGACATACCGGGTATGGTAAGAAATGGCAGTGATTATTATCATTATTGTAAGAATTCAAATAGTTATTGAAACAGCAAATTTGCAGAGAAAGTGGTAACAGGGGGAAAACTGCAAGTTCTGATCTACTGGAAATAAATGGTAAATATTTTTAAAACAACGTCCCAAATATGATTATTGTAACAATAAGACTATAGTCGTAAAAAAATATAACGATTATTTATACGCCTCTTTCATATAAGAACATTATATACATATCGGTCTTTGTGGTAAACACATGTTGTAAAATGCATCTTTCTTCCAGAAATCTTGATTCTTCCATCCACACCAGCCTTTGGTGATAATTGTTGTTAAATTTTCTCCACCCGTATAGTGAGGATCGAGAATTAAAAACTTCACATCTCCTGAATTCTCATTGTAGTCTATACCTAAGATTGTGTGAGCCAACACACCACCTCCTGATCAGAAATATATCAGAATATTGTGAAACAACCTTTGATAATGTGTGAAAATTGCTACATGTAGAGATAAAATTTGATAGTTGATAAACTGTAAATAATTTACTTACCGATCATAACAGGAGTTCCTTGTGTTTGGAAATGATATGCTAAGGAAGAGGCAAGACTGGACATTTCCTGACCGGTTGAGGCACATAGTACTTTTATAGTTACGCCTAATAAGGTTTCCAGCACAAATCCTACTTCCGTCGACCCAATCCACTGTTTACTACCGATAAAACTGGATGGCTTATCACCGATGTCAACTAAAATTCTTTGTATCTCTCGGTGACTTGGTATTGACTTTTCAGTGTACCCGTGTAATCTGTGAAATAAAAGAGGGAGTCAGAAACAAATTTAAGAAATAAGTAACCACACAATTCAATGACTTACATGTACCAGGAAATAATAGTTTGAAGAGATCTGTACGCACAGCCCCAGCCATTGTCATCAAAATGGTCTTGCATATAGTGATGATAGGAGTAAAGCCCATCGACTAAGCTAGGCTTTCCACCTGCGACTGAAAATAATTTTATCATTTTATATACCTGTGCGTTTTGAGCAAAAATGGAATTGATAAAGCAACCAAGAAACCTCCTGAGTTTTGAATTGCTTCGTGAGGATTCAGAAGAGGTGCATTCAAGTCTACATCGTTTCGGAACTTGAGGGCATTTCCTTTACGGAAACACGGCTTGGTCATGTCTAAGGCAAGGGCTGTGTGTAAACTCCTACGATACTGGTCTGAAATTTTGATAAAAAATATGTTCAACTACGAATTATTATGTATGTACCTATGTATAAGTTGAAATTTCTTACACATGTCGGCATCAGAAAACCCAGCTGGATAGTTTATTGTGAAAAGATGCCCACACCCCCGTGGTTTGAAATGTATCGATTCAGGCAATTTGAAGACAGCCCCATCCTTGGCAAGTTGATTACTCAGAGTTTGTTCAGTCAGCTTCAAATTACGACACACAGATTCAACCAGGACTGCATAAAGCTGGGCCATTCCTATATTACGACTGACTAAGGACAACGCATCTATTTTCAGGTGACAATCAAGACATTCAAACGATTCTGAAAAATAAAACGATAATCTCTATAAAACAGTGAAAAAACTGGTATCCAATGCCATAACATGATACATACTCGAACTACTCACGTTTTACATGTTGCAATACAGGGGCGCATCTGATGCCTTCCTCGAGTACTCCATCTTTTGTTGATATTATGAACATATCTGCAGAAATGGCGTCCTGTAAGCAAAATTACAATACATGTTCACAAAAAAAGTTGTAGTCATTCCGTAACACATTTCGAATCCCTAACATTTTGTCATCGACATGGAAATCATTAATAAAACTCACAACTATTTCAGGAATACGCTTCAGTATGTTCTTGGTATGTCCAATACCTTCGTACAGAGAAGCACTTGGTACTTGTAAAAATTCAAGCGAAGAGTCCTTGGTGTCGATTTCTTCACCCAAGAGGTAGACATTGTTTTTTGGTAAATAAAAACCTACCTTACCTGAAGCGATCTGCAAAATAAGTTAAAGCGTTAAGGTTTCAGAAATATAATATCACAGGATCTGGTGAGTTCAAAGGGCATACATTTTTTCTGGCTTCTTGAATAGCCTCTAAAAGTCCATCTTTTCGTGTTACAATTGGGAAACTAGCTTCGAGTCTAATGTATGCAAATTGTTGCCAAATATCAAGTTCATTAAGCACTTCCAGACTCCCAGCTTTCTCCAATTTCTGATGAATATAAAAGTACGATTGCAGTTCTGTGCCTCTGATTCCACATTTCAAGAGCAACGGGTTGTCGGTGACATCGATTTCCTATGAATAGGTAATAAAACGGGAAATGAAATACAATCTCAATTTTTTCTCAGTAGTATTTAACATGAATTTATGTTCCACTCAGGTCAATTTATAGATGATGTCACCTTCAAAGCATAGAGTATGGCTTGTTCACTGCCCCCAATGGAAAGTACGCCACAGAGATCAATTTCAGCAGGCATATTCAATTGTAGATATATGTGACTTGTATCAGTCTCATCACTACCATTCTTAGCATCCACGGTAAATGTTAAAACCATGAGAGTATTTTCGTAAACGACTCCATATAATCGACCAGTACAAGCGTAGTCCACATTGTTTAATCGCTGCAAATAATTTAAAGAGTCAAAAAATATAAATCCTGAATCTAGAATGCATTTTCACTCTATCTCAAAACGATAATGATTTTTGAATAGTGAATATAAGTGACGTATGGCACTTGCGAAGATTACCTCGATTACGCTGGATGATATTTTCAATTGTGGTGCCATTTCAACTGTGTGAATTTAACGACTGGGCAGAAAGTAATTTAAGTCTTAGATTTACAAAATCCCATACGTCGAGGAAATATACAAATTGAGGCGCGCTACTATCTGTCAAATGCATACAGCATACGGTACTGTGACAACTGTGAGGTTAGGTAGGGTGTCCAGAAGCAGACGAGAAAGCGTAAGATTCCCTTCCGAATTCTATTGGTCCTTTCTACTCGGTACAAGCTGTGATTGGACGCTAGTATCGGCGCCAGAGTGCTAACATCTTTACTTTCGTGATTATCTCTATGCTTAATACACGCATGTTTGTTTTCCTCGGTCAGAAGCGTATACGATGTATACCTACATCGCGCGATCGATTGCGATTTTCTAGTCATTCGTTGAAATTTAAATAAATCCCCTTATCGTCCAACAATGAATTAACAATGGTCATGCCGGTCGTCGCTTCTGCGTCCGGAACGCCATCTCCAGGCTGAATTCATCCTAGGCGATATATTAAATTTCTACAAACGCACGCAACCGCACATAGCTTGTTCATCAAGATCCTGCCATAGGAAAATGCTGCCGAATTATCAAAGACAAATTGTGAAAAATAAGGTGGCTCACTCGTGAAGTCTGTGATGTCAAATTCGTTTGATTTGTTGAGATTCACTCAATAAAAAAATCTCGCCGCAGGAACCGCAAGGATTCCGAGTGAAATCGGAGGGAATAAATTGGGACGAAGAATGATGGTTTTTGGAACGCGGTGCAACGTGATTGGTAGATAAAATATCCAGAGTGCAAACATTGTTTCGATTGGTGGATTCAAGCAACGCTTGTAACGTATCGCCAGCTGTTGGAGTTACGTTTGTTTAAAATCAAACGGCGAGAGAGAAGTTTGTTGGTATTACGTCCAGCTCCGATATTCTCTGCAATGCTCGGGCGGTTTTGAAGCAACGTACCCTGAATATCGAAGGTAACGGGCACGTATTAACGTGTCTGTATCAAGTAACCGCTCAACGAAAATAAGCCGCTCGGACTAGTACATATTTATTTGACAAGGAAGTAATACTGATCGAAGAAATAATGGCCACAATTCGGGTGCACGAGGACCAGGAGAATCGGATAGCCGATGTCCTACGCGGCAAAGAGAACATTTCGATACCGAATCCAAGCCAAGTACTACAGCAAAGCAAACGGGCGGTCCTTGGAGTTATTAACAACAACTGCCTCAGAACTTCGAAGCCGGTAATTATAATAATAAAATATAAACAAATTTATTTTCAGTTTCACCTCTCGGCCAATTTTCCTCTTATCCCACACAATTTGTCATATATTTCTCTTCCTCCACCTGTCAAACCTTCACCCAGCCTACAACTGCAAAATTATGCCAATCTCAAATCGTTCGTTACACTTCGTGGCTTCAATATGCCTCGTTAGTACTCATGTTGGTCATTTTTTTTTTTTATTCATCTTTGTTGATAAATAAACAATGCTTAAGTCGTGTAAGTGACCCTGTGTGAATCGACTAAGCAATTTCCATGTTTTGTTGACTTGCGGCAGTTGATTGCGAGGGTCCTGCAAGACGTATGGTTATTTCCAGCCAGTTTCATCATGTTTGGTACATCGTGTTGTATTCTACTTGTAAAATGTCATATTTATTTGCACAATCTATACACCGTTTATATTAAAGTTATCCTTAAGAGAAAATTGTCGTTGAGTTTTGCTTTCAAAGGATTTTTATAAACCAATCATCAATGATCAGCTAGAGACCGCCTCACATAACCTCAAAGCAATATATTAATATAGGATTGTTCTTATCAGGAGATTGGTAATAAAGACGAGAAGTATCCGAAGGCAAAACCATTCGTGCCCAGTCAATATGAGACTTTCAAGATATATGAGGATAAGAAAGATGATGGGACGTTTAATGTATATGAGGATAAACTTGAAAAGGAGACATCCGTTGCCCTCAGAGAAACTAAAGAGTCCAAGGAAACAAAGGGGAAACAAATTGCAGAAGTGACAAAAGTTGAAAGAGAAAAGCCAGTTCTTGATGTTGTTCCTCCCATTTTACCATCACTTCGAGCAGCTCTGCATGACATAAATCAGAAAAAACGGGACGAACCCTTCTTCCCCCAAGAGAGCCCCATGTCCTTGGAAAAATCTATGTGCCTGTTGGATTCTTCGAGAAAAGATAATGCAGCTAAACGTGAAGCGAGCAAAGCACTCAGGCTTAACTTCTTCGATGTCGATGAGTACAGGGCAGACATATACAACTACCTTCGATCTGCAGAGGTTTGTCTTTGCGCATGTAATGTCTTGTGTTTACTCCACATATATATCTGTTTTTGAATTACTATATCTAGTGGTCATGAGTTCTACATGTACAAAAGACTATGCTATTTCTGCCGATAGATATTGTACAAAATACTCTCTTTCAACTTGCACAGACTCAGCATAGACCGAAGCCAGGGTATATGAAGAAGCAGCCAGACATAACATACTCGATGCGATCAATACTTGTTGATTGGTTGGTGGAAGTAGCTGAAGAGTATCGGTTGCACAGTGAAACATTGTATTTGGCTGTGTCTTACATCGACCGTTTCCTCTCCTACATGAGCGTTGTGCGAGCTAAACTGCAGCTTGTTGGTACTGCTGCCATGTTCATCGCAGCGTAAGTACAATTTATTAATTAAAATGCAAAACTAAAACCTGACAGTATCTGTTAGGCATGTATACTTTATATTTAACTCATTTTTCGTATTAGTTCCACAAACTGAAAATAAGAGTCCAACTTGTGTCATCCAGAGTCAATTTTTCATTGGTACAGTTACAGCTAAATAGCATATTATAAAACTGATGTTTATCCAACAGCAAATATGAAGAGATTTATCCTCCTGATGTTGGTGAATTTGTATATATTACGGATGATACGTATACAAAGAAGCAAGTATTACGGATGGAACATCTCATACTTCGCGTTTTATCCTTTGACTTGACAGTCCCAACGCCCTTAGCTTTTCTCACCGATTTCTGCATCAGTAACAACCTTTCAGAGAAGATCCAGTATTTGGCTATGGTTAGTTTTGATTACTATTACTACTCACATGTATAGAAGATCTATTCTGTTATAGTTTAAGTACAAATACATCCAAATAAATTTTCCTACTCATCATGATATTAAAAAGGCCAAAATAACACGTTCGTTTAATGTCGTTTAGTATTTGTGTGAACTGTCGATGCTGGAGGCAGACCCGTACCTCGCATTTCTGCCAAGTCACTTAGCAGCATCAGCCATAGCCTTGGCACGACACACTCTAAACGAAGAAGCATGGCCTGAAGAATTAGCTCTTTCAACTGGCTACAGCTTCAAGGAACTGAAGGGGTGCATACGTTGTCTCACAAAGACATTCAGCAATGCGTGTAACATACAACAGCAAGCCATTCAGGAGAAATACAAAAGCAGCAAGTCAGTATCTAGAACTACAGTGTCGGATTTACAGAGATGAAATTACATTATTTTGTAGCGCATCTTCTGATTTAAGTATTCGTATGTACATGAATGTGAGCATTGACTCAATTTACAGGTACGGACACGTGGCTCTTTTACTTCCTCGTAGTTCTGACATTTTGGGCAGTGAAGATGACGGAGAAAGTGCTTAGCTGATACCTGAATAACATCGAGTAATCTGAAGCAGACCATGTTATAAATATGAATGATAATTAACGAACCTCCGGCAACGAATCCCAGGATTAGGAAAGTATCTAGGAGGGGATCAGGGCAAGACTGATTGACTCTTCTGCGTACAGAAAAGTGCATGCATTATTATCAATTTAGTCTATTCGCCAGTATGCACACTGCCTGCGAATAACAACAATAATTAGTAATCGTACGGCATGAATTCATGTACTGAAGTACCTACTTATACTTACTGACTTTGGTCAAGAGTGAATTTTCAGTAACCATTTCGAGGTTCCCGTCGTTATATTAACGCGCGGGTAACTGGATTGCGG
Organism: Diprion similis; assembly: GCF_021155765.1. Lineage (NCBI taxonomy): Eukaryota > Metazoa > Arthropoda > Insecta > Hymenoptera > Diprionidae > Diprion > Diprion similis. Next base: position 2,917,949 of record NC_060115.1, read on the forward strand.
TTCATTGAAATTTCTTAGTATTTTTATACTAGCTATAAATATTTTTTTAAGCGATTTTTAATTAAATTTTTGCCACTTTTACGGAGAGAATAAAACAAACAAGCAAACAAACATAAAATAATATTACTAATTAATAAAATAAATAGAATCCTAAATTTTGTTGCCAGTGAAGTGTGAACAATAGACGATAGTAGTAATCTCTGTATTTATTACCAATACTTTACTATTAGATACACTTTATATTATTGTGATAACAGCATTTCATTTAATTATTATTTGTAAAATTTATTCCTGTGCTTTTTAACCAGCCCTTCATGTCTTGTACAGTTTATTTATTTACAAACAATCTGCTGGATATTTTACTTATAGTTTCAAACTCGTAAGTGTTTAAATATCTCCTGGCATTGCAACTACGTACTAAATTTTTTTTACATGAGGCGCGCTAACTTTCAAGAATGGTTATGACACAGTGTCCAACTTGCGCCGTCATGCTGTACTAAAAAAAAATACATGCATCTTGCAAACAAACCATACGACTGCATTTATTAATAAACAATACACAGTTCTAGACCAATGTAATAAATTATTATCTTATACAATAAAATGTGCTGTATCCGGAAGTAATTTTTTCAAGCTCTTTCATCAGTCAATGTAATTGGTATGTGCTCATAGCGATGTTAACGCGACGTGAATTTGCAAAAATGCAATCTGCAAGGAGGTCGGACAAATTTGACGAACCAAGTGTTTTTAAAATGGCGGATATCTCAGTTGTCTTAGTTCATTCGTTATAAAAAACTGAAGACGAATGACAAATGCGATTTCAATGTGCAATTTGATGAAAGTAATAAAATTCAATCATTTTTATATTCAACTTCATTCTTTGCAGGATCTCGTGAATGACTCGGGGTAGTTTTTTACTTTTTACATTCCTTTATTTGCACATCCGTCGACGAACAAATTTTCACCATGAGTACTCGACGGGTAAGTGGACCTTGATAGGTCTGGGGCCATACTAAGCCGTACGAGCGGTCCGAAAGCTTTTTTATCGGCAGGAGACTGGTTTAAATGCGCAATCCATTATAAACCCGGGAATTGTATCAAATTGCATTTCGCATCATTTGTGAGTCATCGCTCAGATTCCAGAGGGCGACACTCATAAGCGATTGTTCGGGTATGAGTTCGCGTCTTTTTCTACATTTTTTCATGCTTGATCCACCTCCCACAATTCTTCACTCATCATTATTGAACGTGAACGTTAACGATTTGGTGAAAAGTTTGGGATTTTGACACTTGACATTCGACGAAATTATTTCTTACACGCAGGTGTATTCTTTTTATTACTGTACAATAGAACGTGAGTAGGATATTCTTCTCGATCTTCCCATGATCCCATACTTGAACGCCCAGACAGGTGTATTAACAAAATTTGACCAAATCTACTAAGCGCTTAGAACGCTAACGAATTGACAAAAGGGTCAGTCAATCATATTCTGTTATTTCAATAACAGTTACCCTAACTTGCAAACATACTTTGGGTAACGGCTCCTGGTACCGTAATTGTTCTGCATAAGCAAACTGACGTATGACATTTAACACTCCAACGTCAACTATCTAACCTAACGAAATCCCTGATACATCTTCTTCCTCAACTACATTTTTAATGTGAATGCGTCATCACTCATTTCAGTGTTCAACTATGGATGCTTTTGGTGACAAATTTTTCAAGGACGAACCTGAGATTGATCCAGCAGCGGAGTTTTTGGCCCGCGAACAGGATCAGCTCGCTGGCCTCGAGGATGAAATTCCACCCGTCACTTTATCCACCTCCGCTGCAGCACCCCCTGCTGAAGGTGGGGTACAAGCTGGTGTCACTAATTTCAGTGTCTAATTTGTATTGTACTATTGACACAATATTTACCATACATTTTAGATGACTTCTCGACTAACTTTGGAGAGTTGAAGGGTGGTCCTGGCGGAGATGCGGACGGCAGTTTTGTTATGATCAACGCTGTTGAACAGCCTGCAGAGGCACCAGCTCCAGAAGTACAAGGTACGCTTATGCATTATGCCATGTATGTTACACTATATGAAACGCTATCTGGTTATTCTTGTATTCGAAAAACAAGTATTCAGTGGAAAAAATAGTCCTGTGATAAAATGCATGTTGCATTTACATTTATTTTTATCTATTTTTTCTACCAAGAACCACCCGCTGTTATTCCTCCAGTGTATGAAGAGCCTGAGAAAATTCGAAAATGGAGAGAAGAACAGAAAAAGAGACTGGAAGAGAAAGGTAATCATTTTATGCAGTTTGAAGTTAATGTGGAATAAATTCTGAAGTTTCGTAGATTGATTAAATTATGTGGTTTTTCATGCTAATTTTTACATTGTTCATTTTAATTTTCAACAGATTTGGAAGAAGAGAACAAAAAAGAAGAATGGCGGGAAGCGGCAAAAAAAGAACTCGAAGAGTGGTACATGCATCATTCCGAAGCTATCAGTAAGACTAAAGCTACAAATAGGTATGGTTTATTTCTATTCCATATCACATAGTATTAATGATCGATGATTTTAAACTGCCTATGCTTTGCTTACGCCTTATGATTAGCTGACTTATGTGCATTGCGTTTTGCATCAGCCAATAAAGATTTTTTGTAACATTTGTCTTTTAAACTTAGCGTAAACCAGTTTTTTTATCACTCAATAATTGAATGTGAGTTTCGGAAATTAGGTCAAAATGGCTTCTATCTACAATTCAACTAATTGACATATAACTTGAAGTAATTAGCAGTGCAGTTACCGTGCAATGGTCATTGTCACTAAGTAACTCATATAAACTTCTGCTATTTTATCAATTTTATTTCCACTATCTAGAACCCTCACTTTGCCATATCTTCGATATTATCAAATACCTACCTGATATTCCAATATAATCTGTCATAGTGCCCTGCTTTTTTTATGCTTCTTAGGGAATCTGCCAAGTAAGTAAATAATCATCACATAACTTACTCTGACGACACTCACCAGCCCAGCAATTTTATTAACACACTCATACGAAGTCCTGATTACATGGACGAACTGATTGAAATTTAAAAATTCCCAAGAATCTAAGTAACTGTTTTATTTGTTAAAAGGAATATCTCCAATCGAATCTTAAATATTGTGCTCATCATTACATGTGTTAAGTTTTTACCCCATGTTTCATTACTGCTTTGTGCAAAACTGCTGGAAATATTTCAAATTTAGTAGAATACGCTCTGTTCAATGTTGCAAAAAAAAATCTGCACTTCTACATTTTTTAGCATTGCAATTTTTATTTAATAATTCTCTTCATTCAGATCATGATGGTACTTTGTATATTTTTCCGCTATACAATAAATACTTACTTTTAAGAAAACGGATTTCATATATTCTGGATTCTACAGAATGGCCGTATACAATTTACTATACTATTCACTACATTTTACAATTCTGAACACGTTACTTCACCATCCTTCTTTGTTATAATCTACATTAACTTGTCTTTACAACGTAAATGGTAAATTATTTTTCCATTTGCAATAGAAATGCGGAGAAACAGTTCGTCGCGGAAGCGGATGAAGTGGAACCTGGAACGGAGTGGGAACGTATTGCTAAATTATGTGATTTCAATCCAAAATCATCTCGCACATCCAAGGATGTATCTCGTATGCGGTCAATTATTTTACAACTAAAGCAAACTCCACCGGCGCCTGTCAATGCCTAAGTACCTAATGTTGTACTATACACGTTCCATTATAATCTTGTTGATAATATTGATAATTATGAACACTACATAAATTCTCAAAGAAATCACAATTAATATAATATAAAGTCAACATGAATAAAAATTATGTTTGATTCACGCGAGTGTAATCGTATTGTCAATAAAGTTATCTGATGATCAAATAATAGATTTATTCTGGCTTGTTCCGACGACGAGGAGGAAAAATAAATAGCACGTTTCTGTCATGTTGTATGATTTCTTATCTTTAATCAATACAAAATTATATGAAAATACATCTGTTGATATTATTATATTTATTATATACTCTATATCTACATATATGTATGATAAAATGTATTTCTAGAAGTTAAAGAACTGAACTGAATTGAACATTCATCAAAAACTCACATTGAAAACTTTGTATAAGGAAGGTAATCCAATATTTGTCAAAACCAGATACATAGTGTTTTATAGGTGGAATCATCTCGCTAGAAATACATAATATCTTAAAATATATGAATTAATTATTAGGTACCCTAAGTTATTCTTTTTTGAAATTTTTTTCCTTTCCATTAATTTTTTTTTTCTTTTTCTTTTTCTTTTTAAAAAAATACAAAAGTTCCGTACGTAAAATATTTGTTATGCATTTAGACATTAAAATCAGAAAGACTTTTAATTGAAGAGGTACAGAACGAATTTTTGTAAGTCATGTTTCTCGTAACAATTATGCTGAATTCAATTGCTTCGAATTACTTGACACTGAATAATACAGAATATCACATGTTAAAAAATATCAGTAATAAAGATATAGTCTTTGATTTACACAAAAGCGGTCAAATTTACCACCAATTTGTATTGTATCAGATTTACATGAAAATTGGAAGCATAGAATCGACTTTTCGTAGTCCCTGGCCGGATGTATTTGACCCATTGCCCTGGGCTACAGAAACAACTGATACAAAATTATGTTGCATGTCAAAAAAGAAGTCGCAAGTGACATAAACTCAGTACCTTTAGTTTGCTGCAAGTTTTTGGTTGAAACAAACAAATTTACTCAGAGGCCACGCTCTTCAATTTTTGAATGAATCAGGTAACAAGCTTTATGAGCACCAAGGCTAATTTAGCATTCATGGAAAATTTGACAAATCCATAAATCACTTTTTAGTTACGCGGGGGATTTGTAATAACACTTTTTAGGGTAGTACGCAGTACCAATTTTTGAAGTACTCAGTTTTGTACCTCTAAAAGCATAATTCACAAAAATCCAATAAACATTTTGTGATATCCAATCGTTACATATTGTCTGACATATATCTGTCTTCCACACAAATCATCTTTTCCTCTTTCAAAGAGTCGTCATACTCATTATAATCATTATTTACCGTTTAATGTGTTTTGTGAATCAAGCGCCGAGATCATCCATTTCCATCAATTGTATTTCAGAGTTTTAACACAATTTTGAGATAGAGTCCATGGTAACTTTCGTTGTGGTGCAAATGGGGTATTCAATCTATGAAACATAATAAGATTACACAGTACGTCAGAAAATAGTATTAAAGTCAGCAATTTTTTTTCCTAAACTGTCGCCAGTAATGAAAATATACGAATATGAGATTTTAAGCCTACCTCGAAGACTCGTTCTCTGTAATCAGTCGGAGCTGGTGACGCCAGCGATAAATGTTCGGATACAAATGTGGGCTCAAATCCATGTCTGAGATGGCATGATAAACTGCATAATCTAATTTTGATGCTGTGTTTCTGTAGAAAATTTTTCTCATCAGAATCTATAATTGGAATGAATTGCAAGCAGTACTTACCCTTGAATAAAGATCATGTCCCCTTGTTCAGCAGTATACATGTCATCGTCCGAATCGCTGGATACAGATCGTGGGGATGATGGAGGTGTGAAAAATTCATATTCTTCATCTGAGTGAAAACGAACAATGCTCAAATACACGAATTCAAATGTGTATTACAAAAAATAAAAAACAACCACTTTTCTTCTTGGTATTCCATTTTCCATTACTTTCCATTTTTAAAAATATGTTTCAACACTGACGTACTTACCGCTACCAGTCAGGTCACAAGATAACCGGTTTTGTATTGAATCTAAACACGAAACATTGAATAATGATATAGAAATAATTTTATACAATAATCTTATTTGCAATGAGTTAACGTTAACGCATTGTTTAAACATTCTGTAAATTCCATACAGTTATGGAAATCTGTAGCATCTTACCAAGTTTATTCGATCCCTGATGATCCAGTATATTCAATGTAGAAAAGCTTAGCTGGGTACACAGAACATTCATTTCGTAATCTTTCTCTTGATCATTACCATTAATTGGATATGCTTCATTGTCCATTTTCTGTAAGGATTGAGATATTTTTGTGACCTATTGAAAATATATGCACACAAGGGTTACTTACCTCTGTACTCTGCTCGGATGGATTGTTGAATTTTTGCTGAAAAAACTCCTCAAGTTTTGCGAGTCCCTCCTTACTGGTCAAATCGGCAAAGCCATTCAAGAAAGGCCAATACTCTTTCCATGCAACGTGATATTCTTTAGCAAGGTCCCTGGAATTAACAATGAACAGGTCAGATATTTAATCTAAAACATACTGGACTTTAATGACTGGATAATATTTTGATTACAGATTAATAACAGAACGTAAAGTACTAACCTACCAACACGTTCAAGTCCTTTTTCCGTATCTTGTAGTCGATATATAGTGTTTGATGCAGGGCTATTCTGAGTATAAGAATCATCGAATGAAAGGTTCAATCTTTTAGTCGGAGTGTTACGTATTCTAGGTGGAGTTTTCCACTTTCTTCTAAACTCAACGGCTTTGTTTTTACTCATCGGTCCTGCAAATGCAGAAACCTCTACCCGTGGACTTATTGGATCAGTGTTTAATTTCTGAAACACGAATCAATAATTATTGAAGCAACATAATATGTATATGTATTGTAATCATCCCGTTTACACATGAGTGATAATGCACATTTTTGCTACCACTTACAAGCGGACTAGTTGGAGAAAAGAGCTCGCCGATCAATGGTTGTGTTGTATTATCCTCAGATCTTATCACAGGCACATAATATAATTCGTCTAGTAACGAAAGTATTTCCCTCTTTAGTATCTCATCTTCCTGACACTTTCTGCTGCATATTATCTAAGATGATGCAACGTAATATCAATGTTTGAACCTTAATCAATTGCGACGTTTATTAAAGAAGATTTTTCTTCCTAGACTGAGATGTCAGCAAAAAATTTGAAACCAGAAAAATAAATCAGATTATTGAGGGACTTACATCAGCAGGAATTTGTTCATACTTATTTCGAGTTGTCTTTAAACATTGGGGATAAGAAACAAGGATTTGAACAACTTCCTTAAGCCCAAATTTCACAGCAAAATGTAGCGGTGTCTCATTGAGACCCTTGGTAGGAGTGTTTAAATATAAATCGACTAATATTTGAGCCCGATTAAGGTAGTTTGAATAATCATCTTCCCCATCCAATAATTTAATAAAGTCAGGATTTCCTACTGTATTCAATATCAGTTCGCACATGTCTGCTCTACAACCAACTCTCACTGCTACGTGCAAGGCGTTGTATCGAGGACCCTCCTGTACAAAATAGGTCGTGTTCATTTAAACAAAAGTACAAAGTCATAATCATTATTAGTTTTTGTCCAACCTTTTTACACTTATTTATACAGTCTGTAACAGAAAAAAAAAAATTGCATGCATACTCGCAAAATAGCAGGTGTATCACCACTGCTGATCAGGTATCTTGGATTTTCCCAAACTATTTGCTTGACCCTAGCCAAGTCCCCATTTTCAATAAACTTTCTAAACTGCACGTTTTCTTGATGTTTGGGAGCCTTAAAATTACTAGATTTCTCTTCGCCTTGGCCAGTTCGTTTATTTGAAATTGATTGATTCCCCGTTGTCAATGAAAACAACTGTTCATTGCCATGTTCGGCAAAGTTTTTTGCTTCATCATAAGTTTTAAAACTTTTAAAGCGACCTTTTTTATATTTCTTGATTACATTGAGAGCCTCATTCTTGTCCGTGTAGACATATAGCTGGTCTATAAAGAACAAAACAAATTGGTGGACAAAAACTAAAAGAAATAACAAGGAAATTACAAGAGATTTACGCAAGTCGGATTTATCTTATCTATTCAGATTTTAACTCCGCGTGTGTCCGTGTTTTTAAATACTCACGCTATCACATAGCAATAACGTCATGCCATTAGGGAAATATTCTGCTGGTTTTTTTGCAAACGTAGGATAATACCATCAAGAGATAAAACAACGATTACAAACGGTAATGAATAGCTAAAAATTTGAAGTGTATTATGCCATTTTCACCATATTTCTTAAATACATGACGTGGAATGATAAATTTAGTAAACAAACAAAACTTTGCTTATCTGAACGATATTTTAATTAGTCATATCATTATAGATGTAGCCTTGAATTACGAGCAGTTGAGTAAAAGATAGTGATAACACGCGGACGCACTATTTGTTTACAGCACGGTATATGAACTACAAATCTAAATAATCGTAAGCGATTATTATTCTCACGATGAGAAAAAATTCTAGATGAAACGGGCCGTAATGTACCTTTAGATTCGAACCAGTTAGAGTCCTCCTGTGGTACGTAAACCCCGTAATAAACAGTGTCAAGCCCGGAAGGGTTGAGGTTAACGTGGTCCGTATCCATGTTCATTGATATACCACCGTAGAAATTAGAAGGCAATATCCACGCGATCGTCGAACGCAATCTTGGAGGTAGGCACACGTGATATTACAGAAATGTCATTAACCGCAGAACGGAGAGTTGGACTAATCTCAAAATTATATAAACCATTTGACAGCAAATTTGAACTGTCAGCGCAGCGTCTCATGGTCCGGAATTGATGGAGTCAAAACTTTTAGCCTACCAATCAGAGACGTTCCGTTCTCTCCGACCGTTTCAGCGAATCATGCGTCACAGAAGGAAGTGCGGGAAATTAACGATGATATTTATCCTCAGTATTTATATTATGGCGTTTTCAACTCAATCGTTGCTACGTGGTTGTAACACCCAATCGTATGATCATCGAAATTCTTTTTTGCTGCTTCGTAACTACGTTCCGTTAAGGCAAGCAAAGTTAATCAGCAGAGGGGGTAGCCAAGCCAAGTACCAGTCAAAAAGGATGAGCAATATCAGTACCGTCACCAATTACAGTTGCATTGCCGTGATCGCGCCACAGCTTTACAAGTCTATTGATGGCATTCGGCACGACAGATTTGCACAACTCAAGTAATTTTGAATTAGACTACCGAAGTCGGCCTGTTGAAAATGCTCGGGTTATTTCAGATATGTTTCTGAACGCGGGCAAGTGGGCGGAGCGTGAACCACACCATATCAAGACAACCAATCAGAAGTCGAAATCAAGTATCTGCAAACAAGACGTCAGTTGCGTAGCACGTTATCTATTCTTTGTTTTTAACTGTAGTTGCTGCAGTCCTTCAATCGCATTTTCAGTGCAGCCAGCTGTCCCAGCTCTTCCTCAAGTAGTGTATCAAAAAACAGCTGGAGGCAAGGAAGAGTTTGCGATCACGTCGTGGGCGATAACTCGCTTAACTGATTAGAGCAATATCACAATCAGTTCTTCTTTCGTTCTGTCACGCGACGGTGGTGTAGAGTTACCCGTCGCTGTTTGACACTCAGGGACCCGAGTGAGCGAGTCTTATGCTCGTAAGACTTGCAGTTGCTTGATATAAATACGGTAAATAACAGTTTTACGTCGGTTTGCAACCAGAGTTGACAACGAGAGACTCCATTTCGGCTAACCGGATTGTGAAACATGAATTTATCATTTGCTGGCTGCGGCTTCCTCGGCATTTACCACGTCGGAGTTGCGGTTTGTTTTAAAAAATACGCACCTCATCTACTCCTTGACAAAATCAGCGGAGCATCAGCCGGTGCCATCGCAGCCTGTGCCCTGCTCCTAGATCTACCACTCGGTATGCTTAAACATTTATTCACCTTTTGTTAATTAAACCCAAAAAAACTTCAAAATACGCCCGCGCCGTCTCATAACCTATTTCAACTCTGCACACCTGTAGTTTGTCGACTAACCGTGAGTTGCACACATCTTGTCTTATGTTACAATTTTCTCATTCACTATGCACATCAATCTAATTAAATCATCACAATAAATTCGCAAGTAATGCGTCTATTCAAGACTTTATTGTATTATCTTCAGTGTCTATATTCTGAAAAAAATTTGTAAAGCATACAGTAAATTGTCACAAAATTGTGAACTATGCTTTTGTTCAATTTTATATATCATCTGACGCGATATTGAAATAAATGTAATGTTATGTTAATAAATAATTGTGTGAAACTTAGGAAAAACTCAGGGAATTTTATTTGCGCAAAATTGACGCCACTCTGGGCAAGCGACATTGTTATTTCGCAAATGACAAATCTCGAAGAAAATTGAGATCCAGCTTACGTATAACTTGAAACTATTAAAAGTTTGTTTTCAATAATAATTGAAAAAAAAACTTCTCCAAAAATGCCCATTTATTCCAGTTTTAAATCATATTTTTACCTTGTCCCCAAGAATTACGGAATTTTTTTGGATTACGATTAAGTTGTGTTTTAATCAACCATATTCAAAAGACCTTTCTTGTTAGTCAGCTAATAATGTAACTGTAGAGTACAAAAATGCGCGTACTGGTCAGATATAATCTGTTAGAATACACTGAAATTGCAATCTTCACTGTCATCTGCTAAATTGTCAAGGCCTTTTCTTATCTTATAAGTAGCATCCGATTAAATAAACATCCGTCATCTACTGACTTTACGAATGACAATGGTGACGAATAAGTATCGATTTGCACTTTCTGGTTTCATGTAATATGCATCAAGAGTAAATTTGCTAATTTTGTTGAATTATTCCAAGGCTGAAGTTAGTAATGTTAAAGTATCAAAACGTTAAAACAAAAATTACTATTTTGCACATTTAGAATATCTAAAGAAGTTGAATTTACAAAACCCGAGTTTGTTGATGCTGCATAAACGGTTTGCAAAGTTTCAAGTAATCCCAAAGTTACAAAATAACTACTTTTTCCACAGATGCATGGTTACACTAACGTTACAAACTTCAGCCTGATAAATTATTAGATAGGGAGATGTGCCGATCTTGCATAAAAAATGTTTATTACATTCACATTGACATCTATCGATCATTCATGACAATTGATCCATTGTATAATATTTTAAATACATTTGGTTTCAATAGTACCTTCTTTCTGTGCTTTTTACTATTTTATTTCACTCATAGTATCTGGGGCTGATTGCCGGATAGATCAATCAAACGTTAATAAAATTATGAAACACACACTACGTTTTGTTGTTAGAATTATATCAGTTGACGTCAGAACTTGAGCAGCTGATATGTATCTGAAGAAACTAACTTGTAATGTATACACACATACACACACTTTTGTTGAAAATAGTTTTCTACTCGTAATCAGTGAGATGCCTCGTGCAAGCAAGTAAATACAGTAATGGAAGTGGGTTGCCTCACTTGTGTAACTTCTTTATGCTCGGTTGACCAATAATAACATGCATTCCAAGTTGAGTCATTTTCACACTTCTGTGTCAGTATTATAGATTCGTTTTTAATTTTCTACTTGCAAACTTTTATCATTGATATATTTCAATTATATTTAGTTATTTATTCAATGACCTTAATTACATTTCCATGATTGTTGAGTAACTTTCACAACTTTCTGGAATGTCCTGAATTCTGAAGCAGGTCATTGACCTTGATGGTTTTGTCCTTTGAAATGAAAAAATAGAAGACATAATATCTGAATACTGCTAATGATTGTATAACAGCATATTCTAACTGTTTCTGCTGTATAGAAAGTATGGGTTCATGAAATGTGTTATTTTGAACTAGTTATAACTGTGAAAGGAATGTGGACAAAGCAAATATTTTCTCAAGGAATCGACAAACGACACAATACAGTAATTACTGCAGTTGCTTTATTACAGTATAAATATGTATGGACTGCACGGGAAGACACTTCTCTGCTGTTTCTGTAATGTTAAAAGAATGCAGGAATATTCTATGAAAAAATTCAATTTTTTTCTTTTCTCACTCTCTTTCGTTTTTGCTAAACATCGACTTATCATAAGCTTAATGTTTAAAGTCCAAAGTTCAATAACCATTTTATTGATGAACGTATCATGTTGCGTAGTAGAGAACAATACAGGTATACTTGACAACAATTAATCTTTATAATCTCTCGATGATTAAAATATTGTCCTTATAAAACATTGCAATTTGTAACAAGTGTCAGTGTTATCTGATTATAGATTATAATCAGTCTTCTTTATCCAACAGTTTGGTAAAGTGATTGAATATTAATCGGGATTGTGAGATCAATGTGAACTTGATTTTAGCTAGAAAATAATCTATACTGTTATTCACTTTCAGAATGAAAGTTATAATAATAAAATGGTGATAACAATTTTTGATAGACAAGTAAATTTACACATATCAAATATTTTGTATTCGTAACATGTTATTTAACAAAGATGATAGCTAAACTTTAACGGACAGATTTATTTAACAATCGATGAATGAAATTTCTTTGTGTATTATACATATATAAAATTTAACTTAGACCAAAGTTGATGAATTTTTATTTTTTACTAAGTGAAACGACATTCATCATATACATCAGTATTGATGTACTTTTATTTATTGATGTACATTTTATTTTTCAGGGGAAATCACAAGCAACGTCTTGCGGCTGGCTCGCGAAGCAAGGCAGCGAACCTTGGGGCCTTTCAGCCCTTCGTTCAATGTGCAAGACATTTTATTGGAAGGTTTGACTAAGGTAGTATGAACCATTAATCGTGAAAATCATTTGATTTACAAACAAATTTTCCTACTGAGACTAATTTCATTTGTTTTTCATTGCAGTTCCTACCTGATGATGCACATCTAATAGTTAGTGGAAAGCTACACATTTCTTTGACCAGAGTCTATGATGGGAAAAATGTAATTGTTTCACAGTATAACTCAAAAGATGATTTACTACAGGTGAGGATGACGAATAATACACTCTATAGATACCGTATTAATAGAAATGTATTTAACCTTGAATGCCCAGAAAATTATCAGTCAATGTCAATTTATAATCGACATTTCCTTTATCGTACTAAGCTTCTAGATTAGAATATAAAATTGACTCAGCAATTTGAGTATTGTGTGAATTGCTTGTTCGAAAAACATGTTTTTTTGTTTATTTCCAGGCGCTGCTGGCCAGCTCTTTCATACCACTTTTCTCTGGGCTACTACCACCGAGATTTCATGGAATCAGATATATGGATGGTGGTTTCAGTGATAATCTGCCTACCCTTGACGAAAACACAATTACCGTTAGTCCGTTTTGCGGAGAAAGTGATATCTGCCCTAGGGATGTATCTTCGCAATTATTTCATGTAAGATGTTATAGCCTTGAATTCATTTATTTACTTGTACGGAAAGACGGATAATGTGAATGAGTTATGTTTCTGAATTTTCAGATCAATTTTGCAAACACAAGTATAGAACTGTCTAAACAAAACATATACAGGTTCGCGAGAATACTTTTTCCCCCAAATCCTGAGGTAAACATTAATTTATTTGCATTATTTTTAAATTAATTTCATATCCGAAATTTGGTATATCATCATTTAACTCAAAATATGTACAGATACTTTCAAACATGTGTAAACAAGGATTCGATGACGCACTGAGATTTTTACATCGAAACAACTTGATAAACTGCACACGCTGCTTAGCTGTGCAGTCAACTTTTGTTGTCTCTGAAACCATCGACGAAGGCATGGAATATGACCCAGAATGTTCAGAGTGTAAAATGCATAGACAGGTTCGTGATTTGATTTTTTATCGAATGTGAATTACAAATGATTGTTGCGTTTGGTTGAATTTTGCAGTATCAAAATCGACCTCAGCATTTTGAGAAATGATTTTTGTAATTAATTGTTTTTAGGAAGCATTAGTTGCCAATCTTCCAGAAACTGTGATGACAATATTCCAAGATGCTATAGATTCTGCAAATAAGGGACTCGTCAATTGGCTGTTCAAACATAGGAGTGTCAAGTTGTTATCTTTGCTAAGTTTGCCGTACGTACTACCCGCTGATGTGGTGTACGCTACATTTACAAAGTAAGTTTGTATTGCTTGAACTTCATTTTGTTCTTCAGCTTCTTAACAGTTTCAATTACCTACAGTCGACCTTCTACTTTCTCACAATGTAACAATAGTTATACGATACGCCTGGATACGTATTCATTTGCCTAACTGGAAAATACTAACTTATCACCGGTTTGCCTGCAGTCTGTACTATACGATTTCATTGCAATCAATTTCTTTATGTATTTAATTTGATTTCCAGATATCTCTCATTCGTTTCAGGTGTAAATTTCAAAATCTGATTCTTTCATTGTAAATACCATTCACAAATTTTAGCTATAGGCTACTGACTCTAATGATGTGCATGTGGTTGTTGTTAGCCTGGTCGGTAACAAGGTCGAGACTCGTACCTTGGAGTACAGAGTAATCGGAAACGTTGTGCGTACCCCCCAGCAGGCAATTGTTTGTGCTAAACACCTTGCATCCCCTTCACGGTAAGCACAACACTGTCGCTTTTCTGTGTTTGCTTGCCTGTATAGTCCTCCTACTGTATCTCCACCATAAGTCCATAAATACATCCACAATTTCTCACATGACATTTCTTAAATAACTAACTGTGTTACGATCGTTTGTCATCCACATTGGTATATCGGACGTCATGAGTCCCTGCTGGGGTGTATGTTGAGCATAGTATGTAAGAGAAAAGTCTCCGTGAAAGTAACCTGTGCGAGGTATTTCAGAGAAATACTCTTGTACGGTATTTAATATTGAAATATTGCAAATACCAATCAGACAACAACCGGCAGTGAAGTAAAAATGTTTTCCACTGCTTGATTTTAGAATGATCACATTACCACTAATATGATTACTCATTGTTTTCTTGCATAGATTTATTCTAAACGCTCCAAAATTGAGGAAAAATCTGGTAGAAATGATCAAGTACTTCATGGAACAAATCAGCAGTATATTCCCTGGCGTCAATGTCTACTATCAACCAATTCCACAAACTATCAAGTGTCAGCTTGCTATCACCGAATATGGATCCAGTGAGTTTTACATTTGAAAAATATTTTTCTTAAAACACAATGAACTGTTTACTGTTAACTGTTTCTCAACGTAAGTTCACCCCTTTAATCAAACACGCTAATCTCCAGGTATATATGACATCGAGGCTGCACATCCTAATGAATTATGCAAAAAATCGAAAACAAATCTCAATTTGATGCTTCACTATGATGAACGGTATGATATTTTTAATTGAAAAAAGAATTAAAATTAAAAATCCCGAATATCTCACGTTTCGTTTACTTATAGGCAGCCTTGGAAAGATTACAAACGGCAGTCGAACTGTGTAGTTAACATTGCAGATTCAACAACATTTGATGACACTTTTGAAAATATTCTTCAAGTAAGTACCTTATGCTTTACTCTGTCAGCCTTCAAATATCAAAGTACAGTGGACGTGTGATTTCTAGCCCTCTACACAGATTCTCTATCATACTATACCTATCCCTGCTGCCTGTGGACCTCTGAGCTAGTACGCTTGGTAGAGCCATATAATATCTTGTGCTTTCTGAGAATTTTCCATTCCTTCAGCTTTGTGAGCGAAAAGATATCTAAGTTCTACCATGGACATATTTCCCTGTATATCTATGGGGTCTCTCGACTGTCACATTTGAAACTAATATCATCAATATTTTTAACAATTAATCATGCCTTCCATCCAGGTAACGTCAGATCAAGAAGCTGTTATGGTTTGGTATTATATGGATGACAACAACAAAGTACAGGTTACAGAGATCTACGATGTCACTGATACAGAAAGACAAGCAATTCTCAGCCCAGATGAAGTTGAGGCAAATACAAAATTGCAATTTGACGAGTGGGATGAACCCACGTGGCTTTCCGATCACACTCTAGCAGAAGGTATAGTCACATATTTTTGGAATTGTTTCTACAATGATCGTTATTGTGTACTTCTAATGACATTCGAATTTTGGGATACATAGTTGTGACAGAGTCGTTGTACACAGACGAAGATCAACATAGCTTGGAAGATTTGTCTGACATTTCCTTGGAAGATGATTTCTTGGATAAAGAAGGCTCAAACATTTTCTCAGACCCAGAGAGTGAGTGGGGAATGGGCAAAAGTGCAGTTGTACAAATGGAGCCAATATCCAGTCCGCCGGATAGCAGACCAGAGGTAGACCAGCCATCGACCTCTAATCTATAGTTTTAAGTTAACGATTATTAAATTATAATAGAAGGCCAAAAAGCATTGCTTCTCCAATCATACATAACTTATTCATATTGACAGCGTAACAATTTCCCTCAATATTCTAGCTTTATCCCTCACTATGGCATTGAGTTAGAATTGGAGAATACCAGATGCTGGGGTAAATTGTATAAATCAATATTTTAAGTCTGAAACAGTTACAGTAAAGTGTAATGTAGTATAGATGTAGAACGGTGCAAGTGATAATTCGAATTACCTTGCCAATCTGAGTAATTGAGTCATGCCAGTTTTCAAAAGAGAAACAGATTTATTTTTTATAAATATATGTTAAGAAACATAGAGGAAGAGAGTTTTAAATTAATTAAAGAAGTTAATATGAGTGAATTTCGAGATGTTTGAAACTGAAATAATGACACTCGTGTGTGATATACTGTGACGCTTAGGGAAATAGTAAAACATTGATTCGGTATGCTTATTCTTTGCTAGAGAGCAAATGAAGCTTATATTGTTCGACCAGTCGAAGTGACCTGAAGGACCTGTAAATATTTTTTTTATAAACAATTCATTCGCATTAATCGAACAAAAAAGTGAAATCTACAAACCTGTTGTTTGAATGTATTACTTTGTAGATATTTATATTTCTACAAGTTATTCTGTAATTATACGTATATATATATATTATGGATGTTAGACATGTTTTATGACTTTTGTAAGCACTTTTGTCTTTATTCTATATTTTCTTTCCATTTCAATTGTTTAACTGCACTGATGGTTACTATCCATACTTAACAATGCAGTGGGTGTGTCAAATTTGTGATTTGCTTGGCCTCGATAGATTCTGGATCCAGAAACTAAAGAAGTTAGCCGCTAGTCTTTAAGTATCTTATCAAAGTATTATAATAGATTTACTCTATAAAATAAATCATACTTCGCCTTTGCGTACGTACCTTAATACACTTATAAAAAAGGTTGAATAATGTCTTAAATGATTTATTACGTGATTAAATTTTTTTTTTTTTTTTTTTTTCAAATGCACTACACCCACTACGAGGTTACATGAATGACAGTAAGTTAATACTTTGAAAACGTGAACAATTACCTGGTCTTCAGCAACTGTTGGAGCATAATTTACTTGCATTTTTATATTTATTTTTAAAATTTTTTTCTTACAGTAAATCATAATGCTGCACTCGTTTTTTTTCCTACTTATATTTAATGTGGAATCGAAAAAAAATGAAATGTATTATAATGATTTTGTTGAAAATTCTGTTAGCTATTATCTAAGTAAATATTTTTAGCAATAAGTTGCTTTTCCAATACACCTTATTTCACCGAAAAAAGAATTATAATACGTATTACTTTGATATATCATATTTAAACCATCTGTATAAGGGGATTATATTCAGAAATTAATCATTCAATCAAATGACATATTAAGGTATGTTTCATTTACGTATTTACATTCTACCAGAAAAGTTTGTACTTGTTCGAATGATATTAAAATATTCTGAACGATTCTATAAATTTTTGTCTCATATTGTCAGTTAAGTTATTGTGTTGTATTACGAAGAAGTTTCTTTTTTCAAATACACGAGTCATGAATTGTTCGGTACAAATATGTTGAAAATTGTTTTTACAAATAGATTTCTGTAAGATATTTAGGAATGTTATTACAGATATGTTATAATTTCCTTATAGTTTACAAATAACAATATCTATTTATATAAGTGCTGTTTTCATCAATGCTTGTATTGAGGTTCTCGTTTTATTGCATGACCAACTGAGAAGCGGCTGAAATTTTCAGGATAAACATTTTACTAGAGTTCAGTTGCAGAATACTTGTAACAGTGCTTTATTCAATAGTAGTGAAGCTCCTATCAATTCAATGTTTTATAACACATAACATATCATTGCAGATTGTTCAGGTACATTATACATACATAATAGGATCTTTGAAAAAACTCCGAAGTTGTAAATTTCCCTTTTGGAAAACTCGATCAAAGGAACTACTTGCAGAAAAAATTCAGATTGTTTCATACAATAAAATTTCTACCCATCTTATAACGATAGAGTTGAATATCCAATGACAAGTTGAATTTTTAACCTTTTCACATTTGTGCACTCTCTTCTAGGGGACAAAAAAACCTGAGCATTCTTCCACGACACAGCATATGAACGTGAGAATTTTCAAAATGAAATAATCGCAACTTGTTGGAAACTAAAATCAATTCTAGTTAAGAAATTAGCAGGATGAAGAACATCAATAAAAATGGAATATTTATTACGATTTTTTTTTCTTTTTTTTTTTATATATATAAAACAAATCATATATCATATGTATATGTAATATGTACAATAATTGAAGCCCTCTTCCCCAGCCCCGATCCGTTATCGAATAATTTTGCAAGCTTGTTTCATTTCGGTGTAGGTGCGCTATTGTACATGCACGTGATATTCAATATTTTCACCATTTTTCTCACGGCTGCTTAATTGTTTTTATAAATAAATTATGTATTTCAGGGCAATACATTGAAAAAGAATCTATTATTTACACGAAAATCAATGAGTAAACAGTACCCAATATGATGGTATATTGCTTGAACGGCGTGTAAATTTCATTTTTTACTTACGTAAAATATATTCTATAATATGTATAATAATGTACTTGACAATGTCATTCGCAAAGAGGCTTTTATTATTTTTATTCAAAGTGACTTATTTTAAGGTATTTGAACGTATTCAGAGAGAGTCTTCCCCGGGAGTAGATTTGTTTCGCTGTTGCAGTTGCGTCCTATTTGGCGAGTTTCCAGCTACTACAACTGCCTTATGTTGAGCAGCTAAACATTGTTGTAATTGCTGCAGCTGCACCGGCTTCACGAGGGTCCTCTGAAGCTGTGAATTATAAGTATTATTGAAGATGTTATTGAATGTATAACAACACACATACATATACAGTATACCTGTTGCTGCGATAAGCCTGTAACGCCAAGGCTCTGAGGCTGTAGGGTAGTGGATCCTGTAGACGGTCGCGTGTGCAAAGACTTCGTAAGCAATGTTTGCTTATTTGCAGATACTACTCGAGCGGAAGATGGGGCTTGAGTCGCCATCAGCACTGGTTTGCTACCTGAAATGCACAATTATTTCATCACATTCGGCCGTTTTCAAATAGAACTGCCTATTATCAACGTAAAACCGACATATTTGTCCAACAGTATATTCCTTCATTCTTTAAAATGTTTCTTCAAATATCTTCAGCTTCATGACTGTAGAAAAAAAGAAATATGTCTTACCTCCAATTGGAGTTAACACCTGTTTATTACCAGATAAAATCAGATGATTTGCTGGTACAGGTTTTGCAACAGTTACTAACTGGCTCGGCATAACAGTTGGTTTAGTTTGGTTTGGCTGCACGTGACGGGCGATTTGATTAAGCCGCTGCCTCTGAGATCCAACAAGTTGTATAGCCGGTCCGCCCTTTGTCGGAAAAATGGTGATTAGATGGATATAGAAAAGAAAGTCACTATGTGCATTTCAAAAAATAATATTGTATATCATGCAACATTATTATTACAATACCTGTGAAAGAGTAACTGAATTAGTACTATGCATGTTTTGTTGTGATAAGCCTTTTACTCCTGATGGTATGATTTGAGCTGAAATGAAATAGACCGTGTTTGAAGTTCTAAATAATGAGATCATCTCTGGATTTAAATCCTAAATTTCTTACCAATTGGTAATGACAAATGAGTATTGGCAGGGTTAGCAATTACTACTGTCGGAGTACTCGCAGATACTGTAGTAGTTACAACAGTTGCAGATACCATCTAAAACGAAAGTTATACATTAGAAAAAGTAAGGGAAATAATCTGGCAGACTGCGAATGTATTATTGTCATTGTATTAACTCACACTGGAAACAGTCGTGCACGTATTGGTACCAGATGATATTGGAAGAGATACGATTACTCCACTCGGGGTAACTGATCCTGTAGCTGCCGAAACATTGAGTGACATCGTTATTGGTTGAGATAAACCAGGAAAAGAGACCTGTCGACAGAAAAGAAAATTAAATTCGAATGTTTATGTTGTTTTTTTACCTAAAAGACTTTCTAGCTCAACTTCTAGCTAACACAAAAACTTTGACCAGATTTTACAATGAGTTTTTGTCTTAAAACGAAACTAGAGCTAGAAACTAGAAACTTAGTAGAGCTATTTTACCTGAACATTTTGTAGACCGTTTATTGAATTGGGCAGACTAGTGAGATTGACTCCCTGTAAATTCACATTCGTTGCCGGCGGACTAGTCATAGGGCTAGATGGTTGGCTACTTTGACTCGAGGAGGCTGTTAGCCTCTCCAGTAAAGAGGAAGTTGTATTAATTCCAGGAATTGGGTTGTCAGCTGAAGGTGTACCTTTTACCGATCAGAAAAAAGAAAAATTATTCACACTAATCAATTCACTGTTTATATGTATTAATTGTTTAAATCTTACCAGCAAGCAAAGCGGACAATCCCGGCATTGAAAGCCCGAGCGTGGAAGCAGGGTCTTGTACCCTAGCCAATCGCACAGCCTGTTTTCCTGCTAGCTGCCCCGTTAAAGCAGGGGCAAAACTTACCCTCACCTGGAATGTAACAGGTTTTGCTATCTAGTAATTTAATAGAGATGATTATTGCTCAATATTAATACTATATGGTCAGTGATAAGATGATCAATAACGATTTATGTTAAACAAAAACAATTACCTGGCCTGTAGTATTGGGAACAGTGATCACATTGCCATGGCTGATCACCCTAGGCGGTATAGTAGTATTTAACGAGATCCTTCGAGGTTGAGTCTTCTGCTGAGTTAAATTGGCTGGACTGCTATTCAGTAAGCTAAGAATAGCAGTGTTATTCGATTTTGTACTAGCCTGCGCGCTATTGCTCATGGCTGCAGCAGCTGCGTTAGCTGTTAAGGATTGGAAAAAGTTTTGGAGATCGTCAAGCAGCCCATTATGTGAAATTTATCAGTCACGAAAGTGGTGGTCAAATTTGAAAACTCAATACGCCGTTACATGTGCACAAGTAAAATGTTAAAGTCAAACAAACCTGCAGCTTGCTGCTGAAATTGTTGAGCTGAATTCATGAGAGAAGTAACAAGAGCACTTATTGCAGGGTTCGTAGAGTGCTTTTTGAAAGATGTCTCTCCTTGACTTTGACTCGAAGTCTCCCTAATATTACTTTGGGTGCCAGCTTGCAATTGGGCTTGCTAGAATCAAAGATGAAAAATTATAAACTACTAATTTGAAAAGATTTTAACATCATCGTCTCATTTTATGGCATGTTGCCTTATGGATTTCTTGGTAATTGATTAAAACTGCACATTTTTCATACGCTTTACAGGTGTCTTTGAAATTCGTACCAGAACAGGAACATTTGTAGCCGATATATTGTTTACACAAGGAGCAGCCTTTTGCTGAAATACTAAGATTCCTGAACCGTTACAGGAATTAACGTCGGCTCCCGGCATCGGTGAAGCATCTACTTGAACAGTAGCTGTATTGTGTGGCAGGCCATTACTCATTGCTGGAATTGAATTAGATGTTGTTGCATCTGCCGTAGATGAAACAGCCGATAGATCCAAGCTTGTCAAATTAGCTTGACAAGAGCTCGTCGCATCTGTTGCAGTTTTCATAGAAGCTACTTGGCTTGTTAACGTATTCAATTGTCCTTGAGCTCTTGTAAGGATCTATGAAATATAAAGAAGATTGCGCTTAAACATTTTCTAAGCTACAATGAAGTAAACAAAGTAGATTGCTACAAACCTGCTGTGCGACATGCTGAGATTGAGCTTGTTGCAGTTGTTGGGCTACAATCTGAGCCGCTTGTGCTTGTGCCTATAGATAAAAAATCAAATCACTGGATTTATTTTGGCTTCTTGAATAATGAAAATCTGATGATCAATTAATATACTTAAATAAAAATAACTAATACCGAATATAATTTAACTGATACTGAAATTGATCCAAAGTTACCTGTTGATGCGCACGCTGCATTCCAGGGGTACAGGTAACACGAGGGGCTTGCCCTGGCACAACATGCTTTATTCGCACATTTTTCCTACCTTCTTCTGTAAATATTTCCGTAAATTGCTGTATGTAATGATTCGCCTGCGCTCTAGTACCAAGACTAAACCTGTTTGAAAGATTTTCTTATTTAAAATCTCTGTGTAAATATTGATTTTGTAAACATTGATTTCTATGCAGAAAACAACATTACACTTTTCTTCAATTTTTTATATTATTTCAGAAGCTTCTATTTGACACATACCGACAAGCCGATCCATTTTTTTCTCCTTCTCGATGATCTCGATCTACATAAAGCTCCCCAAGGTATTCCGAATTCGAAGGTCTTTGTAGAATCGAGAGCTTTATATGATATATTCGACCTTGGCCCCTTTCAGTCTCTAATATATATTCTTCTATAAGTTGTGGTAGACAGTCTCGTGTTTCCCGTGGTCGCTCGTACGCCTTTGCATACCTGATAGATGATGAAAATGCAAAAATCCATCAGTATATTGATTATACATTAACTTTAACCTACTCCATAAGATTTAATCAATAAGAAGTATAAATACCTTAGAACATCAATTGGTGTGCTCGGTGGAAGAAGTGGAGGATTAACAAGAGAGGGCGGTGGGCAGGCAGTGGTTGTTGGTAACCCCCTTTTTGTACGTAACTTCTGCATCAAGTCTTGTATTGTCAAACCCTCAGGCTGTGCAAGCTGTTCTAATTTTCTCTTTCGATTTACTGTGACCTGTAAAACGCATTCGTTGATTTACGATGAACTTGTGCCGTCTGTCCCATTGGACAAATCACTCGTAACGTACATTGATGAATCATCAATACCTGAGAAAACTTTTTAGCTTGCCGCATTAGCTGATGATCTGTAATTAGAGCTTTCGACTGACGTATCCGAGTAGATGCCAAACTAGGAGCTGGACTAGGATCGAGACAAAGCGGTCCCTGTGTTGCAGCCACCAAATGTGACTCCAAGACCAGTCGTTCTTCATGGCTCCAATCTCCATCGCTTGTTAATGTCGAGACATCCGAGAGTACACTCTAATGATTATCATTTGTTGTTAAAAACTTGCCAAAATTTATGTATTGGCAGTAAACGTATTTACGAAATGGCATAAATGGGTTTCGAGATTACAATATCTAGTTTTAAATTTAGCGGCTACGTTTTGAAAGTATTTACTTGTGTTGTAGGCTTGAGCAGAACATGATGTACTTCAGGCTTGGCGTGAGGAAAGGCTTTACGGTAATCTCGTACTTCGGCAATAATACATCCATCGTAAAATAAATGCGAATGACTTCCTTCCAATTGTTCAGCTAGGATTGCAGGTAATTGTCCATTGTCTATTGAGGATAATAATTCCCCTTGCTCGTACCCCATTAGCTGAGTCTCGGTTAATAATGTGTTTTTCTCGTATGTGTGTCCTGTTTCACTGCTGGTACAAACGAACAGAAGTAAAGAAAAATTACTTTGACAATTCATCTTTTAGATGCCATCTCTTTGGGGAAGCTGGGTGACAACATTGGAAGATTTGTATCGACATTACCTGTTTCTTATCCCTAATGAGTATCCTTTATTGCCAGCATAGAGATTTACAATTAACGTGTGGAGGCCTTCTCTCTGCACTAATCGACCCAGAAGGTCGCACTCATTTTCGAGATTGTTCTGTTCAAAAGTTTGCAAGTCAATTAGAGAAATGTTTATTGAATGTACAAGTTTGTACATTCATTTCAATATGGAGTGTCAGTTGTCACAATGTGGAGTTGACAATACATACCAGAACAGAGTCAGGTGTTGCATGTGGAACTTTTGACAACTCCTCAAAATATAGTCTTGTCAATTTTGACTGAATGCTACGCTTAGAGTGATTTTGTTCTTTTTTATTTCCACATTGAATTGGATTTGAGGGTGAATTTAGACAATTCTGAGTCTGAAACTCTTTCCAGCACCCAGGCACTTGATCGATCATATCCTGTTGAAAATATAAGATAAGTATGGCTAAATCTATCCAAATTTGATAACATTTCATATTAGTTGATCAACTGTCGACTTAAAAATATGTTACAGCTTTAGCTGAAGGATATTTTCTTTCCCTTCACTTAACTGCTACGATATGTAGGTACATAGATGTAGAGAGAACTTGTGAAAAATAACAATGCGTGTTCTTTGTATAATATTGTATCAAGATTGCTTACCTGAGCTTGACGACAAGCATCTTCCAAACTGGACACTGTGCCAATCATTTTGGCTTTATATTTTCATCAGCATTGAGTGTCATAGTTCAAGTACTGCTGATCCGCTACATTCTGCAAAATGCATAAATATGAGTTAAATAAAGGATTTGATGAGTTTAAAATTGTCCCCGTTTTTGTGTTATTATTCGAAATGGGACCACGTCGTTATTCCTTCAAAGCCGAACTAACTTCTGATCTTCATGAAATTAAATTTCAAAAATATGTGGAGTAAGAAGTATGCTATTTGTGAAAATATGTTGATTATAGAAAAACTGGCCACAACAAGTTGACATTGATATTAAACATAAATTTTAAATGCAATTTAGGTTGAGGAAAATCTAAAATTGACCATAATAATAGTATTAATAATAATGGTACGATGTCACTGTTCAATTGAATAATTCAATTCTGTGATTTATAGTGTTGAGCATATATTTGTTATGTAACAGGAAGAATAAATGTAATATACCGGTCTTGTCGGTGATACTTTCATGTTCATAATGAAATATTTTTATCCAGATTTGTAGTTGTAAATCAAAAATATAGTGCTGTGATGAAAAATTCGACACGATTATCACTAGCTTTCAATTAAAAATTGAGGAAAATACTAACAGACTGGGTTATTTACACTTTTCAATGTTATGCTATAAGGAACGGATCAATTTATTATGATACGAGACCCAAATACTTCTGAGACTCTCATTACCCCTAGTTCAGAGAATATGCGAATGTAGGTGAAGAAGTAACATGTAAAATTGCCAGATCTTCGAGGCCAATGTTTGTGCTGTCTCGCTTGTGACAATTGTGAATGAAATGAAAATTGAAAAAAAAAATGGAGTAATCTTTTGGGTGACCTTTAGTAGACAGGATAATAATATACATGGGAGAAAGCGTGAGAATTAACGAGAGTTCCAACAAATTCGCGGTATAATGTTTGAACATTATTACGGACATTAATGTATGTATGGTATTGCATCAAATGCGAAATGTCAAAACAAGAAAACACATTGAAACGAGGTTATGTCAAATGTGTGAAAAAATGAAATGGTAAGTGACATAAATTGTCGAATACAAGCTGATGTTTTGATAATGAACTATTTACCTTCATAATAGATATAAAAAAGAGATCTAATAGTAAACATTGGACACAGAATGAAAGCCAGGTGAACTCGCCTATCATAACCTCATACCGATCAATAAATAATGCACAACTTTACGAGGCAGTATCAGCGGATTCATTAACAAGCAGAACTATCTAAGCGAGATTATTTCATTTAAAATAAATAATAACTACAAACTACAAATGTCATTCTAGAGCATAGTGTAACCTATTATACAAACACCACACAGGCACAGACTGGGATATAAAGCATATTACTGTAGACTGTGTAACTTTTCGCCGTTAACTATTTTCAATACCGCACTAGCGACTCGACGATCCAATTTTGTGGCACGTCAAAAGTCCCGGAATGCCAACCGGTCAAGAAGACATCTACTAGTAACAGGTCCTTATCGGCCCTCTTTGCCATCCACTAGCTCCTATCCTCTTTCGCTGAACCTTAGCGCTGAACGCATGTCGGCTTGTTTCAGATGTCTTTGCCAACCGTGAGTGACGTAAAATCATCCGATCCTTGAAGCCTTGCTGATTGGTTGAGCCGCAGGTCGGACCATCATTTGTGATTTTTGGTCACACCGTTTGACAGACGCGTGCACGGTGCAATTGTGAATCGTGTTGACTGAAAAGACTCCAGAGTAATGTGATAAAATACTGTTACATTAATTCTGAAATAAATATATAATATACAACAATGGCTGACCCTACGGTAAATTGGGCCAACATACCGCAGGAAAATGAATTCCCAAACTTTCCTGCCAATGACAGCTTCAATTTAAATGAAATGACTGGCTTCGATGGTATGGCTTGAGACTTTTCCTAATACGAAACAATTCGTTTGAATGACTATGAAGTTAACTTGTACAATATCACACCTATTTAGTCCATTCTAATATTAATACCGTTTGCCTTCTCATTGGCAACTGTATTTAGCCGCAACTTTGGCATCTATTTAAGCGCTAATTACGCATTAGTAACGCTTGCCTATATTTTGCGTCATTGTAAACAATCGCATTTCGGCAAGTCAAGCTATGCAACTAATATATATCTGTAACAAATCAGTGATCCGATCGATACATCAATTGCAGAATTACTGACAAACTGCGAGAGCGAGTTATTGAAAAATGAAAATCTCTTCAGTGATGAGACCCTATTGTCTCAATTGGAAGAACCGATACCGATGGACGACGATACCTTAGACTTCCTCGGCGTCAACAATCGCAGGGATTTCAAAGATGTACCCATACTCGAGGCCAGCAATGCTAAGAAAGATGTCACTCTGACTCTACCATCTTCGACTCCTGCTCAGCAATCAACCCCCTGTGTACCTGATTCAATTCAAGTGCAAACAAGAGCGCAAAGAATATCTGTTCCTCAGACTCCTACGGTGTTTAGCTCTCAGTACACCCTTCCTCAGAATATGAACTTTAACGTTCAATCCCCAGTTGTGACCTTAGCCCCTGTTACCACCCAGCAAAGGCAACTCCTATTTCCTGCTAAACTGATCAAGTCCGAGTCTCTTGTCTACTCCACAGGGTCCCAGGCAACTACTTCAACATCTGTACCACATCAGATTCATACACTGGTCAACACGGCAAATGGGACTGTGCTTGCTACAGGTGATTACATGTGATAAAATTTTAATCCACGATATGTTTCGAGATACAAGTTGTTTTGATTTATTTTCTCAACTTGTTTATTTTTTTCTCAATAGGTATTCCAGTCGTCTTGGATACCGAGAAGGTACAAATTAACAGAATTAATTCTGGATCACATGTCGGAGTACCTAGAGTCAGAGAGGTGAAGCGAAGTGCTCACAATGCGATTGAACGGCGCTACAGGACTTCTATCAATGATAAAATCATAGAGCTGAAAAACATCATTGTTGGGGTAGAAGCAAAGCTTAACAAATCGGCAATTTTACGGAAAACGATTGATTACATCAGGTGAGCTTTGTTTTCTGGAGTAGCACAAAACATATTGTAACGTCAAAAAATTTTAATCATCTTTCAGAGGAAAACTTGCATTCCAAATTTGATAGAAAGTTTCTCAAACCAGAGAAAAAATTTTTATTCATATCTTAATTTTCTTATTGTTGATGAAAAATGTGTATTCTAGTCAAGCTGATTTCTAAAAACTCAAAATTCATAAGATTATCTCCAGGTTCCTTCAAAACACCAATGCCAAATTGAAAGCTGAGAACATGGCGTTGAAAATGGCTGAACAAAGGCAAAATCTGCGCAATATTTTAGCCTGTGGAGAACTTACACCTCCACGCTCTGACAGCAGCGAGCCGTCTCTGTCCCCTGCTCCAGCATCCCCATCCCCACCATCACCATCTTCTTTGAAGGACGATACAGAGTCTCTACATAGTTTACATCATTCAATAGTGCCACAGACCAAAGGAATGAGGGATCACACCCGTCTCACTCTGTGCGCTTTCTTATTTGTTGTGTTAGCTTTCAATCCACTCGGTCTTGTTATGAATAACATGCGAAGATTGAACCTTGATTATACCGAGGCACGAATAGATGGGAGAACAATACTTCAATATCAAGGTAAGGATCTTGAGTCCAAAAGGTTGAAAGTGTATTCAATTCTCACATTTGTTACAGATCCATCAGATTTGGATACAGGGGTATGGACGAATATATTCTTGTGGTTGACGAACGTAATTCTTTTGATTTGTGGTCTGAGTCGGCTTCTTCTTTGTGGTGACCCGATGCTGCCTTTTGATAATAAAACGTCATTAGAATTAGGTAGATGGAAGCGCCAGGCAGAGTTCAATATATCTAATCAAAATTATGATCAAGCTTATCGAGACCTATGCCAATGTTTGAGATGTTTCGGACGTTCGCTACCATCTAACCGTATGGAGACATTCTTCGCTACAGCCTGGCAAATCGTACGACAAGTTTTGCATAAATTGTGGCTCGGTCGATGGGTGGCTCAAGTTGCAAAGTGGTTTCATGACAAATCAGAAAGGCAGCAAGCACAAATATCTTCTCTAGAGTTAGCAATTGTCTACCAGCACATGCTCTGTCTTAGACTTTCTCAAGGAACGACCGAAGCCACTCTATTCCTCGCACTTTCGGCAGTCAACTATGGCGAAGCTGCTGAAGATGCGGTTCCAAAATCTTTGATGGCCGAATTTTATGTAAATGCAGCACTGTGCTTGAAGCAAGCACTCTTTCCTTTCATCCGTAAATATTATCTCGGCAAGGCGCGAATGTTATTGAATACATGCACTGTACCAGCAAGGTTGAAATGGATTATGAGTGTAGAGGGAGCCCGTTTTCTCGCATCACAGAAATGGCAGTACGATGAACAATTTGTCTGCGACTTTACTTCCCAGCGTAGCAAAGCTGACCCCTTGTCCTTCGCGGCTCGGGCTTACCGGGAACACTTGATCAATCAAAGCCTCCGCCTTCTGACTGGCACTGCCGAGGACAGTCATGCATCAACAGTCCTTGAACTTGCTCGAAGTATAATGGCTTCTGCCGAAGTTGAGCCTTACTTTGTTGGTGATGACAAGCTGACCATAAAGAGTGAGTTCAAAGTTTTGTGCACAAAGTTTTTTTATTGCTCTAGTAAAGATTATTGGTTCCACTTTGCACTTTCAAGATTATCATTATCATGTGTTTTCTAGTGTTGCATGCTACAACACTGTTTACAACATCAATATATGTTAAAACTGGAATAACCCGTTCTGTTGAAAATACATTGCAGAATGTGAAGATGAAGTGGGGCTGTGGTGGGGTGCAGTGATCTATGTTGCTGCCAGTTGGAGATTGGGTGAAGATGACCAAATAGCGTGGAGTATTTTAAAGAGCCGATTTCCTTTCGACAAGAATCGTCAGCAACCAAATGCAAGCTCTCCGAGCAACAGTACCAATCCACTGCCCCGTGCTGTTCTCTTTACACTTCAGGCACGTCGGTCAACTAGAAGAACGGCAATGAGACTGGTAGATCAGGCGGGGGTTCTGCTTGAGCATTCAATGGCCTACTATCACTGCAAACAGCAGTCGTCACAAAATACTCTGGTTAGTTTCTTAACTATTTTCATATTTCGATAAACTTGAAATGCAAAACTGACAGCCTGTACATTTATCTTTCAAGCACCTGTGTGTTACAAGGGTGCATTGTAGTTGCATTGCACGAAATATAACTGTGCAATACTTCTGCAGTGCAACCTCTGTGGCAGATTATGCCAGCATCAGTTTTAGTAGATGTGTTCTTATAAAAATTAAAGCGACGAAAACATTTATTCGTTCCCGTTTATATTATAACTTGAGGGACAATATTTCAGCTTACGCAACTATTGGTATGCGACGGGCTCTTAGAGGTGCGCACTAGTTTATGGCAAGAAATGGAAGGTGAATTAAGCAAACCGGTATCAGGTCAAGCTCTTGCAGGCTTTCAACGAGATCTGGCCTGCCTGCGTCAACTTTGTCAGCACATACCGGTGACTATTGCCATCTTTAGTAAAAGTGGTTTTAATTCAGTTTCATAACGAGATAAAAATTGTCTTATGTTTATCTGTTACAGTCTGTCTTAACGAGGGTATTCTTATACGAAGCAACAGCTCGGCTTATGGCAGGTGCTGCACCTGTCCGAACTCAAATTTTGTTGGATCGCAGCTTACGGCATCGGAATATGCGTCCGTCTGTAATATGCGGCAAAGATCGTTCCCAGGAACAGGGAAGCGGTGAAAGAGAACACGCCGCTGCTTTGTACCTCGCTTGCCGTCATTTGCCCACCTTGTTATTAGCTTCACCTGGTGAACGCGCTGGAATGCTTGCAGAAGCGGCTAAAACCCTGGAAAGAATCGGGGACCAGAAACGTCTTCAAGAATGCTATGAACTTATGCGACAGATGGGACCAGCGATCTCTGCAAATTGAATAGCTGAGAATAATCCTTTTCATTCTCGACATCATTATTTTCCTCTTTTGCAATAGCAATTTACTTCATTTTTCATATTCATGCCCTGAGCCCCTTATCATATGTATTATGTATTGTATGTATACGTATTTATATACGTATGGCTGTATATATTTTGATAATATATTCTAATGTATTCTAATCAAATATCCCACTATCTTCAACGTGTAATAAATAAATAAGTGAATAGATAAATATTCATGTAACGTGGCTGATTAGCTGATGACGGACTAACGATTCATGGTTTCGTATTCCCGCGCTGAGTGTGTCGCCAAGATGGCGGATAGTCGACATTTTTTTAGAAAAACTGACAAGGAATTTAATTGGCCGTATGATGGCCGTATGAAACTGTCAGATTTCATAAATCCAATATGGTGTTTCGACGCGTTGTTTTCTTATACATATCTTGTTTGGAGGGTTTGAAGTAAGAGCCAGGGGCCTACATGTGATGTCTGACGAATACTATTAAATATTTTTCGACGTTCGATTACGTTTATAAAAATTTTCACCATGCAATGATTGTTCAATAGTAAAAAATGGTCCGAAAGTGTTGCGCTTGTTTCAAAGGTTGCGGCAAGGGGGAGAAGATAACCTTACACAAGTACGTATGAATAATTGATCTTGAAAATGTTAGACGTATGTACCCTACCGTCAGATTCGAGTTTTTTTTTTACAGTAATCAACGAATAAAAAGTAATGAGCTATGCAAATTTACAATGCAGATTTCCTAGAGATCAATTTGTTCGGCGACAATGGGTGAATGCAATTCAACGTAAAAACTTTATGCCAAGCAATACAAGTGTTCTATGCAGCAGACATTTCACCGCTGAATGTTTTACATATGGAAAGTCTGGCAGCCAAAAGAGGGTATTTATAAAACCTAACGCAGTTCCTACCTTATTTCCACCGATAACGCAATCCAGGTATGCTTCATATTTTACTTTCGCATCTACCATCTTATTGTTCCTGTATATGGATAGTGAGTGATCTAGAGGAAATTGCGGACAAGAACTATTATCTTTCAGGAGATCCTTAATGCGATCACTCCTCCCACCTCCGACTAAGACAGAATGCCCTGAAAATGGATTTCTTGCAAGTCAATCGAGCAATCCTGAAGAATATGTAAAGCTGGAAGCGCAAGCGTATACCGATACCAATGTCAGTGAAGCTGGTATGTCGATAGAATCAGCAGAAAATGTATTGGACATAGAATTCCTAAAAGAGCAAGGCAGCTCCATAGACTGGGTCGAACATTTTGACCAAAGCAATAGCTCACCGCCACACGTCAATGAACAGAGTGCCTCTATAGACTGGGTTCAGCATTGTGAACGAAGCAACGACTCTATCGCACAATACAATAGGTAAAGTACATAACACCAACAAATTCAAAGTGGATATTGATTTCATTTTTTGCGTGTTTCTTTTTACAGAGAGTCCAACCCTCCATCTTGCGCTGAAGGAGAAAAGAATTGTGATGATAGTGACGATGTATTTGAGTTTAAATCAAGAAGAAGAATTCTTAAGAATTTGAACTCAGCATTGAGCCGCATAGCAGCACAGCGCAAAGAGTTGAAAATTGTAAAACAGAAAAATAGGTTACTTGAGAAGCGTTTATCCATACTTAAAGCACTGTTGACGCATGTTCTAAGTGAAAAAATACTTTCAGAAGATGAAAACATGTCAGATTCAGAATCAGAATCTGAAATTTGGAGCGGGTGATGTTAGATGCTGGGTTTTCTAAACGGAAAACAGAACTTTAATTTCAATCGGTCTTACTAATGTGGTCTATGGATACAGTATGTCTTGTTATTTGTTTGTTCAGTTAGGTGGATTCTCATTACCTATTCGCCAATGTGCTTAGGTGCATTTGAAGATGGATAGTAACCTTGTAAATTGGAGAAACAAATTTTTACTTTGTGTTAAAATATATTTTGTCACAGATAGAGGTACAGATTTTTTTTAACAAGTTGCTTATTATGAGTTTTTCTAAATACTAAAATCAGTGACAAGACTAGCGTGTTGTTTCAGAAATTCCAAATAGGCAACTCATTTAGTGAGGACCCAATTGTCTATGCTGCAACAACACGCAGCAAGTTTCATTATTTTAAGATAAATCCAAACTGAACCCATTTCCAAAGATGAGGACATCCTTTCACTGGCTGTTTTTCTTCGCTCTATGCGTGTGAGAAAAAATAATTTCGTGAATCTTTTAATGAATTTTTTAAGATTTGATAATTGTCCATAGAACAAAGAAATTTTGTCTTTAGTTCGATTTGTCAACTTGGAGTAACTTCGAACAGCAAATTGACGAATCTAACAAAGCTGATCTGTATGAATAGTAATAAAAAATTTACGAACACATTTCGTATTCTCATTCACTGTATCTGATGCAGATGAAACCTATGCAGCCACTGTTTCATTCAAGATCAATTGATAAATACAAACATGAAAAAATAGTTACAATTATAATAGTAATAACAATCACTTGCAACACCCGTCGTCACCGATAGGCGGGTAAATTCATGATCGAAATTAAGTGACATTACGTGACCTTTTTTGTATCCTGCTGAAACACACGGAAATATAAAAATTGCGCATATTACAGTTGCACTGAGTAATTATTCAACCGCCTACATTGGCCGTCAAATTCCACAATTTGAACATTTGCGTCAGGCGTTCTAAAGCTGTAGGATTCGTGGGATCTGGCGGCGGAAATTCCCAGATGAAATCTGATTTGACCGTTCACTAGAACGAGAGCTGTAATTGGATGGACGCTACATTCAATCGACCATTTGCGAGAGATTCGATACATCGATTTATTTTCGGGTCGTATCGCTTTTAGCTTCTCCTTTCTGCGACGAAGACACAGCACGTAAGTTCGTTTCTCGACTTTCCAAAACATTATCGGTATTTTCCCTTCACTCAGCTATTATTAACTGGAATTTCAGGTCCATAGTGGTGTAGAAATTCATACAGCAATCACAGCTATTGCGCAAAGCTCTGATTGTCAGTTAATTTGCAGTTTACTAATCGAAATAAATTCACGATCATGACCGACCACGTGCAGATGGCACGGAACTCTGATCTTATTCTTCCATATTTTAATCCTAACGTTCTTTTCTATGAAATCAGAAAAATTTCTTTTCCCATTACTTTTTCAATATCTGTTACTCATTCTCATAATCACTTTGAGGTTATGGTAGTTGGTAAATGTCGATGCACTGTGCATTTTCATGATCATAACCGCATATGACGCTTACTCGTGTTTACGCTAGCCGACATTTCCGTGCTTTCATTTTACCGTCGGTATTTAAGGCCATGATAATCTTTTCCCTCTATCAGTATCAATCGAATAGCACAAGCCTTTGATCCATCGCTGAAAAATTATTTATATAGAAAAGTGACAAATTGTTATTATACTTGCAGACTAGACTGTCAATATGACCAATTCAAAGGGTTATCGTCGTGGTACGAGGGACTTGTTTTCTCGCAAATTCCGGAAACATGGTACCATTCCATTGTCGACGTACATGAAGGTGTACAAAGTTGGGGACATCGTAGATGTGAAGGGTAATGGAGCCGTGCAGAAGGGTATGCCGTACAAGGTTTACCATGGAAAAACCGGACGTGTGTTCAATGTAACTCCACATGCTCTTGGAGTCATCGTCAACAAGCGGGTGCGTGGCCGCATCATTGCCAAGCGCATCAACCTCCGTATCGAACATGTCACTCATTCCAAGTGCCGTGAAGATTTCCTTAAGCGTGTAAAGGAAAACGAAAGGCTGAGGAAAGAAGCAAAGGACAAGAACGTCCAGGTCCAGCTCAAGAGACAGCCTGCTCAGCCATCTGCTGCCCACATTGTCTCTGGCCGTGAAGCACCTATCTTACTCGCTCCGATCCCCTATGAATTTATAGCTTAAAAAGTAATAAACATCTTCATATGACATTGAAAGTTTCTTACAGCTCTCTTTCCATCCCTGCCCAATTTTTGCATACAAGTTGATGAAAGCAATTTGTCAAAATATCTGGAAATATTTATTTTGAGATTCTCAGTATTCAGCTAAAAGAAAACATGATGTGTTTGGAAAGGAAAACAAAAACTGAGATTAAGGTGTGTAGTAAAACTATCTGAGCCTATAGCAATATTTTTTATTATCAGTCATATATTTTTACATTCGAATAATAATAATGTACTATAATAGTGCCTGTAACATGTTAATTTTAAATATCACTGACATGATAAGAACCAAGGTAAGAGTATTTTAAATAAAAGATTCCATTTAGCTCTTACATATTTTCAGTTTCGACTAGTTCTACATAGTACAACATAGGTAATTAAAATAAATAAACTTTACATTAACATTTTCTGATTGCTTGTCTGCCATAGTTGAATACTCATCTTGATTTCATATGCGTGATCATAGCTTGCATGCATCTAGTATATCTTATTTTGGACTGTTTAAATACCAATGAGCATAGAACACGTTTAAGAAAATAATTCCAAAATCTGATTGCATATTAACTTAAACAACAGATTCGTCAGCATGCTATTTAAACATTCTCAAAGTCCCATGGATCATCTTCATCATCACTCGTATTAAAATGTTAAATTGCTAAGGTATGAGTCAACTTCTAACTACAGTCCCTTGATTGATAGAATAAAATATAGCCAGTTTCGGAACTCTTTTGAATATCGGACGTCAGGCCGTAAAAATCTTCTATTGTCGCTGCATCTATTTTCTGTAACAGCCAACAGGTTTATGTACTTTCACTCAATATGGCTCTAAGAGATGTAAGATGTTTTGTTATTATTCCTTGAACTTACATCGACCATGTCATCATCGAAAAGGAGCCAAAATCCATGGCTTTTTACAATGGAAATGTAATGACCTCTATTAGGACCACTACCACAATGTATAACAACCGCTACTAGGTCGTACAATCGATCTGGATTCACAGCATCGTCACTCTGAAAATGATAATAAGACACAAACAATTGTAGTTCAAGGAAGTACTTGTCGTAAGTAAAAGAAAATTTGACTTACAGTATTGAAGAGTCTTAACTCTAACGGGAAGACCACTCTATGAGAAACTTTGATGTGTCGGTTGTATTGTTCTACGTATTTGAACCTTTTTAAATGCAATGCTAATATCATTGGCAGCTTCTTCACCCTCATACGTTTCTGTAAGAAAAAGTTTGAAAAAAGTGGTATCATAAAATGATTTTATTATTCTATGTAAATTTATAAACCTCACATATAACATAACTTTTTTTTACCTGAGCCTCCTGGTAGCTACTGCAATGATCACATTTGAATTTGTTGTCACTGCATAATGTTTCCGTATTAGAGAAGCATTTCAGACAATGTGTGATAGAAGTGTTCTGATCTACATCAACTTGTAGATCAAAAAAGTCTTCATCTTTACTGGAAACAGTTTCACAATTGAGACAACGTGTTTCTGAAGTCAAAATGCCCTGGAAAATTTCATGAACCCATGTCGGCTCTGGTGGGGATCCTGCATCTCCGGCTCCACCCTTTCCACCTGCAGGTCTGCTTTGGTTTCTCTCAGCTATCAGTGAATGGTAAATATTGGTTATTGTTTCAATTCCTAAATTAAAAGAAGTAGCTTCAATACTTCTACAGTTATTTTACCCACCGAGTATGATTTCGTTAATGTGATTAATGAGAAAATTGAGAAACTCGTGAGCATCTTGTTGCATATAGTTGTCGAATTCCTCTGAAACGTGGGAAAAACATTGGATACAGACATGCGACCGTCGATATATCCACAAAAACTTTGCAAAAAAGAAGATACCCACCTTTTTCTTTTCTTAGTCTAGCGATAAATTTTTTTGGGGCAATGGAGCCAACTTTTTTTTTCTGTGTTGCAATACTGTAGAAAAGATCTGCCAAGCATGTTAATAAGGTTTCTTTGGTTCTTTTGTTTCTTGCTTTATATTCCAAGACCTTCTCTCTGAATGGACGACAGAAGTACAAAGCTTGTAATACAGAATTGCTGTAGCACGTATTACCAAACTGTCCAACAAAAAAGTCCATCCTTTAGTCCATATATAGATTTTAAATGGATTGTAACAGGTAGCAAGAAAAAATTAACCATGATGAAGTAGCTAATATAATACAACCAGTAGAAAATAGATACACTTAGGCAAGCAACATACAAAATGATTACAATCTCATTTATGTACGGCTGTAAAAACTTCAGCAATTCCTTCTTATTGGAGATATACTCACGTTTACTAATCCAAAGTAATGCTCATTGGGAGGGAACTGATCAGAGCCAATATCTCGTTCTAGCTGCGATATATTTGCACCCTGGAATTGGATGTAAAGATAGAAAATGAGGAGGAGATTCAGCTTAAGATTTTTAGTAACATATTTCTTCAGTTGTTAACACACGATTATATCAAAATTTCATACAATAGTTAAGATTATTTTGTAGAAATTAGCAGTATGAAAGAATTAAAAACTAGCTTTGGTTAGCTAAAGACAATATCAGACGAGGTTATCTTCGGCGATTTCTCGTATGAACACGGTTTGATGTGGAGCACGTACCATTTTATGATTTGATAGTATCAACTGGATGTTGACAAGAGCTAAGTACAGCTTCCACCGTTAGCTTAAGCCCCATCGTATAACAATTTGCACGTTTATATCAATTAAACGACCGACCGAACCATTGTCAATCACAACAGGAGGGTGGATTTTAATGTAGTAAAATATTTCATACGCTGTGATACGGCGAAGAGGATTAATCGAGTAACGCTTTCACCTGAATTGTTTAAATAAATCAATTACACTTTTATACTAATTTAAAAGAAAAATTTTTTACTACTTCATTGCAACATGTAGGATAAACCTCGCTGTGTATGCATGCCTATACGTATGCATTAATGTGTGTATGATGTGTGTTTGCACGCGACTACATACCTATAGATCTGATTACCGCGTGTTCCTGAAACGCTGGAAAAATTACAACAAGTTGACGGATATCCGAGGAACTTCAAAGGCCCCTACTTTTCAATCTACGGTGATATTCCTATTTTATATTATCAATGTTCAAATAGCAGACAACACTATTACGAACGGTTACGAAAGCATTGCCGTGTGCCGTCGTGATTGCCGTTCAGTTGCTGTCAAATAGGTGTTAGGGGTTAGAACTACATACATAGAATCAAGTGCGTAGTGTCATTCAAGGTTATTTATAATTTCATCGCAATCCTCTCGATTAGAAAGTTCATCAAAACATGCAACACAACCCGAAGACAACTTGACAGTCAAAATGTTGAGATCAGTGCGCATTTTATACTTGAGAAATCCCGCGGCTGTCAATTTCCACACAAACGTAAGTAAATGTTGATATTAGACCACGGCTGTATGCTGAGTTTCTTACTTATCCGCCAGCAAACTGTGCCTAAACTTGAATTCAAAAATCTTTCAGTGCGCGAAATGCAAGGAGAACACCAAAAACGAGTTCACTGTCAAATTGGCGACCGGGCCGACGCTCCACGACTTTGTTTCAGATACTACGAGCAATTATGAAGGAAAGCTGAAGCTGGCAAAAGGGGAAAAAAATCGCCTTCGACTGCCGCCATGGTTGAAAACCGAAATACCTATGGGAGCTAATTATAGCAAGCTAAAATCTCAACTTCGTCAATTAAACCTGAGCACTGTATGCGAAGAGGCACGTTGTCCTAATATCGGAGAATGCTGGGGCGGTGGCGAACACGGAACTGCAACAGCCACCATCATGGTTCGCACTTTATATATTCTAGTATCTTCAAATACAGTTTATTCTCTGATGTATGAACTTGTGATATGTGATTAATCCTTAGCTCATGGGAGACACGTGTACTCGCGGATGTCGGTTTTGTTCGGTTAAAACGGCACGCAATCCGCAACCACCTAATCCTGACGAACCAGTCAACACAGCAGTAGCAATCGCAGAATGGGGTCTGGACTACATCGTCTTAACATCAGTCGACCGTGATGGTAAACTATTTTTTTTGTTACATAACATCGCTGTTACATAAACTAACTGGAAAGTTCAATTCAAATTCAATATTCATTGATCATTGCAGATTTACCAGATGGAGGAGCAAATCACATAGCAGCTACTGTGATAGAAATTAAAAAAAGGTGAATTTTGTACCATACAGTTCATTTGCTACTTTCTCAATGTTCAGTAACGTGAAATTTACCTTATTTTGTTAGGCGACGAAACATGTTGGTTGAATGTTTAGTACCAGACTTCAGAGGTAATCAGGAATGCGTAGCAAAAATAGTTGAATCGAAACTTGATGTATTTGCCCACAATATTGAGACTGTGGAACGTCTAACACCTTTCGTTCGCGACAGGCGTGCACACTATAGGTGAGTTTCAAAGAAATGAGCACGGTCAAGTATTTATTAACGCTATTCATTCACTGATTAACATCTTTAATTGATATTATCATTTGGCAGACAGTCGCTGAGCGTTTTAGAAGGTGCGAAGAACAAGAATACAAATTTGATTACCAAGTCATCGATAATGTTAGGATTGGGTGAAACTGAACAAGAAATTGAACAAGCCATGCGAGATTTGCGGACAGCTGGAGTGGATGCTTTAACTTTGGGACAATACATGCAGCCAACGAAACGACACTTAAAAGTCATCGAATATGTGACTCCAGAGCAATTTAAGGCATGGGAGAGTGTAGGAAATCATTTGGGTTTTCTGTACACAGCAAGTGGCCCATTAGTAAGGTCTTCTTATAAAGCTGGTGAATTTTTCTTAACAAACATATTGAAGTCACGTCAAGCTGAATCTGTCACACAAGATTCTGCTACCTAACTATTACGTATATCCTGAATTTTATGGCTGGTCCAATGATCACATAGTAATGTATATAGAACGACGTTATTTTTACAAATTGAATGTCATTAATGACCATTGTAAATTAAATTTGTTGCAAGAAGGATGTCGTGCAACATTTTCTAGTTTCTGCTTCTCATGATCATAACAATAATTACTTCCGAACCTGCCATTCCCCTTCCGATATGTCCCCTCAAGCAAATGGGTAGTTTTTGCAGGGCGAGGGAGGGATGGATTAGTAATCATCGTTTTGCGTCTGCAGCCGCCGTTTAGCCTAATCTTCTTCCGTCAGTTAATAATTATTCATATGAGGAATTTCACACTTGTGTTTTTACTGATAATCTTGTAATCGCACACCATGCAAAGTTGAATTATCTTGATTAACTGAAGTGCATGAATTTTGGAAATATACCATTTTATTTCCTAATTATGTTATTACAAAAGCTTATTCAAATAAATGTTGCTATATCTTCAATACAATTTTCAGTTTAACAACAAGATTGATATCAAGCTATCATAAAGATGACAAAACTTGCTGCCAACGGAGAAAACGATTTCATTCCTGTGTAATTAATAACATTTTTTTATTGCAACTGAAATAAGAAAGTATTCACATAGCAACGTAATTCATTCCGTGTCCATTGCAACAGCTGGCTGGGGATCTTGGGGCCCTTTGTCAGCAGGTGGAGGCTGAGGTGGTTGACTGTCCTGTTCTGCAGCGCCACCAGGACCTCTAGACCGTTTCTCATCTCCTTCAATTTCTGACAAGTAAATTGCCGTAGCAGATTCATCAAGAATTTTAAACGGCACATCCTTTCCCACGATACCAATCGATACATTCTGAAAATTTTCATATATTACAGTCAATACATTCGGAATGAGGAGCAATTCTAATATAATCATAAAAGTACCTTCACTGTGAGATCTACTTCATTGGGTAATGTGTCACGCAAAGCTCTAAGTCCATGTTTGACAATCTCGTCAAGATCACAACTTGGGAATTCGTTCAGATGCTTCTCAAGATATGTACGAGCACTCTGAGAACGTGACCCCAGTGCCATAGCTTTGCAATTGAAATAGTTGGCCGATGGACATGTTTGAAAAATGTGTGGGCCTTGATCCTGAAAGGTGAGTTTAGTTTGTATTATTGCTTCTTTTGTATACAAAAATGCATTAGTCTCCTTAGCAAAGTAATAAAGGACAATCTCTCTATTCTACTAATGGTAGACTGCTTACATCGTATCCAGCAACAAGGAGTCCTACTCCATACGGGCGTCGATCGTACCTTTGAGTACACGTTTGCATCTTATTACCAAGGGCAGAGATGAGCCGACTCACAGGTAATACCGAGTCATGCGAGTATTTGTAGTTTAAACATTCAGTTCGCATGTATCGGCTGTAAAAATTAATGATATTAACAATCAGAGTAGGTAATATGAATTTAATAGAAATTACAAAATGCTTGAAAAATAGTGGATATTTCAGCCAAGTTGAGAATGCAACTGATGTAAATAATTACTAAGAATATTTGCATTTGTACAGACTCGACATTAGTATAAAATTCAGCAATAGCAGTATTAATTGATATTTAAACTGATCAGCAAGGCGAATTTTCTTGTAAAAGATAAACCTTAGCATTCTAGCATCTGCAGTGAGGCCAGCAAGAGTGATGCCCATGTGATTGTCGATTGGAATAATCTTCTCTTGATAAGCAGAGAGTTCGGAAGAAGCCCTCTTCAAAGCAATCAGTACGGCATGCGTCTTATTCTTAAGCCCAACTGTTGCCGAACCCTGTTTGACCGCTTCCATGGCATATTCTACCTGATGCAACCTCCCTTGAGGACTCCATACCGTCACGTCGCTGTCGTACTGATTTCGGAACTGAGGATAATTGGAAATAGAAATAATATTACAGAGTACGTTGGAAATCAGATGAAATGAGTTCAGTATGCCATTCGAATATAACTACGGTGGGGTTCTAATTCTGAGTATGCAGGTTTGAGTTACCTAACCTCACAAAATTAATGAAAAAACCGAGAAATCTAAATAATTCGACACTGATTATTGACTCAAAAACACCGCCAAATGATTCTCATTCCAGATCGCCGTATGATCGAAGTTTTGAAAACTATTGCAAATCTGTAGATTCTTAAAATCGGGGAAATGACGAAGCAAAATGTGTTGAACCTAAAAATTGATGTATTAGAATTTTTGTTTCATAATAGATCGGATAGTACCAACCATTTTCACTCAATGATCCAGAATAGTATGGGACTCGGTAAATTCACTATTCTTTCAATCAACGTAAAAAGAAATAATGTGCCGCAAAGTAA
This sequence comes from Diprion similis, assembly GCF_021155765.1. NCBI lineage: Eukaryota > Metazoa > Arthropoda > Insecta > Hymenoptera > Diprionidae > Diprion > Diprion similis. Next base: position 2,959,714 of record NC_060115.1, read on the forward strand.
ACTGTCATCAAGCGTCCATGAATGAGACCCCGAATGACAGTGTTAATGCAGAGCAGATACTGGTGTCTTCTGAAATTCTGAAGTTGGCTGTGTTCGGAAATCTGATGAAAAAAAAGTCCGTTAGAGTGTCGAGGGAGACGATCGCAGCGCTTAGTTCGGCCGATAACGAAAATTTTGGTTGGATACCATTCAGTACCCAGATAGTCACTGAACGGAAAACAAGTCTGACGATGTTGCGACGTGTACCTTAGCAACCGTGTGACTTTTCAATGTGACAACCGATTCATAGATTCACAGTGTCTATTAATCAACGCTGATTTATCGCAGTTTGTTGATCATCAAAAGTGTTTATTTAATATCGTGTGGTATATTTCCACTTGAATCAGCACCTTAAACAAGATATGGTAATTATTTGCAGTAAACATTTATTTATTTGCTCGAGAGATCTCAAATATTTGGAGACGTTCAATGTATCCGTGACAAAAAATGACTAATTGATAAGGTATACTAAATTGTATAATGTGATTAATTTGTTGATCATAGACGTCAGCATATAAGAAACAAATCAATGGTGGAACAAGAAAGAAAAGCACACCAAAATTTGAACTGACGGAAGAACAAAAAGCTGATATTAAAGAAGCATTTGATTTATTTGATCCTGATGGTACGGGGAAAATTGCTACCAAAGAGCTGAAAGTAGCCATCAGAGCTCTGGGTTTTGAGCCAAAAAAGGAAGAGATAAAAAAGTTAATAGCCGACGTTGACCCGGATGGTCTTGGAAAATTATCATTTGAAGAATTTTTGAATCTCATGTCGGTGAAGATGGCAGAAAAAGATTCCAAGGAAGAAATCTTGAAAGCTTTCCGTTTATTCGATGATGACGATACGGGAAAAATATCATTTAGAAACTTGAAAAGAGTGGCTCGTGAGTTGGGGGAAAATTTAACTGATGAAGAGCTGCAAGAAATGATCGACGAGGCTGACAGAGATGGGGATGGAGAAATTTCACAGGAAGAGTTTTTGCGCATTATGAAAAAAACTTGTTTGTATTAAAGCAGATTGGCAATGCTAATTACAGTTTCAACTTTTATCGATACAACTCAGCAAGATTTTTACTAATCATGGACTGAAATCGTGTTGTATGTTTGCCAAAATCAGTAAAATTTTGTGATCACTTGTGTTTGGCACAATGTATGTCTATTTTTGATTGAAAACTATCATTTCAATGTCACTCTTGGAAAACGTTAAATTGTAATCTCCATTTTGCTGAATTCTGCTTATGAATGATATTTTAAATGATCAAGAAAACTAAGCAGTATTTAATATCTCTGTATTAACATACAATTAAATCCTGTGCTGATTTTTTTGATTTTGTGCATATGCATTGCATTGCATAAAGTACAAACAGTCACTAAAGAAATAGTGTTTATTTTATTAATTCGATTCAAAGTACAGTTTGTGTTATTATTGATATAGTGCCAAATAGCACGACAAATGGCATTTGAACGTCTTTGAGATGGTGGATGGTTGTATGTTAATATGTGTTGTGAATCGTTATCTTTCTTAGGTTTTAACTGCAGCCTCGATAACTTTTCTGATAAGATCTGCTCTCTTCTTAGACTTCTCCAAACTTTTTGACAATAGTTCTTGAGATATTGGAATTCCACCTGTTGACGAATAATTAAACCTCTAAATGTTTGAATCAATTTCTGCAGTATTATAAATAAAATAATTTTATTTCATTTCAGTCAGCTTGTTATCATTTTATCCATCAAATCGGGTAAATCCAATAAGTTTGATTTGCATCTAGTACCACAAAGAGATTAGGAACTCAGTTACTAGATGTTGCAAAGAATAAGGAAAATTATTAACCAGGCTTGTAAAATCCACACAATTCTGGCCCGTCATTCACGAGACATAGCTTCCCTTTGGCCAGAGATTCCTCTTCGTCGGTTGGATCAGCAAGTAGAAGCTGTCTAAACGTGGACATATGATTTTTTTTTAATGACTTGAACTTAAAGTTTTTCAAAAATGTGTTCTTGTAATCCAAGCAAATTGTGAATTGATTGTAGATACTTACTCATCAAAAATTGCAAACGTGGTAGATACAGGAAGTGTCTTGAGAGGAAATGGTTTTCTGTCAGATGTGTCTACAATTATGGCCGCTGTTTCAGGATTATACTGGACATCTGGTAAAGTTACTGTGCAATAAAAAGTGGATCATTGTTAAAGCAAAACCACAAGACCAATATGCAGTGATCGACCAACTGTAGACTCACAAGTTTTAAGTGCAGCTACAAGTGCGCCAAGGCATGCATCTGTAACCGATCCGTCATAATCGATGCAAATTAGATCGCAATAAAGCACCCAAACTAGTTTATCAGTGCAAATGCATAGATCTGTCAAGTCCACAGCTGCAGAATTTATTAAAATGTCATCTATCGTTTTAGAAGCAACTTGAGCCTGATCGCTGGGTGGTCCAGGGCGAAATTTTGGAGAACACAGTGGTGAGAGTTCAACATTTGGTATTAAATATCCACAATTTGGAGTATCGGCTTTTGGAGCTGCCAATTCCTATAGTGAAAAGTAACAGCTTGGATCATGTATATAATTAAATTATCAAGAATGCTTACAGCTTTGATCCCACAGACAACAGTTGTACTGCCGATCTTGAATATGGCTGAACTATCTGCCTGAGTAATAGCTCCTATGTTGACGCTTGCAGGCCTGAATCGAAGAAATTCACGGCCATCGGGTCTTATGTCTTGTGCCTGTGATGAACAGTTTGAAAGTTATTAATGAAAGCTTCAGTATTGAGATTTAGAATAAATTTATTAGCAGCACGAGCAAGTGAAATATACTCCAATGGCTTGATAAATAGAAGTAGTCATTTTTCCCTCATTAATCTGCTTCCTATAAATCATTCGTACAGCTTTGTCAATGGTCAGAAATAGTAAAGTTGCATTATATATTGTAAAACTTACAAGATAATCTCGCAGGTATTTCACCGGGTGAATAGTCCTTGAAGAAAATTTAATAACATAATGATTAAGGTTATCGCGAGAGAGTTGTCTTTAAAATCTAAATAAAACGTGACATTTTTTTGAACTTGTGTGTCAAGTAGTTTATCTGCAATGCGTGTCGTACATAGTGCGAATATGAATAAGGCGTGTTATTTGTAGAATCGGAATTTGAAAATTACTCAGGTATACTAACTTATATTGAGATGCCATTATTATAATATGCAAAAATACATCTGGATGGAACACATGCAATGAGTTTGACTGTAGACATGAAGACTGCTAGCCTTAGGTTATCTTTTTCAATGCTTTGCCGGGTTTGGGCAGGCTAGGGACTAATTCGACGACTCTGCACTTACCGACTCATCTTATCGGACTACACAATCGAGTCGGCATAGCAGAATACTGCAATTTAGAGTATTTCACTGACGAAGAAGTTAGTTAGTTACAAGATAAAGAGAAGTGTAACATACGATTGAGAATTATTTTTCATTCGCAAACAGAATATTGTCTTTTTAATGTCGAGTTGTGGCCGAAAATTGGCGTAAAAAAATATCCGTTAAGCCTGGGACCTTTGCTTGGGACAAATAATTGTAGCCGTTGAATTCCGATGAGTTTTTGAACACTCCGTCAACGATCAGCGATTTCGTGGCTCGATGCTCGTGGTCATATCTTTTTGATGACGTTGAAAGAAAATAGCATAACCTGTCGTCATTCAGTCATTGACATAGGTTATAATTTGTCGTATAATAAGTCGGTTCCAATTGCGGGATAGTTTGTACTGAAAAAATAAAACGTCAACGTAGATAAACAAATAGACATGCATTCAGTGTTGACCCGTGGAAATGCCATTCTGGCTTATACTTTAAGCGTATCGGCTTGCCTAACGTTTTGCTGCTTCCTGTCCACCGTATTTATTGACTATAGAACTCATACGAACCTAAATACGGTTAAGGTTGTTGTGTAAGTGTTACGTTCGAATGTGTTTGAATAATGTATAATTGATTGCAAAGCCAATTTGCCCTTACTCTAAGCTGATGTTCTCTGAATTGATTTTCTTTATCCCCGGTAAATGTAGGTTATACCTTGCTTCGACACTGCGCTACCAGCTGTTGTAAAAATTATAGACAGCCTCTAGTTGATGCTAGATTTACCTAATCTGCGCCGCTTACTCAGTCATTCGTTTATGTTATAGGAAAAATGTGCCAGACTACAGTGCTTCGAGAGAAAAAAATGACCTCGGGTTCTTAACTTTTGATTTACAAACAGATATCCTTTACTACTTTTATCTGTATAGCAATAGCATAATTTTGTGATATTTGTATGTATTATTTGATGCCTTATACTATAGAAATGTTACGATATTTCCATTTTCCTTAACACAACACACATCTCACCCCGCTGTTTAACTGGAATGTCAAACAATTGTTCCTATACTTGACTGCTGAATATGAAACAGCAAACAATAAAGTAAATCAGGTAAGTTTTTCAACAGTTATTATTATTATGGACAAAGCAAATTTTTTTTTACTGTTTAAATTCTTTCTAACTCAAAATATTTCAGGTTGTGCTTTGGGATAAAATAGTATTACGTGGCGATAATGCAGTTCTTGACTTCAAAAATACAAATACCAAGTATTATTTCTGGGATGACGGTAACGGTCTTAGGTGAGCTGAAATTATCCCTCTTCTCATATATACATGTACTCACTAGAAACGAATTTTGAACAACAACACTACTACAATTTTATTTTAGGGGCAACAAGAACGTAACTCTGACATTGTCATGGAATATTATACCAAATGCTGGATTACTACCAAGTGTATCTGCTCATGGATCTCACTCTTTTGCTTTTCCATCCGAATATACGAACTCTCGAGTCTGAGGTTGGTCGAGGTTATTATAAGTTACTATAGGCAATTTTTTATCTTACAAAATAATAATTGGACCCATCAAGTGCATGCGATTATTTGTCTCAGAATAAAATTGATGTTGGCAGAATTACTACGATTTATGAATGACACAATATCCTTTGGAAATAAGCATTGCCTTACCACAATATCATAGGATCCATTACCTTTAGACCAAGTTTTATGGGTTTGAATTTCTTAGAATTTCTGTAATTCGCAGGTCTGTTCTGTAACACATGCCAATAACCGAATTATTTCGAATATAAGTCTATGTTTCACTGTAATATTTGATGGCAGAAATTATTTTTCGAATATGACGCCTTATGAATAAATTTTTTTCTAACATCTCTAGGCTCAGAAATCATGATAGTGGAACAATGGGGCAATGTATAAATTTATACACGTAATTTTTTACACTAGGAACAATTGTAAATTCACTGGAATTAAACGAAGTCATTTGAAACGAGAGTTTCGTCAATATTGTAAATTATTGAATGGGTAAAAAGTAAACAATTTAATTGTGAAAGAGAATAATACAATTCATTTTCTGCAATGTGATGAATACATACATTTTTTAGTATCTATAAGATTATAATAACAACGATCAGAAGAATATCTTAGTCTCGATTCCTTTACAGACAATTACAAAAAATGTACAATTTCGATGTTATGTATAGGTATAACTTGGAGAGGTGGGATTAATTCACAGAAACTGTATTCGAGTGGACTAATCTTTATAGGTATGAATAATTTAATCGGTTTTCTATTGTAGATCAATTAGTCAATCTTGTAGCATAAATACATTTTTTTAATTTTAGTCTCACAATCAGAGTAAAACGAATGCAAGTGAAATTTTATTCACTACCAGATATTTTATAAAATGGTCCCCCTTACGGTCTCTCCTCTTCAATAGAAATAATTTCTATACTCAATTAACTAGCTATCACATTTTCAGCTAGCAGATGTCCCTTTGTCCAATTTAGATGTCTTATCGCATTTAGAATCAGACAGATTGGTATTTTCTTCTTCATCACACGAACTTTCTTCTTCCTCATCCTCATCATCTTCACCTGAACTTTCACCTTCCCCATCTTCGTCGTCATCGGCGTCATCTGCATAATCCCCATAGCTATGAGCACTATCACCTGTGCAAGAATATTGGGCATCTTTGTTAAGAGAGAGTTTTTGAAAGCTTAGAATGAAGTTTTTGTGAATCGTAATTGACAAATTGAACAAGTCTTACCATAATATCCATATCCTCCATCTTCTTCGTCAGAATCGTAGGTTCCTGCTTGATTTTGCCGACCAAATTTATGGCTCCTTGCTGTAAGAGTGAAAAGAACATATTCATAGATGTTTTATCGCTGTTAATGTAAAAAGTATAGAACCAATTTTGTAACTTACTTGACATACTAAGATCCTTGGTTTGTGAGGTTTCGTAACCACACTTGGGGCATGGAATCGGCTTGTTCTTCTCATATTTGAAACCTTTCCTTCGAACGTGATCCTCACAGTAGCACGTTTTACATCTCAGGCAGGAATATTGCCCAAGCTTATTGCAGGATTGACCTGCAATTTTTTCAACACAATTCTCTTGAGGATTTCTGTTTCAGTTTTGTCATGCTGTGTGTTACAGAACTGTACTAGTGGTGCCGAACATTTGAATAATAGAAACATATGAAAATATATCTTGTAATTACATTTGAAACTTTCAGACTCCAATACTTGGCAAGATGCCTGATGCTCAAACTGATCATCTTCACACAGAAAGCAGTCACAGAAAGAGCATCGAAATATTCGGCCGCCGTGATCCCACACTCCTCGTTCACACTCCTGGCAAACTGCATCCATTAATGGACAAGTACAAGCATGGGAAGTCAGACATCGTCTACCATGGCATACCCATGCCTCGCAGTGATCACATATGGCTCCCTAAATTATAAAATTTGTTTTTAATATAACTGCAAATTACTGTGGAAAAATTTTTAAAATACGCTTAAACAAATTTTGACATTTTACGCACCACCATACCAAGGCCAGTTGTAAAGACGCCGGCGTGTCGAATGACACAGTCTCCAGTTTTCAACATGCATTTGACTTTGCCGCAATGAGCACATATTGGCAAACGCTGAACACTCTGACAGAAGTAACAAAATGCCCGACTCTTCTGCTTTCTATTGCACTTGTCGCATTCCTGAAGTAAAATCCTAATAACTATCAAAACTTACAGCGAGGGTCCGAAGTTAGCTTGGATATTTGGTAACAACGAATGAAAAGGTCAATTGGTTATTTGATAAAAAAAAGTATTGCAAGTCAATCATACTTGCCATTATTGCATTGCAAGGAAATTTTGCAAGGTCTATCTGACCTTTAGCAGTGCGAATTTCCTTTTGCCTTAACTTTTGTTTCTCAGCCTTTTTCCTTTGACCTGTCTTTTTTTTCGGCATGATCGCTCCTGGCTTATAACTTGCGAATCTAAATACACCCAAGAAGAGCCGAAAACTATTGAATATTTTTTCGGTATCGACCCGGATTCGATGATTAAATTGCGGTTATGTTTTACCGAACGGGACTCTGAATAAGCCTATGCTCTGATTTACACCGATTGCTCCGAACTGTCTCGTGAGTGGTTGTTATCTGATGTTACACCATACCACGGACTTGCACCATACATTCATTGGTCAATGGCCGTCAGCTACTTTTACGAAACAGCTCCATCTTTTACAAAGAGCACGGCAAAGAGGAAAAGTATACATATGTAGGTATATATACGTGTAAAGCTTGGACATCTGTCGTCATCGGTTATCTCATGATTATTCCTGAGGACGCGTTCGTAAAATTGATCATGAAAATCTAAAGTGACGTTTGGCATGTTGTTATTCTATTCATGAAATATCCGTTCGAGTCTCTCATCTGTAAAGTTCTGTTTTCAATAATTTTCAACGGAAAGCGGTGGAGCCGTGGTGGAGTGGAGACGACGTATTTTTGTTCCGTGATTAGTGATAACTGGGACAATTAAGCCATTAGTCGTGTTGACACTTCCATTGGTAATCTTGATTGACAACTTCCAGATTGTGGATTAATTCTTGAAGAAAATTACAAATGCAGTTGAACCCTGCCACAAGGCTTTCGCGTTCTCTGTGGTAACGCACCTCCGTATTTCAGCGTAACAAGATTTGTGCTTGCAGTTGATTTAACTCGGTTGTGAATGATTATACGATCTTTTCAAAGATAATTAATAATAATGGGTGTTGGTCTGGAACCGCTCGAATTTACCGACTGTTTGACGGACAGTCCCTATTTTCGTGATAATCTTCATTCCCATGAACGCGAATTAGACAAAACCAGTCAGCAGATTAAACGCTTGATAAAGGAGGTCAAGGATTTGCTTATAGCTGCCAAAAGTAAGTTTTTCTCACATTTATGGCACCAAGTAGCTTCGACAAAAAAATTTCATCGCTGCATTTTACTATCCTTATTACCGTCTATGTACGACGGACAATGTACCAGTCCTACAAACTTCAGAGCCTTAAAAGGGCGAAAATCCACTTGAAAACATAACTCTGGTTGAATTTTTCGCCTACAAGTAAAAGAAGTCTTGTGCGAAGAAAGAGTAATCTGATCCAATAATGATATAAATTGATACGTGTGTGTGTGTGTATATATTATTATTATTATTATTATTATCTATTGCTGTGTCTAACCATAAGTAACGCAACAATTTTCAATATCATTTGATAGAAGATTCAGTCAGATTTATACTTGAGACAACTTGCCAGCTCTTCGATAACTCTTGAATTTCTGAAATTGATGCATCGTCTGAGGCATTAGATATTAGATCTCTTTTAAAGAATATATACCAACTTGATTAAGGGCGGTAAAAAATGGGATCAAGTTTTTCGACCACAGCTAATAAATTACATAATACTAATTTCTACATGCATGATTAGCTAATGAGGTTCATTACCGTGATCTTGATTTGCAGATTTATCACGAGCTCAAAGAACATTCTCAAAAACACTTCAGAACTTCAGTTTTGAATGTATTGGCGAAACACAAACCGAGGACGAAACACACATATCACAAAGTTTGAAAGAATTTGGTAGACTTATCGCTTCGATCGAGGACGAGCGTGATCGCATGGTATGACTCATTAATGTTGAAAAAATTTATCTTAAAACATTTGCATATTTTGATCTACGCTTTACCTAAATTGAGTTGATCAATAATATTTTATGAAATTGATTAAAATTTACATACAATTATAGATTTTTTCACTAACTGCACATGGTGTAACTTTCCTAGGATTTTGCTTTTGCTATTGGTTGAATACTGCAAAAATTGCACTCACTTCACACCAACTGCAGCTGGTGAAAAAACCTATCAATTATTAATTCAATGAAAATCTGAGATACTCAAATTATAAGCTAAACATTTTAATGCGTTATTCACATTATAAACCAATTCACTTTCTAACCAAGGCTTTTGTTTTTATACCTAGTGGACAAATTAAGACACGCAAGTATTATATTACTTTGCATGAACGTTTTTATTATACAGTTTACCCAATGTTCATAGCCATTCTATAGTTGACTCATTTCATTCACAGTCTATAGTTTATAGATCAAAATTGGTAATATCATTTACATATGTATATTTTTTGTTTGAACAACAGTGACAATCAACATATGCAATATTTTATTCAAAGGAATATCTTTTGTATAATAATGTTAACAAAATATGCGACATCCTTTCATTCCAAAGTGGTAACTTTGCGTTCAGCAAAAAATTCGTTTTCATTACAAATACGTCTATCTAATCTCATAACTATTGTGTATTATTTAACTAGCCATCAAATGCAGCCGGTTCTGCAATATTCCTGTAGAAACAGTGTGATATAGTATAACCAATGATATTTATTAATGCCCTGTACATAAAGTTATAATAGTTATTTTCGTGACAAATGCACATAAAGTAGGAATTTCTTGATGGGTGTAAAGTGCGAAACTCACACGAGTCAAGAAGTCCCTATATGCACACATGCCACAAATCCTATTTTCTGTGCTACTTTCTATCGAAAACGAGAATATTGTGTAGTTTTCTACAAGCACTGGTGTGCATAAAAAATACCAAGTAGTCGCGTTGTCGACGGAGATATCGCAGAACCACTTTTTCATCCCTATGTTAGTATTAATAATTTATACAATACTGTGTATAACGCAGTTCAGCTTTGTACAGCAATGCATTTGTGTTTGTTAACCGTGTCTTTTGATTCACTGTTTATTAATCACTGCAGACCTTTTGTCATTACAACACTTATTCAACTATGCAATTTAAAACCAAAGATACATCCAGTGTTTGCAAATACCTTGACATTGGTTCATAACGATATATTCATAATAAAAACTCTCTACAGCATCTTTTATCAATTTCATATGGTTTGGAAACAAAACCAATTTGGTAAAGTAGGTCAGCAATACCTGATATTCCATAAATATCTGACTTATTGAAATAATCAGTTTCCAAATTGAATAAAATGAAGAAAAAGTAGATGTACCTTTGACGTGGCTGGTCTGTTTGAATGTGGAATAATTAACGAGCATTGATTTATGTGCATATTATAGATCATCGGGTGTGTAATGATATGCCTGTTAATATGCATACAGTAGAACCGCGATTAACCGTGATCCTCTCCAGTGCCTGCATGCTTCGCGTAAGCAACCAGGTACAGTAGTACTGAACTATTTCGAACAGCAAGCTGGCAGCAATTCAATCGACTATTTGCATCTTCGACAAATGAAACATGAAATGATTTAATTTATATGTGGATTCTTCGGTCTCGAGCAACCCAATTAATTTGAGTTCTACTATATGTCATTCAATAAGATCAATTGTAACCATAATCACACACCCATTAATCTGTAGTGTTGTCTGGATAACTTTTCACTCCAAATTTATGTTTTTTCTTAGCTATTACTAAGTTGCTGCGATATGAAATTATCTGACAATTTTTACTTACTTGTCATCCGTAAGAAATTTGTTTCAATCCTTTCAGCTGGAGCGTGCGTATGATCAAATAATATTGCCACTGGAAAACTTTAGAAAGGATCACATTGGTGGTGTTAAGGTAATCCATTGAATGATGAAATAATTTCTGCTCCAGATTCACTTAACTTACTGGAATAAATGTGTTTTTCAGGAAGGGAAAAAGAAGTTTGAAAAGCAAACCATTAAATTTTGCCAGAGCCAAGAGCGCTACTTAAATTTGTCCACAAAAAAACAAGATAATGTACTACAGGAGGTAAATAATTTCTGACAGACTCATATATTTACGCATAATGTTGAATTTTTATTATCAATATTCAAATATGTATGTACGTTTATTTAATAAAAAATCTTGTGAATTTCAGGCAGACGCTACACTGGATATGGCTGAGAGACATTTTTGTCAAGCCAGTTTGGAATATGTATTTCTGCTCCAAGAGGTTCAAGAACGCAAGAAATTTGAATTTGTAGAAACAGTAAGTACACATTCAAATTTGAATAATTATAATAACTTTGAAGCATCACGTTCGACAGTCATTTGATGCTACAGCAATGTAACGTTTTGTATTTATTTTATAGCTGCTAGGATTCATGTTTGGATGGCTAACTTTCTATCATCAAGGGCACGAAGTAGCAAAGGACTTTAAACCTTACATGACAGAGTTGCAGCTGAAAATACAAAAGGTGAAATGATTTTTCTTGTTTCTGGAGTACAAATATTTCGTGATGACTTTCAAAGGAATAAAAATTATAAAAGTTACTTTCATTGAGTGTGTAAACAACTAATCAAAGTAAATCAAGCCACTGTAATTATTCACTGTAAAAAAGTAATGATGGTAATAGTTTTTGAATATTTGGTCCCCCCTTACCCCACCACACACACACCCCCACCTCTAACTTAGTAATGGCTTATCATTTTTGTTAATAACATAGCAACTTTTACTACAATCTAATTAAGTGTAGTTTCGATTTTTATTCTCCGTTTTGTCCCAATCTGGAGTTGGCAAATTAATTCAATTTTCGTCTTTACTGTCTATGATGTCGAAGCTGAAAGTAGAAATATTCAAATATAACAGTTTTCATGTTATGGTTTAGTTGTAACAAGATAACTTGCATGCAATATACAGCTTATTAATTGCCGATTTTTGTGTGTGTGTGTTTTATAAGACAAGGGAGAATTTCCTCGCCACCAGGGATAAAACTGAGTCACTCATGAATAAAATGAAGGAGATGAAAAAGGTAAGGTGAAAATAATTCAGTATGTGTTAATTTCTTGGTCCACAGTATAATGTTTATGGTTTTCGCAATCCTCTCTGACAATTGGTTTTGTTTCGAATTTTCAGTCTTCTGCCGAAGCAGCCCTCTGCAAATTAAACTCACGTGAAGGCTATTTATTTTTGATGGAAAAAAGTGGGTAATACAGTTTCACGGAAAATATATTTCTTCCAATTTGTACCAAAAATACAAAAATTAATTCGTTTCATTTCATTACAGAGGCCTTTGGTACAACATGGACAAAACAATACTGTACATATCAGAAAGACAAAAAAGAATTTACTATGATACCTTACAACCAACTTACTGGAAAATTTGTAAGTATTTAAGTGCGATGTTACTGTGTCGATTATTCGAAAATTTTTTACGAATTATTTTCCACATCCTCCTATATTTCATAAAAAAAAATTTCTTACAGAGCAGTAGAGAAAAATTCACCCTTGCATCTTGTGTACGGCGTATGTCCGATTCTATCGAAAAACGATTTTGCTTCGACATCACTGCCGTCGATAAGTAAGTTCTTAATTTTTATTGAACTCTCCATAGTGCATAACTATAACAAGTTTTGCCTCATTGAAATGCACTCTCTGTTTACATACATTAAACCAATCCTTATAAATATGAGAAGCCGTCCAGTACCTGTGTTTAATTTATTTTTAGGCCAGGAGTAATATATACATTCCAAGCTCTTTCTGAATCTGATAGAAAGCTGTGGATGGATGCGATGGATGGTAAAGAGCCTGTAAGTAATTCCTTTTCCTGCAATCAATTTTTATCTGTCGTTAAGTTATTTATTTGTGCTTTTGAATGGATGTTGGTTACCATCATCTTTCATGTGTACAGACGTACGCCCTTCAAGGCCCATCTGTAATGGTGGAGGAAACGGGTCTTGACGAGACTGGCTTTGCATTTGTATCAAAATGCATAGCAGCCTTAGAGGACAGAGGTGAGATAGTAATCTCTCAATTAATAGTAATTTACACCGAAAATGTGCTTTGAATGTGAATAGCTCAGATTTAAAAACTGCTTTATCTTTTCCTCAGGGCTGAACGAACAGGGGCTCTACAGAGTTGTAGGAGTATCTTCGAAAGTAAATAAACTTCTGGCAATGGGCCTTGATAGAAGGAAATTGGAAAAATTCAATTTAGATGATCGTTTTGAATGGGAAAGCAAAACAATTACAAGCGCCTTGAAAACTTACTTACGAACATTGTCCGAACCACTGATGACATTCCGATATTACCACAGCTTCATAGCAGCTGCGAGTGCGTATAGGTATTTTTTATATTGCCATTCTTAAGAGCAAGAGCCTTTGACAAGCAGTGAATATTTCCATCATTTTTCCAGTAGTAATGGCATCTCACTCTTCATGATCACTTGAACTCAGCATTATTTTATGATACACCTATAATATCGATATTTCCTTGAATTTTAATTGACCCTCCACTAGTTGCGATGTTTTTTAATAACTAATGTAAAGGCAACGATCTGACAAAATCTTATGATTGATTAATTATATACCTATTTGCCGTTTTTAGAACAAGAAAATAAGGAAACAAGGATTAACGATGTTCATACACTTGTATACAAGTTGCCAAAAGCAAACTTCAACATGCTTCTTCTTCTGATAAATCATCTGAGTAGGTAAGCAAATCGTTCATAAAATTTCTTATCGAGGTAATCGAATATCGTAATATAAGTAAGATAAGTACATCTGAGAGAGATGTGAATCTTTTGCGTTACAGTGTGGCTAAAAAAAGCGATAAGAACTTGATGACAACTGGAAATTTGGCTGTCTGTTTTGGACCCACTTTGCTCAGACCAGAAGAAGAAACGGTTGCATCGATAATGGATATAAAGTTTCACAATATTGTGGTCGAAATACTAATTGAGAACTGTCAGAGAATAGGTAGCGGTCCTCCACAAGAGAATCCTCCTGGGCAGTTAATTCAGTCACAAACTCTGAACCCAGTGCAGCCTGATGTTAAAGAAAGTCACAACTCTACAGGCAATGGCACTACGATATTATCAAGATACTCTTCACACGTGGCTGTACCAACAACGCATGCTCATGTAAGAAAATAATTTCTCTTCCATTCAGTACCGTGTACTCTCAGTGTTTGAACTGTGGAAAATATTGACTTATTATCTCATTATGCTCTGCAGCTGATCACGAGATCGTATTATGATGGACCTATGTCCGTGGCTTCGGGATCCTCCATAGATGATAGAAAAAATGGAGATTATGAAGAAATCGATCAAAGTAGTCAGCGAATGTCGTATCCAGAAAGCAGAATGGGACGTATGAAATTGAGCAATGCAAATTTTATGTACCATTCAACAGATAAGGGTAATTATTTTTATTAGACTAGACCCATTTGTCATATTCTGATTTTGAAAATTCATTAGGCAAGAAAGTCTTGGCGATGCTTGGAGTAGAGTTAACATTCATTTGTACAGTTGCAGGAAGTGGAAACACAAGCAGCTCAAACGAGTCGGTGGCCTCAGACCCAAATCCATTTCCCTCTGATTTACCAGTGAAACAAAAACGAGGATCAATGATGGGATTACATTATACTACGAATTATCAGCAGCGAGGAAACCCGCCGCTACCCCTGTAATTACAATAATCAATTTTTGTTATCAGCAGAACGAGCTATTTATTTTAATTCATATTTTACCTTCAATTTTCTTCTGAAGGGTGAACGTGTCGCCTGGAAGCGGTCGTTCAAGTCCAGGACAAATGGGTGGTATTTGGTATGTTTTTGTCTGTTTAACCATCAGAAATTACTTACTTGCATCCGCGATGCGACTTGATTACTACATTATGCTCATACTCTGATTTATATTTTAAATAAATATGCAATTCGATAGGAGGGTCAGAACGTTGTATGCTTGCATGGCAGAAAACGACGGAGAATTATCATTCGAACCGAATCAAATAATAACGAATGGTGAGTCGAAGGATCTGGGATCCCCAAAAAACAGTTTACGTCTACGTTTAAAAACTATCAAAATAAAGGTGGAATCTCTTATTTTCCAGTGAAAAATTCATTGGAACCTGGATGGTTGGAGGGAACATTAAATGGAAAGACAGGGTTGGTGCCCAGGAATTATGTGGAGCAGTTACCTTGAAGATTTTTGAACCAAAGAGTGCCTAATAGTTACTGAAAAATCGTGAAGTACACAAATATTTCTAAATACATTCCTACTTGCACATTCCTGAAGCGCCATACACACACTTCCTAAATATTTATTTCCGAGAAATAAGCTACAGGTGAAAATTCACACGCAAATGAAGTTCAAAGTTGAAACGAAGTTTGAGAACCATTTGGGCAGTCAATTATGTATGTATTTTAGTTAATAAGAGTTGTCTCGCTCAAAAATGTTTACTTTGTACATAATTCACAAATGAATTACAATATGTATTATACAATTAATATATGTCATATTTATTCATATTTAGAAAAAATTCATTGTTGGCAATACCTCGAAGCCTCTGAGGCAATATTAATTGTAAATATAAGGTAAAGATACACTACCTATGTATAACGTGTTATACACGTAGTGCTATGGAAATTTTAAATATACATTTTTATTCACTGCTATTATATACTGATTAGTGTAAGCTGTGCCATATTCTTGGTTCTTTCAAACTTTTCGCCTATTTATATATTTATTCTTAGGATCCGTTCGGGCTCAATATTTTATAGTATGCAATTTATGCTTGCAATAAGCCGTTCTAGTATTGTAGCGTTAAGGTACAGGTAATAAAATTTATATTTTACAGTACTTTGCTTGTCACTAAAAGCCCAGAGTTTTGATCACTGATTATATGATTGATTCTCAATTATTAAATTGGAAAACACGAGCCTCCAGAAACCAAAAATTATCGGTGAATTCAAAATGACACTAGTTTCTCAGTCACTGATAAAAGGCATCAATAGCTTGAAAAATTGACCAATGGCCTCATTGTTAAACTTCAAATATTAGTGAATTACTATAAGTTTTAATATTAACATTAAACCTATCAATAAGTTATGAATATACCTATTCCTACCGTGACTGGTCAAATCAACAGTCGTAGCAAATAAGACAGGTTACGAAGAGAAGTGAGTGTGTATTGAAAATCGCATTGAATTTCATTGCATGTGTATTTGAAGAAAACTCGTACTTTGAATGGCGATATAGTAAAATTGTGCATAGGTGATTTCAAACTAAAGCTTAAGAACAGTCATTTGACTGGTCATGGTAGGTTTAGCGTTGAAGCTTGTATACATTACATTCTATTTCTATACTAATTAATCATTAATTAAAGTAGGATGCAAAAGTGTGGAATAGGTGAATTGTTAACAATGTTACTGATGTAGACCAGTTCGTTTATTAAACATATCACCGAAACAGCAATTGTAAATATAAAATGAATATGCAACACTTGCTGGAATGGATTACAACTATCCCTTGCATTTTATAAGTGGGTAATTTCTTTGAATACGTTAAGTATTCAGTCACTTGCCCTTTGACGATATTTCCTACCGTGGTACACATGGTACATTGATTTTATTGTCTATTTGAGCATCAAATGTTCCATTGGGCCACAGTTCAATACTCTGTATGAAAATAATCAATAATAAACAAAAAATCCCCATTATAACAGAACGTATTGAGTAGTACATCTGTTAGAAATAATTACTAGCATACAACTTGTAGTGGAAACTTTGATACATGATAATTGCGTTGGATCAAAGTGATAATAAACAGCTGTTAATGAAGCCAAGTATTTTATCATGAGATTTTTCTTGCAAGAACTAAGCTGTGTTGAGATCAATATTAACCAAGCGACGTATTGTATCGAATTCATATCTAGTTTTCCAAATATGCATTTTAGAAGTGCATTATAAACTGCTTTTTATAGTAAAATTTTTCGTGACTTTGTTGCAAAATATGAGTCATCGAATTATCGACTTAAAATATCACAGTGCTTTTGACAGCTTCTTTCGTGAGCGTAATTTTTTGTTCCATACATGTACACTCGGTTTGTTACGATCGACAATTACAAATCAAATTAATGGCTAGTTATACTCTCTTTAAAACAGGATCTCTACAATTACTGAAAATGAAAATAGCTCTCGAGCTTGAACTATAATATTTACAAAATTTTCGATGTGCAGTCTTCATCGTTTTTTCAAATTGTATAAGACCAGAAATAACTACTATTTCAGTGCCCTGGATCCCTGTTTATAGTCAGGAGTACCTCCAAAAAAATACTATTAAAAAATTTTCCTAGAATGTCTATATCTTAGCAGATAATGAAAAATATTCTAAAGCTTTAGTAATTAGTAATAAATCGTCAGTATAGACCGATAAATATTTGTTGTATCAAGATGTTCGCAATATAGTATTATTACATGCATGTGTGTTGCATGTAAACTTGCAAAGTGTGTCATGTTGAGCTTAGCTGGTTATTTAATTGCTTCAAGTGAAGCTCCATTGCTCGATATCCAGCTTTTAGAGCATTTTTTTCTACACTATTCCATAATGTGCTCATAAAAATGACATAACACAATACTGCCGTCAAGAAAAGGCGACCTACATTAATACCGATGCTTACTCCAATGGACGTTGTTTTGTACTCAAATCCCATTGATAAAATTAATGGTACAATTAATATACAACTTGCTATCAAGTACCAGATACGTTCACGCTTTATTGATTTCAGAGCGAGCTGGCAGATACCGAGAGCCTCTTTTAATGATTCTCTCACATCAGACCCCACAATTTCACATTCTCCTGCAACGAAAAATTCTTGGCGATAATTCTCAGTCTTAGGAAGACAGTAACTGTATGTAAGTATCAAATGCAAAAAGGAATTTAATTTCCGGGATAATATAGTAAAATTCTACCTTTCCGCAACTTGAAGCTTGCCATGATTGCTTCGTGATCTGAATAACTGAAATCCTTGTTTGGAACTCGTTTAGGAAACGGATGTTTATAGTTAGCTACTTCCATCTGTGATTAAAGAAATGAATAAAGATAATTGTCATTGATGATTACAAATAATGTTAAAGATAAGATTCAATCGTGTACCTTGATGTTCTTTGAGCCTAGATAAAGGATGTGATCAATACGTTTTCCATCCGGTTCTTTCTTAGCTACCTTTTTAGGTGTGTAACTGTTGTTGGCACACTCATTGGTCCCTAAATTACTATTACTAATTGAGCAGGCATCCTCAAGACCAGCGATACCACGAATGATGCGATAAGCTATATCTTTTGGCTCTGTATTCAAATCTCCTCCAAGAACTACCGCATCGGTTCCTCCCATAGTCATCCTAATAAACTGTGCAGTATCAAATGCCTGAAGCACTCTGTGAGCCTTGTACTCATCGTTCTCCCTGTCATATTCCGCATGTAGCTGGAATGAATATGTAAGTAAGCACAGAATTTCTTTTTGATTCAAGATTTCTTTAGGAACAAAAGGGACATTACATTTTCAGTCAATTATGCAGTCTCATTATCTGAGTAATGCCAAACAAGTATGGATTCATGCATACAGACAAATGTCTAAGTCAAGGTCAGAAAATTATAGTATCAACGATCTGGACGGATCTTACTAAAGAAACATGCAATATTCCACTTACATGCGCCACATAAACATTGACATTGATATTTTTGAGCTTTATTTTGCAAAGACCAACACCCTTTCCACCAAACCAGTCACCATGGTGAATTTTGTGCACATATCCGTTTAATGGCCATTTATGAAACATTACGTCTTGGATAGGGAAGCGAGAAAACATACAGATTCCTGATCCCACAACACCGCTGTGAACAAATTGAGAAGTTTCTTGAGGTCGAGTTCTCCTACTGCCAATATTTTGCCGAGTGGCACTACGAAATGCTTAGAAAATGTTGAAAAATATTTTACTTGTTGATTAGTCACGATCATGGTGTTACTGTTAGTTGTGTTATTCAGAAAAAAAATCTAAACCAATTCGAATGCGGTATGTATAATTTTTTCTGTACCTGTAGAAATAATGTGAATATGGTAGCTTCTCGCGAACTTTGGCTCTTATCATTTTGAAATCACTGACTGACCAAATTTCTTGCAGACAAACGACATCATAATCATCCGTCACACATTTTTCTGCAATCGCCTCCATTCGATACAATCTATTCTTCGATACATATGGAATGCCCCTGAAAAAAATAATTTATTTTGAAACTTCGGTCAGAAACAGTTAAGACATTGTCCACAGTATATCTTTCAAATGGCTTATGTTCAATTATAGATTACAACTGTTACATTGTGCATTGATAAACCTTTGTCTCTAATCTCATTCAGTGCATGGTTTTGAGTGTTAAAGCTAAACAATGGGTGAATGAAACAAACCATTCTCTATCATCAAATGTGATATTATAGCTGGCTAAATTGCAATACGCATTATACTTCGGTTGTGTTTATGTACATACCAGCAGTTAAGAGTTAATAAGTTCAGGATTTGTTCATCGTTCGTAATTGACATCGCGGAGTAATGCAGAGGCGAACTACAACTGACAGTTCAAACGAATAAATATGTAAATCATAAATTAAAGGGACGCATATGTCAAATTCTAGGTTTTCGTACCTCGCAACTTTTAACCCCGTTTTTCAACGTATCATCACGTGCCCGAATCTAGCTGGCAGCGCCAAACTCCCTAGGATAGAGGCAGAGCAAATCAAGAACTCGGCAGCGCAAAAGAAATGAAAGATTGTTGACAGCACTGGGAGCTAATTTTGGAACGCACCCCATAATTGTCATGTTGGCATTTGTCTGCGACAAAAATTAACCAGATCAGTAGATCAGTATGCGATTCTTTAGTGCCGGCATCGCTGACTGACATAACGAAAAACGTGCAATGCAGTGTAAACCGGAGTACCCCAAATGTATACCTCGTCTTTCGTTACTTCGGCTGCAGTTTTCGCGAGGTTTCGGGATGGGTAGCTCCCTCCCGTATAATATGCTCTAAAGAGTATAAACGAAAGTGTAAGCAAAGCTGTATGCGAGCAGCGTCGTTTATGGTTTTTATGTCTTATGGGATTGTGTGTTGAAGGGCTCCCGTCGATAAGGAAGCCACCGTATCGCTAACACGATTTCTTTAGCCCCAGGCCCACTTACCTACGGAGTATTAGACACGAAAATTTGCCTTGGGTAACAGTCTTTAAATTCGTCCGTCAACGACATGTTTCAGTCAACGAAATAAGGCCGTTCTCGCCAAATCAAGGAACTTCCAAAATGGTCGCATCAGTCGCGTCCGTCGAGTAAACTTGCGTGTACATACATACACGTAACGTGCGCGGGTGAATCGTGCGTATTTTAGCGTAATGTCATAATCCAAGTTGGCTCATTGTTGATTTGGCACTTATTGACAAAATCTGTATTACACACCCGCGAGATTCAGGAATAGTTTGTAAGTTAGTGAAAGTTTGAGTATCTGTTTTAGATAAAGAGCAACAAGAAAACTTTCATCATGGCGACACGCAACTTGTTGTATAAACCCCTGTTGATTTCGTTCTGATCATCTTGTCGTCCGTTTAATATTTTTGATAAACGCAATGGAGCGACAAGCTAGCGAAATTCTCGTCACAGACGAAACATCTGTCCCTATGGTCCCTATCAAAGCCGAACCAGTGGAACAAAACGCAAACGGTCAAGAGCCTCAACCTGTCGTGGCCCAGCCGACTTCCAACGAGGAATATGTCGAGCCAAGGATTGAATGTACCACTGAAACTCATGAGAGTGAATTCCGAACGTTGTTAACAAAGTGTATATTTTGCGCAAAGACATTCACTCCTGCTGACAATTCCAAACTATTGGAATGTCTCCACGCTGCATGTGCAGCCTGCGTTATCAGCAAACCCAATGAGCACAGTTTGGCTGACGTAGAAGTCGTCCGTAAGTATTTCGCTTTCGTAGGATACTCAGTTGCAAATCCAAGATTAATCAGATTTTCGTAAGAATAACGTTATTTAGTATGCAGGTTTTCCGCAATGCGCAGGTAAATTGCATTGACTCCTTGTGTTTAGGTATCTAAAATTGTGAATGTCAAGATCAGTAACTACAGCCTGTTTAATATCGTGCTGAGCTTTTATAATTTAAGTATCTTTCTATTTCACTAGCAAGTCTATCACTTGAATAGCAACCCTAACAAAGTTGGAATTGACTTTGCCTTAGATATTAAAAGATGGTGTGAGCAGGCAGAAATTTTTTTTTCAAAAGAAACAGCGTGATTACATTGAGTGTAAACATGTATATAATGAAGCTGAAGCTAGTATCCAGAGTTAGTAGCCAAATGTGTTGATTATTTTGGAAATAGAAAAATGCAGTTCAGTTTTATCTTCATAATTCTGTAGAAGTATTAGGGATTGGAAGTATTTTATAAAATTTTGATTTTTGGATTTCACTATCTGATTCAAATGAACATTAGAACGTTTACCTGCTAATTATCGCTACTAGCTTCAGCCTTGTATGTTTGTAAAGCAACCGTCAATTATATGCAATTCTTATCTTTCAGTTGACAGCAACGTTATTGTTTGTCAAATCTGCAATGTCGCTTGTAGAATGGAAAATCTGATAGAGAATAGATTCTTCTTGAAATTAATGGATGAAGAAAATGGCTGCTTGGTCGAAGACCTGCCTGAGAATGTTAAGGAAGGCGGTGAAGAAGAAAAGAAGTGTACGAGTTGCCGTGATAATGCAACAGCCACTAGCTGGTGTGTAGACTGCGAAGAGTTTATTTGCGAAAATTGTGTTTTGGTGAGAAGCATTCTTTATCGTTATATTATTATCGAACAACTGAACCCTCATTTCACGTCATTTTTTATATATTATGTTATTGTCAAGCTGTACAGAGCCTGCTAGCTGTTGAAATACACTTTTTAAATGAGTTGCATAATATGATTTTTCCAATGATTGCTGGTGTTACAAGTTGCAATACCAACCTATAATCTGATGAGATTGCTTATTTAGTGGTCATGTCTACATTGTGATTGAGTAACATTTTTCTAGTTAAAAATAAAGTCGCTCCGTATCCAATGTTAAATTTCATGGAATGATGATTTAAAATATAATTATTGATATTCTGTGCATACCATTGGCTTGCATTTGATTATTAATCCATGTGTATAATTTTTCAAAGGCTCATCAAAGATTGAAGATAACAAAGGATCATACAATAAAACCAAAAGGCGAACTTACAAATGATGAAGAATGTACAAAGAAAGGAAACAAAAAAATACCTGGATATTTATTTTGCACAGTTCACTCACACGAACAGTTGTCTTTATTTTGTCAGACTTGCGACAGGCTTACATGCAGAGATTGTCAACTTAGCGATCATCGCGATCACAAATATAAATTCATCCATGAAATAGCAGCTGAAACTCGCACGCATGTATCAACACTGCTGAAAGAAGTTAGGTATGCAATACTGAATAGAAAATTGCTCCTATATTTTTTTTTTTTACACATTTAATCATACAGCATAACGTTTGCTACCAGCAATTAATAAGAAAATACCATTCTTACAGTTACAAAAGAGTTTTGCTGAAAAGTGCGATGAAAGTAATTGAAGATCGGCAAACTCTGATACTTGAGAAAAAAAAAAGCTTAGTACAAGATATCACCCACATGGTTGTACAGTAAGTTTGTATTATATTTTGTGGTCGCATATGACGCTGAAACTAGCAGGTAATATTCAGCGAGTGATACATCTGAAAGGCTTTCAGGGAGTGAGCGTAAGATTAAATATCAAAGAATACATCTGAAAGAATTCCCTGAATAATCCTAACAAGTTTCATTGTTTGGTCATCCCCTGGAACCGCTCTGCTTGTATTACCTTCTAACTATTGCTTGCTAGTTTCAGCGTCATTGGTCGCATTTGCAGATAAATGTATTTCTTATCTATATCTTCACATTTGTAGACTTACAAATGCAATCAACACAAGGGGCAAACAATTGGTAATGCGTCTAAACGAGGTCTGCGATCAGAAACAAAACACTTTGAATGAAAAGAAAGTTGCCCTGGATCAGCTCTCCAAACTGACGGATCATTGCATTCAATTTGTTAATCATGCTCTGGACAAGGGGTCAGACATGGCATTACTCTACAGTAAAAAGTACTTTATTTTTCTATTCGACCAACTTAACTAAATAACAATATTAAGTTTGCTAATATGATTCAATCATTGTACTTTTGAACGATTTTTATAGGTCCGTAATAAATCATTTACAAAGAATAAAGAGTCGGCGAGCTGATATTCCGAATCCCGAGATACCAGTGAGAATTCATTTGTCTTTGGACAAAGTTCCAGACTTAATTAAAGGTTTGTTGAGATAGATTAATATCTATTTTGTTGATTTTTATACTTGATAGAATTTATTACAATTAGAATATTCTCTCATTACAGTAGTTTCGTCAATCGGGGCTATAGTTGTCGATGGCCGGGTGTACCCATCGATTTCGCCCACCACCGGGCCAAGTTTGTTATCCAATCAATTCAGCGAGCCGAATGCAGAGCAAAAATCTCAGCAATCCAACAACTCGGGACCTCTGGAGCTATCTGCCCTTCCCATGCATGTACCTTCCCCGACCCAACACACCAATATTCTTCAAAATCCCTTTGGGCAAATGCCTCATCCTTTATCGCAGCAGCAACCATTACAAAATTATTCACAACATTATTCCCCACACAATCTTCCCCCACGATCATCACCGCAAACACAATTACAACCACCTCGGCAACCTTATGGATTAAATCCCAATATACGGCTGCAGCAACCACTGCTGATATCGCAACGGCCAGGTAGCTGTCATCAGCAAGTAACTTCATCGACGCATCCACATCAACAAATGCATTTAGATCAGCTGGGTCAAAATCCCAGCCTTCGAGGACTCCTTGCCCACAATCCTCCGCCCTATAGAGCTTCCAGTAACGTAGCTTATCGCTTGCCCCCAAGTTACCGCTATCCTTCAAACAATCCTCACCGTCCACTCCCACCTCACACAATGTATGCACAAACAAACACAGCTTTAGGATCTGGCGTCCGAATGCAGCAATGTAGCCCGACTTCCCCCTCGGCGCAACATTTGAACTACCCCGTTCATCAGCAACCTGCTGCTCGTTGGCATATACCTCAAAATTTGAATCCCCGCCATCAATCTTATCCTACCCGACATTCCACACCCCCTGTATCAGTTGCTGCAAATGATACATATAAAATAACTCTGAAAAATCAATCTGCCAATAATCAAAAATTTAATCTTAATACAAATACGAATGCAGAGACTTTACCGCAGTCACAAAATTCCTCTGTTGGCCAGGCGGTAAGCTCCTCTGTTCCCAAAACTCCCAGCCCTGTACCTGCTCATGCAAAAAATGACGAAACCGAAAAAAGTCTGGACAAGTTTTGTCAAGAATCTGTCAATGATTTAATGCTTACTATTGCTAAACTTGACAGTAACGGAATCGTCGTAATCCCAGAGGCTCAAAGAGGGCAGTTAGATTCCACTCAAGTTGACAGTTCTACTGACGAAGGTATACATTCTCTTGCCGATAATACTTCAGGTAATATATATTGCACAGTAGTTTTCACATTTTTCTCACAGTTCTGTAAATGTGTCATATTTCTCGTTTGTATTTTACAAATAATACGATACTAAACCAACAATTTCTGAATTGTGTTACTTTGTAATACTTGAAAATCACTTCAACATAAGATTTCTCATGTGATAGATAATTCCAAAAATTCCACGGCTTGCATGACTAAAGATGATCCCAACGAGGATTGGTGCGCTGTCTGTATGGATGGAGGAGACGCTGTTTTGTGCTGTGACAAATGTCCCAAAGTTTTTCATCTTTATTGTCATATACCAAGCCTAAAAATGTTCCCTGAGTAAGTATATCAAGTTAGTAAGTCAAAGTACACTCCTGAATTCTGGCAACAAGAGAAATTGCACTTTACATAATAATAACAGGAAATGTTCCAATTTGTATGGTTGTTTTCAACTTAATTTATTATTTTTACAAATTTCTTTTGCAGTGAAAGTGAAACGTGGCAATGTATGCTATGTACTAATGTGCTAGATTGTTCAGAAGACCCGCCAGGAGAGAAGAGATCATCTGGTATGAGTGCTCGTGATTTGAGGGTAGCGCAGCGCATTGTATTGGAGCTTTACTGCCAATACGAGCATAGTTTACCCTTCAGAGAAGTTGTTTCGTCAGAGGTATATCATTCTATTTAGTGGTTATTCATTTTGGTTTTCCCCTTTCAGTCAACTTATTGGTGAACAAACTTCCAATAAAAATCATATGTATATACATTTTGTTTATGAAACTGCAACATGCGACTTATGTTGATCTGTTATCAGATTGTGGAGTACCATCGTATAATTAAGAAACCGATGGCTCTGGATGTGATTCGGAATAAATTGAAACCTGATCATCCTAATCATTATACCGACCTACGCCAAGTTATGTCAGACATCAGATTAATGTTCAAGAATGCGTTCACTTATAACCCGGTGAGTTGATAATTTATTGAAATGTTTTTAGATAGCATGCAAAAATTTCTTAATTCCTGGAGGATCTAAATGATTGAATTTATTAGGTGGAATCGCAAGTTTATCAAGAAGCTCGGAATTTGGAGGAATTCTTTGAGAAATTATTGTTGAAATGGGCACCAATGTATGCTTATGACGATCCGTTCCTAGCAGCTGAAGGCGAAGAAGAGGAGGAAGTATTTCCTCCAAATAGAAAATACCGTCGCATAATAAGTGATTGAATGAAAGGTATTTATTACAAATTTTATTTACAAAAGCATGGTTATAAAAGTATTTTCAATGCAAACGTTAATGCATCCACAAACTGGAAGCTGAAGTTAAAAGCGTTGTAACTATGTAGCAATTTTATGCACTGAATCTAAACTGTGTACATTGAAGAATTTGAGGGGTAAGCATAAAGGTGAGATATTTAATTGCACAAACATTTGGTTTACTAGTTAAGTATTATTGTGAGGCAACTCCCTATCGACAGAAACGCGTTCAAAGCAGAATTTCCTATTATTCACGTTATTTTCAATACTGGTTCATTTACGTAACTGAAAGCGGAGTTGAATTAAAAACTATTTTAATCCACTTATTTATGTCATCTTTACGTTTATCTTTGTAGTGCATATGTACATGTACAATATATTATGTATATGTATTTGTATACATAATTAGGTCAGTACTCCCAAATTTGTAACATATATACTGGTAGCCATTCGATTAACCTGTCAAAGTAACAAATTAATTACCCCTGAGAATATGTATTTACAAATGACAAATACGTAGGTTGTTTACATTATTTATATTATTACGTTACTATTTTTTCCCTTTCACACAGTATATTCATGTTGAAAAAGATGATCGTTGCACATGTGGAAAAGATTTAATGAATTTTCGTGACGTAGAAATTACAATGATATATTTTGCTTTATCGGAATTGTAGGGTAATTCGTTTAATATATGTGAAATGTTGATGTACAGTTTATTGTTTGTATCTAAACTGTACAAAGATGTGGAACAACAAATCTTATAAAATAAAATAATCGTAATTAATGAAAAATTTTTAGAAGTTCTGGAATGTATGAGACAATGTAAATGGCACTCATATCCAATCGCAGTTTTTAATACTATTTGTAAATAAATAATTATAGGATCAAATATTGTACTTGATACAATTTTTATCAGTAATGAATTGCATTGAAACGTAATTCAAGTCTATGTAACTGTTTAGAATTTACGTTTCACATTACTCTGTAAGTTATGTATCGAAAATTGCAGCAAAATGTTAAGAGCGATACTATCTATTACTACTAATTAACTATTAAAATATACATACAAACGCCTTTGCTGTACACAAGACCATTTGTTAAACATGGATTTGCAAAAGAATATATGTACATTACATTTTTTGTTCAGATATCAGCATCCGAAAATATACCAGGTGGTTA
This sequence comes from Diprion similis, assembly GCF_021155765.1. Taxonomy (NCBI): domain Eukaryota; kingdom Metazoa; phylum Arthropoda; class Insecta; order Hymenoptera; family Diprionidae; genus Diprion; species Diprion similis. The sequence goes on from NC_060115.1 coordinate 2,986,999, forward strand.
TTATACTGAAATATACATAATAACAGTCCTCTACCTCCACTTTGAAAATCATAAATGCAAATTAACATTAGTTAAACAAATTTTATTATGTTTTCAAAATATATTCGAAGAGGTATATTGAGAAATATTATGACATAAATATCTATATTTCATTTTGTATGCATATCATTATTTTGTTTATGGTTCATTCATCAGAATTCAACTCAATTTGATGATTCAATGAAGACCTATACTTTCCATGTACCTATTTATTTATTTATCAGTATTCGTGATTTAAAATAAAACCATGCAGTGCTGATATAATTACTGGAAGGATTAATTAGAATTAATGTCATTAGGGTCATGTTTGATTTTAAATGAGTGATTCACAAAACTAATCCTGCATAGTGATGTCTGGGTGTTGGGGAGTAGCGGGGGAAGGATTTCCCGACTGCCAAACATGACTATGCATGATTCACTATCGTTATTAAATTTCCGATAGCAAAACTAATCTTATGTGGAATAGTATAGAGTAGTGGTTGGCTAAATTAACTTTTTGAGGAAACACCAGTATTTCATGAAATTGTGACAGTAAATCAATCTCTATTTTCTACTATACACAACATTATATTTTTCGGTCAAGTGCATATAATATTTGCAAAATTTTCAACTTATAGTTCATTGTGATTTTTGCATAATTTGTGCAATAGTCCAACTATGTGGAATTCCAAATGTTTAACAAAGTATTCCATAAAATATACTGTAGCTGCCCCGATAGCTCCGAATAACAGTAAAAACAATGCCGGTAAAAATTCACCAACTGAAATTTGAACTGGTTTCAAACTGTGGCTTGCAGGACAGCGTGGCCGACTGTACTGCCATAAATGTTTCAGCCTCTCTCCCATTCCGTGTTCAATAATTTGACGTAGTCTGTAAAAGATGTTCACAGTTTGAGTTATTGAACCAATAAATTTTTGTAATTTTTATCTGTACCTCTTGTTTTCGAGTATCCACACCATAAGGACCATAGGACATTTTATACAGGCCCATGTATAAGCGATAGCTCATCAGTATTGCAACTGGTGCTAAGACCATTGTACAAGAGCGGTCATGAGAATGAGTTGAATATTCAAACATTGTCATTTTGAGCAGAAATTAGATTAGCTGTAAATAAGATCATACTTTTCCTTTGCTTAACACTCATGGTACACATACTCGAAAACACAGAGTATATTCCAAAATTGCTTTTGTTAAACATTGCTGCATGTACAGACCCATAGGTGACCATTTTTTTGAACGGGGAATGTTTACTGGTAACAGTACCAAGATGCGGGGCAGGAAATAATGTAATTTGAACCAGATCACAAATTTCGTCTTCAGTAAATTCATCCTAGAAGTAATTATTAGATAAAATCAAATTAGACAGTAGATAATTAGTTATTACATACATATATGCATCGTTGTTATATGTTATGATATACTGAGCTGGTCTCTTACCGTTATAAATTTATACGCAGAATCAATATCCGTGTGATAAGCAAAATTGCCCTTTTGCACTCTGCGGAGCCCTTCGGTTACATTAAAGTAGGCGGCATGTTTTCGACCTTGTCCAGGTGCAATTTTACGCCTGTGAAGTTCCAGGGCAATCAGATCTGTTGTCGTCTGCCAAGAAATAGTTGCATTTTTATTATCCGATGGATGGTATGCAAGTAAATGAGAATTTCCTTACCGCAAAATGGTTGCGAGTGTAGGCGATGTCTTCAATCCCTACCGGCATATCACTATCTAATAGATCTTGCAGTGTTTTAATGTATCGTGGCGGTTCAGCTAATAAAGAACCAACAATACTTGCTGAATAATACTGGTAGAGTAAGAGAGTCCACAAAAATAATGAGAGGAATACTAAACGCCCAGAGTAAAGCTGAGGACCGTCCGATAAGCCTAGATTATAAAGTCAGACTTATTTTCATCTCATCTTCAACAACTTTGATGAATAAACTGGACACAAGCTGTGTATTGGTCAACTACGATAAATTTATCTTTACCCTGTTGGCATACAGCAGCCACTGTAATCAAAGCTGTTTCAGATCCTGGATACGAGTGGAGAGTGTTAAGCGGTGGGTTATCTCGAAAATGGATTTCAACGTTTGCTGTAAGCCAGAGTAGAATCCAACTTAGTACGGCTATGATGATAGTAAAATACCAGACCTCTTCCCTAAATGGCTTTAAAAATCCATTGCGAACTGAACGCTTTTTCGGATGGCGAAGTATGAAACAGGCTCTGTAAGGAATAAAAATTATACTAAGGTGTGATACACGTTTAATTATGCGGTAATTGTTAGTCTGTACAACTTTGCCATGTATGTTTGTACTGTAAACTCCGACACTTCAATACGTTCTTTTTTGAACATTAACGGACTTCCTCCAATGTCAGCAATTCCGGCAATCAGATCTCCCATCATACCATTATACGTTCCGTTTATCAAGTAGCCCCAGCTATCAGTGAGCTTCAAGTGAATTCTATTTATGTATAAAAACAACGTCGTATTTTTAAAAGTTGTGCATGTAAAAAAAACGACAATTACGTTAAAATCTTTGTGTGAATCTTGTCAATGATTCAAACAGTTAAAAGTACTTACGTGAAATTGTAGTAATCTCGTAAATTTCTAATCAAAGCGTAGTTATAGCGATGCATTGTGTCAAGGTGTCGATTAATTGGATTTGTCATGTAAGTTTCGAAATCTGGAGTTGGCTCATGTAGAAGCTGAGGGTAAAAAAATTCCGATCAACTGGGCGTCATACAAACAAGCAAGGCTGACACAAGAATTGAAAAATGCGGAGATACTGAAAATAGGTTTTTTTTTTTAAATTATTCAAGACACGAACAGCAAGTGACACATTAATACTGAGGCCCTTCAAGTTTGCACGCCGTTGATACTTGTACTGAGTAAGCGTAATGTCCAGACCACTGTACTGATTCCATTTTCCCATGTATGTTACATTTAATATTCCACCGTGTCTGTAACTTGGGTTATAGACATCATACAAGATGTAATTCAATTCATTTTTTACAGCCACCGTCATTTCAGTATCTATGGTCAGTTGCAGGTCTTGGAGTGTTGTGGTAGGAGGTGTTTCTAGTTTCGTCACCAATAACCAGTGATAACTCTGATTATATGAAAGTTGCTGTTTTGAAAACTGGCAAATATTGACTAATTAGTATTCAGAGGTATAAAAGTGCATTTCAAGTGTAAATATGTAAGATAATTTAAAAGAGATTTGTAATTCAAGCTCACTTCTGCTAAAACAGAGTCGCTGTACGGGCAGTCCAAGTTGAGCACTATACCAAGAGCGTAATAATTAACAGTCAACAATCTTCTCATGTCCAAAGCATTGGATGGTATGGGAATGTACGAAAGTTTCAACTTAGATACCGTGGAGTGGTGATAAAAATCTACTTGCTCTGTTAATCAATGCAACCACGGTAAAATTAGTTATAATATCGTTCTTTCCTTACCTAAGAAAAAATCTGTCTATAACCCATACCGGTTCCCCATTTGAATTTTCATTATCATATTATCTTCAAATTTAAGACAATTAATTTCCATATTGGGATTTTATTATACCTATAATAAGAAATACCAATATTGGTACCTATTTCATACAGAGGAGTTCCATAGGAAATAAATTAACATTGCAAACACGTTTCTCGAATTCCTACATTATAGTATTAAAATCCAATTATAAAGATTCATTTTATGAACAAGTCCTATTCAGAATAATCCGACAAAGAAGAAATACTAATTAGTCTTACGATGATCATCCCAACAAGCGAAAACAGTGACCTGACGTATGAATTTTCTTTCGAAAAAGTCAATTGTGAGCTTTTGAATCTCGTAATTGTTGGAGTGTACACCAACCAAGATAGTAATGAAGAAAATTAGATATATAGAGCTCATTTGGTTAATATTCGCGTGATCTCTGCTGCTAAGTATTTAACGAATCTTTACTCTACAAACGAATTTCTGAATCTAACGTCTTAAATATCAAACACCCGCGGTTTTATATCATACTGGCAGCGAGTTCACTCACTCATTATGAGATAAGTATTAAAGCTCGTCCCACTTCCTTGTCACCATGAATCTTTCACAATTCGATAAGTTCGCGTGTACGTACATAGCGAACACATCATTTCATTCCTGAACATAGCATAATTGAGGGTTCAACATATGTCAACAAGGAGTGAAACTTTTCAAGTATTCGTGCATCCTATCATCTTGTAAAATATGGGGTTCTCTGGGCTGCAATTTTTCCTGCCGAAGAAATATCCTACCTACTCAATAATTCATCGATACCCTCCAGCCAATGTAATGAGCACCTTGCTCACCGCGGACGATGAGCTTTCAGCGGGTATGATAATCATTTCGCGTTTGTCAATGTAAATCTTCGGGATAATAATATCAGTAAAATACTAAAATATCTACGCTCATTCCTGTGCAAAATGTTGAAAAATACACAGTGATTATTGAAAAATGTTATTCAGAGCTTTGATCATTCGCCTTATCACAGGCAACCCAACTGGCTTTTCTGTGTGTTTAGTTGCCTTCGCATCGCATGATCACCACCATCCCTGCATGCTATGGCAATTCTGCATTCTGATTGGTTGGCTCAGGTTAGATTAGGTTGGTCAACCAATCAGAATGCTTGGTGGTGGGAAATGCTGCTACTGCTGCTACGATTTGCGCTCATGAAATTCCAGCCAAATTGCAGCTACAGTTTACTTCCGAGTCAGCCAGCGGCTGCACGTGTGGATCTGCGTGGTTGATCAACTTAACCTCAAAGTTCTATTTGAATTTAGAAATTGTGATACGTTACGTATTAAATTCTACAATATAACTTTATTCTGTCAATAAGCTTTATAAAAATGGTGCGAAAGAAGATAGATAACAGGATTCGCATCTTAATTGAGAATGGAGTCAAGTCGGGTCACAGAACAATGTTCGTTGTTGTCGGTGATAAAGCACGTGATCAGGTAAGCACTGTCACTATGTAACAGAATTTAAAATCTAATAACAGTCAAGTTTTTACCAAAAATTGACGTTTTAATACATCTTGGCGTCACTAATACAAACTTCTTGAATTCATCCATATTGATTAGGTGGTCATACTACATCATATGCTGTCAAAGTCAGTGATTAAAGCACGACCCTCTGTGCTGTGGTGCTATAAAAAAGAACTGGGTTTCAGCAGCCACCGTAAGAAGCGCATGAAGTCGTTACAACAAAAGATAAAATCTGGGAAACTGAACGTCAATGAGGATGATCCTTTTGAATTATTTGTCGTTTCAACCGACATCCGCTACTGCTATTATTCCGAGACACATAAGATTTTGGGAAACACATTTGGCATGTGTGTTCTCCAGGTAAGTTTAATTATAATCATGATTAATTACTGCTCTTGCTCAAAGTGAATCTTGATCTTATTAAAAACAGCCCCATATATTTCTTTGAACTTAATATAAGTGGCTTAAATGCATTTCAGGATTTTGAAGCATTAACACCAAATCTCTTGGCTCGTACAATTGAAACCGTGGAGGGAGGTGGAATAATTGTTTTACTTCTACAATCTTTGAATTCCCTGAAACAGTTATATACAATGACTATGGATGTTCATCAACGTTTTCGCACCGAAGCTCACCAGGTGAAATTCAAAAACCATTCTGACACTTTATTCCCACAACTGGCAATGTGCTTCATAATTATCGTAAAACGTATTTCAGGATGTGGTGTGCAGATTCAACGAAAGATTTCTACTTTCTCTTGCATCTTGCAACCGCTGTCTTGTTGTCGATGATCAGCTAAGAGTGCTTCCGATATCTTCACAAAATTTGAAAATTGAAGCAGTAGAAAAGGCCGGCGAATCCGAAGAGCAAAGTGAACTAGACATATTGAAAGATAGCCTTCGAGACACTCAGCCTGTCTCTGCACTTGTTAATTGCTGCAAGACTGTTGACCAGGTAAAAATAGTGTAATTATAATATCTAAAAATTTTCACTGGAGATGGGGAATTTTTATATACCGATCTCACTCTTAATAATTTTTATATTAAATTAAAAGGAAATATTTGGTAAAAAAAGTTCCGCAAGCTTTTTTTTCAATTCATAGCTGCTACTCAATCATGTTAGGAACAAAGTAACATAAAATTTCTTTGTAGGCTAAGGCTCTGCTCACATTTATCGAAACAATATCTGAAAAGACACTTCGATCTACCGTTTCTCTAACCGCTGCCAGAGGACGTGGAAAATCTGCAACAATGGGTCTTGCTGTTGCTGCAGCTGTTGCATTCGGCTACTCTAACATATATGTTTCTAGCCCCAGCCCAGAAAATTTGAATACATTCTTTGACTTTGTTTTTAAAGGCAAGTATCCAATACCACCTCAATCAAATAGATATTGGTTAATTGATTATTGAACAGTAAACTTTTACATGCTTGAGTGGATATTTACAGGATTTGACGCTTTGGCGTATCAAGAACATTTAGACTATGGACTTGTACAGTCAACTAATCCAGAATTCAATAAAGCAACTGTTCGGGTAAACATTTTCAGAGACCATCGACAAACCATTCAGGTATGGCTACTTTGTCTGAAATTACTTAATATAGGATAATTCATAGCACATACTTACTTTAACAATATCAATTGATGGTTTCAGTATATTTATCCTACCGATGTACAGAAACTAAGTCAAGCAGAGTTGCTTGTAATTGATGAAGCAGCAGCAATACCGTTGCCTTATGTCAAGGCCATGCTAGGGCCTTACCTGGTATTTCTCGCTTCCACAATAAATGGGTAAATTGGATAATCTAACTTATAAACCGTTCGACATAATTCAAGGATCTAGTAAAACACATAATATGCACATTGACAGGTACGAAGGTACAGGACGGTCGTTATCCTTGAAACTGTTACAACAATTGAGAAGCCAAACGACAGGATCGAACAAACATGACAAGAGTTCCCAGTCTAGTAAAGATAATCAGACGGTTGGGAGGCAGTTGCATGAACTTACACTTGAAGAATCTATCAGATACAAGTCTGGTGATTCTGTGGAGCAGTGGCTCACTGAACTACTTTGTCTTGATGCAATGACGCAAGCTCCTATTCTTTCTGGCTGCCCACCTCCCGATACTTGTCAATTGTATTACATCAACAGGTATTCCTTATTTGATCTCTAGATCTTCATTAAACAAGGCAGAATTTAATCACTAAAAAAATTTACATTTCATCATGAACATATTTCGTCATTCAGGGATACTTTATTCTGCTACCACAAAGCTTCAGAAATGTTTTTACAAAGGTTGGTTGCGTTGTACGTCGCTTCACATTATAAAGTAAGTATATGGCTATGTGATACATTATGTCGTATTGCATGACTCGCCAGTATTATATGCATATCTATAGACAAATACATATACCTTTGATTATTACCTTTTTTACAAGGGCATAATTACATAACAACACCTTGCAGAATAGCCCAAATGATCTGCAAATGATGTCAGATGCTCCAGCACACCATTTGTTTTGCCTGTTAGGACCTGTTGACCCAAACAAAAACGCATTGCCTGAAATATTAGTAGTAATTCAGGTTTGTATCCATTGTCTTATCCAGTATACATGATGCCTGTATACAATTTCTAACATCAATCTCTTCCTGCAGTTATGCTTAGAAGGTCAAGTCAGCAAATCTACAGTTGCAGATGGACTTGGAAGAGGACGTAGAGCTGCTGGTGATCTTATTCCGTGGACTATTGCTCAGCAGTATCAAGATCAGGATTTTCCTACACTTGCAGGGGCGCGAATCGTCCGAATTGCAACACACCCTGATTATCAGGCGGTAGGACGATTATACATTCCTTCTTTTTCTTTTCAGAAACAGTGACTAGATAATTTAATTCCTGTTTCAGATGGGATATGGCACCCGAGCATTACAACTTTTGAAACAATATTATGAAATGAAAATACCAAATATTGATGAAAAGGTCGAAGAACCAATTACAGAAATCTCACATGTCCAGGATGATGAAGTATCTTTACTCAAAGAAACTGTCGGTACGTTCTTCCACATTCAATACCTACATAGTCATACACTTGTTGATTGATTAATTAATATTTCTTAGAACCTCGCAACTCGTTGCCGCCTTTGCTGTTGAAATTGAGTGAGAGACGCCCTGAGCCTCTGGATTACATCGGAGTATCGTTTGGCCTCACTGAACCACTTCTTAAATTCTGGAAGAGAGCCAATTTTGTTCCCGTTTACTTACGGTATGCATTCATTCAAATAGTGAACGTACTCGAGGATTTTAATTACTAATTCTTCTTTACTTATAATTTAGGCAAACAACAAACGACTTGACTGGAGAGCATTCTTGTATTTTGTTATGCAAACTGGGAACTGATCAGGAAGAAACCAGTAATTGGCTGGAAGCATATTCTAAGGATTTTCGTCGTCGATTTATAACACTTCTCTCATTCTCGTTCAGCTCATTCTCCCCGCATCTTGCACTTAGTGTTCTCATAAATAAGACTATTCAAGTTTCTCCAATGAGTGAGTATTTGCATATCTCTGATTGAACGCTGAACTTTCGAGCTGTGTCATAAAGTATTTTTGATTGATAATCTCATGTTTTGCTTTAGGCCTAGAAAAGGATACATTGGACATGTATTTCACAACATACGATGTGAAGCGCCTAGAAATGTACAGTAATAATATGGCTGATTATCATCTAGTCATGGATTTGTTACCATCTCTAGCCAGACTCTATTTTCTCCACTTGATGGGTGATGTTCATTTCTCACCAGTTCAGTCTGTAAGTATTGCAGCGTTATATATTTGTATCTATTATAATCTGAATTATGTCAAACAGACAGTTTTATACGGCTTGTTGATCTTCAATTACAGGCAATTCTACTCGGTTTAGGCTTGCAGCATAAAACCGTTGACAAATTGGTAGAAGAGTTGGGCCTTCCTTCCTCTCAGCTCTTGGGTTTGTTCAACCGTGTCATCCGTAGATCGGTGCAGTACTTGAATAGTGTGGTGGAAAACTTTATTGAAAATAAAATGATGAATAAAATAACAACTAATACTGGAGTAAATATGAACCCTATTGGTGGCAAGAGTATGCACGATGAACTTGAAGATGCAGCTAAGGTTTGGATTTTATGTTATTAATTTCATGGTACTTGATATACGGTTTTACAATTTTTTTGCTACTCCCGTTTTCCGTCACAGATTTCCTAATAACTCTAGACATTTCACGATAGCGGTACACGATTTTTTCCTTGCAGGAACTGAAGATTAAACAAAAAGCTGAACTAGACAGGTTGAAAAGAGAGAACTTAAGTCAGTACGCTATAAAAGGTTCAGAAACAGATTGGGAAAGTGCTCTCTCTGGAAAAAGTGGCAATGCGAGTCTTATTTCTGTTAAAAGTATAGACAAAAGAATAGCTGATGATGATCCCAAGGATTTTCCGAAGGGTGGGCAGAAGAAAAAGAAGAAGCGCTTCTCTAAGTAATACTTTTCGAATTGCTTTAAGAAGTTACAGATGTGCAGTACATGTATATTGACGAACATAAAAGTACTCCTTCAATCTTTTTCAAATTCTTTATTGCGCCAATACTTATTAACAATATCATAACGAAGACAGCACAATGTAATCACTCAAAATAATTGTTATCAACAATGTACTTTATACATTGGCAAATCAAGTTTCTTTCATGCTGTATTGATCGGGACAAAAGCTTGTTGAGTAATCGATTTTTGTTTGTTTTACGTATCCCTTCTGCGGTGTGATTTTTGTGTTGATGAAACCTTTGATTGTTTCGGTCGTTTTTATATTTGTTATCGTTTCGCTTCGTGTTTTCAAAATGTTCAGACCTATGTCTGCTGTCTTTATTTCTCGTTCTAGCGTTATTGTTAATGTGACAGCCATCTGGATTCGTTAAGGCCGGAACACTTACAGGAATGTCAGTATCTACTTTTATTTTTTTAAACGGAACTTCTTCAGGTCTGTCATCTGTAGGACCAAAATAGCTACTATGAGAACAATGGCAATATAACGATAGGTAAAACAATTGTAAAAATTTCGTAAAAATTCTAAAATTATCTCATAAGACGAAATATCAACATTACAGTATGTTGTGTTATGCAAAATTACCTTTGTCGGAATCTGTACCGTAATCTGCTACCAGACTCAACGAAAAAGTTTTATTTGCCTCAAGGTTCATGGTTAGATCCACTTCATCAGTTTCAGAAATGTGCCCCGTACTTCTTATGCCCACTTCATTATCTGAATCCTCAATGAGAGAATACTCTTCATCACTCGCCGATTGCCGTAAGTGCACTTAAATGTTAAGATTTAAAGTATGATTATAATTCAGTCTACGATTTTCCGAAATTGAAATTATGCAGCAAATTTCCCTGGAAAACTTTACTATCTGCATGAAAACTATGACTTACAAGTGCCTGGAAACATTTGCAAGCCACTATAAAGCTGTGATTCCAAAGCCTTTGCAGGTACAGGTAAGGCACGTGTTCGTCTACGAGTTTTGCGTCTTGTAACTTTTTTTGTTTCATTCTTATTCATATTCAATTCTGTTATTGATTTCTTCTCCCTAATTACTTCGTACCGCTTTTGTTTCTCCAACGCTTCGGCTGCTTGATGTTTTATGTTAGCTTTTGTTGGGTATCGCCTGAAATCATAATTATATTCGTAAAACTTGATGGCATCAAGATTAAGAAATTATGTACCGTTCAATACTTGAACAATAAATATTCGATGTAGCTACCGTTTGCGTTCTGCTATCCAGTTTTGGATATCTTCTGGCGTTGATAGATTCTTCATTCTATGATAAAGGCCCGTAGTGTGTTGCATGCTGATGTGTTTGTCAACTAGCTTTGGATGCGCTGAAAAGACGCAACCATCTATTCCACAAACTCGATGTTCCCCCATATGCCGAGCAAGGGATTCCTCTGACGGGAACTCCCTGTCACATACCTCACAGTAATGTTCGTGTTCTTCTTCTGAGCTCTGATAATTTTCATCTCTTTCATCATAAGCAGATGTGTCAGCTGAGTAGAGGGTTGCCTAAAATTTACAACTTGAAAAAATTATTCTCATCTAGTAAATCTTCAGGCAAATTAAAGTGCACTTAGAGTATAGTACTGATAGAATCCCCAGAGATGTGAAATCGCCTTAAAGTAAACAGGCTCAAATAACTTCTTGTTGATTGTAACGGAAGTGACTCGTTTATGAGAGAATGAAAAGATCTAACAGTTCTGCAATCGCACTAAGTTTCACTAAAGATTTCTAGGCGCTTCATAGGTACAGTTATCTACATGAGCTTTCAGTGATTGAAAAAGCATACCCAAAGGTGTTTTATGAACAGTAATGAGTATGTTAGTATTGCTTCATCGAATAATTCATTTTTCTTTATTTATATAGGACTGTGTTCATTGCTTCAAAGTAAAAATTTGTGTTCTTTATTTGAGCTCAGATAATTGTCTACAGTACGTATTAACTGTAACAATATGCTTACCATTGAATGACTCATTCAATTTTTTTATCAGGCAGACTCATATTATTTGATTCTGAATGATGTAAAACTTCATCAAAAAAGTTACGTATAATGCTCACAAGAGTAACACCAATAATTTGAGTGGTCGGTATACAGTAGTTACAGTAGTTACAATAGCAATTTCATATTTTTCCAGTAGTCGAAAAAAGGAATTACGAAAATAACTAATTGTTTGTCACACTTTTAAGGAATCAGTTTTTTTTTTTTTTTTTTTATCGAAAAGTACTTTACCTTCAGCACAGTAATGGTTATTATTCTTGCAGAGATCAGACATGCATAACTGATTCTTACTGTTGTATTAATAATGTTGAACAAAGTATGTTTTACAAGAAATTTGAAAAACTATTACATTAATGAAGTATTAGATCAGATCGGGTAAATTTACAATATGCATTGATCAAGAAACTACGATATCTTTTGAAACCTCAGGATATTATAAGCAAAAGATTAGCTACTAGATATTACACTGTGGTAAATTAAATATTTGATTATTCAGAGACGGAATGCTCCTACTTGGGTTATATGTATGTAAAAATTATCCAAGTTTTATAGTGTTTTCATACAATGGCAATGGTCATAAAAGTCAATTGTTTCACTGAACAACAATAAGTGTACTACTTCTTAGATGCGCCAAAGAGAAACTTCTTGTGCAGCACTTTCAATTTGTGGATAATACAGAGTCAAAAGGAACAACATGATTACAAGTTATAGAAATATTTATTCTTACATTATAGTTTTTTTAATACAAATATCCTTTTGCTATTTATCATTTGCTTGAATAATATTGGCCAGTACAAACAGTGAATTCAAAACACTTTCCGACTCCAATTGATAAATTAAATACTACATCAAATAAAAACTACATGGAATAAATTTACATACATTACAGTGCTAAAAGCTATCTAGAAATGATGACTGCAGGCAATTCACTTAATCTAGAGTAATACCCAAAAATCTAAATAATTAAATCACAAAAAAGAATCCCTTCAGAAGTTAATTTTACCATGTAATATCAACAAATATAGCTTGGAGCACTGTATACTGGCCGCAGGGCAATTTAGGAGCGTATTAATTCAAAACAAAATTGTCTAAAGGCCAGTGTAACTTTGATTGTTACATAAATATCTTAGTAAAGTCTTACGCATTTCCTTTAAGCAAGTTGTCTAAGAAAAAGGTAGACAGGGTTTTAACCAATACACTAGATGCTAAACAAACATTAGGAACAAAAAACGTCATTCAAGTCTTCAGTTGGATTTGAGAAGGTAGTCATTGCCAATACGTCTTTTTAGATCGGTATGTGCTACGTGTGCTCTTGTGCATCAATGATTTTCATATAATAAACAAAACGAACTATTATAGTACAGTTACTATGGTAAAGTAAATTGTTCGAGCTTTCAGAAATAGTTCGTTACTTCATTGAGACAATGAATATTGAATACTAAAAATATAAGTTTGACAATGGATTAACTTATTAATGGTTAGAAGAAAGAGGAGTAGCCTAAAGCTTAGGACTGAGCCTTTTCGCTGGAAGGCTGCGTCTCCTCCGCTAGCTTCATTTGCTCTGTTTGCTCAGTTGAATCGACAGTTATCTGAACACCCTTGGATTCAATTGAATTCTTATCACTTGTTTTTTGACCACCCTGTAACCAAAGTAATCTGTAAACTGTTGTGCTCTATTTATTTGTCCGAAAATTTCTCTAAACATCATAACACAATTGAAAAGTTAATGGCCATATCTGATGCAAATTTCCCATTAAGATTTCTGACTCCTGCAGGTGTTCCAAATTTTCTCAGTTTCTATTCGGAGCACTCTGTGTACGATAATCAGTATGTATAAGTGTCTTAAAATTCAATGCGTAATTAACCCATGCTGAATTTGAAATATTCTAGAAACTTATTATCAATGAATACCTGTTCCGGATTCTTGGCCAAATATTCTGTTTTAGCGTCGCGGATCATTCTGGTAACTTTATTCCGCAAATCTTTGAACTCTTCCCATTCCATTGCATCTTTGTTTTTCTTAGCTTTGGCGTATAGCTTATTTTTCTTTTGTATCTCGCTACGAATCTCATCAGTCATCCATGGTTTCTTTAATTCTAATTCCTGAGTACCGCAAACAGAAGAAGTTAGATAAATATGCAGATAAATGAATATATAGATGATGATCTTTGCTTGGCAGAAATTATACAGACTGTTTTGATAGGTAACTAACAAACTATAACTGGTAAGATAAAGCTATTAATTTGATATATGTGAGTCTGACATGACGATAAATAATCGCCTTCTTGCTTTCCATATCTTTTGCCAGGCAATAGACAGTATGAGTGTGCTTCGTATCTCACACGTGTGATGTGCTCTTGGATAGCAATAGAATATATTTCAAAAAAATGCTAGCACCTGTAATTACAGGTCAAATTTTAGCCAATCGAGTGTGAAAACTTGAGCCATGCATTACTTAATGTGTCTATGTCACGTGTAGACATGGAATGAGCTGGAGATACATGCGAATAACTATTTGGATGAATAATTAAAATGATAGAGAAACTATGGTGAAACTAATAAGCGATGGACACGATAAGTGGTTCACAATAAAGGCCAAACTTCATAACTATCCTTGTTTTGATTAGCTTTTGTAACGTGTAAAATTGAGAAGAAATTAATTAATGAATTATTCAGAGTATTCTGTTTCAGTATGACATTCCTTAGCAATTTGTCCTTGGTGCATACGAATCAGTGCCATACGATAATTAAGTAAAAGACAATCAATCGAATACCTGGACTGATTGTTCTTAAACCACACAACCTTATACGAATAACATTTACCTCAAGTTTGCTGACTTTTTTTGAATTATTCATTCCTTTACCCTTCATGTTAATTCCACATAGCGGTAGCCGGGCTCGCATGTGTGGCAAGCCTTGGGATGGCAGCATGCCTCGAGAAGTGGGTCTCATGGGAGGTGGACCACAGGGTCCCATTCCTCTGGGACCCATCATTGGCCCCATCATCATTGGTGGCATGCCACGTATCCTCGGGCCAAACATTGGCATGCCGGGACCAGGCAATGGCATACGTTGCCTCATGGGGCCGAACATCGGATGCGGTGGCATTCTGAGCGGCATACCAGGAGGCGGTAGACGGCCACCAAACCGTGGAGGAGGCATGGGACGCATCCCGACCGGAGGCATTCGAGGGCCGAGCATTGGCCCCCTGTTTAATGGGCTCATAACGTTCAGAAACGATCAGGAGTTGAGCGATAACTGATTGTGAGGTGGACCTTACTTGCCGCCAGTGCAATGGTTATTGCTTGGGACAGCTACAGGTTAAAACTTGATAAATTTACATGTGCGAGCTTGCAATAGAAAGCAGGTGTTTTTTTTTTTGTTTGTATTTTGTATTCCACCAATTCGCGTTCACTACACACGTGTTCTAATCGCTAATACAACAAGTTCACGAAGTTGTCTATAACTGTTGATTAAATCAAACTGAATCGCAAAATTCGATTCTCCGTTGCAGCCGTGATAAACGTGCTCGACGCAAGGTGAGGGCGCTGGACTAACACGATGGCGATCCACGGATATAGGAATTACTGAAGATTGGCGGATAAAGCATAGACTTATCTTCGGATCGCCAAACACAATGGCGTTGCTAGCAATTGACTTCTAGACAACTTGGACGAGGTAACTCATAGCGTACGTTTGCGAGGTATCCCAGGGTATTCATATCGAGGTATTTAGCCAAATTATAGGGTGACTTTTAATCGTGTCGATAAGTTATTTGAGAACCGACATCAGGCAACTTTCAGACACTGGATATGTTTAACGGAACTTTTGCTGACTGCCTAAGACTGCAGCATTGAGTCACCCATCTATCTAGTGTCTCTGCGTCGAAGAGAGCGAAGAGAGTGCATAGACTTATAAGTCTATGGCCGGATGGGAGTATTGCAAGTTACCGTCATTTCAAGAAATAGCCGATAAATATGCATCCCGCAATGCTGGCATCACGGTCTTACAGGTCTTACACACAGGTCTTGCAACTCGGGCAAAAGTTCAGTAGGAGGCAGTGACTCCACTATTGAAGAAAAATCTAGGTGGCGCTGCGATCGAGGGATACATAAACATAATCTACATCGTGCTATATCATGCGTGTGACTGACTGCATTGTACATCCGACCGCCCGACTATGATTTCGGGGGAATGTATTTATTTACCTTTGCTAGAACACGCACACGTGCACGCATGGGTATGTAAACATCGGTTGTGTTAGTTATCGCCACTTAATTTATGGGCCCTGTAGACCAAGATCTGCAGTCGATGGGTATGAGCCTGGTACACTAATGACGCTGCTGCATCTTTCAGTTGCATTCAAGATCTCGTGCGACTAAGGTGTGGATATATATATATATATAGCTTATTTTTTGGAGTATTGAGTTTTGAAAGGGAGAAAAGGAAAAAGGAAATAAAAAAAAAAATAAAAAAATGATTGAAAGTGGTATGAACCTTAGTGCTAGTTTATTTGTGTTATTCTTGTTCGTTTATTACTAAGAAACTTTGGCTTTTTTTTCTATACGACATTTTCTCTTTTAATCCTGTCAATTCGAACGCAATGTTATAATTGGTGCTTTCGTGTAATTTCCAGGTACAGTTGCATGTGATTAATTCGAAATTTTATGATTTATTCAGGATTCCTCAACTTTATCTTGACCCCGACGATGCGATGCATTGTAGATTTGATACAAGACTGGGACCTGCCTCGGCATAACACTTGGGAGGTGAGGCGAAGAGCGTTGAGGGCAGCCTTTGCCCGTCGGACATACTGTAAGACCACTGCAATCTACAGAGTTGAGGGGTGTCCGATGGAGTACTGTGTGAACTGTATTCGCAGTATCCGAGGCCCCCAGGAGATTCTGGGTGGTCATACACTAGAAAATTTCCCGATAAACTGGATTCCTGCATGTATTTTATGTCATGAACCTTTGGTTATGGTGAGTTGTTTGCACTTGATCTGGAATAGGGAATGTGTGGTGATACACTAGCCTGAATTAATTACTTGCTTCTACTGTTCAGATCTTGTTCCAGAAATGCAGTCATTGTCAGTCAGAGTTTGAATCCTATATATGTGCATTAGAGGAATGGGTAAAAAGCCAGACTGGTGAGTGTCGGCATTACAATTGGTTTTGATTTCAAGAGCGTTCAAATAGGCAAAAAATTAAATTTTTTATTTTCCCTTTAGAGCCTGATGTCCCTAAGCTTGGCATTTAGGAACTAGAGTATGATTGGTAATTTCTCTGATTTTTTGTTGTTTTTACTTAGATTTTAATTTGAAATTGATATATATACATTAAGTTAAGTATTACGCGTCTATGTATAGTGGTTACATATTTTAATTTTGTCTTGTATTATAGTTCAATCAGTTATAAAAGAATTGTTATAGAGGTATGTACAACATATACGTAAAATATACAATTTTCTCGGTGCAAAGGAACAAAAATAGAAAAGAAAGGTTTGAAAAAAAAAAAAAAAAATTAGAAAAGAAAGGTTAAAAACGAAAAAAAAAGCCGGGCGTTCGGATGTTACAGTATATTGGTCTGGTTTACGTTTAGCATAATTTAATGTATCCCTCGATCGCAGCGACGCTAGCGGCTTGGCACGTTAATAGGCCGAGGTCAAAACCCACAGTTGCAAGACCTGTGTATATGCCGTGGCCGGCATTATACAGAATTATTTTTCACGGGCGAGACAGAGTTTCTAACCTGATGACTACTTAGTCCATGCTCCATGTCAATGTTTCCCCCATTGTTCACTTATCTTTATATCTGTTCAGTACTTACCTTATTTTCAACAAATCGTGGATCTCACAAGTACGGTCCTGTAACGAAACCTAATTATTCTTCTAATTTAACTGTTCTTGCTATCAACTCGGCGACCAATAGTTTGGAAGAGTAAGAGAAATATATTATTTTACTCTAAGTCCGTGTCTTACCCATATTAACCTAACTTAACGTATGCGTCAGAATATAGCGTCATACGGTTTTAGTTTAGGTACTGGTGTAGGAATAGCAATCATATGTGAACTCACCAAGTAATTACAGCTATGTTTCAATCAAATCGTATTTTGTGAAGCGGCAAATTATAGTCCAAAAATTTTGAACAACATCTGCATGAAAATCGTTCATAGCGATCAAATTGCTATTATGTCAAACATTGTACGAATTGTAAATCGCTTTCTTTGTTAAGTTTTTGTAACATTTATGTTATAGATGTCAATAACTTTTCAACAAATTATGTTGGATGCTGAAAAGCTGGTGGGACGCATTTCAGATCAAGAAAATAATACGGATAATTTGATATCAGATATACAATCAGTATGCAGTCAAATCGACAGCATGAAACAAGTTAGTATATTACAATTTCAAACTTGACAGTGAATAAAATACACTTTCACATTTTATTATGAAGCACATCCTTTTCACTGTGATATCTTTTTTTTTTACATTAAGTATCAAGAGGAAGTTGAAATCCTTAACTCGGAAGCACACCACAGACCTCACTTACAATTAATTGCTGGAATTCAACAAGAAAATAAATATCTGCGTGAAATTCAAGCAGAGAATAAAGAATTAAAAAATGCGTTGGAGGATCATCAGAATGCTCTTGAACTAATAATGTCAAAATACAGAGAACAGACTTCATCTTTGATTCGCCGTTGCAAAGTGGATTTTACCTCCTTCCACAATTCAAAATATACTCAGGTAAGTTCGATTAAAAAAAATAAACTCACTGATGAATCTGCATTTGTTTAACAAACACTGTAATGTACATACGATATCATCTAAATGTCTGACGTTGTTCCAGTTGATTACCAGCCAAGCGGAAAAGATCAATGAGATGGCAGCAGTAATGAAAACTGCAGCTGCGATCGATGAAGAGAATGATATTAGAGGAAAGGAGGTTTATTCTCGACTGAAAGAAGAGAATACTGTTCTACGAGAAATACTTGATATAGCTAACAAGTACGGATCTCTGGATAAAGATCCAACGATGGATGATAAAACTGTTCAAACAGAGCCAGCATAAGAAAAGTATGAGATAGCATACGAAATCTTTTCTGAATAATATCACATGCATTGGTTATCTATGACAAACGGTGAATTACACTTTCAAAGATGATTGTGCAATGTGTAATTTGCGTGGTAGTTTGAGACTTTAACACAATGGAGATATAGTTAATCGAGGACATAGGTCACAGGTCACCTCTGAGCAAACTTGGATGTGGATGGCAGGAAAGACCAAGTGCATTGGTATACGTGCACAAATATACCAGCCCTGCTAAAAGGATTACAGCGAACTGCCAATCGATTGTTGGAGAATATTTCATAGTCGCAAAGTAAAAAGTAGTTTCGTTACCGTCCACATCCGGAAAAATATTAATCTCGGTAACGTCTATGAATTGGCAAGGTCACTGGTTTGCAAAGGTTTGGTCAACTTCTTGAAATAACTTGAAAGCTAGTTTTCGCATCCAGGAAATTTTCGTAATTAAACTACTAGAAAGTTGAAGTATACAATTTTATTTTGTAAACGTGAGATCCTTACACTTTTTCTCCCCTCGACGGGTTATCGGAGAAAGGTGACCCGTGCGGGAAGAACGAGCTTACTGAACTGAATCACTACTGCATTTCAAATCTCTTACAATCCTTCATCTGTCTTCAGCATCGTATATTATTACCTGATTGCCAAAATAAATTTATGCAGCATTTTCGTTACGCAGACAAGTTTGTCAATTAACGTCCTCGCGTTGAACATAATTTTTTATATCTCAGCTAGTCGGTGTTTTAAACACATGTCAGTTATATTTCACCATGAGGTTTATCGTATGGCCAGCTATCATCGGTTACTATTTGAATCTCTTTTTAACTTGTAAAATATTGACATAATTATAAATTAACAAATACCAGGCACTGCCCCTATTTCAAAGGTGAAAATTTCAATACAGCATTAAACCAATATAGGTATGTAACAATTACTTGTAGATGACAAAACTTCGTACTTATGGTTGTAAACAAGGTAACAAAATATTTGTACATTATTAAACAACGCTTGAAATTGAAATATTTAATGTGTTACGCTACTGCAAAATGCGACGCATTCATGTATCGCGGGTTGCGTCCCTCAGGCGGAACCACTAGTTGATATAAATTTTTCACTATTCTAAAAGTAAATTTAATTTCGTATCCAGTCCACGTGGCTTTACCCGTAAAAAGAATGATTACTAATACGAAAACAATTACGTTGAAATATTTTAATGACAACAAGTACCCATGGTCAGCTATATTTCTGGATACCCTGTCTGACTACTCTGATTCGTTGATCAACGAACTACAAATTAGAACGCGCATTGCGTCAGTATAGAGATCAGAGCGGGTGACAACTGTTATGCAATAATTATTGTGCCATATGGAAATAAGAAATGCATATTCCATAAAATATGCAATTTGTGTATCGTGCATACTTTTAATCCAATCAATTTTCTATTTTTCGACTCACGACGACCGTACATGCATTTCTTTGATGTTGACCGGGGATAATAAATAAAATTCACTACAATTCACAATCTTTGATATTCGCATGTCTCGGCATAGAAGCGGTATATGACCTCAGCTATTCTATGTCTAAAGTATCCACGCGCTGAGCAGAATTTTGGAAAAAGTCCAGCTCATTTCTGGTCGTGCGTAATAGGTTTCGATAAAAGAGAATTATACGCTTATACTGCAGTACTCGGGGATAGCGGATGCTTCGCAATTATATATCTAGCAGAAATATCACTACGCGAAATCGTCCGAGTGTTTGTACACCGAAGGTGAGACTAGCGATGAAATCTTTGGTCGACGTTAGGTATAATTAGCGACTTATAATCTCAGAATTAGGTTTAATCACATGAGCGGAAAACGAGCAAACACACAATTGCCCGTTGTGCCTCGAAAAATGGCTGCATGCACATCAAAAATGTGTACATATGATATGTGTAATATTTACACTGCTTACACCTTCGCTGCACTTACACACAGATATGTTAAGCGTAAACATATAATCGCCAAGTTTTCAATAACATAGAACTTATGGAGCGGCAGCACTTCTAAAATTTCTTTTTCATTTATTATAGGGCGTAGCCACTCCCTACGGATGTTCCGAAGTCCCGTACCCCTTGTATATGCCTACATGTATACCTATAGGTGTATACCATATAGTATATAAATGCTAAAGCAGTGTGCGCGGAATGACACACGATATATTGTACATTGGCTGAAATATTTCTTTCCGAAAATTTAATAACGCCCTGTTTCATAATTGATCGTCGATGTAATGAATCGGGTGTTTTGCGAGCCACCAAGTAACTTAACGAATACACGGAATTTGTGTCATTGTGTAAACGTTGAAAAAACGGTCAGCTACCATGAGGAAATTTAGCGACTTAAGATTAAAACGGCGGAAAAACATGACTGCGGTATCTGTACGGCTAATTAGAGATAAAAGAACAATTAGAGAATCGACCAGCGACAAAAAGAAATGTATATATTTTCCTCAAGAAGCCTGTACAGATAAACAATCCTTAGGTCGCTTGCAATTTCCGCTCTTTGTACGTTCGAGGCAGTAAAGCAATATCTACAGGGAGATATAAACGCGCATTTCGACATTTGCAGTACGAGTTGACAAGGGTCGATTTTTAGTGACTATAATATTTGGTGCTAATAAACATGCAACAAATAAATGTTGTAAAAATCTCACGGGCTGGGAGGGGGAGGAGAACGGATGCAAATTACTGTGCCAGGGTTGCAAATAAAAATACTGCCGGGCTGGAGCGTCTAATCCTTTTTATAAATCCTTTAAAAAACACAGACAAATACACACACACATACAGAATAACCTGTTATACAGGTAGAGCTGTGGATGGCGGAGGGTTTCGCCGCAATAAGACCCATCATAATATACCAGCGGCCAGTCAGCTATAGTGTGGGAACAGTCAGTACTGCGCCGGGTAAAGGGCGGTTGGATGGGCAAAGTTAAACGAGCCCGCTATGCTGCTGCTGCTGAGCGAGTGAGCGCCAAATACTGCAGTGCTACGTCGCCGCATAAAGAGAGAGAGAGAAAGAGAGCGCGTGAGTAAGAGAAGTAGAGAGGGAGAAAAATAAGGAGGGAAAATCTCGCGGCCGCATGATGCACGCATGCATGCGCGGTGGCTTATTCTTGTTCGTGAAGGTTTGCGGGCGATTGTAGAAGTTTAGGGATACGGCTAGAGCGACTGCACGGCGCGACTACACAGCCGATGGGCCGTCTAAATTTTACGTCTACATATGTGTATATGTATGTACACGCTGCAGGGGCGCACAATTTTTGAAGCCAGCTAGACACAGGCCATGATATCGCTTTGACTTTAGTTTTTCAGCGATCCGACTTAATAACCCTTCAAGTATATAGTTGTAGTCGATATTAGACTATATTCTTAAACAGCTATGTTGGTTTGATTTACGAACCTTATGGTCGTAAATTGAAGATCTAAAACATAGAGATGCGGGGATCTAGTGCTATTTTTTAATAAAAACATGTACACCTTAGATTATGCAATTCTTTTAATATACATAGATTTTTATTCGAGACAATATCGAAGCGTGGCTGCACGTACCGTAACTGCACATTTTCAATTCTATAAACTGGCATTATGATCAACCAAAAGCTCGCCGCTACAGTGTATACGATTTTCGGATCAATTATCGACTTTCAATATACACGTTTATTACATCGTAGTCGCGGTGAGTTTTGGTATATTTGGTTGATTTAATGCTGTCTCAAAGTCTCGGAATGAGAATTATACGGTTGTCATTGATCGAAGGGCTTTGCGCAACCGTGCAATATATCGATTACGTTATAATATTCTGACCTAAAATTCGCGCGATAAGCAACTGCCGGGCCCTCGCGCGTGCAAGAACGCCTATCAAAGGCGGTGTGGTTCTCCACTGTGAATATAAAATGGCGTCGACCTCGCACATGCATACATTATACGTATACGTACACGCTGTAGGCAAAGTTAGGCAGAAACTGCGCCATGCGTTGTACACATACACCTGCGCAATGTGTGCATATAATACTGACGAATAGTTAATCGCACGTTATTACGAAATTCAGGCCCTTCTTCGCCGTGTACACCGCGCACTTTGCGCTTATACGTAACTTCGGCGCGTGGATTTATGTGCATGCAGCTACCTAATTGTATATGTATACACTACTGATACGTGGAGCAGCAATTAGACCAGAAAACCGTGAATAGATGTTGTGTATATAAACAGACGGTGTCGTACTCCGTTGTACAGCGTTATAACGTATAAGCACTGTACAAAATTTTGCCAAAGTATCTTGAATCGTAAGGTGATTATGCGCACGAAGCGTATAATAATGTAGCTACGTCGTCGCGTCGACGGTGTTTTTTGGGGTCAGTTCGAAATCGGGCACGCCAACATGACGCCTACGAGTGTGTATACGTGTACCTTTAGGTACACATGCATCGTACATACACACCTAAAAAAGGTATATCCGTGTACCCTACACGTATGCCACGATATACCTATGACAAAAATTACACACACGTTTAAATGACTTTCGACGCAACCGCGTTTCGGCCCTGTACATTTATTCGCTGGACGGCCCTGGATGTGTGTGCTATGTATGTCAGTATATGCATGGCATGCGAGTATAGGGCGCGGACTAGCTGCTGCTAACTTGATCTAGGACCAGCACGGAGCGCGAGCCCTAGACTGGCTAGACGGGAGACGGGAGGAGCATGGTGTCGGTGGAGAGGGAGGAGGCCAAGGTGGCAAAGTAGAAGGAGGAGGAGGAGGAGGAGGAGAAGGCGAGGAGTAGCTGTGCCCAGGGCAAGCGCATTTCGTCTGTTAGGTATGGCCGGCGTCTATCGGAGCTAGACGATGGTGCGCTGCAGGGCTATAGCCAGGCTAGTTATGGACAACCCTAGTTGCCAAGGTCATCCTCCCTCTTTTCTCACTCTTTTTTTTACGCTCTTATGCGATAGAAGGGTTTTATAGCTGCGTGGCCTTGAGACCAACAATGCCGGCGTGTTTCCTGTGCAGCACCTGTTACCGCGCTCTTTCTGTATTATACGAACTGGTCTCGCGATGCACAATTTTTTCTTACCGTTAAATATACTACAATACTCGCCTAATTCTAAGCCTCGCTAATAATTGTCCTACATTTAGTTTATCCGTATGTCGATCCACGGCTACGACATGACTTGTAGATCGTGCAACGTCTTCTTTCCTGCATGCACCGCCGTACATCCACGGGTTTAAAAAAATAATTAAAACAGAAAGTTTCATCCACAATGTCAATATTTCAATTTTCGTTCGTCTTTAATAGCTGTTAAAGTGTCATTCTTTGCGCTGAACTCGGCATACATACCTATATCGATGTATATACCTATATTGATCAAGTATCTGCGAAGAAAAGTATCTGAAATTTTGTTTAAGTACCATTGGTACAAAAATTTGCTATTTTGAATGGCGTCGACTCGCGGAGTGAATGACTGTCCGTTTAAATGTCCAACGTCCGTTTTAACGCTGAGAATGAAATCACATCACGCGAGGTTCACCGAAAATAATGACATAACGAAACGAGTACGACTATTTTTCTTTTTCTTTTTGTGGATCAATGAAACTTGTAATACGTTCCACAGTTTCTTCTTTGCAAAAGTCGTTGAACCGGGAACCGTTGCGAATAGAAACCAGTATGGTTACCGCGGTCGGTTCCGACAGTCCACACCCAGTGTGTTTGAGAAGTTGTAAATCTTTTGGGGCTGCTTAGAAAATTGCAAGCAGGTTCTCACAGTTGTCAAGAGACTATAGCCACGTCTCTAGTTGCGATCACCGTCCAGTGAATATATAAAGTCTGCACGCATAAGATTTTTAGGGCGATCGCGTTAGAAACTGCGAGCAATAGTTATCTACGGCACGTACTCGCTTATATTCCTGCATTTCATCGACGTGGAGAAAATCTACGTGGACCGGGTGATGCAGTTTCAGAAAATCATGCGCATACATGTGGCAACAGTGCTAGGGCTAACATTCCACATGATCAGGACCGGTTTGCGGTTGCCGGCCTTCTAACACGAGTCTAATGCAGATAAACCTCCCACCCTCCCTCCCTTCCGCCCGCGCCATAGGGAGGTAAGAGGGCGGCTAGGGACGGCAAGTCAGGAGGGCGGGGTGAGGCGGGGGGAGGAGAGGGGGGATTTGTCGCTTATTTTTTATTGCAACCGGCCGACGCTGCTGCTTCTGCTGCAGGCTGGCTGGCTCACTAGCTGCCTCCTTGCTAGCTAGTTCGTTTGCTTCGCCTAGCCATGATCCATTCGTTCCTATATGCCAGCGATGTCTGCCAGCCGTTCTGTGTAGCTATATATGCACTCCTGCATACATAACTGCTTGAAGTCGACACACCGAATTCTTTGATTACAACTATCTGGCCTGAATGAAAAACGAATGAGAAAAAATACATGTACATACATTTCTATATATATACATATATGTATACCGATTTGACTCGTGACGGAAAACTTGGTAGTTCGTAGATTCTATAGACTTACGCGCGCGTATACCTCGCTATCTATTATGATACATACCGTGAATATTCCACGAGTCGACTTTTTTCCGGAATAATGTATATATATATATATATATATATGTATATACTATATATATATGAATACATATCTTATGGTTGTTGAAAAATTTCAACGGCTTCCCAAAGCTGTGAATGAGAAATATTAATTCGCATGTAGTACTTTAGAACTTGAGGTATAAATAATAGTCAGAGCCGCTGTGTTAAATGACGTTTCGTAATCTGACCTCCACGTCGGCGAAACTTTTTAGTGGAATTTTGTATCTTTATGTTGGATTTTAACATGTAGGCAGTTGTGTCCATTAAAAACGGTGTGATAAATTGTGCTGCGGGCATTGTACCGCTGCACTAGCGTAGATATATATTATGTACATTATAGCTCGGTTCTCTGCTAAATTCGTCGAGGGTTGGATGAAAAAAGGCTCGGGGCACATAATAGATGCGAAATCTAGCTATAGAATTTGGCTCCTTTTCTCGGTCCAGATAACGGAATACCTGTCGTTTCTTTGTTAACGAACGAACCGGGCACGCACACCCACTTGAAAACTGCACCTATGTTAAATGCAACGCATGTGTGTGTGTTTTTTACGGTACGATGCGGTGGTGCGACGAGGTGTTTCGTTTGCTTCGTCTGGCGGCATATGCGCTTACCCAACAACCTTCACACGCCTAAAACACCGTTATGTAATATTGCAGAAGCAGCGAGGCGAATTAGAAAATTCATGGCAAGAACAGCTGTTGTTTCATTCCCCACGTCCGGAATACAAAATTCAATAGTCAGCTAGCCGGTTGATTTTACTTGTATAACATATATTTGTATTCGTATACTACATACGGGTATAATACCGTGCGTACATTGGTTATACAATTGAATTTACTCGGTATGAACGTATTTCGTGGCAATGTATTGTAATAACGTTCGTGTGTGATACACGAGTTTCTTGGCTATTTTTTTCCTCCCATATCCTCACTCGCGGCCCATTTAGATGGCGTAATTAAAACTCTCGTCATACATGCCATTTTGCCTTGAGTTTAAGTATGAGGATGTAAAGAGGAATCACGTTCTCCTAATTGCCCACCTCGTTTATCGAGAAATACATGCGGAATCATTTGGAATGGTGGGCGACTCGACAGAGCCGCAAGCTGCACTCACTAATGCAGCTTATTCTAAGCCGCACATATAACGTTCGAATAATCGAAATTTGAAGGACGTTTCACAACCCGCTAATCATAATAATAGAACCGTCAACTTTCTGCCAGGAAATGCAACTCGCCTTACGAACGTGTATAACGGAAAGAATTGCGAAATTTCTGTCGACAATTTTTCTCTCTCTCTCTCTCTCTCTCTATTTATCTATCTTTCTCTCACTCTCTCTCTCTCTCTCTTTCCCTCTGTCTTTGCCTATCGTCCATTTGAATTATCAGCGCGGTCAGAATGCAAACCACTATCACCGGCCTGCATTTCCGGTGCAACAAATTACGCGAGATCAACACCATAATCTATATACACATATACTTTCGTTTTTAGATATGGAGGACAATTGAAAGGCTGCCTCGTGTTACGGAGAATGGCTCACACAGTGTATCATCGTAGAAAGATATGCCGTAGGGCAGTAATGTCAAGGGATCAAAGACACTGCGGCAGACACTCGCTTTAGCCGTAGAGCAAGATCAACGCTACAGTGGCTGTTTGGTATATACGAGACGCCCGTATATTGTACATTGATGCGATTATGTGAGCGTGAATTGTTATTATTATACACGTATAATGCAGGAATGCATTAAATGGCGGTGAATCATGCAGGTCGCATCGATCCTCACGGGATACTTAAGAATTACGAATCTCGTGTATTTTTCTGTAATTTGCAATTTTTCTTGTTTAATAACGCAATATAATTGTTGACGGGAATAACATATGTTATACCCTACTTGCAAGTATATCGCTGTATGTGTGCAGTCGCACTGTGTACGCAATATAATTGACATAGACCGCATTTTTCTTTGAAGGAAATTTGCCTAGACGGAACCCGCGTTCGAATTCTGACTTGATCTTATCTACCGCCTGCAGACACGTACTGTGCCGGTTAGTATTCGACCAAACAACATATCTCTTACACATAGCATATACATATGTATTTACCGAAAGATATCTATGTATAAATTTTACCCGCGTGCGACACTGAAAAGCAAATGCACGCGGAAAACGAACAACCACACTCAGAATGGCACAGCAAGGTTTAGGGAAAGTTTGAATTGCATCCAGAAAGAGAGAGATGTTCGTAACCACGACTGTAAGGATAGACAGAGAACGAGGTTGGAAATATGTGTGTGCATGAACACAGTCGTTTCCTCATGCGTCGAAAGGTGCCTACAGCAACTGAAAATTGAAAATTGATGTTCGACAAACACGTAGGCATATTTTACTTACACACTGTATACCTTTACTATGTTACAAACTCTGTGTATAGTATATCGACAGTGATGCACGACTGTGCGGTGTTCTGCACTATCTATAGGTACGTATGTATATATCACAGAGAGACGAAGTAGAGCAGGGAAACTCATGTTTGCTCATCGCGATAGCATCGTATGCGTCTCGATTATGCGTATCATTTCGATTAACGTCGATGTCGACGTTCTCATATGTGCTGTTCACACGTACACGCGGCCATCCGCGATACTATACTTACAGTAGTGCATACCCATGGCACCAAAGTATAATACGAGCTGCGTGTAACGTATAGTCTAGGTCTGTACTTGGTACGAATTTATTTTTCACCATATTTCAACGTTGTAACAGCAACAGCTAGACAATAATTAGTTATCTATTCTCGTATAGGTATAGCCTCAAGTATACGGAATGACGGTCGAATTTTCGATCCGTGCGACATTCGTTTCAGTTTCTTATATTTACTTGGATTTCTTTTATTTACGACGCAGCTACGTTTCTGTATTTAGATCTAAATAAATTGCAACAACTCGATGGATGCCCGAAATAATCTTGTGTCGGTCGGTGTGCAAGACCCGAGAAGAAGAAGAAGCCCCTGATGGAATAAACACCGTAAGCCCTATTTCTAAGGCACCGAGGGTGCCTGACTGTTGGATATTCTTGCACGTATTCCTGCTATACCTATATATATATATAGTATATATATATACTATATATGTATATACTATACACCTATTTACCGCATTGCAAGGCCATTGACCGCTTTCGCCCTAAATCGATTACGAGCTACCTGCTGACACATTGTTAGTGTCATAATAGAAGGCAAAAAGTGTAACTAGGGCTTAAACGACAAGTGCAAATATTGCGTAATTGAAATTTGAATTTCATATTAGCGCTCATATATCATACATTTTCCATGTTCATATAATAAATATAACGGTGCTGTTCGATTCAATCAGCATAATCGAACCGGTATATGCTTTTCGCGTGTATCTCTGGCGGATAGAAATTCGTCGAAGCAAAATAGTATAATATTTTTAACGAATGCAGCTGACCACGAACAAGAAATGTAGCAACAAATACATACAACTGCCATGCATGCAGGTCTGTCGATTGCAATTTTATTTCACACGCCCGGGAGTTAATTTTCCATAGTAAGAATTATCTATCGGTGGAAAGAAAAAAAAAAAAAAAAAAAATTGGGCGGGAAGATTTGAAAGTTAGAAAAATTTTTCCTTGTTTTATTCTACGATCCTTTATTCCCAGACATAAATTACGCCTATGAAATTGGAAAATCTAAGAATCTGTGACCGCGACAACCGCGCGAAGCTTATGAACCTGGGCGTGGTGACGACCTATCCACATCTAGCCTATACTCCGTCTCTCTCTCCTTCTATCTCTCTCCCTCCTCCGTTCGTTTATACATATACAACACACATACGAAAGTTTATCGAGTGACTCGCAAGTTGCAACCCCTCCCCCTTCCTGCCGCCTGCCCCACAGTCAGGGAGGGCATCACCCTTGTTACGACGGGATGGGGCACAGGCAGGAAAACTGCGTTGATGGTAGTGAGGCTGCACCTTGGCTCTGATGCATGAGGGAGCTCGAGGGTCCGCGATAGACGACGACGCTTCTGCGTGTATGGCTGGATGCTCGGCTACGTCTACGTCTACGGGGACTCTACGAGCGACGGCAGACCGCGCGGGCCACCCCTATATTACTAGAGTATACGCGGCGAGTTCGAACAGTACGGTCTGGAGCTGGAGCTGGAGAAGGAACTGCAAGCAGGACGAAGGACTCGGACGACCTACGCACGACGATACTACTGCAAGGACGACGACGACGACGACGACGACGACGACGACGACGAAGACGAAGACGAAGACGAAGACGACGAAGACGAAGACGAAGACGAAGACGAAGACGACGACGAGGAGGAGGAGGAGGGGGAGGAGACGGAGGACGAGGAGGAGGAGGACGACGACGACGTAGACGACGTAGACGAGGACGGGGAGGACGGGGAGGACGGGGACCACGACCGCGACCACGACCACGACCACGACCACGACCACGACCACGACGTCCGTCCTCACTCATTCCACTTTGGTTTGGTTCATTCCGCTCAGCTCCGCGGCACTCGAGCCAGCTCGGGCCAAACACCATAGGCTCGATAGTCTAGGCATAGGGCACCGGCTAGAGAGAGGGTTCCGTTTTCGTCCAACCTCTTTTCAGAATTCGTGCGGGTGTTTTATAGAGACAGTGCGTGCCGTGCAGCCGAGAGTGCGTGCGTGAAAAAAGTGCGCATGAGTGCGTCGAGCGAGAGCCGTGCCTTCCTCTATCGCATCCTGAACGCAACGCAGGCTTCAGTCTCTAAATGTGGCATTTAAGTGATCGTTCCGTTCGCGCTCATCGATAAAACAATCGAAATTAAACAAACATGCATCCATCGCGAATTTACGAGTGATACCCGATTATTATTAATATCGGTTATATTAATTGTTTTCTTTTTTTACATATACATATACATATACACATATATATATATATATATACACAGCCACATATACATATATACATATATATATATCTATATATCAATCCATATAAATATATATATATATATATGTATATATCTATATATACCGAACTTATACGTATACATATACATATGCACTTATACGTATATATATATATGTATATTTTATAGTGTGAATGTAGTAAAAACAGCTATATTTGAAAAACTGCACACATTCCGCACTTATTACATCAAGTAAGTGGCTTTTTCGAATAACTTTCACGCGCTATGTGATCGCGATAATTTTCTGCTTCGTCTGCGTACTTTTAGCGTAGAACAAATATCGTGTAATTCTTATATTTCACATACCTACAATATCCACGGCTAATCATTAAATCCACAATTCACTTTTATTCTATTATTGCTATTCCGGTAGGCATTAGTCAAAGAAATATGTTTCTCCATAGTTCAGTTTTAGCGTATTTTTTACATCCACTGATCCGTTCTCAAGAAAGTCGTGTACCTACTACTAATTCGTAAATCGCGGTTAATTTGCGCGCGTTGTATAATTATCCGGTATATATATATTACATTATTTGCTTGCAACAAATTATTCGCTGCACTTTCAATAGTATTGAATGACAAGATTCTTGTTCAGTTGTGGGTGAAATTATCCGATGCGATAACAGTTAATTAACGACGGATAAAAATGTGCTTCTCTGCCAAATATGGCGTATATGCAGGATATGCGCATACGAACCGCTCTGCGCATGCACTACAGCTGCGAAAAATACACATTGGCCTTTCATTTTATGGACTCGTAATAATTGGTCTACACATCCATTTCAGTTGATAAATGCATGGTCTCATGCTGGGCCTAATCAGTCCTGTGTAATATGCAGTTGTCGTGTTTTTCACGCATAGTATGCGCAGAGTACGTAACGGCTGATGCAGTTTTCGTTGTATGAGCTTATACCTTATCATAAGGCGAACGTGCATGCTAGTCCGACCAATCGAATGATTGACGTAATAACACACATACGTCCGAATATTCAAGCGTTGTATATATAAATAATACGCGCACGTATGCACTGACATATCTGTTTTATTAAACGGAAACGATAACTATTGTTATTGAATGTAAACGATGATTGTCGGAAATTGCGACAGAAACGGTTTATTCAAGTCAATTGTACACACGTCAGGACTTTGAATCGTATACTTTGGGAATGTCCGTACAATGACGCAGATTCTTATTGTCGGTCGATGCGATTACTGCGGAATTCATTTCTAATCTAAATATGTCATGCCTGTTACCCAAACCTATGACAATTTAGCTAACGATAAATGTTCTTGCAGATGCTTTGCGGCGTTTAACTTTGATTGCATTTTTCACGCTCCCTCAATTATGCACTGCATTATGTTTTATACGGTTCGTTGTCGCGGTGTGGTGCAAATATTTTCGCGTTCTCATATCCAATCATCTATTGCCGGTATTCGATTTCGATATTTTTCATGCCGTTTCGCCGTGTAGAAATCGATATGCATGTATAAATACAAATGTGTAGGTGATTTCACTTGACTTATTCACGTCGCTACCATATTTCATTTGCTGATTTGAAAAGTTGAATTTTACACCTACGGTCGTATGCACGGTATAGTATACTCATATGTATATATATATATATATATATGTGTGTGTATACATGCATTTCATAAACTGAGAACTATAACTGCAAATAATTGAATCAAAATTTTCACGAGCGTATGAAATTCGCTGTAAATCAGAATACATTTTCAATGATACTGCTTAAGATGAATTTGAGATATTCATATTATATTCATTATATGTTGGTTATACCGAAACCATGTAACATGCATAACTGCAGTTGAACATGCAGTATTTAGGTGAAGCAGTACAAGTGACGGAGAACATATTTAGGCATAACTTCTGCAGATATAAAATTACTGTAGATGAAATTCTAATTTTGTTGTTATAACTAATGTTTTTTCGACTAGTAAAAATTTCAACGATCGAAAACAAACATTTGTCTATTTCGTTTTTTCTAGGATAGAGAAAAAACAAAACTGTAATGGGGACTGCAACTCAACAGTACTGCCTGCGCTGGAACAATCACAGATCAAACTTACTGACAGTGTTCGACGAGCTGTTGCAAAACGAGGCTTTCACCGATGTCACGTTAGCAGTGGATGGCGGTGCATCGGTCAAATGTCACAGGATGGTCCTCGCGGCGTGCTCCTCGTACTTCCAAACTCTCTTCATTGATCTACCGTGCAAACATCCTGTTGTCGTGCTCAAAGATGTCAAATATATTGAGATAAAAGCAATTCTGGAGTACATGTATCGTGGAGAGGTAAACGTTGCTCAGGAACAGCTCGGGGGCTTGCTAAAGGTCGCAGAAGCACTCAAGGTCAAAGGCCTGGTAGAAGAAAATGGCTCACAGGGTAGAAGGGAGGAAGGTGAAACCACAGCCCCGTCGCCTCCTGCAATAACGACCAGCACTACAAGCAGCGCAGCTCACAGTAGTGGCCAAATCTCACCACCTCACTCGACTGGCACCCCTTACAGTTTGTACGGCAAATCGCCTGTAGATAGAGGACAGGGAAGGTTGTCTATGCCGATGTGGGCATTATCAGGGCTGCCGTTGGCCCAGCATCCGTCATCCGGTCATCCGCCACCCCCCCATGCTCAGCATTCTTCCATGTTGGGTGGCTCGTACGACAACGGATCAGACTCGTCACCTCTGAAACGAAAAAAAATTTCAAATATGATTATGAACCGTGATACACCGATCCTGAGAACCGTACTTGGACAAGGCCATGCCGACAGCTCCCAAGGGGGCGTACCCTTGTTACATCCAGACAGTCACGAGAGCCACTCTCGCACGCACAGCAACGGCTCGGCCAACGACATGGACAGGCGCAACAGTAACGATCTTTCGCACAGCGAGGCAGTCC
The DNA here is from genome assembly GCF_021155765.1 of Diprion similis. Taxonomy (NCBI): domain Eukaryota; kingdom Metazoa; phylum Arthropoda; class Insecta; order Hymenoptera; family Diprionidae; genus Diprion; species Diprion similis. The sequence goes on from NC_060115.1 coordinate 3,020,232, forward strand.
ACAGTCCTTACACAGACATATCGCTAATGGATGAGGATGAAAAGCCTTCGCCGCAATCTTTTGCTGGAGAAACAAACCGAGGTGAGATTGAGAAATATAATCACGGAGCTTCTCTGTTGGAATGGAATTAGGATCTGTCGAATAGGATTGAACAACCACAATTAGCTTCAGGGGGTGAATTTTACAGAGCCTTGATGATTTTGAAATAAGTGTAAGCTTTCCTAGAGATTGTATCAGAAGATAAGCCAATGATTTTGCAAGAGTGCTGAATGTTTGCTATTACAGCTAGTAAATAGCCGGAGGGCTGATAGATGTTTATCACATGTTTCTATACTTTGTTATCAAGATTGTAATTTTGTTTTGTGTAATCATTTTAGGAATAGTCAATTACGTTCCAACACAAAAACCCGAATGGAAACGTTACAAACAATACACAAGGAACGACATAATGTCGGCGATAGAAGCGGTCAGATCAGGAATGAGTGCCCTGCAAGCAGCTCGGAAGTATGGTGTGCCATCGCGCACCCTGTATGACAAAGTCAAGAAACTGGGAATAACCACATCGAGACCTTTCAAACGTGGATCTAATGGAAGCGGGGCTTGTTTTCCATATGGTATAGGTGGTAATGCAAATGGAAATATTTACAGCGGTGGATTGTCGGAAAGTGAAAATGAAAACAGTAGCGCAGGAATAGGGAATAATCCTGGGTCGATGCTTGATCCAAGTTTCATAGAAGGTCGAGACACCGTCGAACGAGAAGCTATGATAGAAATGACACTTCGCAGTCCGAGCCCAGCCGTTCACTCAATGTCTCAACAGCACCAACAGCAGCAGCAGCAACAGCCGACTACAGAGGATCAAGTAGAAGATTTGTCGGTGAACCGTAAGCCCGAGATTCGAGTAATAGTACCACCGTTAATAGTCAAGGAGGAAGAACAGGATACTCCAAATAACTCTGATCGTAACTAATTACTAACGTTGTCGTTGTTGTCAATTTTTGTTTCGTTTAGTTACAAAGATAGTTTCAGGGATTAATCGTTAGCTGCATACCAATAGTCATGCGACGCATGTAACTAATGCTATAAGCATTCATATTCACCCATCCGTACTATATAATGTGAATGTTACGAAGAGAGAAAAAAAAAGAAAATCAATGAAACGTGGTGATTATTCCTGGTAGTAGCTTCAATAAGACTGACTATGCGTCGCAATTTCATGAGACTGAAAATATAATATGCTTGTCCAAAATTTGTATGAGTATTCAGCCGATATTAATATTACGACAAAATCAATCCTTCATTATCGTGCCATGCTCTGTAAATTCTTGGACCAGCGACCATATTTACACTTATTTTATATTGTTGTGATCCATTTTTATTTGCAATCGATTAACATATAGTAGTACTTTAAGATAAGAATAAATTCTTAAACGAGCATAGTAGAATTGAGTTACGTTATGGTATATTGGGGAAGATGTATATTATTTTCACATTTTCAAAATATCCTTACTTGGCATTAAATGCTAGCCATAGGACGTGAATTTATTATATACACTATACATTAAACAATTTCGTTGATGACTGAGATACCGCTGTTAATTTGTTATATAAATAAGAATAGATTATTATCTCTACAGACCTTGGCCCTGGGAAACAGCTGCAATATTGCTCAAACATATCTACATAATATAATAGAACGACCTACCTCATTGTACAATACGGATATGTTGTACTTTAACATAAGACTGATCTACCGAATACATGATACCAACTCGACAATCCTCATGTTAAACACGCTAATTACATCATATATTATTATACATATATATTATATTATAAGTTATAAATACTATATTATTATATTGTAACTAGTATCAATTTTTATTTTTATTATTATTATTATTATTATTATTATTATTATTTTATTAATATTACTATGATTACTATTACTATGATTATTATTATTATTATTATTATACACAGTATATCACTGTAGTTGCCTTATCATAGCCGTCCAACGGCTTATGACAAAAGATACATTGTGTGTTTTCATAAAATTCGGCACTAGTACCTGATGCTGTGCTGAAGCTGCGTGTCGAAACAGCGGAGCACGTTGTATGTAATCATGAGGAAATGCCTTAGGAGACTATTGCCATAAAATCGAATCTAATTCACATATGTATAGATATCTACCGATATATATACACACATACATACACACACACACACACACACAAATAAATAAATTCAATAAGTATGTGTGTGCATATAATTATACATCGGTGTACACACAGGTAGATATCTAGAAATACACTGAGAAACCTATATACGTGTAAAGATGCGTGCATAGTTCTTTAAAAGTCTGAATTAGTAATTACACAGCCGCAATGTACAATTCATATATTAAGTCCTACCTTCAAATGTAACGAAAGATTTTATTACACGTACACAAAATTTGGCATAAAATTATACAGACATAGTGTTTACTCGTAAAAAATTGGCCACAACTGCATGGAGGATATTATACATGGCCCTCTATTTCTTTAAAATCTTAGTTTTCCAATAATAACTAATATACGTATGTAGATTACAACGACGTACAAACCTACACTGTAATGTTTTATACGATTATTGGGCATTCCATAAACTCATGTGCAAAATATTTTTAACCCATAGAATAATGGTTTATATTCAAGCTATTGTTAAAGTACCTGCAAATGTGATTTGTCTCTCGCCTTCATACAATACTGTGCTTCTCATTTTTGTATTTCTCACTCTCCACTCACAGAATATTCAATCAGATTGATACTAAGAGAAAAAAAAATAGTTCGTCAAGCAGAAATAACACAAAGAAATGAAATTACATTACTTTGCCTGTAATCGTAGTGACAAGTTTTGTTCATGTTAGTGCATAAAAATAATTGTAGGACTAGTTTGGAGGACACATAAGAACGATCAGTTGTAGAAATTTCGTTTCCATTTTGTTATCTTTTTTTTTTTTATCTTATAATAATTTCGAAAAATTTATTTGTAATTATTTTTCGACATTGAAATAAATGAGTGCTTTAAGTGTTGATGTGGCCCAGCCATCGCACCATGTATGTATAGGTATCTATATATATTTTATTAAAAAAAAAAAAAAAAAGAAATTGTGAATATCACACTTGATTTGGAACAGAGAAAGCCTTAGATTGAAATAGCATTGTATGGTTTTATTATATTCTCATATAAACGTTAAGGTTGTATCAACAATGGGGTTGGCCACAATATCGTTACTTGCAAGAACTACGATGCCTTATGAGACACTACCATATTTACTTAATTTGCTTACTATAAATAAATTATAAAACAAGAGTAAATAGTTATAAGTGAATGATACTGCCTTAACAACTGCTGTTGTATTATTTGTAAGACTGATTTTTTAGACTATGTTAGATATTACAGCGAAGATATATATATAAGAATATTTGTCACACATGGATCACTAAATATTTCTACCTCATGGATGCGTATTATCAATTATTGTGCAAGTTTGTTATGAAATATATTATCCATATAATTTGATGTTATTTTCTATTACTGTTGGTAATTAATTCAACTCCAATTTTGAATTCACAGCTAAATTTCGTTCGATCATGTCGAATGGAATTAATTTAATATAATTTTAACTTAGTAATGTACTTTTGCTGTTTTTAGAAAATTCCGAATAATTAGGAAACCTGAAAATGATTAGGTCGACACAGCTAAAACAGCAGAGTCATGTATATTCGATATAAAGAATTTCGACTTACGTACGATACGTAAGCGCTCGTATCAAATCGTTCATACGCTATATCCACGGGCTTATTTGAGTGAGAATGGTGACGACTAGTCTGTGGTCACTGCAATCGATGGTTCAAAGGTCAACATTGATACCTAGACTGAATTCTCTTGTTCTATTATTGCAGCGGTTGATTCTAAAATGTTTTACTTGACATTTTTACATTTCTGAGGAACCAAGTAGTAGTATGAGAAACCTGCAAACTAGCATGTAAACTAATGGTTTTTTGTGAAGCCAATCGCAGAGAAGGGAAATTGATAGTAGAATTTTTCGGTCCACTTTTGGCGGCTGTTGAGAAACGGCGAAATCGATTCATTCAGACCCTATATGCACTTAATTTTGCCAGAGAGAAATGCTGGAATAGATGCTTGTGCGCACTAACCCGACGCAGTTTTGAGCGTGGAATCAATTGCGCGCAGTCTCAATAGGGTGCGGAAAACAGGTAAATGGTTAAGGGCGAAGAGCAAAACATTTTTATCGTAATATCTCTCCTGCTGGTCTATCCAACGTGATTTCTCAGCTGATTGTCGTATACACTTTTTGCTGCGTTTTTTGAGTGCATAGGGGTCCAATTCCTGTAGAGATGGTCATATACAAATCGATTCCAAGACGAAAAATGTTCAGCTCCGGAAATGAGCAAAAAAGTAAGGCTTATCCCTTTGGATTTTTGGCGAAAATATCAAACATTCTGAAAAAAGCTAGAATGAATTCTTTAAGGCACTATTCCGACGTAATTTTGCGAGAGAAATCGATTTATCGCAGTCCCAATGCGCTGCGAGCAACACCTGTAAAGTGACAGCCGGAAAACAGCAGATTTTCATCGTCATTTCTCTGCTGCTGGTCCTACGCTATTTTTCATGTGTTTTTTGAGTTCCTGGGCGTCCAATTAGTCTAAAAAGCGTCATACTGATTGTTTCCTGGACCAAAAATTTTTTGGCTGAAAAAAATCCAAGGCTAACCCCTTTGCATTTTTGATGAAAATTTCGACGACTTTGAAAAGTGCTGCAATTAATTCTTTAGGGCACTATTCCGACGTAATTTTGCGAGAGAAATCGATTTATCGCAGTCCCAATGCGCTGCGAGCAACACCTGTAAAGTTACAGCCGGAAAACAGCAGATTTTCATCGTCATTTCTCTGCTGCTGGTCGTACGCTATTTTTCATGTGTTTTTTGAGTTCCTGGGCGTCCAATTAGTCTAAAAAGCGTCATACTAATCGATTCCTAGACCAAAAATTTTTTAGCTGAAAAAAATCCAAGGCTAACCCCTTTGCATTTTTGATGAAAATTTCGACGACTTTGAAAAGTGCTGCAATTAATTTTTTAGAACGCTATTCCGACGTAATTTTGCGAGAGAAATCCATTTATCGCAGTCCCAATGCGCTGCGAGCAACACCTGTAAAGTTACAGCCGGAAAACAGCAGATTTTCATCGTCATTTCTCTGCTGCTGGTCCTACGCTATTTTTCATGTGTTTTTTGAGTTCCTGGGCGTCCAATTAGTCTAAAAAGCGTCATACTAATCGATTCCTAGACCAAAAATTTTTTGGCTGAAAAAAATCCAAGGCTAATCCCTTTGCATTTTTGATGAAAATTTCGACGACTTTGAAAAGTGCTGCAATTAATTCTTTAGAACACTATTCCGACGTAATTTTGCGAGAGAAATCGATTTATCGCAGTCCCAATGCGCTGCGAGCAACACCTGTAAAGTGACAGCCGGAAAACAGCAGATTTTCATCGTCATTTCTCTGCTGCTGGTCCTACGCTATTTTTCATGTGTTTTTTGAGTTCCTGGGCGTTCAATTAGTCTAAAAAGCGTCATACTAATCGATTCCTAGACCAAAAATTTTTTGGCTGGAAAAAATCCAAGGCTAACCCCTTTGCATTTTTGCTGAAAATTTTCATGACTTTGAAAAGTGCTGCAATTAATTCTTTAGAACACTATTCCGACGTGATTTTGCGAGAGAAATCGATTTATCGCAGTCCCAATGCGCTGCGAGCAACACCTGTGAAGGTACAGCCGGAAAACAGCTGATTTTTATCGTCATTTCTCTGCTGCTGGTCCTACGCTATTTTTCATGTGTTTTTTGAGTTCCTGGGCGTCCAATTAGTCTAAAAAGGGTCATACTAATCGATTCCTAGACCAAAATTTTTTTAGCTGAAAAAAATCCAAGGCTAACCCCTTTGCATTTTTAATGAAAATTTCGACGACTTTGAAAAGTGCTGCAATTAATTCTTTAGAACACTATTCCGACGTAATTTTGCGAGAGAAATCGATTTATCGCAGTCCCAATGCGCTGCGAGCAACACCTGTAAAGTTACAGCCGGAAAACAGCAGATTTTCATCGTCATTTCTCTGCTGCTGGTCCTACGCTATTTTTCATGTGTTTTTTGAGTTCCTGGGCGTCCAATTAGTCCAAAAAGCGTCATACTAATCAATTCCTAGACCGAAAAATTTTTAGCTGAAAAAAATCCAAGGCTAACCCCTTTGCATTTTTGATGAAAATTTCGACGACTTTGAAAAGTGCTGCAATTGATTTTTTAGAACACTATTCCGACGTAATTTTGCGAGAGAAATCGATTTATCGCAGTCCCAATGCGCTGCGAGCAACACCTGTAAAGTTACAGCCGGAAAACAGCAGATTTTCATCGTCATTTCTCTGCTGCTGGTCCTACGCTATTTTTCATGTGTTTTTTGAGTTCCTGGGCGTCCAATTAGTCTATAAAGCGTAATACTAATCGATTCCTAGACCAAAAATTTTTTGACTGAAAAAAATCCAAGGCTAACCCCTTTGCATTTTTGATGAAAATTTCGACGACTTTGAAAAGTGCTGCAATTAATTCTTTAGAACACTATTCCGACGTAATTTTGCGAGAGAAATCGATTTATCGCAGTCCCAATGCGCTGCGAGCAACACCTGTAAAGTTACTGCCGAAAAACAGCAGATTTTCATCGTCATTTCTCTGCTGCTGGTCCTACGCTATGTTTCATGTGTTTTTTGAGTTCCTGGGCGTCCAATTAGTCTAAAAAGCGTCATACTAATCGATTCCTAGACCGAAAATTTTTTGGCTGAAAAAAATCCGAGGCTAACCCCTTTGCATTTTTGATGAAAATTTCGACGACTTTGAAAAGTGCTGCAATTAATTCTTTAGAACACTATTCCGACGTAATTTTGCGAGAGAAATCGATTTATCGCAGTCCCAATGCGCTGCGAGCAACACCTGTAAAGTTACAGCCGAAAAACAGCAGATTTTCATCGTCATTTCTCTGCTGCTGGTCCTACGCTATTTTTCATGTGTTTTTTGAGTTCCTGGGCGTTCAATTAGTCTAAAAAGCGTCATACTAATCGATTCCTAGACCAAAAATTTTTAGGCTGAAAAAAATCCAAGGCTAATCCTTTTGCATTTTTGATGAAAATTCCGACGACTTTGAAAAGTGCTGCAATTAATTCTTTAGAACACTATTCCGACGTAATTTTGCGAGAGAAATCGATTTATCGCAGTCCCAATGCGCTGCGAGCAACACCTGTGAAGTTACAGCCGGAAAACAGCAGATTTTCATCGTCATTTCTCTGCTGCTGGTCCTACGCTATTTTTCATGTGTTTTTTGAGTTCCTGGGCGTCCAATTAGTCTATAAAGCGTCATACTAATCGATTCCTAGACCAAAAATTTTTTGACTGAAAAAAATCCAAGGCTAACCCCTTTGCATTTTTGATGAAAATTTCGACGACTTTGAAAAGTGCTGCAATTAATTCTTTAGAACACTATTCCGACATAATTTTGCGAGAGAAATCGATTTATCGCAGTCCCAATGCGCTGCGAGCAACACCTGTAAAGTTTCAGCCGGAAAACAGCAGATTTTCATCGTCATTTCTCTGCTGCTGGTCCTACGCTATTTTTCATGTGTTTTTTGAGTTCCTGGGCGTTCAATTAGTCTAAAAAGCGTCATACTAATCGATTCCTAGACCAAAAATTTTTAGGCTGAAAAAAATCCAAGGCTAATCCTTTTGCATTTTTGATGAAAATTCCGACGACTTTGAAAAGTGCTGCAATGAATTCTTTAGAACACTATTCCGACGTAATTTTGCGAGAGAAATCGATTTATCGCAGTCCCAATGCGCTGCGAGCAACACCTGTGAAGTTACAGCCGAAAAACAGCAGATTTTCATCGTCATTTCTCTGCTGCTGGTCCTACGCTATTTTTCATGTGTTTTTTGAGTTCCTGGGCGTCCAATTAGTCCAAAAAGCGTCATACTAATCAATTCCTAGACCGAAAAATTTTTAGCTGAAAAAAATCCAAGGCTAACCCCTTTGCATTTTTGATGAAAATTTCGACGACTTTGAAAAGTGCTGCAATTAATTTTTTAGAACACTATTCCGACGTAATTTTGCGAGAGAAATCGATTTATCGCAGTCCCAATGCGCTGCGAGCAACACCTGTAAAGTTACAGCCGGAAAACAGCAGATTTTCATCGTCATTTCTCTGCTGCTGGTCCTACGCTATTTTTCATGTGTTTTTTGAGTTCCTGGGCGTCCAATTAGTCTATAAAGCGTCATACTAATCGATTCCTAGACCAAAAATTTTTTGGCTGAAAAAAATCCAAGGCTAACCCCTTTGCATTTTTGATGTAAATTTCGACGACTTTGAAAAGTGCTGCAATTAATTCTTTAGAACACTATTCCGACGTAATTTTGCGAGAGAAATCGATTTATCGCAGTCCCAATGCGCTGCGAGCAACACCTGAGAAGTTACAGCCGGAAAACAGCAGATTTTCATCGTCATTTCTCTGCTGCTGGTCCTACGCTTTTTTTCATGTGTTTTTTGAGTTCCTGGGCGTCCAATTAGTCTATAAAGCGTCATACTAATCGATTCCTAGACCAAAAATTTTTTGGCTGAAAAAAATCCAAGGCTAACCCCTTTGCATTTTTGATGAAAATTTCGACGACTTTGAACGGTGCTGCAATAAATTCTTTAGAACACTATTCCAGAGTAATTTTGCGAGAGAAATCGATTTATCGCAGTCCCAATGCGCTGCGAGCAACACCTGTAAAGTTACTGCCGTAAAACAGCAGATTTTCATCGTCATTTCTCTGCTGCTGGTCCTACGCTATGTTTCATGTGTTTTTTGAGTTCCTGGGCGTCCAATTAGTCTAAAAAGCGTCATACTAATCGATTCCTAGACCGAAAATTTTTTGGCTGAAAAAAATCCGAGGCTAACCCCTTTGCATTTTTGATGAAAATTTCGACGACTTTGAAAAGTGCTGCAATTAATTCTTCAGAACACTATTCCGACGTAATTTTGCGAGAGAAATCGATTTATCGCAGTCCCAATGCGCTGCGAGCAACACCTGTAAAGTTACAGCCGGAAAACAGCAGATTTTCATCGTCATTTCTCTGCTGCTGGTCCTACGCTATTTTTCATGTGTTTTTTGAGTTCCTGGGCGTTCAATTAGTCTAAAAAGCGTCATACTAATCGATTCCTAGACCAAAAATTTTTAGGCTGAAAAAAATCCAAGGCTAATCCTTTTGCATTTTTGATGAAAATTCCGACGACTTTGAAAAGTGCTGCAATTAATTCTTTAGAACACTATTCCGACGTAATTTGGCGAGAGAAATCGATTTATCGCAGTCCCAATGCGCTGCGAGCAACACCTGTGAAGTTACAGCCGGAAAACAGCAGATTTTCATCGTCATTTCTCTGCTGCTGGTCCTACGCTATTTTTCATGTGTTTTTTGAGTTCCTGGGCGTCCAATTAGTCTAAAAAGCGTCATACTAATCGATTCCTAGACCAAAAATTTTTTGGCTGAAAAAAATCCAAGGCTAATCCCTTTGCATTTTTGATGGAAATTTCGACGACTTTGAAAAGTGCTGCAATTAATTCTTTAGAACACTATTCCGACGTAATTTTGCGAGAGAAATCGATTTATCGCAGTCCCAATGCGCTGCGAGCAACACCTGTAAAGTGACAGCCGGAAAACAGCAGATTTTCATCGTCATTTCTCTGCTGCTGGTCCTACGCTATTTTTCATGTGTTTTTTGAGTTCCTGGGCGTTCAATTAGTCTAAAAAGCGTCATACTAATCGATTCCTAGACCAAAAATTTTTTGGCTGGAAAAAATCCAAGGCTAACCCCTTTGCATTTTTGCTGAAAATTTTCATGACTTTGAAAAGTGCTGCAATTAATTCTTTAGAACACTATTCCGACGTGATTTTGCGAGAGAAATCGATTTATCGCAGTCCCAATGCGCTGCGAGCAACACCTGTGAAGGTACAGCCGGAAAACAGCTGATTTTTATCGTCATTTCTCTGCTGCTGGTCCTACGCTATTTTTCATGTGTTTTTTGAGTTCCTGGGCGTCCAATTAGTCTAAAAAGGGTCATACTAATCGATTCCTAGACCAAAATTTTTTTAGCTGAAAAAAATCCAAGGCTAACCCCTTTGCATTTTTAATGAAAATTTCGACGACTTTGAAAAGTGCTGCAATTAATTCTTTAGAACACTATTCCGACGTAATTTTGCGAGAGAAATCGATTTATCGCAGTCCCAATGCGCTGCGAGCAACACCTGTAAAGTTACAGCCGGAAAACAGCAGATTTTCATCGTCATTTCTCTGCTGCTGGTCCTACGCTATTTTTCATGTGTTTTTTGAGTTCCTGGGCGTCCAATTAGTCCAAAAAGCGTCATACTAATCAATTCCTAGACCGAAAAATTTTTAGCTGAAAAAAATCCAAGGCTAACCCCTTTGCATTTTTGATGAAAATTTCGACGACTTTGAAAAGTGCTGCAATTGATTTTTTAGAACACTATTCCGACGTAATTTTGCGAGAGAAATCGATTTATCGCAGTCCCAATGCGCTGCGAGCAACACCTGTAAAGTTACAGCCGGAAAACAGCAGATTTTCATCGTCATTTCTCTGCTGCTGGTCCTACGCTATTTTTCATGTGTTTTTTGAGTTCCTGGGCGTCCAATTAGTCTATAAAGCGTAATACTAATCGATTCCTAGACCAAAAATTTTTTGACTGAAAAAAATCCAAGGCTAACCCCTTTGCATTTTTGATGAAAATTTCGACGACTTTGAAAAGTGCTGCAATTAATTCTTTAGAACACTATTCCGACGTAATTTTGCGAGAGAAATCGATTTATCGCAGTCCCAATGCGCTGCGAGCAACACCTGTAAAGTTACTGCCGAAAAACAGCAGATTTTCATCGTCATTTCTCTGCTGCTGGTCCTACGCTATGTTTCATGTGTTTTTTGAGTTCCTGGGCGTCCAATTAGTCTAAAAAGCGTCATACTAATCGATTCCTAGACCGAAAATTTTTTGGCTGAAAAAAATCCGAGGCTAACCCCTTTGCATTTTTGATGAAAATTTCGACGACTTTGAAAAGTGCTGCAATTAATTCTTTAGAACACTATTCCGACGTAATTTTGCGAGAGAAATCGATTTATCGCAGTCCCAATGCGCTGCGAGCAACACCTGTAAAGTTACAGCCGAAAAACAGCAGATTTTCATCGTCATTTCTCTGCTGCTGGTCCTACGCTATTTTTCATGTGTTTTTTGAGTTCCTGGGCGTTCAATTAGTCTAAAAAGCGTCATACTAATCGATTCCTAGACCAAAAATTTTTAGGCTGAAAAAAATCCAAGGCTAATCCTTTTGCATTTTTGATGAAAATTCCGACGACTTTGAAAAGTGCTGCAATTAATTCTTTAGAACACTATTCCGACGTAATTTTGCGAGAGAAATCGATTTATCGCAGTCCCAATGCGCTGCGAGCAACACCTGTGAAGTTACAGCCGGAAAACAGCAGATTTTCATCGTCATTTCTCTGCTGCTGGTCCTACGCTATTTTTCATGTGTTTTTTGAGTTCCTGGGCGTCCAATTAGTCTATAAAGCGTCATACTAATCGATTCCTAGACCAAAAATTTTTTGACTGAAAAAAATCCAAGGCTAACCCCTTTGCATTTTTGATGAAAATTTCGACGACTTTGAAAAGTGCTGCAATTAATTCTTTAGAACACTATTCCGACATAATTTTGCGAGAGAAATCGATTTATCGCAGTCCCAATGCGCTGCGAGCAACACCTGTAAAGTTTCAGCCGGAAAACAGCAGATTTTCATCGTCATTTCTCTGCTGCTGGTCCTACGCTATTTTTCATGTGTTTTTTGAGTTCCTGGGCGTTCAATTAGTCTAAAAAGCGTCATACTAATCGATTCCTAGACCAAAAATTTTTAGGCTGAAAAAAATCCAAGGCTAATCCTTTTGCATTTTTGATGAAAATTCCGACGACTTTGAAAAGTGCTGCAATGAATTCTTTAGAACACTATTCCGACGTAATTTTGCGAGAGAAATCGATTTATCGCAGTCCCAATGCGCTGCGAGCAACACCTGTGAAGTTACAGCCGAAAAACAGCAGATTTTCATCGTCATTTCTCTGCTGCTGGTCCTACGCTATTTTTCATGTGTTTTTTGAGTTCCTGGGCGTCCAATTAGTCCAAAAAGCGTCATACTAATCAATTCCTGGACCGAAAAATTTTTAGCTGAAAAAAATCCAAGGCTAACCCCTTTGCATTTTTGATGAAAATTTCGACGACTTTGAAAAGTGCTGCAATTAATTTTTTAGAACACTATTCCGACGTAATTTTGCGAGAGAAATCGATTTATCGCAGTCCCAATGCGCTGCGAGCAACACCTGTAAAGTTACAGCCGGAAAACAGCAGATTTTCATCGTCATTTCTCTGCTGCTGGTCCTACGCTATTTTTCATGTGTTTTTTGAGTTCCTGGGCGTCCAATTAGTCTATAAAGCGTCATACTAATCGATTCCTAGACCAAAAATTTTTTGGCTGAAAAAAATCCAAGGCTAACCCCTTTGCATTTTTGATGTAAATTTCGACGACTTTGAAAAGTGCTGCAATTAATTCTTTAGAACACTATTCCGACGTAATTTTGCGAGAGAAATCGATTTATCGCAGTCCCAATGCGCTGCGAGCAACACCTGAGAAGTTACAGCCGGAAAACAGCAGATTTTCATCGTCATTTCTCTGCTGCTGGTCCTACGCTTTTTTTCATGTGTTTTTTGAGTTCCTGGGCGTCCAATTAGTCTATAAAGCGTCATACTAATCGATTCCTAGACCAAAAATTTTTTGGCTGAAAAAAATCCAAGGCTAACCCCTTTGCATTTTTGATGAAAATTTCGACGACTTTGAACGGTGCTGCAATAAATTCTTTAGAACACTATTCCAGAGTAATTTTGCGAGAGAAATCGATTTATCGCAGTCCCAATGCGCTGCGAGCAACACCTGTAAAGTTACTGCCGTAAAACAGCAGATTTTCATCGTCATTTCTCTGCTGCTGGTCCTACGCTATGTTTCATGTGTTTTTTGAGTTCCTGGGCGTCCAATTAGTCTAAAAAGCGTCATACTAATCGATTCCTAGACCGAAAATTTTTTGGCTGAAAAAAATCCGAGGCTAACCCCTTTGCATTTTTGATGAAAATTTCGACGACTTTGAAAAGTGCTGCAATTAATTCTTCAGAACACTATTCCGACGTAATTTTGCGAGAGAAATCGATTTATCGCAGTCCCAATGCGCTGCGAGCAACACCTGTAAAGTTACAGCCGGAAAACAGCAGATTTTCATCGTCATTTCTCTGCTGCTGGTCCTACGCTATTTTTCATGTGTTTTTTGAGTTCCTGGGCGTTCAATTAGTCTAAAAAGCGTCATACTAATCGATTCCTAGACCAAAAATTTTTAGGCTGAAAAAAATCCGAGGCTAACCCCTTTGCATTTTTGATGAAAATTTCGACGACTTTGAAAAGTGCTGCAATTAATTCTTTAGAACACTATTCCGACGTAATTTTGCGAGAGAAATCGATTTATCGCAGTCCCAATGCGCTGCGAGCAACACCTGTAAAGTTACAGCCGAAAAACAGCAGATTTTCATCGTCATTTCTCTGCTGCTGGTCCTACGCTATTTTTCATGTGTTTTTTGAGTTCCTGGGCGTTCAATTAGTCTAAAAAGCGTCATACTAATCGATTCCTAGACCAAAAATTTTTAGGCTGAAAAAAATCCAAGGCTAATCCTTTTGCATTTTTGATGAAAATTCCGACGACTTTGAAAAGTGCTGCAATTAATTCTTTAGAACACTATTCCGACGTAATTTTGCGAGAGAAATCGATTTATCGCAGTCCCAATGCGCTGCGAGCAACACCTGTGAAGTTACAGCCGGAAAACAGCAGATTTTCATCGTCATTTCTCTGCTGCTGGTCCTACGCTATTTTTCATGTGTTTTTTGAGTTCCTGGGCGTCCAATTAGTCTATAAAGCGTCATACTAATCGATTCCTAGACCAAAAATTTTTTGACTGAAAAAAATCCAAGGCTAACCCCTTTGCATTTTTGATGAAAATTTCGACGACTTTGAAAAGTGCTGCAATTAATTCTTTAGAACACTATTCCGACATAATTTTGCGAGAGAAATCGATTTATCGCAGTCCCAATGCGCTGCGAGCAACACCTGTAAAGTTTCAGCCGGAAAACAGCAGATTTTCATCGTCATTTCTCTGCTGCTGGTCCTACGCTATTTTTCATGTGTTTTTTGAGTTCCTGGGCGTTCAATTAGTCTAAAAAGCGTCATACTAATCGATTCCTAGACCAAAAATTTTTAGGCTGAAAAAAATCCAAGGCTAATCCTTTTGCATTTTTGATGAAAATTCCGACGACTTTGAAAAGTGCTGCAATGAATTCTTTAGAACACTATTCCGACGTAATTTTGCGAGAGAAATCGATTTATCGCAGTCCCAATGCGCTGCGAGCAACACCTGTGAAGTTACAGCCGAAAAACAGCAGATTTTCATCGTCATTTCTCTGCTGCTGGTCCTACGCTATTTTTCATGTGTTTTTTGAGTTCCTGGGCGTCCAATTAGTCCAAAAAGCGTCATACTAATCAATTCCTAGACCGAAAAATTTTTAGCTGAAAAAAATCCAAGGCTAACCCCTTTGCATTTTTGATGAAAATTTCGACGACTTTGAAAAGTGCTGCAATTAATTTTTTAGAACACTATTCCGACGTAATTTTGCGAGAGAAATCGATTTATCGCAGTCCCAATGCGCTGCGAGCAACACCTGTAAAGTTACAGCCGGAAAACAGCAGATTTTCATCGTCATTTCTCTGCTGCTGGTCCTACGCTATTTTTCATGTGTTTTTTGAGTTCCTGGGCGTCCAATTAGTCTATAAAGCGTCATACTAATCGATTCCTAGACCAAAAATTTTTTGGCTGAAAAAAATCCAAGGCTAACCCCTTTGCATTTTTGATGTAAATTTCGACGACTTTGAAAAGTGCTGCAATTAATTCTTTAGAACACTATTCCGACGTAATTTTGCGAGAGAAATCGATTTATCGCAGTCCCAATGCGCTGCGAGCAACACCTGAGAAGTTACAGCCGGAAAACAGCAGATTTTCATCGTCATTTCTCTGCTGCTGGTCCTACGCTTTTTTTCATGTGTTTTTTGAGTTCCTGGGCGTCCAATTAGTCTATAAAGCGTCATACTAATCGATTCCTAGACCAAAAATTTTTTGGCTGAAAAAAATCCAAGGCTAACCCCTTTGCATTTTTGATGAAAATTTCGACGACTTTGAACGGTGCTGCAATAAATTCTTTAGAACACTATTCCAGAGTAATTTTGCGAGAGAAATCGATTTATCGCAGTCCCAATGCGCTGCGAGCAACACCTGTAAAGTTACTGCCGTAAAACAGCAGATTTTCATCGTCATTTCTCTGCTGCTGGTCCTACGCTATGTTTCATGTGTTTTTTGAGTTCCTGGGCGTCCAATTAGTCTAAAAAGCGTCATACTAATCGATTCCTAGACCGAAAATTTTTTGGCTGAAAAAAATCCGAGGCTAACCCCTTTGCATTTTTGATGAAAATTTCGACGACTTTGAAAAGTGCTGCAATTAATTCTTCAGAACACTATTCCGACGTAATTTTGCGAGAGAAATCGATTTATCGCAGTCCCAATGCGCTGCGAGCAACACCTGTAAAGTTACAGCCGGAAAACAGCAGATTTTCATCGTCATTTCTCTGCTGCTGGTCCTACGCTATTTTTCATGTGTTTTTTGAGTTCCTGGGCGTTCAATTAGTCTAAAAAGCGTCATACTAATCGATTCCTAGACCAAAAATTTTTAGGCTGAAAAAAATCCAAGGCTAATCCTTTTGCATTTTTGATGAAAATTCCGACGACTTTGAAAAGTGCTGCAATTAATTCTTTAGAACACTATTCCGACGTAATTTGGCGAGAGAAATCGATTTATCGCAGTCCCAATGCGCTGCGAGCAACACCTGTGAAGTTACAGCCGGAAAACAGCAGATTTTCATCGTCATTTCTCTGCTGCTGGTCCTACGCTATTTTTCATGTGTTTTTTGAGTTCCTGGGCGTCCAATTAGTCCAAAAAGCGTCATACTAATCGATTCCTAGACCGAAAAATTTTTAGCTGAAAAAAATCCAAGGCTAACCCCTTTGCATTTTTGATGAAAATTTCGACGACTTTGAAAAGTGCTGCAATTAATTTTTTAGAACACTATTCCGACGTAATTTTGCGAGAAAAATCGATTTATCGCAGTCCCAATGCGCTGCGAGCAACACCTGTAAAGTTACAGCCGGAAAACAGCAGATTTTCATCGTCATTTCTCTGCTGCTGGTCCTACGCTATTTTTCATGTGTTTTTTGAGTTCCTGGGCGTCCAATTAGTCTATAAAGCGTCATACTAATCGATTCCTGGACCAAAAATTTTTTGGCCGAAAAAAATCCAAGGCTAACCCATTTGCATTTTTGATGAAAATTTCGACGACTTTGAAAAGTGCTGCAATTAATTCTTTAGAACACTATTCCGACGTAATTTTGCGAGAGAAATCGATTTATCGCAGTCCTAATGCGCTGCGAGCAACACCTGAGAAGTTACGGCCGGAAAACAGCAGATTTTCATCGTCATTTCTCTGCTGCTGGTCCTACGCTTTTTTTCATGTGTTTTTTGAGTTCCTGGGCGTCCAATTAGTCTAAAAAGCGTCATACTAATCGATTCCTAGACCAAAAATTTTTTGGCTGAAAAAAATCCAAGGCTAACCCCTTTGCATTTTTGATGAAAATTTCGACGACTTTGAACGGTGCTGCAATAAATTCTTTAGAACACTATTCCGACGTAATTTTGCGAGAGAAATCGATTTATCGCAGTCCCAATGCGCTGCGAGCAACACCTGTAAAGTTACAGCCGGAAAACAGCAGATTTTCATCGTCATTTCTCTGCTGCTGGTCCTACGCTATTTTTCATGTGTTTTTTGAGTTCCTGGGCGTCCAATTAGTCCAAAAAGCGTCATACTAATCGATTCCTAGACCGAAAATTTTTTAGCTGAAAAAAATTCAAGGCTAACCCCTTTGCATTTTTGATGAAAATTTCGACGACTTTGAAAAGTGCTGCAATTAATTCTTTAGAACACTATTCCGACGTAATTTTGCGAGAAAAATCGATTTATCGCAGTCCCAATGCGCTGCGAGCAACACCTGTAAAGTTACAGCCGGAAAACAGCAGATTTTCATCGTCATTTCTCTGCTGCTGGTCCTACGCTATTTTTCATGTGTTTTTTGAGTTCCTGGGCGTCCAATTAGTCTATAAAGCGTCATACTAATCGATTCCTGGACCAAAAATTTTTTGGCCGAAAAAAATCCAAGGCTAACCCCTTTGCATTTTTGATGAAAATTTCGACGACTTTGAAAAGTGCTGCAATTAATTCTTTAGAACACTATTCCGACGTAATTTTGCGAGAGAAATCGATTTATCGCAGTCCTAATGCGCTGCGAGCAACACCTGAGAAGTTACGGCCGGAAAACAGCAGATTTTCATCGTCATTTCTCTGCTGCTGGTCCTACGCTTTTTTTCATGTGTTTTTTGAGTTCCTGGGCGTCCAATTAGTCTAAAAAGCGTCATACTAATCGATTCCTAGACCAAAAATTTTTTGGCTGAAAAAAATCCAAGGCTAACCCCTTTGCATTTTTGATGAAAATTTCGACGACTTTGAACGGTGCTGCAATAAATTCTTTAGAACACTATTCCGACGTAATTTTGCGAGAGAAATCGATTTATCGCAGTCCCAATGCGCTGCGAGCAACACCTGTAAAGTTACAGCCGGAAAACAGCAGATTTTCATCGTCATTTCTCTGCTGCTGGTCCTACGCTATTTTTCATGTGTTTTTTGAGTTCCTGGGCGTCCAATTAGTCCAAAAAGCGTCATACTAATCGATTCCTAGACCGAAAATTTTTTAGCTGAAAAAAATTCAAGGCTAACCCCTTTGCATTTTTGATGAAAATTTCGACGACTTTGAAAAGTGCTGCAATTAATTCTTTAGAACACTATTCCGACGTAATTTTGCGAGAGAAATCGATTTATCGCAGTCCCAATGCGCTGCGAGCAACACCTGTAAAGTTACAGCCGGAAAACAGCAGATTTTCATCGTCATTTCTCTGCTGCTGGTCCTACGCTATTTTTCATGTGTTTTTTGAGTTCCTGGGCGTCCAATTAGTCTAAAAAGCGTCATACTAATCGATTCCCAGACCAAAAATTTTTTGGCTGAAAAAAATCCAAGGCTAACCCCTTTGCATTTTTGATGAAAATTTCGACGACTTTGAAAAGTGCTGCAATTAATTCTTTAGAACACTATTCCGACGTAATTTTGCGAGAGAAATCGATTGATCGCAGTCCCAACGCGCTGCGAGCAACACCTGTAAAGTTACAGCCGGAGAACAGCAGATTTTCATCGTCATTTCTCTGCTGCTGGTCCTACGCTATTTTTCATGTGTTTTTTGAGTTCCTGGGCGTCCAATTAGTCTATAAAGCGTCATACTAATCGATTCCTAGACCAAAAATTTTTTGGCTGAAAAAAATCCAAGGCTAATCCCTTTGCATTTTTGATGAAAATTTCGACGACTTTGAGAAGTGCTGCAATCAATTCTTTAGAACACTATTCCGACGTAATTTTGCGAGAGAAATCGATTTATCGCAGTCCCAATGCGCTGCGAGCAACACCTGTAAAGTTACAGCCGGAAAACAGCAGATTTTCATCGTCATTTCTCTGCTGCTGGTCCTACGCTATTTTTCATGTGTTTTTTGAGTTCCTGGGCGTCCAATTAGTCCAAAAAGCGTCATACCAATCGATTCCTAGGTCGAAAATTTTTTGGCTGAAAAAAATCCAAGGCTAACCCCTTTGCATTTTTGATGAAAATTTCGACGACTTTGAAAAGTGCTGCAATTAATTCTTTAGAACACTATTCCGACGTAATTTTGCGGGAGAAATCGATTTATCGCAGTCCCAATGCGCTGCGAGCAACATTTGTAAAGTTACAGCCGGAAAACAGCAGATTTTCATCGTCATTTCTCTGCTGCTGGTCCTACGCTATTTTTCATGTGTTTTTTGAATTCCTGGGCGTCCAATTAGTCTAAAAAGCGTCATACTAATCGATTCCCGGACCTAAAATTTTTTGGCTGAAAAAAATCCAAGGCTAACCCCTTTGCATTTTTGATGAAAATTTCGACGACTTTGAAAAGTGCTGCAATTAATTCTTTAGAACACTATTCCGACGTAATTTTGCGAGAGAAATCGATTTATCGCAGTCCCAATGCGCTGCGAGCAACACCTCTAAAGTTACAGCCGGAAAACAGCAGATTTTCATCGTCATTTCTCCGCTGCTGGTCCTACGCTATTTTCCATGTGTTTTTTGAGTTCTGGGCGTCCAATTAGTCTATAAAGCGTCATACTAATCGATTCCTAGACCAAAAATTTTTTGGCTGAAAAAAATCCAAGGCTAACCCCTTTGCATTTTTGATGAAAATTTCGACGACTTTGAAAAGTGCTGCAATCAATTCTTTAGAACACTATTCCGACGTAATTTTGCGAGAGAAATCGATTTATCGCAGTCCCAATGCGCTGCGAGCAACACCTGTAAAGTTACAGCCGGAAAACAGCAGATTTTCATCGTCATTTCTCTGCTGCTGGTCCTACGCTATTTTTCATGTGTTTTTTGAGTTCCTGGGCGTCCAATTAGTCCAAAAAGCGTCATACTAATCGATTCCTAGGTCGAAAATTTTTTGGCTGAAACAAATCAAAGGCTAACCCCTTTGCATTTTTGATGAAAATTTCGACGACTTTGAAAAGTGCTGCAATTAATTCTTTAGAACACTATTCCGACGTAATTTTGCGGGAGAAATCGATTTATCGCAGTCCCAATGCGCTGCGAGCAACACCTGTAAAGTTACAGCCGGAAAACAGCAGATTTTCATCGTCATTTCTCTGCTGCTGGTCCTACGCTATTTTTCATGTGTTTTTTGAGTTCCTGGGCGTCCAATTAGTCTAAAAAGCGTTATACTAATCGATTCCCAGACCAAAAATTTTTTAGCTGAAAAAAATCCAAGGCTAACCCCTTTGCATTTTTGATGAAAGTTTCGACGACTTTGAAAAGTGCTGCAATTAATTCTTTAGAACACTATTCCGACGTAATTTTGCGAGAGAAATCGATTTATCGCAGTCCCAATGCGCTGCGAGCAACACCTGTGAAGTTACAGCCGGAAAACAGCAGATTTTCATCGTCATTTCTCTGCTGCTGGTCCTACGCTTTTTTTCATGTGTTTTTTGAGTTCCTGGGCGTCCAATTAGTCTGAAAAGCGTCATACTAATCGATTCCTAGACCAAAAATTTTTTGGCTGAAAAAAATCCAAGGCTAACCCCTTTGCATTTTTGATGTAAATTTCGACGACTTTGAAAAGTGCTGCAATTAATTCTTTAGAACACTATTCCGACGTAATTTTGCGAGAGAAATCGATTTATCGCAGTCCCAATGCGCTGCGAGCAACACCTGAGAAGTTACAGCCGGAAAACAGCAGATTTTCATCGTCATTTCTCT
This sequence comes from Diprion similis, assembly GCF_021155765.1. Classification (NCBI taxonomy): domain Eukaryota; kingdom Metazoa; phylum Arthropoda; class Insecta; order Hymenoptera; family Diprionidae; genus Diprion; species Diprion similis. The sequence continues at coordinate 3,040,996 of NC_060115.1, forward strand.
GCTGCTGGTCCTACGCTTTTTTTCATGTGTTTTTTGAGTTCCTGGGCGTCCAATTAGTCTATAAAGCGTCATACTAATCGATTCCTAGACCAAAAATTTTTTGGCTGAAAAAAATCCAAGGCTAACCCCTTTGCATTTTTGATGAAAATTTCGACGACTTTGAACGGTGCTGCAATAAATTCTTTAGAACACTATTCCAGAGTAATTTTGCGAGAGAAATCGATTTATCGCAGTCCCAATGCGCTGCGAGCAACACCTGTAAAGTTACTGCCGTAAAACAGCAGATTTTCATCGTCATTTCTCTGCTGCTGGTCCTACGCTATGTTTCATGTGTTTTTTGAGTTCCTGGGCGTCCAATTAGTCTAAAAAGCGTCATACTAATCGATTCCTAGACCGAAAATTTTTTGGCTGAAAAAAATCCGAGGCTAACCCCTTTGCATTTTTGATGAAAATTTCGACGACTTTGAAAAGTGCTGCAATTAATTCTTCAGAACACTATTCCGACGTAATTTTGCGAGAGAAATCGATTTATCGCAGTCCCAATGCGCTGCGAGCAACACCTGTAAAGTTACAGCCGGAAAACAGCAGATTTTCATCGTCATTTCTCTGCTGCTGGTCCTACGCTATTTTTCATGTGTTTTTTGAGTTCCTGGGCGTTCAATTAGTCTAAAAAGCGTCATACTAATCGATTCCTAGACCAAAAATTTTTAGGCTGAAAAAAATCCAAGGCTAATCCTTTTGCATTTTTGATGAAAATTCCGACGACTTTGAAAAGTGCTGCAATTAATTCTTTAGAACACTATTCCGACGTAATTTGGCGAGAGAAATCGATTTATCGCAGTCCCAATGCGCTGCGAGCAACACCTGTGAAGTTACAGCCGGAAAACAGCAGATTTTCATCGTCATTTCTCTGCTGCTGGTCCTACGCTATTTTTCATGTGTTTTTTGAGTTCCTGGGCGTCCAATTAGTCCAAAAAGCGTCATACTAATCGATTCCTAGACCGAAAAATTTTTAGCTGAAAAAAATCCAAGGCTAACCCCTTTGCATTTTTGATGAAAATTTCGACGACTTTGAACGGTGCTGCAATAAATTCTTTAGAACACTATTCCGACGTAATTTTGCGAGAGAAATCGATTTATCGCAGTCCCAATGCGCTGCGAGCAACACCTGTAAAGTTACAGCCGGAAAACAGCAGATTTTCATCGTCATTTCTCTGCTGCTGGTCCTACGCTATTTTTCATGTGTTTTTTGAGTTCCTGGGCGTCCAATTAGTCCAAAAAGCGTCATACTAATCGATTCCTAGACCGAAAATTTTTTAGCTGAAAAAAATTCAAGGCTAACCCCTTTGCATTTTTGATGAAAATTTCGACGACTTTGAAAAGTGCTGCAATTAATTCTTTAGAACACTATTCCGACGTAATTTTGCGAGAGAAATCGATTCATCGCAGTCCCAATGCGCTGCGAGCAACACCTGTAAAGTTACAGCCGGAAAACAGCAGATTTTCATCGTCATTTCTCTGCTGCTGGTCCTACGCTATTTTTCATGTGTTTTTTGAGTTCCTGGGCGTCCAATTAGTCTAAAAAGCGTCATACTAATCGATTCCCAGACCAAAAATTTTTTGGCTGGAAAAAATCCAAGGCTAACCCCTTTGCATTTTTGATGAAAATTTCGACGACTTTGAAAAGTGCTGCAATTAATTCTTTAGAACACTATTCCGACGTAATTTTGCGAGAGAAATCGATTGATCGCAGTCCCAACGCGCTGCGAGCAACACCTGTAAAGTTACAGCCGGAGAACAGCAGATTTTCATCGTCATTTCTCTGCTGCTGGTCCTACGCTATTTTTCATGTGTTTTTTGAGTTCCTGGGCGTCCAATTAGTCTATAAAGCGTCATACTAATCGATTCCTAGACCAAAAATTTTTTGGCTGAAAAAAATCCAAGGCTAATCCCTTTGCATTTTTGATGAAAATTTCGACGACTTTGAGAAGTGCTGCAATCAATTCTTTAGAACACTATTCCGACGTAATTTTGCGAGAGAACTCGATTTATCGCAGTCCCAATGCGCTGCGAGCAACACCTGTAAAGTTACAGCCGGAAAACAGCAGATTTTCATCGTCATTTCTCTGCTGCTGGTCCTACGCTATTTTTCATGTGTTTTTTGAGTTCCTGGGCGTCCAATTAGTCCAAAAAGCGTCATACCAATCGATTCCGAGGTCGAAAATTTTTTGGCTGAAAAAAATCCAAGGCTAACCCCTTTGCATTTTTGATGAAAATTTCGACGACTTTGAAAAGTGCTGCAATTAATTCTTTAGAACACTATTCCGACGTAATTTTGCGGGAGAAATCGATTTATCGCAGTCCCAATGCGCTGCGAGCAACACCTGTAAAGTTACAGCCGGAAAACAGCAGATTTTCATCGTCATTTCTCTGCTGCTGGTCCTACGCTATTTTTCATGTGTTTTTTGAGTTCCTGGGCGTCCAATTAGTCTAAAAAGCGTTATACTAATCGATTCCCAGACCAAAAATTTTTTAGCTGAAAAAAATCCAAGGCTAACCCCTTTGCATTTTTGATGAAAGTTTCGACGACTTTGAAAAGTGCTGCAATTAATTCTTTATAACACTATTCCGACGTAATTTTGCGAGAGAAATCGATTTATCGCAGTCCCAATGCGCTGCGAGCAACACCTGTAAAGTTACAGCCGGAAAACAGCAGATTTTCATCGTCATTTCTCTGCTGCTGGTCCTACGCTATTTTTCATGTGTTTTTTGAGTTCCTGGGCGTCCAATTAGTCTAAAAAGCGTCATACTAATCGATTCCCAGACCAGAAATTTTTTGGCTGAAAAAAATCCAAGGCGAATCCCTTTGCATTTTTGATGAAAATTTCGACGACTTTGAAAAGTGCTGCAAATAATTCTTTGGAACACTATTCCGACGTAATTTTGCGAGAGAAATCGATTTATCGCAGTCCCAATGCGCTGCGAGCAACACCTGTGAAGTTACAGCCGGAAAACAGCAGATTTTCATCGTCATTTCTCTGCTGCTGGTCCTACGCTATTTTTCATGTGTTTTTTGAGTTCCTGGGCGTCCAATTAGTCCAAAAAGCGTCATACCAATCGATTCCGAGGTCGAAAATTTTTTGGCTGAAAAAAATCCAAGGCTAACCCCTTTGCATTTTTGATGAAAATTTCGACGACTTTGAAAAGTGCTGCAATTAATTCTTTAGAACACTATTCCGACGTAATTTTGCGGGAGAAATCGATTTATCGCAGTCCCAATGCGCTGCGAGCAACACCTGTAAAGTTACAGCCGGAAAACAGCAGATTTTCATCGTCATTTCTCTGCTGCTGGTCCTACGCTATTTTTCATGTGTTTTTTGAGTTCCTGGGCGTCCAATTAGTCTAAAAAGCGTTATACTAATCGATTCCCAGACCAAAAATTTTTTAGCTGAAAAAAATCCAAGGCTAACCCCTTTGCATTTTTGATGAAAGTTTCGACGACTTTGAAAAGTGCTGCAATTAATTCTTTAGAACACTATTCCGACGTAATTTTGCGAGAGAAATCGATTTATCGCAGTCCCAATGCGCTGCGAGCAACACCTGTGAAGTTACAGCCGGAAAACAGCAGATTTTCATCGTCATTTCTCTGCTGCTGGTCCTACGCTTTTTTTCATGTGTTTTTTGAGTTCCTGGGCGTCCAATTAGTCTATAAAGCGTCATACTAATCGATTCCTAGACCAAAAATTTTTTGGCTGAAAAAAATCCAAGGCTAACCCCTTTGCATTTTTGATGAAAATTTCGACGACTTTGAAAAGTGCTGCAATTAATTCTTTAGAACACTATTCCGACGTAATTTTGCGAGAGAAATCGATTTATCGCAGTCCCAATGCGCTGCGAGCAACACCTGTAAAGTTACAGCCGGAAAACAGCAGATTTTCATCGTCATTTCTCTACTGCTGGTCCTACGCTATTTTTCATGTGTTTTTTGAGTTCCTGGGCGTCCAATTAGTCTAAAAAGCGTCATACTAATCGATTCCCAGACCAGAAATTTTTTGGCTGAAAAAAATCCAAGGCGAATCCCTTTGCATTTTTGATGAAAATTTCGACGACTTTGAAAAGTGCTGCAAATAATTCTTTGGAACACTATTCCGACGTAATTTTGCGAGAGAAATCGATTTATCGCAGTCCCAATGCGCTGCGAGCAACACCTGTGGAGTTACAGCCGGAAAACAGCAGATTTTCGTCGTCAATTCTCTGCCGCTGGTCCTACGCTATTTTTCATGTGTTTTTTGAGTTCCTGGGCGTCCAATTAGTCCAAAAAGCGTCATACTAATCGATTCCTAGACCGAAAATTTTTTGGCTGGAAAAAAATCCAAGGCTAACCCCTTTGCATTTTTGATGAAAATGTCGACGACTTTGAAAAGTGCTGCAATTAATTCTTTATAACACTATTCCGACGTAATTTTGCGAGAGAAATCGATTTATCGCAGTCCCAATGCGCTGCGAGCAACACCTGTAAAGTTACAGCCGGAAAAAAGCAGATTTTCATCGTCATTTCTCTGCTGCTGGTCCTACGCTATTTTTCATGTGTTTTTTGAGTTCCTGGGCGTCCAATTAGTCTAAAAAGCGTCATACTAATCGATTCCCAGACCAGAAATTTTTTGGCTGAAAAAAATCCAAGGCGAATCCCTTTGCATTTTTGATGAAAATTTCGACGACTTTGAAAAGTGCTGCAAATAATTCTTTGGAACACTATTCCGACGTAATTTTGCGAGAGAAATCGATTTATCGCAGTCCCAATGCGCTGCGAGCAACACCTGTGGAGTTACAGCCGGAAAACAGCAGATTTTCGTCGTCAATTCTCTGCCGCTGGTCCTACGCTATTTTTCATGTGTTTTTTGAGTTCCTGGGCGTCCAATTAGTCCAAAAAGCGTCATACTAATCGATTCCTAGACCGAAAATTTTTTGGCTGGAAAAAAATCCAAGGCTAACCCCTTTGCATTTTTGATGAAAATGTCGACGACTTTGAAAAGTGCTGCAATTAATTCTTTATAACACTATTCCGACGTAATTTTGCGAGAGAAATCGATTTATCGCAGTCCCAATGCGCTGCGAGCAACACCTGTAAAGTTACAGCCGGAAAACAGCAGATTTTCATCGTCATTTCTCTGCTGCTGGTCCTACGCTATTTTTCATGTGTTTTTTGAGTTCCTGGGCGTCCAATTAGTCCAAAAAGCGTCATACTAATCGATTCCTAGACCGAAAATTTTTTGGCTGAAAAAAATCCAAGGCTAACCCCTTTGCATTTTTGATGAAAATTTCGACGACTTTGATAAGTGCTGCAATTAATTCTTTATAACACTATTCCGACGTAATTTTGCGAGAGAAATCGATTCATCGCAGTCCCAATGCGCTGCGAGCAACACCTGTAAAGTTACAGCCGGAAAACAGCAGATTTTCATCGTCATTTCTCTGCTGCTGGTCCTACGCTATTTTTCATGTGTTTTTTGAGTTCCTGGGCGTCCAATTAGTCCAAAAAGCGTCATACTAATCGATTCCTAGACCGAAAATTTTTTGGCCGAAAAAAATCCAAGGCTAACCCCTTTGCATTTTTGATGAAAATTTCGACGACTTTGAAAAGTGCTGCAATTAATTCTTTAGAACACTATTCCGACGTAATTTTGCGAGAGAAATCGATTTATCGCAGTCCCAATGCGCTGCGAGCAACACCTGTAAAGTTACAGCCGGAAAACAGCAGATTTTCATCGTCATTTCTCCGCTGCTGGTCCTACTCTATTTTCCATGTGTTTTTTGAGTTCTGGGCGTCCAATTAGTCTATAAAGCGTCATACTAATCGATTCCTAGACCAAAAATTTTTTGGCTGAAAAAAATCCAAGGCTAACCCCTTTGCATTTTTGATGAAAATTTCGACGACTTTGAAAAGTGCTGCAATTAATTCTTTATAACACTATTCCGACGTAATTTTGCGGGAGAAATCGATTTATCGCAGTCCCAATGCGCTGCGAGCAACACCTGTAAAGTTACAGCCGGAAAACAGCAGATTTTCATCGTCATTTCTCTGCTGCTGGTCCTACGCTATTTTTCATGTGTTTTTTGAGTTCCTGGGCGTCCAATTAGTCTAAAAAGCGTTATACTAATCGATTCCCAGACCAAAAATTTTTTAGCTGAAAAAAATCCAAGGCTAACCCCTTTGCATTTTTGATGAAAATTTCGACGACTTTGAAAAGTGCTGCAATTAATTCTTTAGAACACTATTCCGACGTAATTTTGCGAGAGAAATCGATTTATCGCAGTCCCAATGCGCTGCGAGCAACACCTGTAAAGTTACAGCCGGAAAACAGCAGATTTTCATCGTCATTTCTCTGCTGCTGGTCCTACGCTATTTTTCATGTGTTTTTTGAGTTCCTGGGCGTCCAATTAGTCTAAAAAGCGTCATACTAATCGATTCCCAGACCAGAAATTTTTTGGCTGAAAAAAATCCAAGGCGAATCCCTTTGCATTTTTGATGAAAATTTCGACGACTTTGAAAAGTGCTGCAAATAATTCTTTGGAACACTATTCCGACGTAATTTTGCGAGAGAAATCGATTTATCGCAGTCCCAATGCGCTGCGAGCAACACCTGTGGAGTTACAGCCGGAAAACAGCAGATTTTCGTCGTCAATTCTCTGCCGCTGGTCCTACGCTATTTTTCATGTGTTTTTTGAGTTCCTGGGCGTCCAATTAGTCCAAAAAGCGTCATACTAATCGATTCCTAGACCGAAAATTTTTTGGCTGAAAAAAATCCAAGGCTAACCCCTTTGCATTTTTGATGAAAATGTCGACGACTTTGAAAAGTGCTGCAATTAATTCTTTATAACACTATTCCGACGTAATTTTGCGAGAGAAATCGATTTATCGCAGTCCCAATGCGCTGCGAGCAACACCTGTAAAGTTACAGCCGGAAAACAGCAGATTTTCATCGTCATTTCTCTGCTGCTGGTCCTACGCTATTTTTCATGTGTTTTTTGAGTTCCTGGGCGTCCAATTAGTCTAAAAAGCGTCATACTAATCGATTCCCAGACCAGAAATTTTTTGGCTGAAAAAAATCCAAGGCGAATCCCTTTGCATTTTTGATGAAAATTTCGACGACTTTGAAAAGTGCTGCAAATAATTCTTTGGAACACTATTCCGACGTAATTTTGCGAGAGAAATCGATTTATCGCAGTCCCAATGCGCTGCGAGCAACACCTGTAAAGTTACAGCCGGAAAACAGCAGATTTTCATCGTCATTTCTCTGCTGCTGGTCCTACGCTATTTTTCATGTGTTTTTTGAGTTCCTGGGCGTCCAATTAGTCCAAAAAGCGTCATACCAATCGATTCCGAGGTCGAAAATTTTTTGGCTGAAAAAAATCCAAGGCTAACCCCTTTGCATTTTTGATGAAAATTTCGACGACTTTGAAAAGTGCTGCAATTAATTCTTTAGAACACTATTCCGACGTAATTTTGCGGGAGAAATCGATTTATCGCAGTCCCAATGCGCTGCGAGCAACACCTGTAAAGTTACAGCCGGAAAACAGCAGATTTTCATCGTCATTTCTCTGCTGCTGGTCCTACGCTATTTTTCATGTGTTTTTTGAGTTCCTGGGCGTCCAATTAGTCTAAAAAGCGTTATACTAATCGATTCCCAGACCAAAAATTTTTTAGCTGAAAAAAATCCAAGGCTAACCCCTTTGCATTTTTGATGAAAGTTTCGACGACTTTGAAAAGTGCTGCAATTAATTCTTTAGAACACTATTCCGACGTAATTTTGCGAGAGAAATCGATTTATCGCAGTCCCAATGCGCTGCGAGCAACACCTGTGAAGTTACAGCCGGAAAACAGCAGATTTTCATCGTCATTTCTCTGCTGCTGGTCCTACGCTTTTTTTCATGTGTTTTTTGAGTTCCTGGGCGTCCAATTAGTCTAAAAAGCGTCATACTAATCGATTCCCAGACCAGAAATTTTTTGGCTGAAAAAAATCCAAGGCGAATCCCTTTGCATTTTTGATGAAAATTTCGACGACTTTGAAAAGTGCTGCAAATAATTCTTTGGAACACTATTCCGACGTAATTTTGCGAGAGAAATCGATTTATCGCAGTCCCAATGCGCTGCGAGCAACACCTGTAAAGTTACAGCCGGAAAACAGCAGATTTTCATCGTCATTTCTCTGCTGCTGGTCCTACGCTATTTTTCATGTGTTTTTTGAGTTCCTGGGCGTCCAATTAGTCCAAAAAGCGTCATACCAATCGATTCCGAGGTCGAAAATTTTTTGGCTGAAAAAAATCCAATGCTAACCCCTTTGCATTTTTGATGAAAATTTCGACGACTTTGAAAAGTGCTGCAATTAATTCTTTAGAACACTATTCCGACGTAATTTTGCGGGAGAAATCGATTTATCGCAGTCCCAATGCGCTGCGAGCAACACCTGTAAAGTTACAGCCGGAAAACAGCAGATTTTCATCGTCATTTCTCTGCTGCTGGTCCTACGCTATTTTTCATGTGTTTTTTGAGTTCCTGGGCGTCCAATTAGTCTAAAAAGCGTTATACTAATCGATTCCCAGACCAAAAATTTTTTAGCTGAAAAAAATCCAAGGCTAACCCCTTTGCATTTTTGATGAAAGTTTCGACGACTTTGAAAAGTGCTGCAATTAATTCTTTATAACACTATTCCGACGTAATTTTGCGAGAGAAATCGATTTATCGCAGTCCCAATGCGCTGCGAGCAACACCTGTAAAGTTACAGCCGGAAAACAGCAGATTTTCATCGTCATTTCTCTGCTGCTGGTCCTACGCTATTTTTCATGTGTTTTTTGAGTTCCTGGGCGTCCAATTAGTCTAAAAAGCGTCATACTAATCGATTCCCAGACCAGAAATTTTTTGGCTGAAAAAAATCCAAGGCGAATCCCTTTGCATTTTTGATGAAAATTTCGACGACTTTGAAAAGTGCTGCAAATAATTCTTTGGAACACTATTCCGACGTAATTTTGCGAGAGAAATCGATTTATCGCAGTCCCAATGCGCTGCGAGCAACACCTGTAAAGTTACAGCCGGAAAACAGCAGATTTTCATCGTCATTTCTCTGCTGCTGGTCCTACGCTATTTTTCATGTGTTTTTTGAGTTCCTGGGCGTCCAATTAGTCCAAAAAGCGTCATACCAATCGATTCCGAGGTCGAAAATTTTTTGGCTGAAAAAAATCCAAGGCTAACCCCTTTGCATTTTTGATGAAAATTTCGACGACTTTGAAAAGTGCTGCAATTAATTCTTTAGAACACTATTCCGACGTAATTTTGCGGGAGAAATCGATTTATCGCAGTCCCAATGCGCTGCGAGCAACACCTGTAAAGTTACAGCCGGAAAACAGCAGATTTTCATCGTCATTTCTCTGCTGCTGGTCCTACGCTATTTTTCATGTGTTTTTTGAGTTCCTGGGCGTCCAATTAGTCTAAAAAGCGTTATACTAATCGATTCCCAGACCAAAAATTTTTTAGCTGAAAAAAATCCAAGGCTAACCCCTTTGCATTTTTGATGAAAGTTTCGACGACTTTGAAAAGTGCTGCAATTAATTCTTTAGAACACTATTCCGACGTAATTTTGCGAGAGAAATCGATTTATCGCAGTCCCAATGCGCTGCGAGCAACACCTGTGAAGTTACAGCCGGAAAACAGCAGATTTTCATCGTCATTTCTCTGCTGCTGGTCCTACGCTTTTTTTCATGTGTTTTTTGAGTTCCTGGGCGTCCAATTAGTCTGAAAAGCGTCATACTAATCGATTCCTAGACCAAAAATTTTTTGGCTGAAAAAAATCCAAGGCTAACCCCTTTGCATTTTTGATGAAAATTTCGACGACTTTGAAAAGTGCTGCAATTAATTCTTTAGAACACTATTCCGACGTAATTTTGCGAGAGAAATCGATTTATCGCAGTCCCAATGCGCTGCGAGCAACACCTGTAAAGTTACAGCCGGAAAACAGCAGATTTTCATCGTCATTTCTCTACTGCTGGTCCTACGCTATTTTTCATGTGTTTTTTGAGTTCCTGGGCGTCCAATTAGTCTAAAAAGCGTCATACTAATCGATTCCCAGACCAGAAATTTTTTGGCTGAAAAAAATCCAAGGCGAATCCCTTTGCATTTTTGATGAAAATTTCGACGACTTTGAAAAGTGCTGCAAATAATTCTTTGGAACACTATTCCGACGTAATTTTGCGAGAGAAATCGATTTATCGCAGTCCCAATGCGCTGCGAGCAACACCTGTGGAGTTACAGCCGGAAAACAGCAGATTTTCGTCGTCAATTCTCTGCCGCTGGTCCTACGCTATTTTTCATGTGTTTTTTGAGTTCCTGGGCGTCCAATTAGTCCAAAAAGCGTCATACTAATCGATTCCTAGACCGAAAATTTTTTGGCTGGAAAAAAATCCAAGGCTAACCCCTTTGCATTTTTGATGAAAATGTCGACGACTTTGAAAAGTACTGCAATTAATTCTTTAGAACACTATTCCGACGTAATTTTGCGAGAGAAATCGATTTATCGCAGTCCCAATGCGCTGCGAGCAACACCTGTGAAGTTACAGCCGGAAAACAGCAGATTTTCATCGTCATTTCTCTGCTGCTGGTCCTACGCTTTTTTTCATGTGTTTTTTGAGTTCCTGGGCGTCCAATTAGTCTAAAAAGCGTCATACTAATCGATTCCCAGACCAGAAATTTTTTGGCTGAAAAAAATCCAAGGCGAATCCCTTTGCATTTTTGATGAAAATTTCGACGACTTTGAAAAGTGCTGCAAATAATTCTTTGGAACACTATTCCGACGTAATTTTGCGAGAGAAATCGATTTATCGCAGTCCCAATGCGCTGCGAGCAACACCTGTAAAGTTACAGCCGGAAAACAGCAGATTTTCATCGTCATTTCTCTGCTGCTGGTCCTACGCTATTTTTCATGTGTTTTTTGAGTTCCTGGGCGTCCAATTAGTCCAAAAAGCGTCATACCAATCGATTCCGAGGTCGAAAATTTTTTGGCTGAAAAAAATCCAATGCTAACCCCTTTGCATTTTTGATGAAAATTTCGACGACTTTGAAAAGTGCTGCAATTAATTCTTTAGAACACTATTCCGACGTAATTTTGCGGGAGAAATCGATTTATCGCAGTCCCAATGCGCTGCGAGCAACACCTGTAAAGTTACAGCCGGAAAACAGCAGATTTTCATCGTCATTTCTCTGCTGCTGGTCCTACGCTATTTTTCATGTGTTTTTTGAGTTCCTGGGCGTCCAATTAGTCTAAAAAGCGTTATACTAATCGATTCCCAGACCAAAAATTTTTTAGCTGAAAAAAATCCAAGGCTAACCCCTTTGCATTTTTGATGAAAGTTTCGACGACTTTGAAAAGTGCTGCAATTAATTCTTTATAACACTATTCCGACGTAATTTTGCGAGAGAAATCGATTTATCGCAGTCCCAATGCGCTGCGAGCAACACCTGTAAAGTTACAGCCGGAAAACAGCAGATTTTCATCGTCATTTCTCTGCTGCTGGTCCTACGCTATTTTTCATGTGTTTTTTGAGTTCCTGGGCGTCCAATTAGTCTAAAAAGCGTCATACTAATCGATTCCCAGACCAGAAATTTTTTGGCTGAAAAAAATCCAAGGCGAATCCCTTTGCATTTTTGATGAAAATTTCGACGACTTTGAAAAGTGCTGCAAATAATTCTTTGGAACACTATTCCGACGTAATTTTGCGAGAGAAATCGATTTATCGCAGTCCCAATGCGCTGCGAGCAACACCTGTAAAGTTACAGCCGGAAAACAGCAGATTTTCATCGTCATTTCTCTGCTGCTGGTCCTACGCTATTTTTCATGTGTTTTTTGAGTTCCTGGGCGTCCAATTAGTCCAAAAAGCGTCATACCAATCGATTCCGAGGTCGAAAATTTTTTGGCTGAAAAAAATCCAAGGCTAACCCCTTTGCATTTTTGATGAAAATTTCGACGACTTTGAAAAGTGCTGCAATTAATTCTTTAGAACACTATTCCGACGTAATTTTGCGGGAGAAATCGATTTATCGCAGTCCCAATGCGCTGCGAGCAACACCTGTAAAGTTACAGCCGGAAAACAGCAGATTTTCATCGTCATTTCTCTGCTGCTGGTCCTACGCTATTTTTCATGTGTTTTTTGAGTTCCTGGGCGTCCAATTAGTCTAAAAAGCGTTATACTAATCGATTCCCAGACCAAAAATTTTTTAGCTGAAAAAAATCCAAGGCTAACCCCTTTGCATTTTTGATGAAAGTTTCGACGACTTTGAAAAGTGCTGCAATTAATTCTTTAGAACACTATTCCGACGTAATTTTGCGAGAGAAATCGATTTATCGCAGTCCCAATGCGCTGCGAGCAACACCTGTGAAGTTACAGCCGGAAAACAGCAGATTTTCATCGTCATTTCTCTGCTGCTGGTCCTACGCTTTTTTTCATGTGTTTTTTGAGTTCCTGGGCGTCCAATTAGTCTGAAAAGCGTCATACTAATCGATTCCTAGACCAAAAATTTTTTGGCTGAAAAAAATCCAAGGCTAACCCCTTTGCATTTTTGATGAAAATTTCGACGACTTTGAAAAGTGCTGCAATTAATTCTTTAGAACACTATTCCGACGTAATTTTGCGAGAGAAATCGATTTATCGCAGTCCCAATGCGCTGCGAGCAACACCTGTAAAGTTACAGCCGGAAAACAGCAGATTTTCATCGTCATTTCTCTACTGCTGGTCCTACGCTATTTTTCATGTGTTTTTTGAGTTCCTGGGCGTCCAATTAGTCTAAAAAGCGTCATACTAATCGATTCCCAGACCAGAAATTTTTTGGCTGAAAAAAATCCAAGGCGAATCCCTTTGCATTTTTGATGAAAATTTCGACGACTTTGAAAAGTGCTGCAAATAATTCTTTGGAACACTATTCCGACGTAATTTTGCGAGAGAAATCGATTTATCGCAGTCCCAATGCGCTGCGAGCAACACCTGTGGAGTTACAGCCGGAAAACAGCAGATTTTCGTCGTCAATTCTCTGCCGCTGGTCCTACGCTATTTTTCATGTGTTTTTTGAGTTCCTGGGCGTCCAATTAGTCCAAAAAGCGTCATACTAATCGATTCCTAGACCGAAAATTTTTTGGCTGGAAAAAAATCCAAGGCTAACCCCTTTGCATTTTTGATGAAAATGTCGACGACTTTGAAAAGTGCTGCAATTAATTCTTTATAACACTATTCCGACGTAATTTTGCGAGAGAAATCGATTTATCGCAGTCCCAATGCGCTGCGAGCAACACCTGTAAAGTTACAGCCGGAAAACAGCAGATTTTCATCGTCATTTCTCTGCTGCTGGTCCTACGCTATTTTTCATGTGTTTTTTGAGTTCCTGGGCGTCCAATTAGTCCAAAAAGCGTCATACTAATCGATTCCTAGACCGAAAATTTTTTGGCTGAAAAAAATCCAAGGCTAACCCCTTTGCATTTTTGATGAAAATTTCGACGACTTTGAAAAGTGCTGCAATTAATTCTTTATAACACTATTCCGACGTAATTTTGCGAGAGAAATCGATTCATCGCAGTCCCAATGCGCTGCGAGCAACACCTGTAAAGTTACAGCCGGAAAACAGCAGATTTTCATCGTCATTTCTCTGCTGCTGGTCCTACGCTATTTTTCATGTGTTTTTTGAGTTCCTGGGCGTCCAATTAGTCCAAAAAGCGTCATACTAATCGATTCCTAGACCGAAAATTTTTTGGCCGAAAAAAATCCAAGGCTAACCCCTTTGCATTTTTGATGAAAATTTCGACGACTTTGAAAAGTGCTGCAATTAATTCTTTAGAACACTATTCCGACGTAATTTTGCGAGAGAAATCGATTTATCGCAGTCCCAATGCGCTGCGAGCAACACCTGTAAAGTTACAGCCGGAAAACAGCAGATTTTCATCGTCATTTCTCTGCTGCTGGTCCTACGCTATTTTTCATGTGTTTTTTGAGTTCCTGGGCGTCCAATTAGTCCAAAAAGCGTCATACTAATCGATTCCTAGACCGAAAATTCTTTGGCTGAAAAAAATCCAAGGCTAACCCCTTTGCATTTTTGATGAAAATTTCGACGACTTTGAAAAGTGCTGCAATTAATTCTTTAGAACACTATTCCGACGTAATTTTGCGAGGGAAATCGATTTATCGCAGTCCCAATGCGCTGCGAGCAACACCTGTAAAGTTACAGCCGGAAAACAGCAGATTTTCATCGTCATTTCTCTGCTGCTGGTCCTACGCTTTTTTTCATGTGTTTTTTGAGTTCCTGGGCGTCCAATTAGTCTAAAAAGCGTCATACTAATCGATTCCTAGACCAAAAATTTTTTGGCCGAAAAAAATCCAAGGCTAACCCCTTTGCATTTTTGATGAAAATTTCGACGACTTTGAAAAGTGCTGCAATTAATTCTTTAGAACACTATTCCGACGTAATTTTGCGAGAGAAATCGATTTATCGCAGTCCCAATGCGCTGCGAGCAACACCTGTAAAGTTACAGCCGCGAAACAGCAGATTTTCATCGTCATTTCTCTGCTGCTGGTCCTACGCTTTTTTTCATGTGTTTTTTGAGTTCCTGGGCGTCCAATTAGTCTAAAAAGCGTCATACTAATCGATTCCTAGACCGAAAATTTTTTGGCTGAAAAAAATCCAAGGCTAACCCCTTTGCATTTTTGATGAAAATTTCGACGACTTTGAAAAGTGCTGCAATTAATTCTTTAGAACACTATTCCGACGTAATTTTGCGAGAGAAATCGATTTATCGCAGTTCCAATGCGCTGCGAGCAACACCTGTGGAGTTACAGCCGGAAAACAGCAGATTTTCATCGTCATTTCTCTGCTGCTGGTCCTACGCTATTTTTCATGTGTTTTTTGAGTTCCTGGGCGTCCAATTAGTCCAAAAAGCGTCATACTAATCGATTCCTAGACCGAAAATTCTTTGGCTGAAAAAAATCCAAGGCTAACCCCTTTGCATTTTTGATGAAAATTTCGACGACTTTGAAGAGTGCTGCAATTAATTCTTTAGAACACTATTCCGACGTAATTTTGCGAGAGAAATCGATTTATCGCAGTCCCAATGCGCTGCGAGCAACACCTCTAAAGTTACAGCCGGAAAACAGCAGATTTTCATCGTCATTTCTCTGCTGCTGGTCCTACGCTATTTTTCATGTGTTTTTTGAGTTCCTGGGCGTCCAATTAGTCTAAAAAGCGTCATACTAATCGATTCCCGGACCAAAAATTTTTTGGCTGAAAAAAATCCAAGGCTAACCCCTTTGCATTTTTGATGAAAATTTCGACGACTTTGAAAAGTGCTGCAATTAATTCTTCAGAACACTATTCCGACGTAATTTTGCGAGAGAAATCGATTTATCGCAGTCCCAATGCGCTGCGAGCAACACCTCTAAAGTTACAGCCGGAAAACAGCAGATTTTCATCGTCATTTCTCCGCTGCTGGTCCTACGCTATTTTCCATGTGTTTTTTGAGTTCTGGGCGTCCAATTAGTCTATAAAGCGTCATACTAGTCGATTCCTAGACCAAAAATTTTTTGGCTGAAAAAAATCCAAGGCTAACCCCTTTGCATTTTTGATGAAAATTTCGACGACTTTGAAAAGTGCTGCAATCAATTCTTTAGAACACTATTCCGACGTAATTTTGCGAGAGAAATCGATTTATCGCAGTCCCAATGCGCTGCGAGCAACACCTGTAAAGTTACAGCCGGAAAACAGCAGATTTTCATCGTCATTTCTCTGCTGCTGGTCCTACGCTATTTTTCATGTGTTTTTTGAGTTCCTGGGCGTCCAATTAGTCCAAAAAGCGTCATACCAATCGATTCCTAGGTCGAAAATTTTTTGGCTGAAAAAAATCCAAGGCTAACCCCTTTGCATTTTTGATGAAAATTTCGACGACTTTGAAAAGTGCTGCAATTAATTCTTTAGAACACTATTCCGACGTAATTTTGCGGGAGAAATCGATTTATCGCAGTCCCAATGCGCTGCGAGCAACACCTGTAAAGTTACAGCCGGAAAACAGCAGATTTTCATCGTCATTTCTCTGCTGCTGGTCCTACCCTATTTTTCATGTGTTTTTTGAGTTCCTGGGCGTCCAATTAGTCTAAAAAGCGTTATACTAATCGATTCCCAGACCAAAAATTTTTTAGCTGAAAAAAATCCAAGGCTAACCCCTTTGCATTTTTGATGAAAGTTTCGACGACTTTGAAAAGTGCTGCAATTAATTCTTTAGAAAACTATTCCGACGTAATTTTGCGAGAGAAATCGATTTATCGCAGTCCCAATGCGCTGCGAGCAACACCTGTGAAGTTACAGCCGGAAAACAGCAGATTTTCATCGTCATTTCTCTGCTGCTGGTCCTACGCTATTTTTCATGTGTTTTTTGAGTTCCTGGGCGTCCAATTAGTCTAAAAAGCGTCATACTAATCGATTCCCAGACCAGAAATTTTTTGGCTGAAAAAAATCCAAGGCGAATCCCTTTGCATTTTTGATGAAAATTTCGACGACTTTGAAAAGTGCTGCAAATAATTCTTTGGAACACTATCCCGACGTAATTTTGCGAGAGAAATCGATTTATCGCAGTCCCAATGCGCTGCGAGCAACACCTGTGGAGTTACAGCCGGAAAACAGCAGATTTTCGTCGTCAATTCTCTGCCGCTGGTCCTACGCTATTTTTCATGTGTTTTTTGAGTTCCTGGGCGTCCAATTAGTCCAAAAAGCGTCATACTAATCGATTCCTAGACCGAAAATTTTTTGGCTGAAAAAAATCCAAGGCTAACCCCTTTGCATTTTTGATGAAAATTTCGACGACTTTGAAAAGTGCTGCAATTAATTCTTTATAACACTATTCCGACGTAATTTTGCGAGAGAAATCGATTCATCGCAGTCCCAATGCGCTGCGAGCAACACCTGTAAAGTTACAGCCGGAAAACAGCAGATTTTCATTGTCATTTCTCTGCTGCTGGTCCTACGCTATTTTTCATGTGTTTTTTGAGTTCCTGGGCGTCCAATTAGTCCAAAAAGCGTCATACTAATCGATTCCTAGACCGAAAATTTTTTGGCCGAAAAAAATCCAAGGCTAACCCCTTTGCATTTTTGATGAAAATTTCGACGACTTTGAAAAGTGCTGCAATTAATTCTTTAGAACACTATTCCGACGTAATTTTGCGAGAGAAATCGATTTATCGCAGTCCCAATGCGCTGCGAGCAACACCTGTAAAGTTACAGCCGGAAAACAGCAGATTTTCATCGTCATTTCTCTGCTGCGGGTCCTACGCTTTTTTTCATGTGTTTTTTGAGTTCCTGGGCGTCCAATCAGTCTATAAAGCGTCATACTAATCGATTCCTAGACCAAAAATTTTTTGGCCGAAAAAAATCCAAGGCTAACCCCTCTGCATTTTTGATGAAAATTTCGACGACTTTGAAAAGTGCTGCAATTAATTCTTTAGAACACTATTCCGACGTAATTTTGCGAGAGAAATCGATTTATCGCAGTCCCAATGCGCTGCGAGCAACACCTGTGAAAATACAGCCGGAAAACAGCAGATTTTCATCGTCATTTCTCTGCTGCTGGTCCTACGCTATTTTTCATGTGTTTTTTGAGTTCCTGGGCGTCCAATTAGTCCATAAAGCGTCATACTAATCGATTCCTAGACCGAAAAGTTTTTGGCTGAAAAAAATCCAAGGCTAACCCCTTTGCATTTTCGATGAAAATTTCGACGACTTTGAAAAGTGCTGCAATTAATTTTTTAGAACACTATTCCGACGTAATTTTGCGAGAGAAATCGTTTTATCGCAGTCCCAATGCGCTGCGAGCAACACCTGTAAAGTTACAGCCGGAAAACAGCAGATTTTCATCGTCATTTTTCTGCTGCTGGTCCTACGCTATTTTTCATGTGTTTTTTGAGTTCCTGGGCGTCCAATTAGTCTAGAAAACGTCTTACGAATCGATTCCCAGACAAAAGATTTTTCGGCCAAAAAAAATCCAAGGCTAACCCCTTTGCATTTTTGATGAAAATTTTGACGACTTTGAAAAGTGCTGCAATAAATTCTTTAGAACACTATTCCGACGTAATTTTGCGAGAGAAATCGATTTATCGCAGTCCCAATGCGCTGCGAGCAACACCTGTAAAGTTACAGCCGGAAAACAGCAGATTTTCATCGTCATTTCTCTGCTGCTGGTCCTACGCTATTGTTCATGTGTTTTTTGAGTTCCTGGGCGTCCAATTAGTCTAAAAAGCGTCATACTAATCGATTCCTAGACCAAAAATTTTTTGGCTGAAAAAAATCCAAGGCTAACCCCTTTGCATTTTTGATGAAAATTTCGACGACTTTGAAAAGTGCTGCAATTAATTCTTTAGAACACTATTCCGACGTAATTTTGCGAGAGAAATCGATTTATCGCAGTCCCAATGCGCTGCGAGCAACACCTGTAAAGTTACAGCCGGAAAACAGCAGATTTTCATCGTCATTCCTCTGCTGCTGGTCCTACGCTATTATTCATGTGTTTTTTGAGTTCCTGGGCGTCCAATTAGTCTAAAAAGCGTCATACTAATCGATTCCTAGACCAAAAATTTTTTGGCTGAAAAAAATCCAAGGCTAACCCCTTTGCATTTTTGATGAAAATTTTGACGACTTTGAAAAGTGCTGCAATTAATTCTTTGGAACACTATTCCGACGTAATTTTGCGAGAGAAATCGATTTATCGCAGTCCCAATGCGCTGCGAGCAACACCTGTGAAGTTACAGCCGGAAAACAGCAGATTTTCATCGTCATTTCTCTGCTGCTGGTCCTACGCTATTTTTCATGTGTTTTTTGAGTTCCTGGGCGTCCAATTAGTCTATAAAGCGTCATACTAATCGATTTTCAGACCAAACTTTTTTGGCTGAAAAAAATCCAAGGCTAACCCCTTTGCATTTTTGATGAAAATTTCGATGACTTTGAAAAGTGCTGCAATTAATTCCGTAGAACACTATTCCGACGTGATTTTGCGAGAGAAATCGATTTATCTTAGTCCCAATGCGCTGCGAGCAACACCTGTAAAGTTACAGCCGAAAAACTGCAGATTTTCATCGTCATTTCTCTGCTGCTGGTCCTACGCTATTTTTCATGTGTTTTTTGAGTTCCTGGGCGTCCAATTAGTCTAGAAAGGGTGATACAAACCGATTCCGAGACGATAACTTTTCGTCTCTGAAATTCACCAAAAAAGTAAGACTAAAACCTTTGGATTTTTGGCGAAAATTTCGAACATTCCGAAAACTGCTAAAAGAAGTTCTTTGAGGCACTATTACGACGTAATTTTGCGAGAGAAATCGATCGAACGCAGTTCTTATACGCTGCGAGCAATGGATTAGAAGTTACAGCAGAAAAACTACACACTTTTTTTTTTCATTTTTTTGCCACAGCTCTTTCCTTCGTTATTACTTTGCTGTTGGAGCTGTTCTGTTTCTGCCGTGTTTTCGGAGCTTCTCTTGGTACAATTCGTCTAGAAAGGGTCGTACGAATCGATATTTAGCTAAAAGATTTTTCGACCAAAAAACGGAAGGCTATCCCTTTTGGAATTTCGGTAAAAAAATTTCTGAACCTGAAAAATGCTGAACAGAGATCTTGCATACATCATTTCGACGTAATTCACTCAGAGACGTCAATTTCGCTCAGTCCGCGCGGCGGGGAAGACAAATCACAAACACGTACGTTCAAAGTTTCAGTTTCAGTTCATTTAATATGCCTTAAACGTAGTACAAGTGTTCAGGTGTCAGTGTATATAGTACTCTCAAGAGATGCCTTATAGTATTGGGGGAATGACAAAATGAAATGCAACACAATGATTCAACCCAACATTTAGAAATTCCAATTCAATCGTCTGAGGCAAAAGAAGTTCAATATTCATAAGATTAGGTATAATATTAAAAATGTTATATGAGATAGTTATTATTGTAGTTTGTAAATAGAGAATATGAAGAATGTTAAATGAGATATTTATTTTTGTGGATAGTATATGTAACAGATTAAACTACGGCCTGCGTACAGGCGTAATGGCACTCCACAAAAAACCGTCAGACATTGTATTTTCACTATCCCTTGTAACCTGTGTTGAAGTAAATTAATGAATAATTAGATTCCTTATTACTTTTGTTATCATTTCTCTGCGGTAGGCCCTACCCTTTTTTGGTGCTTTTTCTGCGTTCCTGAAGGGCCAATTAGTAAAGTAAGGGTCATACAAATTTATTCTGAGACAAATGATTTTTTGCTCAAAAATTCGTAAGGCGAACACCTGCTGATTTTTGATGAAAATTTTGAAGATTTGGAATAATGCTGGTAGCATGCTCCCTCCAGTTAGAATTAAGCGAATCGGAGAAACTTCAGCGGAAAACTGTTCCTGGTATACGGCTGCTTTGATCCGCAGGGCCCTGTTAGAAATCATTGGACCCTCCGGAATTCGAAACAGACATGTAGAACATGGTGGAACCAACAGTTGAGAAATTACAAGGGAAAATGAAGAAATGCTTCATTTTTGGGTCCCAACTTTTTATCCGCCTTCAGCAGCGACTCTATATGTATATAATTTTGTGAAAGAAATCTTTTGCGCACAGTCTTGACTCGCTGCCGCACAACGGACCAAAAGCTATGCGGACGGAAAGCATGCAATTTTTTCATATTTTCTCAGCTGTTAGCCCTGCGATGTTTTTTTTTGTCCCTGACGGTCCAATTTGTAAAACACATGAAGTTGTTTCTACATTAGACTCATTCTTCGTAAACATTTGAACCGAGCGTGCGAGATAAATGACTATACCTACTTCATTTATACGTCGGGCATTTGCGAGAGAAAAAAACCGTACCTGCGGCGACTTAAAAAATTCTGTCAATACCGAAATATCGTCAAATAAAGCTACAGTCGAATCACAGTATACGCGTATAAGTTATACACACGACAGTTCTACCACGGACTTGTTAAAAAATCAGCCATAAAGTATTTAAAAGCCCAAGTAACGATAAAAAATTGAAGACTAGTTAGCTGATTAATGCCTAGAATGTTAGATGCGGAACTAATTTTTTTATCAAAAGAGGATTACAGAATCTTAAAATCAACATTGCTAATTGTTTTGCTACTTATCAACTGTAAAGAACATGTTTGCATTAGTGCAGGGGGGTGACACTGATAGATAAAAGTGGCACGCGAAATGTGCTTGCCGCACTGTGGCGCTAGCTGTTCTGTGTGCCCGAGGTTGTGTTGACCTGACGGACCTGACGGCCTCGCTTTATACCTATGCTTATTTATATCGAAGACGCTCAGGGAACAGCCAGCGCTGCTGGTGGCGCTTTCAAGAACTTCAGATTCCGAGACAAAACGCGTTTGCATTTATCGTATAGGAAAAGGTGCCAGTGTCACCCCCCTGCATTAGTGCGAACACCATACGCAGTGGCATGGTGCATGCACGCTATAGACTTCTCTCAATGTGATGCACGCACGGCATACAGCAGTAACGCTGACAAACCCAAATAGATGTCGCTGACGGTCGGAGATGTGATGTATACCACTGATCTCTATACTGCAGTTCTGCAAAAGCACACGACGCATACCTTTCAGACATATATGTATTTATGTGGACACGCATCTACGGTTGACTGTTAACTGTCAGCTGGCGTTCAGCTGGCAACAGCTTGGTACGAATAGGCCGCAGCAGAAGGCTTGGTGGGAAGTGTCAAATCCGAGAATGAAAATTTGATACAGGCGAGAAGATTGATGTTCACACCGGTACAACCATTCGCATAAAAACAAGATATGATTTGCCTTGATTTACCCCTCTAACAAACGTAACGGGGCTAAGGATTATGAATACGATGGAGTTGATTAAAATTCCAAAGGCTAGTGTGCACAGTGCAACCTTGTCAGAGATTTCTTTCAATACTTACATGCCTCAGGTCTTACGTGTGTTTTCTGTTTCGTTTATTTCAGGTGGAAAATGTGCGGATGCTCGATAAGTACAGCAACAATCATTCCTTGGGAACGCTTTACCCAACTGCTACACATTTGATATTTGTGGACCCAAATGGGAAAAAACAAATATGGGTGAGGTTTCATTTGCATTGATTTTCTTTAGGCACCTATGCAATGAGAATTGGTAATAATTTCCCTGTCCTTTGACTAGTTGACTGTTGACCATTCTCGCCGTATCATCGATGAAATATCCCATTTCAATGTACCAATATATCTTACCCAATTAAGGGGGTGCCCACCCTAGTCGAATTCGATGTTGACTTATGTATCTCCAAATATCTGAATCCACATATCTCAAACACAAACAAGAGCTCAACAGCCTCATTCTATGCACAATTCTAGAAAAAAAAATTCCAAACATTTTCATTTGACACAGAATTAAAGAAATGGTATGTATTCTACGAAAACGCAATAGTAAATTCATAGAATTTATGCCATTACTGTATTTCTGTGTCAAATGAAAATGTGTCGGGGATATTTTTGTTGAGAATTGTGTATAGAATGAGGCTGATAAGCCCTTTTTCACATTTGAGATACTTGGACATAGATATTTACAAATATATACATCAACATCGAAATCCACCAGAGCACAACCTTAAGCACTGTTTAAGATCTGCTCCGTTCTGATTTATTTTATCCTTCGTACGATATGTTCAGCACTGTCATATATTAAAGATATACATATGTTTTCTAAAAACATTTCCAGTCAATATTTCTTTCCAGGTTTTATATATGCATATAACCAGTGTAGATAAGCAGCCGTTGTCAACCACAGGATCACCTCTTCAAATAAAGTGTAAAAACTTTTTAACTGTTACTTTTGTAATACCGAAGGAACGCGAGTGCCATGATATATATCTCACACTGTTAAAATTGTCATCGCCAGGTAAGATTATTACATGATTCATTCTTTTATACACCACATTGTTTCCAGTTCTATTCAAGCATCAGTTGAATGACTTATAAACTGTACAACAGATAGCAAGCTGATTCCCTTAAATTTAACCTTTTTTTTCGGTTACTAAATTCCGTTTGATAAAAAACTAAAAAGTATTTCAATTTCAAACTGTACAAAAACATAATATGTAAATAAAAATGATATGTACAATAAAAATATTTTTAGCAAGATTAGAAGATCTGTATTGCTTCAGTTACCAAGCAAGTAAGGATGAATTGCCACAACATGCCGGCTGGAATTTTTTTGATATTCAGAGTGAATTTCAAAGATTAGGTGTTCCAAACGACGAGTGGTCTCTATCCTATCTCAATACCAACTACGAGGTAGGAATTTGTCTGTCTTTTGAACTCTGCATATTCCATAACATAACATATTACAATTTTGATTTTTCAGCTGTGCGATACGTATCCAAAGTATCTTTACGTACCTAGTATATCGACAAATAATGTATTGTCTGGCAGTGCCAAGTTCAGAAGTAAAGGCCGCTTACCAGTTTTAACATATCTTCATTCTAACAAGGTTCGAAACTTATCTGTTGCCGCTGATCTCTGGTTCCTCAAGTTTAAAAAATATTCAAATAGATTGCAATGAAAGTGAAATTTCAACTTACAGGCTGCGATATGTAGATGCAGTCAGCCATTATCTGGTTTCAATGCACGATGCCCTGAAGATGAGCAAATGTTATACAACATTCTTTGTACTAATCCTAATTCCAAATACATGTATGTGGTTGACACACGACCACGGGTAAGTGTCTTAATTTAAATTGGATACCAGGTTGTAATCAAAGTTCAGCTCATAGGTAAAAATAATGCACATTCTGTCTACTCCTAAAGGGCTATAATGGTTATACGATTTTAGATTAACGCAATGGCAAATAGAGCCGCAGGCAAAGGCTATGAAAACGAAAGCTTTTACGAAAATATCAAATTTCATTTTTTTGGCATTGAAAATATTCATGTAATGCGAGCAAGCTTGAATAAGCTAACAGAGTGTAAGTGCTACTGTAAAATTTTTTAAACTACTTATACAATCATTTCAAATACGATTCCCTGTGTCGAGCAGTAAAGTAATACAAAAGTTAAAAAAACATGTTTCACCTGATAGTGCATAAAATGACAACAGTGAGCAGCTTTCTGAATGGATTAGAAAGTAGTGGCTGGTTAAAGCACATACGTTCCGTGCTGGAGACAGGCTGGTTCATAGCACGTGCCATTTCAAATGGAGTTAGTGTCGTAGTTCACTGCAGTGATGGCTGGGATCGGACAGCGCAAGTTTGTTCTGTTGCAGCATTGATGCTGGATCCATTTTACAGAACAATTCAAGGATTTCAGGTGAAAATCTTAGTGCAGTAGTTGTAAATCATGTATTTATACAAAAAATGATATGACTAAAGTGTCATCATTCATATTCTTTTATAATGTCTATATATTTAGGCATTAATAGAGAAAGACTGGCTATCATTTGGTCACAAGTTCAGCAATCGATGTGGTCATATAAGCAGTGATGGTAAAGAAATAGCACCAATATTCACTCAGTTTATTGACGCAACATACCAACTTTTGAACCAGCATCCATATGCCTTCCAATTTAACGAATATTTCCTCTTGACTCTTCATGATCACATTCATAGTTGTCAATATGGAACATTTGTTGGTAACTGTGAAAAGGATAGACAGACACTAAGGTGAAATATTTGCAGTGCGGGATAGAATAAAATCTTATAGAAAAGTCTTTCAGAACTTTTAATGAGTTTAAAAATATTTTAGACTCAGTGACAGAACTTATTCCTTGTGGGGACACATGGCAAATCATATGAACGAATATATTAATCCGTTGTACTGTTGTAATGGTTATAAAGAAGAGAGCAACAATGTTCTATGGCCTAAGTTGTCGCCACAAAATATCCTGTAAGTAATAAATTAGTATAAATGACACAATTATCTTATTGGAACCGTAATAACTGGTTTATAATTAATTATAGGTTCTGGAAGGGTTTATACTGTAGATTCGAAAACGGCATACACTGTAGAGAGACATATGAAGATTTACTTCTAACTATTCATGACCACACCATTGCTTTGGAGGACCATGTAAAACTTTTGTATAAGGTATATTGCTGATTGATCCATATGCGTATTAATAACTGTTCCACATAATTTCTAATATAATTAAGTATGTTTGCAAACTTACTTTTAGAGAGTCAATTCAATGGGCAAGTTATTAACACCAAATGATGCTCCAAAAAAGGGACTACAAACACACTACGAACATCTGGACAATAAATTCAGCAAAGAATCTCTATCGGAGAAGATAATAAGAAATTCTGCTAACGTTCAAGAAATAAGTAACAGAACAAATATAAGCACAAACCAATTAGAGAAAGAATTGAAATCCGTTGCTCTGGATTGGAAATCTTCTCGTAACATTGAAGAATGTGTTTGCTCTACTACGTTTGACACTTTCAACAAGAAGGTACAGATATTTCACCCTCGATTTGCCTTATATCTCACCAAAGTTTTCATGGTTACTATAATATGTAATGTGATAAATAATTTTAGTACCATTGCTGGTCTTGCGGCAACATATTCTGCACAAGGTGCATGGGAAGACACGGGACACTAGCTGGTCAATTATCACAGCGTGCAGTACCAGTTTGCAAATCCTGTTCCCAGAATCCATCAAGTTCGTCACCAACTAATTCTTAGTGTCACCATTCATCACCGGAACTGACTGCTCACATTAGTGAAAATTTACATATAATCTATGGATTTCCATTTTGTATCTTATTTGTACAGGGAAATATGATTTGTTATAATGTGACTATAATTATATGAATTCAATAACTGATAAGTATGTGATGTATCTACTTGAAATAAACTTGTCACAGCACGACATACAAGTATCCTGATTAAATGGATAAACCAAATTCATTTAATTTTTTTACGACTCAGAGCCATTCCTGTCCTCACATATATGGGAATCTGATTACACAAAACTGTTTAATTTATATCTACGTAATTAAGTATATCGGCCGTATCGATTTCACGCCAAGTAGTTGGATCTTCCCATTCAATTGTTCGAAACATTGCGTTAATTAACGTTATTTCACGCAAAACATGTTTGTCTGAGAAACCATTTGTATAGAGGATTCAAAAAAACATCAACGTTTTCCAGTAATCATCCTCCAAAATTCACTCTTATGTAGGCATATATGTGGTAAGAAAATTGGCTGGTGCTCACCCTGAAATTATTATTTCACGGTCTTTACATTTACGAAGCTATTACCGTTTATTAACAACAGGAAATTACATAATACTCATGAGGGATACTACATAGCTGTTGTACTATGAACACTGTTTTTGGATAATAAAAAAAAACAAATATTTTAAAGCAGGCCGGATGCTTATTAATGTTTCAATAACGTAAATTTGAAGTTATGAAAATTGAAATTCCCAAATTTCAATGAAGCATTTGATGAACGGCTCTTAGACAAAAGTAGAATTACTTCTCAAGACGAATTATTAAGTCTCAATTACTAGTAAGAAATTCTAAAATGAAAGACTTCTGACTAACAATGTAACAACGTTTACATCATAATTACAACAGGTACAGCAATGTGGTATGAAATTATCCAAAAACAGTTTAAATTGTTTTTGCTTTGGCTAATTCATGTATGTACATACGTACATAATTCCTATATTATGAAGTAAAAAGTAGGTATATCCATTACATGGGGCTGAATAAATAAATATTGTATTATAGATTAAGGTTTGTGAAAGTAAATAATATTTTGCACAATAAATTAAACTGACTTTCATGCTATGCATAAACATATACACGATATCTTTACGTCCATTGGTCTCAGTTTTGTTCCACCTAGAGTTGACATTTATAACAAGGACAACATGCACAAAGATACTTAGTATATACCAGATCAGTACTTGTGTATATTTGTATCCATTTCACTCAACTCGTAGTCAAACCTGTTACAGCTTTCAGTACAAGATCAGATTAAAAATACATAGGTTGAATATAACTTTGTCAAAATTGACTCCTTACGTTGAGGATTACTACACATTCTCACTTTCAAGAATATTGACATCTTTACTCGTAACAAATGCCATTGCTACATACCTAATACTGATCAAATGCTCAAAATAATTTTTAGTAAGCAGCGTCGAACTCGTCTTCTTAACAATTACTTGTATCTTCATTAGAGTAATGGAAATTGATTTCAGTTCATAATGATGGGTGAAAAAAGTTATATTGTGAAATTCACGTCAAAGATTTACACGCTGCCAATTATCACCTGCATTTCTCAGAAGTTTCAGAAACTCATACATATGAGATTTATTAAACCGCATAATCCACATAAAGATTAGACAGATGATAAACCCACAAACTATTGACTTATTGATTTTTTCAATTGACTAACAAAAAAGTTTCAAAAGACAGGCACAAAGCTTTAATGAATATATGGGCACAAATTTTAAGATATTCGAGGAAAGGAATTTACACAATCTATCAATCACTCAACATCACACGAACGAACTTTATGAACTACACAATGAAAACCCGGTGGCAGTAACTAAATGCGCACTCTCAGAAACTTTATCATCAGTATTACAATATTGATATTGTGGAGTTTTATTTCTGCGACTAACAACATTAAGTGAACACAAGATATTTTTAATGAGAAATCTACCGAAGTTTCATCGCTGCTGCATAGGATGAAGCCATTCGTTGACTCATTATTAACCAACATAATAAAAGAAAAAATATCGACACATGAAATGATTCGACTTTTACTACCCACAATGATCACGTGATATTAAATAGTGATCTAATTGTAGCTAATAAAAGTGGTATGCTAACAGATAACTCTGTTGTCGTCCAGGATAAATTTAATACTTATCGACTGTAATAATAACTTGTAATTGTAGAACATGTGATAGTGAACTTACAGCGGAATGTGATTACAATATGTTAATCTGCACTGTGCTCATTCTTTATTAGGCTTTCTTCGCCGAGGCCCATCACCTCCTGCTAGTGGCTTCTCCTACAAATAAAAACAAAAGTCAGACTACTTTATAACAGCAACATACCACCAGCATTGTGCGTACCAAATTAATACACTCAGTTGAAGGTATTGCCTAGATTCTGAGCCGTTAATCCATGTGGATCCATATACACAGCTTTGTATTCACCTTCTGAATTGCTAGGCTTTCGAACAGTAACACATTTCAGGTGTAAACTGAATACATTGTTACAAACCTTATTAATAGACTCCTCCGTCACAACTTCGTCCGAGTCTCTACTGTTCTCCAACTCGTCAGGTTCGACAAGTTCTTTTTGTTTTCCATCACTCTCTTCTTTATTCTTCTGCTCAGTCTCTTTGTTCTCTGCACTGGTATCTTCTTCATCTGCCACACTCTCTTCTTCATTTAGGTCTTCATTTTGCAAGGGCTCTCTATCTTCTGGTTTGAAGTCTTGTTTATCCTAATATTGAATTACAGTTTAATGAAATCTCGGGTGGATTGAAAGATGGCTCGAGAGAAAATTTTTACTGCAAATTATAGGATCATGAAAATATTTCAACATGGATATATAATACCCAGTTTTGTTGAACAGATTAGAATCTCTAGAAAGTGTATTGATGTAGTCAAGGTAAGTTCAAAAGGAACTATGTAATACATGATTCAGGGAGCAATCTAATTTCAAAGCGCATACTCTTCTTACTTTTTTTTATACATATATCATACATATAAAAAGTTTGAGGCGATAACTATAGTGTACCAAGCATAATACCTGAGCAGGAATACAGCAGCAGTAAACTAGTAGAAGTATGGGAATACCAGCAACGAATACGTAAATAGCCCACATCCATGGATGATCAACCGTAAATGCAGCTACTTGGTTCCACACACTCCACTATATGTAACAATAAAAAAATTCTACACCAATCATATTAAATACCGATGTAAATTTGTATCTTACTATGTTTTGATATATTCTTTAGTGACGTATTTTTCTTCATCGAAATATTTCTCTATTAAAAACGCTGATACGCAAAGTTATACAAGGCGTCAACCCTCAACTTGAAAAAAAATTCCCTGATAGTTCCTGATTTTCCCCAGTACACATTATTTGTTCCCTTGTTAATTATTGTGAATATATTCGGTTATCAGACACCTATTGTATTGATTTATGCACAACAGAAACTAAATTCGTCGTACATAACTTTAATATTTCGTCTGTGATGTTGGTGCACAATGTACATATGTGGACCAATAGCCAAACCAGCTGTCCATGCCCCATGGAAGAAGTTTCGCTCTGGGCTTTTAATTCCATTAAATTAATGCTACACGATATCATAGAGAAATTCGAGGTTATAACGATTCACTAGTAACAAAAATGATATATTACATTATATATTCTTTTCACAAAGAAACTATCGGCTTTAGATGAAGTGATATATCTATGGAAGGATTTTACTTGAAACTATACGATTGTTTCAAGTATTATAAAAGTATAGCGATACGGTTGTGATTAGATAAGGAATTGGATTAAGCACAACATAATTTGGGTTCGCATCTTTTTTCAGTACCTCTCCAGAGCGCTTGATTAGGTAAGAGACGTATAATACAACAGGTATAGCGCAGTAGATGAAATATATGGCCCACCATCCTGGCTTATTGTTCATAGAATGCATCATTCTACCCCATAAGGTTTCCTGGATATCACGATCCAATAGAACCACATGACAGTGTGTTAGCATTATCCGCTCGCATTTTCAGATTTTTTTGTTGCCATTATTAATGGCATTAAAAAATTCCGCTCCATACAATTGAAAATTTTTTATATTGTCAACCAGTGAGATTTTAGATGCATTAATCGGTAAGGAACAAAATACTCACGTTTTGCTGAGCAATTCTCGCTCGACGTAATTCAAACGAATCATCAGACCATTTCTTTGCAACCTCTTCACTATCTGTGATAATGAGATTATCAAAGAGGATATCAGGTGACATGGACCAGAGTTCGAATCCAACTGCGAACTAAGACAAGAAGAGGGAAAACTATGTGTATGATTCCTATGTTCATTAGGATGGAGCAAGAAAAGTTAATTTTCGAAATCAGTCGTCCCTACTATACTGACAAGATTTATTCGAAAATCCTGAAGAGCAATGTGGAAGATAGTGTTCAAATTTGATGGTCATTAGGAGTGTGAAGACACGGTCCAATACAAATCTTTTAGATGGAATTATAAGATTTATTTTAGGGAAGATTGATTTTGAAAATTAATTTTTTCCGCTTTGCTCTATGGCCACTACAGTAAAAATGGGACTTTGTTATTCATTAAACAATGCATATTTCTGTAGTTTGCATCACAATGCTCAATATACTTACAATTGGCGTCATTTTGAAAGGATGTTCGTCGTTAAAATAGGCAGGATTGTGTATAAGGCGAGGCATCCATTTACCCTTGTAATTAGGATTGTTTATTAGCGGCGCCAACCATTTTCCTCTGAAACGGGGATTCTGTTTCAATGGTTGCTTCCACGGACCACAACCTGGAGCTTTCTCACACAGCGGGTTGCTCAACATAGGTGGTTCCCAATCTCCATCCATTTCATTGTCCCAGTCTTCAGGCTTTATGGCACTAGAGTCAGGTATCATCGCTGACTCATCTTCTAGCCAACCGTCAGGCATTACTGCTTCTTCGTCAATTATTTGAGCTGGTGCATCTTCATCCCAGTCCTCAGGCTTAATAGCTAAGGGATCAGGTATCTTTTCTCTCTCATCCCAATTTTCCGGACGTTTATCATTAGGGTCTTCAATCTCTAGAGGTGGATTTACAGGTGGAGTAAAGTCATCGAGTAGGCTACCTTCATTTACGACACTATTGTCTAATTTCACTTGAAAAGTGTTGTCTGGTCGAACTATAAGTGTGTACAAATGAGGTTGTTTGTCCTTAAATGCGTCTTCAAGACGGTCTTTGGGCTTTTTGCAGTGCTTTTCTTCAAAGGAACCATTAAGAGGGTTTTGATGGCGGAAAATGAAGTGCAGCTGTGAATAATAAATTATGTTACAATATTTAAGAAGTTTGTTTCATTAATTTCATTTTCATATTATATTATTTATGAATATTCCTTACCTTATGATCATTTCCGCATTTGTCCGGCCCAAACATAATGGTATAGGGAGTCTTGTCATTAAAGAGTTTGAGGTCTTTATGCTGAGAATCAAGAGTCAGAAGTTTAAGGTAAGCGCCGCCGCATTCTTGGCCATCTTGTAGTATCACCTCATACTGGACGACTAAGGGTTTGTCATCGAAATAAAAGGGTCTTGACAAGGGGGCAGAGATGGCAGCATGACGAGCCTTACTTTTCAATACTAGTCCAGTGTCACCTTCCTGAGCATATTTTGAAGCTTCTTCCAACTTCCAAATACCTGAAGTTTCGTGAATTATTGGTAATTGAGTTAGAGTTATTGTGAGTCATTCGTAGTATTGAATATCATCTATCAATGATTCATTCTCCAGCTAAAGCAATACCAACCATCGTATTTGGAAATTTCCTCATCAGTATCATCTTTTTTAGCTTCAGACAAAACCCATTGTTTCCTAAAGTGTTCAGGGTCATCGAAATGCTCAGCTAAGTAGGCAAACCCTTTGGGGACCGGGCTTCGATAACCATGGTTTAAAGTATCGCTGAAATCCTCATTGTGGATATGATCTTTGTCTGCATTGAATCCGCTAAATAGCAGACTGAACAGGACGGTGACAAAAAGTCTATCCATTTAAATTATCTGGGAATAAATATATCGAGTATATTTCGTTACCGAAGCAATAGTACAATGGCTTAAAATTACACTTGTGTATACGTACATGAAATGGTACTGAATCAGTACAGACTTACAATTGCGCAAAGACCTACGAATAATAAAAAAATTGGTCGTGTGGCTTTGAAAATCGTTTTTAGGCTTAATAAATTATTTACAGATTTTCTAAAATAATAATGCACCAAAGCATATGAATAAGTTCTGCACGCTTACGAAACGGTTAAAAACAGTCAGCGGCTAAACTTTCGTGGATAAATATAAATATAATCAAATCACTTAATATCAGATTGAAATCTTATTCGAGGTGAACCTAGCCTCTAAATCGAATTGTAAGTATATGACGATAGATAATACCTCACCGTTTCAACAGATTCCAGTCATAAAGAGGCGATTTGAAAGCCGGTGAACATAACTTGGTCACACGCCAAGTAGACACGTTTTATTTAATTAACTAATAGTTATAATCTAATCTATTTACACGTAGTAACATTTGCTCACGAGTGTTCCTGAATTCTTTCGATACTCGATTCTCGACGATCACTGTTAAACCGCGTTCACATGCACGCGACTTTTTCAGCGTAGTCTTACAAATTTAGGTTTGATTTGAATTTAGAGTTGAATCAGGCGTACGCGGAAGAATATATTTTTAATCAACGGGTCTCTGGCTCTGCCAACCAGATTTTCATATCGCTCTCGGATTTGAACAGAGGTCTAAATGACGATGGATGAATCCAGAAGTAATAAGCACCTGGAAACTCACAATCAGTATCAAATACATTTGCAAAACCTGTCTTATATTGCACTAAACTCTAGCCCGATACGACTCCGAAGCGTGATAATGGGGTGACACCACCAAATGTTTTCGGCATAATATTACATACTCATGGGTGCTCGTGCAGGACGTCGTGAAAGCCTCGTAAATGAGGAAATCAATGAGGAACTCTGAGGAGGTCGGCGGCGATATGAATAATAGAGTGGTTTCGACACACTACAATCATCTGTTCAAGGCTGCTCCAAGTCACTCTGAATTCACAAATTTTGATGACGCACTTTTATCAATTGTCAGCTTGCTTCCCGCCCTTTTACGAACAAAACTATTTCATCTATTTCACTAATCATTAGTTCAATGAAATCAGCCAGAGGTGTAACGATTCAGTTGTCATAGTTACGAAGCCTACTACTAGACATCTGACTTAAGAGAGTAATATTTATTTTGTGTATTCGAAGCATTTACTTTTACAGCAATCATCAACTTGTTTAATCATTTTTATAGTAATTTATTTTTTTATTTTAATTATGGCCAAAACTAAAATAACAGCATCGGAGGAATTGATGATAACTGGTGTCAAGCAAGTTCCAGAGCAGGTAAACCACAAGTTGTCCGCAGCAGTATCTATGGCACACAAAGATTGCCAAAGATCTGGAAACTATGAGGAAACTGAGAATGAAATTTCTGGAGCTAGCAACAAATCTGAAAATATAATAGCTTTGAACACTTATCAACTGGAAGAAAATCTTAATCGAGACGAAATGGAAAACGATGATAAATCCGAATATGACGTAGACTCATTTTGTTCGGATATTTCCTGCAAAGAGTCTGAAGTTACAAATGTTACACCACGTTCATCCATGAGCGGTTGTTCCTCGCTGTTACATTCAATAGATGTCAACTATAATAAAAGAAATTTAGATATCATCAGGACTAGGAATGGCGGAGATTGGCAGACAGATAGAAAAGAAGATGAAGATTTACCTTTGTCGGAAAGCGAAATGACATATCTGAGTAAAGGCGAAGGCAGGCTCATGTTAGAGCAGCAAAGAAGACAACTGACACGCTGTGGGAGAAGAAATATGAGCTTCACAAATGAAGAATTGCGAAAAATTGAGAGAGAAAACCAACTGTTACTCAGGAAAATAATGTCCCATCAAAAACCGCAGGGTAAAACTGTAAAATTAACCTCAGGACCCCCGAGAACTAGTAGCTCTGCGATCAATAGAAAAAGACAACAGAAAAAAATTGAAGAAGACAACATGGTACCATTACCTACCTATTCTGTGATTACCTTAGCGGATTTTATCAAATTGTAATCAGGTTGATTAAATTTTTTCAGATGCTGCTGCGGAGAATACAGCAAACTAAGTCGTGCGCTATGCCTAGGACTTCAGTACCTGGTTGTAAACTGACGATGATGTGATCATTGCAACTGTACTAAAGTTACTACCTCTGTGTACCTAATTGTGTGCATCTTTTAAGCATCTTTTTCAAACTGAACAATAATATCCTGTGCGCATACATATTTGGTACCTCTTATCAAAATTATATTTATACATTTATATCTTTACTTCTTGAATAAAGGTTGAAATTTTCACTCCAGTTGTTCAGTTGCTTTTGTAAAATTTATAATTATTGATAATGTCATTTTACAAATAAAACGGCGAATTTTTATGTAACAATTGGTCTCTGGTAACCTGAAGTTTCGAAATAGAAAAGTTTTAAGAGTATGTAAAGTGTAACTGAAACTTCGTAGTTTCTTTTTATTCAAAAACAAGGATGAAAAGTCTTACAAAAATGTTACAATAGAAAGGACCTTTGTGAAATACGCGAATTTTTTTTAAGTAAATACGTATTTGGCCAAAATAAAACATTTACAGTAATGGTAAGGGCTAAAGGTAAAAGAAAAACGTTTTATTGTTGACGCGACATATCTGTACATCAAACTGGCTATTGAGTTAATGGCTCTGCAACCAAATGAATTTGAATCAAAAATATTCATCCGGCTGTTTATGACTATTGTTTGTTACGCTGGTAGAGTATGTACAGTTATAATAGTATGCTAGTAGCTATATAAAGAAAAAAAAAAAAAAAAAATTCAACACATACATTTACGTAAGTAACACAATAACATTCGGATGTCCAAACAATATATGTATTTACAGCTAATGCAGTCATCTATCACAGATATATTTGGTGATTTAGACTTGATAAACTAAAAATTATCGATATTGAATTGAATTTACGTAAGTATGCTTTGTGAACTTTTATCATTTTGATACTGTGGGTCTTACTCATATCGTAAATTATAGTTATGTTATTAAAATGTATCCTGAACAATTGAGTAATAAAATTGTATGGTCGAAAACAAAAATCATGATTAGACTGTTCTAATCATAGATTCTAATTATATCCACAGTATTCCAGAGTACAATGGCAAAGCAACTTGAAAAAAAAAAAATGCATAGTTCCCGTATACATGCAAAATAACAATCAGGAAAAAAAATGTAGGACATATTGACCGACAATAATTTTTAAACAATTGACCACGTTTTTCGAATTACGGTGTATCCTTGTTACACATTGTCAGGTCGTACAGTAGTAATATTTTAGGTGAACGATACAAGTTATTTCGAGTTTTCTATTGACAAACTCCAAAACTTGACAAGTGGTTCAAAGCTTCAATAGCAGTTTTTTGCATTTTCATTGTAAATGTTTTATTAGCAAGGTAACTAATAAAGAAATTATCTCATAATCACATCGTTTTTGTATTCATATT
Source organism: Diprion similis (assembly GCF_021155765.1). Lineage (NCBI taxonomy): Eukaryota > Metazoa > Arthropoda > Insecta > Hymenoptera > Diprionidae > Diprion > Diprion similis. The sequence continues at coordinate 3,076,419 of NC_060115.1, forward strand.
TTCTATTCATCTGCAACAATGTTAAAAAGAATGCTTTCTTTTTGTAAAATCTTCAACAATTGACACCATTTATCTGCAATGAATTCCTTTTACGCCACCGTTCTGAATATACATATGTTGAATGTTCAGTTGAAGCAAATACCATACTGTTCCAAATATAAGTCGAGGTGTTTTGACGTTGATAGCACTCCCCAAAATCGTTTTTGTTTTATACGCAGTCCCGTCTTATGTACGAGTAACTAAGAAGAACATCCTGAAATACTGTCTCAGAATTGGGGGTTGTCTTATATGCGGGGTTGGCTTATACTCGGAACAATACGGTATTAGAAAGCCGACTGATTAAATAAAATGAACAATTAAAAGAAACGAGATTATCTGACTTACCTACTTTGACCGAAATGTATTGTTTAAAAAAGTGTGAATTGATGGGTACGATTAACATAACGAATCCATAATTTGTTAGAAAATAATATGAAAATGAAATGTAATCATTAACATTTACTTTTGAAGATTTGATTTCCATGGATCTGTTGACGATGGTGTCCAAATGGTGCTGAGAGATCGAAACGGATCAAAACCAGAGCGATCCTGGAAAGTGATAAAACAAGGGTGACATTATAAGTACACATCAATTTTTTTCAGACGAAAATTTATAGGAGCTAGATTTTTTTTTTCCAAGGAGACGTATATCTGTAAATAGTATACCGGAATATCCTGTTTTATTTCTTGCAATGTTGTAGAAGGCTGCAGCGTGTTTGTTGGTGGTGTCGGAGCTCCCCATGGTGCAGCTGCCCACACACCACCTGTGTTAACACCCCAAACTCCACTTCGCTCTTCTCCAACTGCTCCTCGTGTGTAAAGTGGTTCCCAATTTGTTTCTACTGTAACCCAATTATCTGAAACCCAGAAATTTGATTATCGAGATCAGACAAGTGTGCAAAGTTGGAAGCAAACATACGACTTCTATTGCATTCGGATTCGTATTTTTAATTACATCCCCATATGTGTTTATTGCACTAAAGATGATTTACCCTTCAATGCATCGGACAAGTTTGGGGTTTTCTCTTCTGACTTTGAGTGCTCGACATGAAAGTTGGGTCCCTTATCATTCAATAAATTTATTATTCCACTGCCATCATCCCATAACCCACAGCTTGAACCTGCTTCGAGACTTTCAAGTTCGACCAGAGGTTCGTCAGTTTCTGGTAATTCATATGGCACCAATTTTGGTTCAAACTACAAGTAATTCAGTTTCAATTGTAATAGTACGATGGAGGGTAGAAAACCATAACATTAATCATTTTATAACTTACAGGCGGCTCTGTAAATGAGTTGATGAAGAAACTATTGGAATGGCAATTGTTTGGCTGCATCGATAAAAGTTCTTGATCAGGAGACTTGTCACCTTTGCACGATCGATGTGCAGTACCAAATTTAGGATTCATCTTGAGCTCAACAGTGCTACAAGGTGCTTCCTCAGTTTGCGTTGGACTATTATTCGCTATCTCAGTCTGTATGTTGCAGGGATTAGGTACTTCAAGCGACTTTGAATAAATTTTTGGCATACTATTAGCATTGGCAAAGATCGAAATGCTGTCTTGGTTCCTGGCGACAACATCACTAAATTTAGCTCTGTTTTCACCCCAGCAAGATGGTGGTGGTGGAAGTGGAGATGGGATTGCAGGTGGAACAGGTCTACTCTCATCCCTTTGTGACAAAGTTGCTCTCAACGAATTAGCTAAAAGGATAAAAACATTTCAAACTTACAATCACATTCTAGATTGTCATTGCTGAAATCGTATGTTTTGTTTACATACACTTTGGATGGTTCTTCTCAGTACCGCGGCGTTTCTGAGTAGCTTTTTCTTTCCGGGGCGGATTTTTGCTCGGACGAGTTAGTTTAAAGGATGACTCAGTGTTACATCGGGCAGGGTGATGATGGTGCTTTGTATTTGAACGAGTTGTACTAGTTTTCCAGCGATTCGGATTGTCCTGTTTTTCTTTATCATAATCATCATCATCACAATCTCCTTCGTAATTATCTCTATAATCTATAGATGGTCCAGGCGGTATGTTCTGTGGTTTTCCTTTTTTAACCAAAGGTTTTCTTTGAAGTTTCTCAGGTTTAACGTATGTACGATCGCAATCCTACGAATCAAAAGTATTTTTTACAATATTACATCTAACTTAGTGATGAAATACAAGGGAGTGGAAACAAAATGTGACCTTATATGGAACTGTATCCTCGTGAACGGAACTTTCTGTCGTAGTAGATGACGTCTCCTCTTCAGAAAACTGATTGACTTTTTGGCTACTTGAAGCCTCGTATTTTTTATAATGATTGTTAGCCTGAACGTGTCCGCCACTACTATTGATTTCTTGCTTCTTTTTTGACTCTAATTTACTTTCTCTAATGTTATTTGGAATTTGTGTTGTATTTTCGACTTGCACTTCGTTTTCAACACTCTTTACTTCTTCTTTAACAGTTGCATGTGTAACTGTGTTGGCTGTCGGAGCCAGTTTGCCCTTTTTGGTTGTAGTAGGACTCGATTTTGGTAAACTACTTAGTGAATTTTTTTTTTCTGGTATAATCTGGATGTCTGGTATAGGCGCAGTTCCAAGTGGTGCCAGAGTCTCTACCAGCACAGATTCTAGATTGTTATTTTGTTTCTTATTATTCCTTTTCTTAGTTCCCAGGGAAGCTGTGTTATTGCTATTACTATTGGCAGTTTCTACAATTGGCGGATCTTCCAATTTCTTGGCTGCCGATATTTCCTTCGATTCAGTATCCATTTTGAATCGTCGTTCCTCGTCTGGTGTCCAATCTGGAATTTTTATTCCACGTTGTGTATCTTTCTCCTTGGTTTTCTTCACATTCATAATGGACCAATCTGGTGAGATCTCGTCTTTTTTACTTTGTCTATTCCGCTCGTCGCTACTCATCTTTTCTTTGCCAAGAGCATTACTCTGTGTGGATGCCATCGAAACATTTGCTAATAATCTAAGATCAAGAGGAGGCTGTATAGGACCCCCTTTAGATAAATTAACCAATGCCCCACGCAGAATTCTATCTGCTTCAAGAAACGAAATAGCAAGAATACATATTAGCAATATGGTAGAAAGGCAAATTGCAGCGAGTTGTACAGGCTCCTCCCAAGAAGGTCTTGTTATGACAGCTGCACAGGCTTCTAAGGTATGGGCAGGAACAGTAGTTAACAGAGAAAGTTTAGCCAGCCCACTTTCATTGACACCCTCTACCTGGACACTGTCTGTTCCTAAGCTCGTTAATATGAGTAACTCTCTTTCAATACGTGAGAGTGTAAAGTCAGGTGTAAAAGCTATTTCAATTTTCTTTGTTGCATTTGGATTCAACTTAAAAGCTGCACAATTTAATACTTTGAATCCATATCCTTCGCAATATAATCCACTGATGTAAAATCCGTGAATATCAATTGGCAGTTCACCGGTGTTTCTTGCAGTAAAAGATCTTTTCACTGTTAGATTTGGTGTCGGGCTTTGCCTCAATCTTTCACCTGTAACAGATTACATTAAGAGCACTTCGAAAAAAGCAAGACTGACTAGGATGACAATTGAAATGACGTTAAAACTAACCAATGTATAAGTAATGAAAATAATATTCATAGTTATAACTAAGATTGAGGAGTACATGAGTCTCAAATTGTGTTATCTTACGCTCGCAGTCCTTGAGGTGCTTATCAGCAAGCTCAAAAAGAAGCGGTGTATTCGATCCCGGCTTACGATTACCAAATTTGAACTGTGCATGTGCTCCACGCCCAACTAGTCGCAAAACTTCCAGTATCGTCATATTATTTCTGAAACCCGTACACGTAAATCGTATAAAAAAAAACTACACACATATACTTATTCAACATATATGTGCACATACACAGACACGCACACGCGCGCGCGCGCACACACATTTTAACTTGTATGTACATTAGATGTAATGAGAACATAAGTGAAAATTGACCTGATGTATAAAAGCGCTGATGACGAACTGGCCGACGAGGGAGTGTAGGATATTCGTATTGTTTTAGATTCGTGTGGATCGAGATAAAGTGGCAGGGATTGAGCCGGTGCTGCGACATTCCAATGTTTTCCAAACCGTTGTCTCTCCTCAGAATTATCTTCCAATTTAAACTCACTGGGAATCGTCATGGGACATTCTAAACAGATCGGCTTAAACCTGTCAATTGAAAAATATTGAATAGAAAATGGAAAAAAGTAATTATTAATACTTGAAAATACTTTGAAAAATTGATATTCAAGAAAAAGATCTTACTTGTTAGGTAAAGAATGATAGAGTCGCATCCCTTGTGGGTAACTCCAATCTAGCACCAGCTGCACAAGCAACGGACTAGAACTGGGATTATCAATTTTTATTGTTCTATAGGAAGTGTTACCCACTTGCGTAAGTGAAAACATTAAAGAACTCTTGTTCTTTGAGTTACCAGTATTACCCAGAAGACTTGGCCAATAATGTTTTATATTTACACTAAATCTGTGACCTCTTACTTCTGTAGTGTCCAAACGCATGGTAATATTTTCCCAAGATCCCCCACCCGTAGAGTTTAAATAACGTGTGTAACGCGTGTTTAATAGGTTTAAATCCGAATCACGTGTATGCGATGGAAGGCTCAAGGTATTTAGCCACTGAGCACCAGCTGAAAGATAATACAATATTGTAGTTATCCACTCTTTGAAATCGGAATTAAATGTATGTAGAAGTACCGCTTGCGTTGAGAGACAATCCCAAGTAGCAATGATGTTTGCAAGCAATCGACGAGTCAAATGTGATGGATCCAATATGATTATCGCCTTTTGATATAACAGGCAAAGATGCCTCATCCAGTGGAATATATTTTAATCTCTCATCCTTGTGGAATGGTGCAACTGACGTAATTTCCATCGGCCTTGCAAATGTTGAGTGCACTTTCACTTGATGGATGCAAATGGATCCCTGAAAATTCATGATTTTACATATGGTTTTTTATCCTTGCTCACAAAAACATCAACAAAAATTACTGCGGAAAAATTGACTAACTGGAAAACAATCCGTGAAAGTGAGTTTCTTTACAGAAATACGCCCATGAGCGACACGCATGAAGACAGGTACGGTCAGGCGTTCGTATGTTGTTCTTACGAAAACTTCTCCTACTATTGTATCTTCCTCAACGGCAGCAGTTTTTACTTTAATTTTAAATACTGCTAAATATCCTGGTTTTATGCTTTGCTGAAATTCAATAGATATAAGATCACCTATTCATGGTGAAATATTTTTAACACTGAAATATGATTAAAATTATTTTCAACATTCAATAAGCATTCGTGATTTTTTTCCTGCTTACATTTCCAATTTGACTGCAAACGCTTATGTTGCGAACGCCTTTGTTGAACAAATGAGTTGGTCCTTTTTGACATCCCATTAATTCCAACACAGCTCCAGGCATGTTCACACCCCAGCCATGGAGTTCAACATTAATGGGATTGTGATTTTCCAATGCAAAAATAGCTTCATTTTCTGTCCCGCTACCGACAGTGCCAAAGTTCATTGTGCCTTTATCATTTTCTTTCTCTCCTGGTATAATTTTTTTCACTTTTCCATCATAACTTAACAATGGTACTTCTGTTATAGAAACATTTGAGTGAATTAGTAGAGAGGATTCAAGTTTCAAATTATCAGACTTCCTCTCATTGGATAATTGCAATGAGAATATACTAGTCTTCTGCTTCGGTCTCAGTACTTTTGGAATAAAATCTTTGATCTGAAAAATATAAGGATTAGTATTAGGCGCTTGGCGGTACATGACTTGAAAGTCTGTCATTGTTAACCATACCGAGAAGAGTGTTTTTGCTTCTGGCGATAGCGACACATTGGTTATAGCTAGCGGTACTTTGTACTTGTTCACAACAGTAAAGTTTCGAGGGTGTGTGGAATACGGGGCACAGTAATGCGTTACAGACGTGTTTACTTCCAGACCGCCAATTAAGACTTCTGCCATCCAGGGTATCGCTAGCTTCTGAGGTGAGCCACCAGGCCCGATGCCTTTTACAACTAGTTTTCCTTTCAAGTGTTGTAAATCTAATCCAACTTTCCCTGAAATGCAAAAAAAAGCACAACTACATTTAGAACATATACGAATATTTATAATGAGTTGTGTCGCATTCATTCATTTTGGAAGACAGTAACGCAGAATATTCCAACTACTTACAGTCGTATATCAATGTTCCAACGGTAATTGGTACTTCTGTTTCACCTGGGACCACAACTGGTTCAAAATTAATTCTCAATGCCTTTGACACGGGCGTGCTTATTATATTCTAGAAGAAAGTTCAAAAGAGGGAAACAATCTTGTGAAATTAATCATTAGAAAAAATTGCATTTTGCATAGAATAGTGCAATAGTGAAAACTAACCAACACTTTTACAGGCTTCTTAGCAGAATTTTTCAGAACTATGGGATAGTGAGTAGGAGGCTGGAGCGATCCTCCCATGCCCAAATTAAAAATTCCAGAACTTCCACCCCAGTGAAGTCCGGCTCCACTGCCAACTTCTACTTCAACTGCGACTACCAGTACTTCGGCACTATTATTAACCTTGAACCTTGAAAAGTTACACATTTTTAAATTGACATGGAATGTCATCGATACAAAAGTAAAAATATTATAGAGACAATAGAATAAAATGCATACCTAATATAGGCTGTATGGTTCTTTTCTGTATACGCATTGAAGTGTAATCTGATAACAGGTTTTGTTTGATAAGGAGGTATTTCCCACAATTCTCGGGGGCCTTCTGCTTGTCCCGACGGCAGTTCAAGCTGGAATTCACCTCCGCTGCTGTAGACTTCGACTACCTATGAGTCGAAAAGTACAAAAAAAAAGAACAAAAATAAATAAGGGAATCACTTTGTAATATAAAAATTTAATTATATGTATGACAAGTAGTAATCACCTGCATGGGCTCAGGATGTGGGTTATGCATATATATGAGAGGTGTGAAGGAGGCATTCAGTGGTAGTTTGATCCCTACTACAGGTCGCAATCGATATGGACTGCTCACACTGATTCCTCGAACCTGAATCATAAAAAAACAAAGATAGCTTTCGTCTTTTTTGGCTTTACTCCACTATCGTAATTACCTGATATTTTAGAGTACCGTCCGAGGTATGAATGAACAGATAGCTATCGATTTCACCTTCTTCCCTACCAAGGAATACAACATTGAACGTTGTATTTCCAAGGGGCGGTATTACCTTTGAGGAGATAAAATTTGTTCATGAATCTGGTAGCACTCATAACTATATTTATTTTCTTCAGGACAGACCATCAGACTATTGGTATTAAATGCAATGCTAAAGACTCACTTTATCTTGGAAGAAAGACGAATGAAAGTGCTGTGTATTCCCAGAAATTGATGAGACATGAATTGTTTTGTTACAATCCCTGTTGTATAAGGTCACGGTTTCTTGATGCGGTACACCAAGCTGTCTGAAATTCATATATTAAAAATTATATTTAAAAATATAGTTAAATCACAAGTTCCAAAAAATTTTTAGTGCTTGTTAAACAGCCTCGTACTGCAAATTATTTACACACCTTTCTTTGAAGTCCAATATACTTGGTTTGAATTGAATGTATGATAGCGCATCGACTGTGTTGTCATCTGACATCGAATTCCTTTAACAAAATTTCTGAATTTATAGAGATCATGCACAGTTTATGGAAGAAAAAGGGGAAACAGGAGTAAGACATGAAAATAAGTGAGGTATGAAAAAAATCTCTTACATTCAAGAGGTTATCATTGCATGTGACTGAATTGATATAAAAATCCACCGTCATTGACATTACTTAACTTACCTATGTTCCTCAACTGAACCAGAGAATCCCTGTAAAAGAAAGATAGTACAATATGATTATGCTGTTTAGAACAAAGGAAAAAAGTGAATTAAAAAGTAGATCTCATTACCTTGTGCATGGACAGGGGAATGTTGTCCAAAAGGTACTGGACCTCATTGTTGGCTTGCACAAATGCTGAAAGTGACAAGCACAGAAGAATTATAAGAAAAATATTCAAATGAACGTTAACAAAGCATGTGCAGAAGTTTTTGATGAAAGACATTTGTGTTATTATCAATTGCGTATCAAGAGCACAGCACTTTATTTTTTAGAATCATTCAGTGGATACTGAATAGTACGAATATTGGAGACGTAATGTTTGATATAGCTGTTTTTAAATTCACTCGACACTTTGATTACATACACATAGATATATAGACATTCATATTAACCGCAAGCATAAGTGATAAATCCAAGGCGGACGATTCACAATCAGTTGTGGTTTTTATGTGTCGTAAACAATACGCAATGTAGGAAAGCGGCTGAAATAATATATTTTGATATGGCAATACGACAAATCCGATTTACGAAAGAAAAATATAGCCATAGTTAAAAAATGGATTGCATAAATGATTATTATCCCTTTAATTTATAAAAGTTAGTTTTATTATAATACAAGTGTTATGTTATGTATACTGAATCAAACATGGAATACAGGGCCATTGAAAAAAACAGGGGAAAAACTACTCACCATTATTGTGTCCGTGCGAAGACGGGTAAATTTTCGACACTAATTCTAGAGTTATAAAAAAAAAAAAATTATAACATACTTTATTCCAAATCATAATAGTATATCGTGTTATTTAGTGCTGATGCTATTTCGTCTCTAGCAGAAGTGAATATCTTGTGTCAGCCATTTCTATATTGCTATCGACACTTTTCAATATCGATTGTGGTTATTGGTCAGTTGGTCTTATCTCGTCACCAAATACCAGCCGGATGCGTGAACAATCGCCTGCATCTCGCACCTCTTGGACTGTTGGTAACACTGAGTCTCGTGGTTACGTTCGCGTCAGTCCAGAGTCGAGACGAGACTCGATTATTTTTTGTACGGTGGTACTCAGACCGGTTCGCTGTTCATTCCTTCGTTCGTCGCTTCGTCTTTTTAGATCCTCAACCTCAACCAAGGGTATGAATTTTTGATATATATCGTTAATTCAATCTCCGTTTATTACCCGCTATGTACTCCACTTTTCACGCGTCACGACGCTCGTTAATTAACGTATGAAATATCATTGATTTATCCAGCTAATCTAGCATCTGTAATTTGCTCCATGTGCACGCTGCTTCGGTCGCGGCGCATAAAACCTTACTTCAAATTTTGACAATATAATCTCAAATATTTTCGTACGAGATGCTTATCGACAGTATTTTACCATGTAAAAGTATCCACGTAGTTCGAGGTCCGAAAATCAGTCCCCATTCTGATCTTCTAGGCGTTTCATATTTAACAAATTAAACGTGTTCGCACGCGGGCAACCTTTTGTTCTCTCTACATGGCTATTCAAACGTCAGACATGTTGGGAGGGAAAGATGAACAGTTTTTTTTTACTTTATTATTCGCAATTATTTTAGACCAGAAATATGAGCACCGATCCGGAACGAGCTGGAGACGCCAGTGACTTGGAATTCGTTGAGGATGAAGATGAGAACCAGCCAACGGGTATCAACTCCCAAATCCTTCGCAGGCCCGATCTTTTGGCAGCTTTACAAGATCGTATTCATGCACAAATGTTGGAGGTACTTGGTTCGCTTGTAGTTCTCTTATACCAAAGGATCCCGGTTTGATGAAAAAGCTAAAAAAAATGTTTTTAACAATGCAGGGATAGTTAATAATTCGAGTAATTTAAATATATGACGTGAAAAAAATTTGATTCAAATCACTTTTTCATCATGTTTCCCAGCTCAATATATCAGTAGCAATAACGTATCGTGTGAACAGTTCTCGTCTAATTGTTTAAAAATATAAACGTGTCTGACGATCTTCTTTTTCTAACAGGCACTTCCAGCTCCAGTTAAACGTAGAATTAAAGCTTTAAAAAAAATACAATTGGTAGCTACAAATATTGAGGCGAAGTTTTATGAAGAAGTTCATGCTCTTGAATGCAAATACCACAAAATGTATGTACCTTTGTACGAAAAGAGAGGAGAAATTGTATCTGGCATCTATGAACCAACTGAAGAGGAGTGTGAGTGGGAAAGTGACGAAGAAGAACAAGGCCTTACTAACGAATTGAAGACTAAGGTGAAGATTGAAGACCTTACAGAGAAAAAAGACGAGTATGTTTCTTTGATTTCAAGGCTTCTGATTTACTAATTATTATAGCTTATGTAACGTATCAAATCAACTCAACCATTTATGCAATCAGAATTTAATCTAAAGCAAAATTTTGGTGCTTGTAATATTTTCAATTGGTTTCTGGTAGCAGCACAACATGATACATTAACAAACATATACAACATGTCCTTGAAAAATAGTTTCGAATCGTCAGAGAATATGCACTCTCGTGATCCACTTATCTTTCATGACCTCTGAACTACTAACTGTGTGATTAATACATTCTGCCTTTATGGAGTACAGAATACGCAGGGGTGACAATTTGATCCATACTTGGAAGTAAAGTTAATAACACCGGCGATATTGATTGTATTAAATTTGCACATTTTAAGAAAGTACAGTAAATCTTTAGTTCTCCACCCATGCCTGTTTTTTACTGAGACATTGCTATTAAGAAATCATGATGTTTCTATATCGCATGAAAAATGTCTTGTATATATTTCTTCGTTTGTCCTTAGGGTTAAAGATGAGAATGTCAAGGGTATTCCAGAATTTTGGCTCACAATATTTAAGAACGTGGGAATGCTGGCAGAAATGGTCCAGGAACACGATGAGCCCATTCTTAAGCATCTCTATGATGTCAAAGTGATTTTCCTAGAATCAAACCCAATGGTGAGCAACAAATGAATATGTAATGATTACCAACTAACTGAAATCCAAGCCTTGGCATGAAAGTGACGACCTTAATGTTCACAAATTTTTGTGTTTTTTTTTAAGGGCTTTGTTCTGGAATTCCACTTTGAACCAAACGAGTACTTCTCAAACTCTGTCCTCACTAAGGAATATACAATGAAATGTGCCCCTGAATTGAGTGATCCTTTCAGTTTCGAAGGACCTGAAATCTACAAATGCAAGGTAAGAAATTGTTGAATTTAAATGTGAAGTATTTACCTTTGCTATTCGGCGTGTACATGGGCAATGTATTACCTATTTTACCTTGACTACAAACTACTCTGAAATCTAATTTGTGTAATTTGACAGGGCTGTGTAATCGATTGGAAGAAAGGAAAGAACGTTACTGTGAAAACAATCAAGAAAAATCAGAAACACAAATCCCGTGGATCAGTGCGCACGGTCACAAAGACCGTACAGAATGATTCCTTCTTCAATTTCTTTAGTCCACCAATTGGTAAGTAATGCTGCCATCTTAAAACTAAGCTAAGGTAAAACTTGCAATTGAAAATCACTTTTTTTTTTGTCACAGTACCCGAAGATTCAGAAGCTGAAATTGACGACGAAACTCAGGCCCTTTTGACGAGCGATTTCGAAATTGGTCACTACATAAGAGAGCGCATTGTACCCAGAGCAGTGCTATATTACACAGGTATGCATTCATGATTCAACGAAATTTCAACGTGTAGATAAACAAAGTGAGCAAAAGACAGTTTGAAAAATATTATGAACAAATCTTTCGACATTCTCAGGCGAAGGACTGGAGGACGAGGAAGACGATTACGAAGAAGAGCCTGAAGAAGAGGATGACGATGACGAGGTGGACGAAGATGAAGAGGATGGTCATGTTAACGCCCCACCAGGTGCGAAACTGGCCCAGGGAGCCAATCCCAATGAGTGCAAACAGCAGTAGGACTATAGAATATGTGAAATAACTAATCATAGTACCTATACAACTTTATTATAAGCCATCCCATTAACCATGCGATTGACCACTATCCTTAGATTGTACCTCAGCTCCGACTTGGACCGAAACGCATAAATATTCCGAAGTCTTAATCAAAATGCAGAATTCATAGTGTATATGATCTTGCAAAATCTAGTGAACAACGTTTTATCAGCTATGACTTCTGCACTATGCTTTGAAGGCTTACAGAGTGTGATGTGCTTTGGTCTCTAATCCATTTACATAAACTATCCGCTAATCATATCAATCTCTCCAATTCCAGATCAAGCCTAGAAACTTCAACTTACCAGTGAAAAAATTATGTGTAAAAACCCCTCTAAATCCGACGTTGATGATGATTGATGAGTAAATTTGACGCAATTAGAAATACGTATACATCTAACGTGTTTATGACATCTGAAGTATAATGATATTGTGGTTTCTCTCCTCTAGTATATTCGACGTTCCTCTAATTATTAATTGCTTCAATATTTTTTTAAACTATTGTTACGTTTATATGTATGTAGACAGGAAATGATTTGAAATTCAAAATCTGTGTTGACCTATACAAAAGAGAAGAATTTTCGGTACTGTTGAGGCATTTTAATACAAAAATGTGAAAAAGATTTACATGATTACTTCATTCCCCACTTTTTCAATCCCTATTATATGATTACGCCTGCTAAACTACTACACCCGTATCGTTACTCAATTTTGCATTTGTAATAAACCTTTATCGTACAAAATATCTAAACGAAGGGATATGTATGCACGATGATGCGTATGCATATATATTCAATGTCATTTTAATGGGGTAGCGAATACGAAAAAAAAAATTCGTGCAGACATGTGTATGTGCTCCATACACGACACAATGCTTCGCGAATCGTGACGATTGTGACCATTTATGATATCGCACGATCTTATAACCTTGACTGCTGACGTCAAGGCACGGCGTCAAGGTATTAAATAACTACATAAAGCGCTTAACTTTACATCAATATTTGCGCCATCGAGTTGGTTAAGGGATAATTTCCGGTTTCTGTACCTGTCAACCATAGACATGCTGTCAACAACGGACAACGCTCCAATAATCCGATTATTGCATGGAATGATAAATGCAGAAACGTACCATTTCTACCGTCTTTGGCTGGATCTTCACAACCAGCAAATTGCTACAGTAGTGAGACGCTATAGGCAGCAAAATTCGCTCATGAAAATGCATACTGACGCAAGGATGCGACAGCACGTGCTTGCTACGCATCAAAACCAATGGAATTCTAGTTTTCGCTATAGTAGGAGTAAAGTACGGGAAAAAATTCATGTTTTGCGGGCATAAAGTCATAAGAGTTTCTCAAATATCCTACAAGTTGTGTATACACTTACTGCAGCAACTTATGAGATACGTCCGTTCTATTCGGCTCGTTAAAATACGTCTGTTTTCATAGGACCTGTCGACATACGTCTACTGAAAACTGATTACTCCAAGGGGCCCACTTACCCGCGGTGTGTGGTAACGGAAATTTGTCCAGCGGTAATCGTCATTGGGTTTTTCAGTCTACGGATACGACATAATGTTTATTGTCACTAAACGCTACGGGTGGTAGAATTTAATACTAGCTAAAAATCCCTAAAATCTATGCAGTTTTGTAGTGTGGAAGTCAATCTTATTCCGTCCTACTTCTCGGAGCAATCAGCAAAGAGACATTCTTTTTTTTCAGTGAACCAAGTGTACTTAATTCATGCGATATTTAAATAATTTGAAATAATCCTAAAGTTGTTTAAAATAATTTTAATGGCGTGGAAAATATTGGCACGTTGTTCAGTTGTGATATTATTATATACGTAAACTGGCTGTATAGGCGACAGTCTAAATCAGTAAAATTCATTTGCTCAAAAATTTAGCCCCCGGTTTCATTATTGTAACCTTGAACGCTGACGGCTACCAATTAACTGTCATACCAAATACGAGCGGTGTATCGAGTGCCAGATTCTTATTTCCGACACGATTAGGAAAAAAGACAGTGGCGAACGCTGGCAGAGTTGAACTGGATCTAACCTAAAATGCGAGCAGTCGTAAATGCCGAAGTAATTGGATTATTTTCGTGTTACGTGTTTTGCTGGTGTTTTGGCCACGGTGTTGCTACTGGGGGTGCGTTAGACTCCGGCAATAATTACCAACCCGGTTCGACCGGGGCGTCTGGACCTAAAATAACAGCATTTACCTCTAGCCTCACTGATGGATTGGCCCAGGCTGTCGCACACGAATCCAGTAAGTTCTCTCTAACTACTATACAAATTCACGGCATTGGTGCATACTCGCCAGACATACAGATTGTCTAGCTTCAACTTTTTATTAGTAAAATTGTTGACAGATCTAACAGAGATATATCCTACTCGGTTGAGCAGATAGATTAACCACAGTTTACATGCATACCTGAATTGAATTTATTGTGAAATTGTATGGATCTGGTATGTCTTATAAATGTCCATTGAACTTGGAATGGTCAAAAAGAAACGTTTTGCTCAAAACAATAATCCTGTTATAATATCCTTGCTACTGGCGGCAATTCTATCTATAGACAGAGTTCAGGAAATTGTGTACGTTTTGTTTGGATAATTGAAAACTTTTATCCACTTATGCCGCAAACTGATTGAAATCTGACTAATATCCTTTTCGTGCTTCCCAATGCCACCTACAAAAAGAGAATTTGTAAGTATGGAAAGGATAATCGTAACATTGCAAACGTTTTATAAAAATAAGCCAACTTCAGTTTCTATAGAAACCATGTGCAAGTCTTATCACAACTAGCACTATTATATTAAAAATAATTTCCACCACATGCGAGGTAAACCATAATTATAATATTGAAACATCTTTCAAATACACTTCCAGATGTGCAGGACTGCAGCGAGTAGTAGCACAGTAATCAGCATTAGGCACCATTAACGTTTATACTTTTTATTTACCAATCTCAAATTTCCTATCAGCTCTCAGTCATTAGAAATTTCAAAAGTACTCTACTTACCAGTTGTTTCCAAATTTAGCTTTACGCGTAAAATGATATAGGTGTGTCCCATTCAGTTTGCAAAGTAAGCCATTAATGCTGTTTGTCTGCACATCTGCTTAGAATGTACCTGTAGAACCATATGGAACAAACTATTTTTTACTTAATCCCAAATATGTATTTTTTTTTACTACAAGCTAATCGTATACATTTGTCACCATCATTTCAATACTTCGCAGGTACAGAGACTTGTAACGATGACTTAGCTTGTTTGACAATGGCGTCTCACGACCGGTTAGGCCTCGAAGCAATAAAGTCGCTTCACAGCCAGTTGGATGACGACGCCAATGGGAATGTAGATCTTTCCGAATCAGATGATGTAAGTATTGTTTTCATGACACTGCCAAAAGCTCATCGATGATGCCTGCTTGCAGAAGACTTGAGCTCGGGCAAAAACAAAGAGTCTCAAATGTTTCTATGTTATTGACAGTTTTTGAGAGAAGAACTGCAGTACGAAGCTGGATATGAAAGAAGACAACGCGCGTTTCATCATAATGACGACATGCACATTAGTGTTAGAGAATTGTGGGAGGCCTGGCTACGTTCTGAGGTACAATATGTAGCTAAATAGTTTAAATGGTTTTACATGTTGATTTGGAATACCATGAGCACAAGCATGCCTTAACAATTCTTACTTCCAATTTCGTATTTTTATGAATTTCGCAGCTTGCAATAAGTTAAACTCAAGTTTAAATATTTGAATTTTGAGGAAAAAGCAAATCAAATTCTTATACGAGATGGAAAAAAATATTTCAAGTGGATCCTCCGCTTAATTTGAAAAAAATTTGATAAAGGTACACAACTGGACCATAGAACAAACTTCAGAATGGCTGACATCAAACGTTGACCTTCCCCAATACGTACCAACGTTTATTCAGCATCGCGTTACTGGTGCCACTTTGCCGAGGTAGTTAATGCTTATCTTACATTTACTGGAAATTCTCGTCACACAATTATCAAACTGCATTTTTTCAGGCTAGCTGTCAACAACATGCACTACCTTAGCAATGTTCTTGGAATCAAAGATCCCATTCATAAGCAAAAAATCGCTTTAAAAGCTATGGATGTCGTTCTATTTGGACCTCCAAAAGGTAACTATAATATCGTTTTTCACATAATGATAGATGAAAAATAAAAGTGTTGAACATATAATAATTATTTTATATGCACAAATAGATACTGGTCACAGTCTTAAAGATCTGATTCTCATTACACTGTTATTTGGGGCACTGATTGGATGTTGGTATGCCTACCAACAAAAAAAAAGCTCTCAAAAGCATCTTTTTAGAATGATGAAGGATATGGAGAGTTTGCAAAAGGCCGAAGTTGCTTTAGAAGATCTTCAGGTAAAATTGCAGTGTACTCTTGATATTTACAAGTCTTTGAGTTAATTTCACTCGCAATCCTTACCATCAATACTAATATCTGTATTGAAAATCGAATTTCAGAAAGAACTTGAGAGAGCAAGATTAGAGCAGGAAAGTACTGCAACAGAGAAACAAAATCTAGAAAAACGTTTACAAGACGAGACTATGGGTCTCAACACATCTTATTCAGATCTTGAGGTTACACAACTGAAATCAGAAATTGAGGTAATCATATCAGTAATATTCTTACTTACAAACTGTATAGGATATCTGCGTTTTTGTGTGAGCACATCATTTATGTGTGTTCGGTGGACCTGATCATATATACAATGGCATAAACTTCATAATTACGATTGCGTTGATATGATAGTTCTTTATGGAATTCAAAAGATTTGTCAGATTGAATATCCTTCCATTCCCAGATGCTGAAAATGGAGTTACAGCGTACAGTTGGTGAACTGGAAGATCGCTGTTGGTCTCCACCTGTTGGTCTTCAGCACTGGTTGCAATTGACCCATGAAATAGAGAACAAAGCATACACCAAAAAGAAACTAGCTGCAGAAAAACAATTGCAGCAAGCACGTGAGGCAGTACGTATTGATTCTATAATAAAAAAAATTGTGCATTTAATGTTCTGTCATTTCTATTCTATAAAAAATTCACAATACCGTTAATAAATTTCTTACAAAACAGTGTGAAAAGTTGAGAAAGAAGAGGTCCAGTCTGGTCGGTGCATTTGTTTCTACTCATGGCAAATCTATCGATGAAGTGGACAAAAGTATTGTAGATGCAAGGACATCGTTGAACGAAGTTACCATTGAGTTACAGGAGCGAGTTCACCGTTGGAAGCAAATTGAACTCCTCTGTGGTTTTAACATAATCAATAACAGTGGTTTACCTTACCTTGAAAATATTCTGTACAGAGGAGCACCAAACGGACGAGGTATTGGATTCAGAGGTATGGATTTATGCATTCTTACAACCATTGCGTTGCATATTCAGAATTTGAAACATAAAAATTGTGTCATTACTTCTCACTGCACCATGTACAAAGCTGTATCTGTGGTCAAATGTTTTATGCTTAATGCTGGTGCATGTGTCTTACATGAAAAAAAATTGTCAACTTAATGTTTTCTGATATTTTCGAGCAATTGAGCAATGTTGATCACCATAATATTGATGGGCCGATGTTATAATGACAATGTGTTTCAGGCCGCATGAGTAGTCAAGATGACTTGGACGATGATGTAAGCTCTGTATATTCACCATCAACATCAGGTGCTGCAGGTAAGCCGGATTTGGACATCCAAGAGCACTCAGATTGACCGATTGATGCTCGTCTCACTATGTCAACACCTCTGCCTTCACTTACAAAACCATTGCTTCTCTTCTTCAACACGTTGCTTCAGATAAAATATTTTTGCCATGGCTATAGTTTATAGAAATGCTTTTCCAAAAAGATCATCTTTATTTCGGTGATTGTTATATGGTAAAGTTGAATAGTGTCATCTCAGTGACACACGTTTTATTTGCATATTAGTGCATTGTGCAAACGGACATCTACCAAGGCTGGTATTAGTCAAATGCATGGTATAGGAGCTGACAATAGTTAAAGCCACCTGAGGCGATTTTTGGCGGGTATGTAGTATATGGTACCAAAGAGTACCAACATATAGTTTACTTAACATATACTATTGGTTTGGTATACATTGGTACATTTTGGTACCTATACCGAACGCTCGTGAATAATCGCCTCCGACAATGACGGAATCACCTCGACTGATGTAGGGACATCCAACCCAACTGACATTGTTTATTGTCAGTGCCTATGTTGACTGAAGATATATGAAGACTGCTAGTCTCATAAATTTTGGCGTAATAGGTCAGCGGAGATGAAGGGTTCGGGGGGAAATTTTAGTATTCTACTATGACAACTTGATTTTACATTGGGATCCCAGAAGACGGATCGGTGAGTGCAGAGTACTGGAATTACCCCTGTGTCTGCTCGAGCCCAGCAAACCATTACGAAAAATAATCCGGGACTAACAGTCTTGGACATATCTTTAGTCACCGATGCCTACATGAATTTATTTCACATACGATTAGCTCACCCTTTTTTTTCACACTTTTGTGTGTGGCTGATTTCTTTCAATGACAAGAAAATATGTTACATTGAATTTTTAATCACTATAATTTGTGTTAATTAGGATGTGATTATATTACTCTTGAAACCTAACGTGAAAATTTTTGGAACGTGAGATCTTGCTCTTAGATATTCGATGCAAAATCTAAAACAAGTTGCATGGTTAATTCTAAGTAATATATTTCGAATAATACGTATTATCACGATCCTGTATACTTGTATACATGGAAGTGGTAAACATACAGAGGGTACCTCTCAAAGCGCGTGCATTTAGCTACTGAAGGTCAGTCTTTTTCTCATATCAAGTGTTGTAAGTTTGCCTCTAAAGTCAACGTGAGGGGTCTGCTTCGAAAAATCCTCACTGTATCTATCATCTTATTTATGTATACAAAATTTACTTTAATCAAAATAATAATGCACTTCTCACATTAGTGCATATGTTAATGTTGATCGGTAAATGTACGCAAAATTAATGTTGTCGATATTCTTTTATTTTGGATATTTATTTCATTCTAAATTTTGATCGCCATCTTTTTTTTCTGTATTTATGATATTTTACCTAAATGTACACTATTGAAGGAAAGCGATACTTTGTCCTAAGATCTGCAATTTATGCATTGTTGGATTTAGCTATAATTTTGAATTCTGCTTCTACAGGAATGATCTGTTTAGAATACATTCAAGTTGTTTTGAATTTCTACACTGTGCTAGAATTATAATTGAAGCAATAACATGCCAGTAATAATTTGATAATGACACGATGTGCTAACAGCAATTGTGATCAAAGTAGTTTAAATTTATTTATCTCATTCTTCCTCCTTGACGAAATCTGGATATAAGGCAGAAGAGCGATTGTGCTCAAATTTAATTGGACATTCTTGACATTCAAAGTTACTTCTGAAACTTTGCCTAACAGTACTTAGGAATGAAATTTCACTCAATATTACAGCTGAGCTGAGTTTACACTATCGTTAGGCCACTTCAATTATTAACAAGTATTTTCCGGTCCACTGTGCATCTGTACCTCTTTTCAAGTTTAGTAAAAAGTGATGGGTATTACTGATATCCACATACTAGTGTACTGTTATTTGGTAGCCATTACACATATAACACTTGGCTGGTTATCAAATAAGCTTGTGGTATTTGATAGGATGACATCAATAAAGTCATACCTTGATTAATATTCAAGGTTTTAGTTGTTGAATGAACAGTCTGTAGCTGGCTACAGTCAGTTTTTAAATTCATTTTAAAAACAAATTGAGCATATATAGAACTATATTAAAGATTTCTTTTGATTATTTTTATATTTAAATAAGGGAATGTTTACTACGGTCAGTACATACGACGTGTGTTCAAGTTGATATCGTTGAACTGGATATCAAATAATTATTTGGCGTTATTTTTTTTCGCGTTACACACTTTTTAATCAACTGCGATTTATTTTATGATACAGTAATAACTCGGACATTCATTGTGAGCAATGAAAGTTCTACGCCACATATGTAACAATTGCACCAAATTTTAATTTCCCGTTACTTAAACGAATGGTCTTATACATATTTAATCTAATAAAAGAGGAAAAATAACCGAACCTACGTTCATTAAATTGCATTACGCCAAAGCAATGTAAAAAAGAATTTGCATGTAAGTACTGTACAATTCAAATTTGCATTATAATTGGCAATGAGATTCTTTTCAAACTCTGAATACGCTTTCACTTCAGTTCCAAGCACCAGTGTATTGACGACTGTAGTAATTGTAGTTGATACATGGCAATATTGTGAGAGATCAGAATTTTTTGTCACTGCACACCAATAACTTTTGTATGTATGTATGTATACATATTTATGTGCAAGAATATAATTTGTAATATTTAGATTGTGATAGTTTTGGGATGACAATTTTAATATTCTGTAGAATTTTATGATAATAACAATTGTCTTTAATATATTTTGTAGAATGGCTGTATAAACGAATATACATATTTGATTCTTTTCCTTTCTATTCTTAGACAACTGGTACGGAGAACATGATTACCATACATCCAATGAAAATTGTGTACTCACTCGAATGCTTAGATCATCATGAATAAAATCTCAAATGTCTACGAAAACGAGATTTCAACTTTTTTGAAACACCTGTCGCTTTTTTCCGAAAAAAGTTATAATAAAAATAGAGAAAAACAAAAATCTATAAATCGAACTATTAGTTTGCTTCCAAAAATATTTGTGCTTAGATATACACATATATGTATTTTGTATGCTTCTCATCAACATACGTTTTGTTTATATGGGTTTAAGATGAAATCATGAAATATTTTATAGAGTTCAATGCTACAATGATCACGTATACATTCGGAATCGCAACTCTACTTCGAAATAGAATTAGGTATTTAAGAAACATAAAAAAATTTGGCAGATAAAAAGATCAATGAATTTGGAAGCACTCGAATATTTTGTGATTGTTGCAAAAATAATATTAAAGCTGTTGGCAAAAGGTTACCTCTACATAGTTTCTGTATATTTTGTTTACCATTTAGTTGTGTTGGCCATAAAAATTTTATTTTATCGGTTGCTGTGGAGTGATTATTAGCAACCTCAATATAGTGACATCAATTAATTACTAGCATGAAATAACTATTTGTAGTATGATGTTTACTGATAACAAAAATTTTGAGTGCAATATTGTTTCATGCATACAGGTGTATTTCATTCAATAACTTTTGTACTGTTCACTTTGAGAAATTCGAGTGCTGCTTAAAATCCAAAAGCTCTCGACTTTCAGGAAATGAAAAACACTGGCACTCGTATTTAATACAATTTCAGTAAATCTGGTTAGTTGTAATAAGATGCTTTTGGACAGGATTTGATATAGTGGCAGGTCGCATTATGTCTACAGGTATGCTCGAGACTTTAACATGGAAGGAATCGTCAATACCTCCAGACTCATCTGGCAGTGAAACGGGAAAGGACACACCACCGGAAGCTGTACATTTTATCGTTGGGGAAGGAAACGAAGAACCCCGAAGAGTCCTCCCCAAAGAGAAAACCCGTACATCGCACATGGTGCGATCTTACAGCCAGGATACTAATATGGTCCTCAGCGAACCGACTACCTCATCATTCCTATCCAAAACATCATTTTCTGACAATTCATTAGATACAGCTGAGAAATTGACCAGCCGTATAAATACTGTTAAAAAATCACTAAAAGATCTTCCTACTGTCATGTCAGTTGATGATGAAACTTTATCGACCGATTCGAATTCCACTGCTGATAATGACGAGCTCAAAAGAAGGCGCAGAAAGCTCCATTTCCCATTTAAGAAAAATAAATCTAAGCTCACATGATCCTCACTAGTCACCATAATGTTGCATACTTAAAATATTTGGAAAAAACTTCACATCTCAACTAGGAATTATTATTTCAAGTTACGATATTTGGTTAATTGGCTAGACACATGTGTCTCATCCCGTTTGCTGTAATAATTAAATAGACATACTCTGATACACCGAATTCTGTAACATTTAACTTGAATTTATGTAGCTAGGTATGGTATCAATACTGATTGGAAAACAATCATAGTCTTTACGCCCACTCAATGCTGAAAAAGGAAAAAGAAATGACAATTAAAAGTATAAAATTGTGATGTATTGCAATAAGTTTTTCATGGTATAATACGATAACTTTGGATAAGAATTTTCTTTTTTGTTCACGTTAATTACGGTAGTTTTGTGACTGTTGAAGAACGGTCCAAGCACAAATTATCTTCACACATATGTTGGAATATTGCATCTCAACACATCAAGTATGATGATATGACGATCTATGAACGTAACTTCTGGAAAGAATGAAGTCCAATGATTTTAGGAATTTAACATTTTGTATGAATTACGTTTGAAAAGTATTCGTTAAATAATGTTCCAAACTTTGACTTTTGTAAATTAAATAATATGGTGAAGATAATTCGACTCTGTGTTATAGTCTATTATAAAATTTGGTGAATCTGCAATAAAAAAGAGAATGCAATGTTGGATCTATGTAATCGCGAATTTGCAAACGATCTAACTATGTGAAAAATGTAAATGAAAAGTAAGAACATGAGGTAATTCCTCTATTTAGCAATAATGACCAAATGCGTGGGATCTGAATAACATAAAAAATTTCAACCATGGCTGTACTGTCGGTGTAAGGATAATTTACTTGATAATACGTAAAAATCTCAAAGTTATTAATACAGTATTCTCAAAATTGGCAATAAATTCTGTACTTCTTGGAATAAAATTAAATTTTTTTCTTCTATGCTGAAAGCATTTTTCAATGACTGTGGCATTGTTTTCGTTAATAGCAAAAAAAGAAGGCCGGGTGATATACCCTGGATTGTTGAACTTAAATTGTTAATTTTATTCAATGACTCACGAATGATACCCATTCGAATCATACTTTATTTAGGATTTAGAATCAAACTTTGGAGTGCTGAATGATTTGCGAGACTTCAGTTAATTACCCAAAATTTACTCACGATTCTATACCAGTTAAAAATAATTTCCCTCAAGTGACTTGATAGAAAAAACTTATACCTACGCTTTTAATACAGTACTGTTTACTACTGTAAACGTGGTAGAAAATGAACAGTAAACTTGAACTGCTTTAGCATTTTTCGGACATTTAGTTATGGCTACTCCAGCACTGGTAAGTCTATTGGCGTAGCAAGCACGCTTCCTTGTTTTTTTCCCCTATTGAAGCAAATTAATCCCAATATCAAATAAAATCCTGCTTTACGTGACGGGGTATATACGTCAAATACAGGTTAAACAAGGGTAGTATTTCACTTAGTGTCTTATCGCACGTATATATTGAAATGAGAAAAATCTCAACGTATTATGATTAAAAATACCGATCATACACGTGAATGTAAATAGATGTAGGCACATAAATGTACATAAAACAGATCATGTACTTACTTACATGACTTATTATTGGGCAAGTTGCGTATAGAATATTTTTAAGGAGGCCGTGCGTCTCATTCAAAATCCTTACAGAGATATAAGGGAAAACAATTTGCAAACTCCCTCTACTGAACAGCTAAAAAAATAATTTGTGTACATGAATAATTATATAAACTAAAAAAGAATTAAATATGTTCTATCTGAATATGGCCCAATAGTTTAAAGTAATAGATTTGAGCCCCTTTAAATATATTCACTATACATTAATTGTAACGCAATTGAATTATGTTTAGATGAATATTATGTAAGAATTTTAATGCCTGTATAGAATATGTGCGTCTTCCTTGTAATCGAAGAAATATATCAAACTTTCCGAAATAAAAATTAGTACTCAAGAATAAATACGTTTGTTTCTTCAGGATTTTTTTACGAATCCTCTTTTGATTGAAAGTGAAATAATTATGGATCAAATTATCGGCGATATAGTTTAATTACTTTGGAGTAGATAAATTAAAAACAGTTCGATATATTACAAAAAAAAATGCTGTCTTTTCGTTATAAACAGGACAAGTAAGCCAGACCAATGGCTCAATAATTTTATTTAGCTGGATTGTAAATCTCCAACGAACACGTTAGATAAATTGACTCTTATAATTTCACTCGCAGGATTTAAATATTTATAAACACAGACAACATGACTCCTAATAGTGAACTCAAGATTGCAAGGTCCTGAAGTATTTAGTCTTTGGCACAATAAGTAACTACACACAGGCTATTCGTACTGCGTTTTTCATAAAGTTTCAAATTTATCTTTACAGAGAATTAGGAGATGAAAAAAAAAAAAAAAAGAAACAAACCCAACAGCGATTTCTGTCGATTTGCCCATTTTTAAGATAGACCATTATTCATCTATAAGCAACCAAATCAAGCTGTGTTTATCTTCCGTAAGAATTTACAATCTGTTAATCATAGGCCTATTGAACAGGATATAATATTTCGTATATACTGCAAAATATTGACTAGGTTTACATGAGTTCAATAATTCAGTTCTTATTGTCCAACAATATTATCGTCCTTACACCCCATGATTTTATGTATAATAATTATCAATGATCTACCATGATCTTAAAGGTTTAATAAAAATTTATCATAAATTATCAATGTACCCGAGCATTGGCATACCTGTGTATAGAAATACTGGTATACAAACTGTATGCTGAATAATTTCATATTCGACGTACATTGAATAGCCAGGCTTATTTCGAATACCTCACATTAAATTTCCTTACCTCTAATATATGTATATCTATAATTAATATTTCTTGTTTTAAAACATCAGAGCGTGTAGAAAAATACCCGTCAACCACCTACGCGAACTGCACATATTAAGCGTTTTTTTAAATATTTATGACGCAAAATGCATAATTTTTAGTAATTCAATCACTGCAATTTAGAGAGTGTTTTATGATATTGCCATTGACCATTGCGTTGAATTGCATATTTTTCAAGCTTATAATCATAAGTATGTGACTACCGAATGAATATTGTTTTTCTTCTTTTTCAAACTCAACAGATTGCCACACGAAAAATTATATTGGTACTGTAACGAAGTTTTGTTTACACCCCTTAGACATCCTGGCATGACTGATTCTGTTGCAATATTAATCTATCCTCAGCAGGTATAGATGTTTTCGAAGCGTTATGTCGACCGAAAGTGAATAATATTATCTATTGTGTACAAATTCTCAGTAAAGGTATCAACAGATAAATCTCGTTTATGAGTAATTTCGGAATCTGTAGATTGAAGTATGTTTTGATTATTATGACAGAATACTCATTTTTGCAAAAAACACAAGAAAATGCTTGAAGAACTGTCGCGTTTTACATTTTTCTGAAGTTTTTAAATTTTCACTATGATATAAAATGTATGCTGCGATACTACTATTTTATTACACTTACAACTTGTTACTTCGGAAGAATGTTAAAAGGTGTATTTTTATATTTACAAATCGCGGTCCAATATCGTAGCTAGTGGAAATATTACTATAAATAACTCCAATAGGAAGGAGGGACTCTTCAATAAAATATGTATAATTGTATGAATATGTATACCTAAACGTGTATAAAGTGAATATTGCAGCATTAACTAGATTTTTTTTTTTTTTTTTTTTAATTAAATATTACTTCAACGATTTGGAGGATATATTTTTCTTCCCAATAATAATTCAATACTGTGGACATCAAAGAGTATACAACCAGTAGCATTATAGGAACGATCAGTTTACCTAAAAATGTACGCAGGACAAACGTCTTATTGTTAGGGTACGTATATATCTTACAGCGAGGAATACAATCTATAATTCAAATTGTTAGCATGAATAATTATCAGTTTGCTTAACATGTTAGCTATCACACAAAATTTGTTTCAAAGTTTCAAGATTTGAGTAATCAACATTTCACACAACTTATTATATCCTTTGTCAAGTTAGTAATTACAACATATTGGCCCTACTCTGGAGCCGTTATTTTAACCATCTTGAGCTACGAACTGTTCCGAATTTTATTAGAATTAACTTACCAACAATGATGAAATATGTCACCACCATCATCGATATAATATGACAGGCAACACAGATCACGTATTCAATATATTATAATACGAAGGCATCGTATTCAGTGGAATCTGATGCGGCAACTGCAGCCTATTACAAACATTCTGAATATAGATAATTTCTTTGATCATGGTTGAACTATGAATGGCTGGAAAATGCAATTCTATTTCAATCAATAATTTACTTAACTAATGACAACTCTTTAAATCTACCCGCATCCAGTAATCAGCTACATTAGATCGTGCGTCCAAAAATTAGCTGATTCTGGTGGCGTGAAATTTTGTCGAATAAAATTCAAAAGTTGACAATATGAGTAAGGTAAGTTAACTGGTTTTCTTGCTTTTGGCCTTTTCAGCTATCCTGTCATTATACATATACTGTTGAGCAAATAATAGATTAGCTATTAGCTATCCGTGTCATGGCAGTGCATGACAATTGTACAGAAAATTATCCTACACCTAATTATTTTACACGTACTTATTAAGTATATCGTCATGAAATCAGACAAGTAATCATGTGTGTAAACGCCATGTGAGGACTAAATTTCGTGGAGGATAACTTTACGTGCAAATATAATTTTACACAGCATCCCTTCGTATAGGATAATTTTGTATAGAATAATTACGCGCAGGATTATTTTTTGTAAGATTGGTGCGCAATCTGTGTGTCTTGGAGTGGACTGGTTTTAAATTAAACTATAAGTGTGTCGGGTACATATTTATGATAATTTTCACGAGGGAAATGATTAGTTCTGACAATGAGTGACTAAAAGATCCTAGTATCTACATCAATTGAATGGGCTACACATGAATATGTTGTTATGAGATGTATATTTTCACGGAATATATTAATCTTTTATAAATAATATGTGTATATTAATGATAATGTTAATACTTGTATATAATAAATACTTACATAAAAATGGTAAATTGAAACGTATCATTGAGGGGAATTATGTTGTGGATGAAATTATAATATTTCCAACTTTCCTACAAGACTTGAGATTCAATATTTGACATTAGCTACTATTTGATTTCACCTTTCATGAATCTGTGTGTAATTCAGTTCCGTGCAAATTTTTTAATAACAAGATATTTTTGTGTCGATTTTACAAAATATCAGCAAATCCACCTCCGAGTAACTTACAATTGTAATAATAATAAACCCGAGTTGTGCATTGTTTGATCTTGTACGTCAAGTAGTGTGGATTTAAAATGTAACAGTTGAGTGGGCATTGCTACATGGGATTGTATAAAATGTACTTTGTCAGTCTTATAAATTCCGAAAATCTACAAATATTAATGTCAGCAGTTTCTATCCTTACGAGTTTACGCCACCATTAAGAGAGCTGAGAGCAAGAGAGAGAGAAAGAAACACTGAAAACTATGAAATAATACTATTATTGATATTGGAAATATATAAATAATTTAACATTTTGTTTTTCAGAGAGCAATGGAGGTGGATTTAATGTCATGGCCTTTTCTTTACTTGTCATATGTATATTACTATATATATATATATTTGCCAACTCCCGACATGGCCAATTATTTGCATTACCCCGTTGCAATAGTAAATTTTCTACACCACGTGTAAAGTCATTAACTTAAGTAATAAGTGTATAAATATATTTTTCCCTACGTTTAATTTCTTTCTTTTTTACTGGCATTATCAATTTCCTAATACACCTTCGTCGTCCTGCTGTTCGCTCATTTCAGCCGCTGAGGGTATCGTGGCCAGAAGTCTAACAGCTAACCTTCCTGGCGACGCAGGAGGATCTGGTTCTTGAACAGCAAGCTGTCTCGTTAATCGCGGCTTTGGCCTTACAGGTCTTGGCGCTGGACGGGCAGTCACGTCTAGAGAAGCGCTTGAGCGAGACATTCTCCACGTACTAGTGCTAGCAGTTGTGGCTGAGCCAGAGGAATCGTTGCGCGATGAGCTAAGATTAGAGTCTTGAGACGGTTTCCTTGTTATTAACCATGAAGAGGCCCGTCTCTTGGGGTCTAGTAATCGTAATGGTATACCGCAGTGGTGGGTCTGTCTCCAAGAATCTGATCTTGAAGAAGAGAAATTTTCACTAGATGACACAGACGAAGCACGTTTGTGTTGTTTCTGTTGTATTTCGGCAATTTGATAGGCGTACTGATCGCTGCGCGCGTGTCTTTGATGCTGACTACGTGTACACGGCCACAACCACCTCGTTCCCCACCAATTACTTCTACATTGACTTGCTTCGAGGAGCCGAGTATTACACACACATGGTGCTTGATTTTCCCTCGACGATCTATCAACTAGACTATTAGTATTGGCCGGAGTTTGTCGATTACTAAAATTTGAGCTGTGACGACATCTACCTATACCTCTCGTTACGCGAGATTCTTCAATTGCTTTGCAAATCAGCACGCAATCCTTCTTAAACTGTTTAGTTAATATAGCATACAAGAAAGGATTGCAACATGAATTTAAGGGTAGAACGAATACGGCAAATACTTTCGCTTGCTCCAATGAAACCAACTGTAGGCCAAATGTTGCAGTGAGTGAAAAAAATGCTATCGGAGACCAACACAAGAAGTCTGTAAATACCAGAAGCGCCATTCGTTTGGCGATTCTCGAATCGTTTGAATTCCATGCCTGGGAGCCACGAATAGCGCAATACATTTTCAGGTAGCATCCCATGAGAATTAAAAATGCTACTCCGTTAATGAGCATTAAAAAAACTACATACGTAAGAGAAACTGTCCCTGTTGTTTCGAATGGTAAACATATCGCAAATTTTCGGTAGTCAGATACGCCAAGCAGGGGTAATGTTGCCATTGAGAGAGCAAATCCCCATCCAACGGTCATAATGTATCCGGCGTGTTTCAGAGATAGCCGTTTATTAAGATGCATTGCGTGAGTAATGGCATAATTTCTTTCCAGAGTTATCACCGCAAGGGTGTAAACACTTAATTCAGAGCTGAGAACACCGAGAAAACCAGCAAGTTGACATCCAGCAGACATCTGCCATCGAATGGCGTACATCCTAAATTCGCCGAGTGTCGAGGCATCGATCACTGCTAACAAGCCTGCAGAGGGGTACGAGAATAGATTAAAATGACACCGACAAAGACACGTTCAACTCACTTACCCAAGTAGACACCCATGAAGAAATCAGCGGCAGCCAAATTGCACACCAAAAACCTTGGTACATCCATCTTGCTCCTTGAAAAGATCAGGACAAATACAACGGTGCCATTTCCAAGCATGGCCAGGAGAAAGACGATCCAAACTCCACAGCGCAAGGTCCACCAGTCGAACAAGTCTTGACATGGCAAAAAGGGTCCTAGAATTAAATTTTACAATTCGAATAATTAACGCCTGCATCGGGCTTTCTGGAATAGAAATTCCTAGGAACTGAGAGGTTTGTATGTGGAGAAACAAACCAGGCTGAGGTAAGCACTGTATGTGCAATGGTGCCAAATGACTTGGAATTGTACTTCGTCCTTCCTGGTCCTCAAAATAATCCTCCACATAGGCAGGCAGGTTACCAGGGTATGTAAAATCTGAACCAAAGTTATCCCAAAGTTCATTTATTTCTGTTCCAAATTTGTTGCTCAAGTTATCTAAAAAATTTCATCACTTCAGTGCTGCAAACTTTTTCCAAACAATTTTGTACCAATACCAAAGTGTTACATATTTATTCAATCAGTTGTTACTATAATGGTGAGCAATTCTTTTTCTGTGATTTTCCTCAAACCTGTATGTGAGTATTGATTCTAAATTCGAAGGATATATGTTAACATATTATGTACTAACATTTTGCAGCATTAAGTGTGATTGGAATTAAAAGTAAATCAAGAGATTCTCAAGAAATCATCTTCTATTTTCTCTACTTGGGTATTACAAACGAAATTTTACTAATGCTACGCTTCATTTTGAAATAAGCAGATTCAAGAGCTTTATTCTGTTTTTTATTGT
This sequence comes from Diprion similis, assembly GCF_021155765.1. Lineage (NCBI taxonomy): Eukaryota > Metazoa > Arthropoda > Insecta > Hymenoptera > Diprionidae > Diprion > Diprion similis. The sequence continues at coordinate 3,106,387 of NC_060115.1, forward strand.
TCTTTTGGTATTGAGTGTGCAAAGTTTGAGACATGCAGCTAAATTATAATAAATTATGTACTTATACTTACGTAACTGTGGCCAGATATCAGTGAGACTAGAATTCCAAAGACTCATGTCAAATTTATTATTGGTAGGAAAAAGTACCGACTCTTCTACCGGTGATTTGGTAACTGGTTCGTCCAATTCCATGGTAAGAAAAGCACAGCAATGATAGGCATACGACAGTACCATCGTCTGAACACGGGGAAACATTTCGGGTGCTGGAAATTCCTTGAGCGCAGGATTATTGAAAGTTTTCAAATGCAGCAATTGAGAAAGTCCAGCCGTTGGCAAAGTTGGAAATACGTTGTTTCCAAGATTTCTGAAAGACAGGGTTCACGTGTAAAAATAACCACCGAAGTAATTCGATCTACTCCGATATCGCAACTCAATATTACACTTACAGATCTTCAAGGTGTTTATTCTCTCTGAATGTATCCGGATGTATGTATTCAATGTAATTACTTTCAAGATTTCTGTAACACATTTTAGTTTTAAGTTTGATTTATCAATTGAGTAGATTAAAAAATTTATTTATCAATTCTTGGATCAATCCAAACTGAAACTTACAGGACTTGCAATTTGAATAGACCGTCGAAACCATCTCCTGGTAGCGATCGTAGATTATTATTTGATAAGAGCAAATCATGTAGCGCAGAGAGATTTCTAAAAGGTTGTCCAGATAACGAAGAAATCATGTTACTAGTCAGGTCCCTGAAAACAGATATTGAATTCATTATAGACCAGAGGTGGCCAACTTGATCAGACCTGAGATCTACTGTTTACTGTCCAAACTCTGTGCAATCTATCAATCTCAAATCTTTACCACAGAATTGAATAAAATATTTTTTGACAGAATCATGTATTTTTCTTTGCCGTGTCGCGATCGACTGGCCTAATAGCCAGGATTGATCGGTCGATTGCAACTGACCGGTTGGCCATCCCTGTACATATATATATATATATGTATACACACACATATGTTTAGATGAATAGAGAGAGCTGTTAAATACTTACAAAACACGAAGATCACTGCACTCTGTCAAAGTTGGAATGCGCGTCAAGTAATTGGACTTCAGGTCTCTGAGAGAATAAAGCGAAAATAAGACGGGGTGATTATATAAATAAATATGCCGTTAATGCGTAATCTGTCGGGATACTGCATGCATGAGATTGAACATTCAAATAAACCTATTTCAAAACTTACAGACTCTTAAGTTTTGGACATGTTTGACAGAGTCCAGCTGGTACCTCCTTCAGTCTAGCGCGATCTAGTCTTAGCAACTCTAGTGCGCCGGTTCCGTTTAGGTTTGGAAACTCTTTCAAATCCCTAACGTTGGACAAAATCCTGGAAGATAAAATACACAGCCAAGCTGCTTATTTAATATTAGATAGCGGTGGATAGAATCATTCCTAGGGAGGAATGTTTCATTTCTCACTTGCATTTGTTTAATAAAATCAATAGACTTTTCTTGCGGTTACAGATACTAACAGTTTACGAAGTTTCTTGAGTTCCTGAAAGCTACCGGGGTGTATTTCTTTTATGGGATTTCCTCGCAGATCCAAAGACTCCAGATTTCCCAAGTGCTGTAGCAATCCGCTTTCTATCCTTTGTATTCGATTATTCGTTATAGACCTTGGATTAGAAATGTTGCATCAAAAGAGTACGAGTAATGAAATTTAGTAGTTCGATTATACCGTCAATGATAAATAATAAATATACTCACAAGTCCTCGAGGTTTTGTAGCTGTACGATAGCTCTGGGTATTTCTGTCAGCAGATTGTCGTCAAGTTCTCTGCGAATGACATTTGAAAATTCACAATCAATCAATAATATAGTAGTATAATGTAAATCTGCTCCGCATCCTTCTGCACAATTGACAAAAAACTACTCACAGCACTTTTAAATTCGTTGAATTAACAAACGCATCGATGCTGATTGAAACCAAATGATTACGTCGAAAAGACCTGTCGCAAAAATAATACATTCAAGTATTGAAAATTCGGAAAAATATAATTCATTTGCATGATGTGTATAACCATGTGTAACAATCATTGTGACATATGTACGCACTCTGTCAGTTCACGTAGTGTGTGGCTTACAATGAAATACTTACAAAACTTGAAGTGTAGATAACTGATGAAATGCAAAGGCCGGAATGTTAGTTATATTGTTGTTCGACAAATCGCTGTAACAAAAACAAAAGAAAATAAATGTTGAGTTTACACAAGTCGATGAATGTAAAATTTTATAAGAAAATATAAGATCTTGCCAAATTATACACATATAATTCAAACACGTTATTGCAAGATATCAACTAATCAGGATTACTCGCTACTTCGAGACCTCTTATTATACCAATATAATACAAATATAACGAGTGATAATATCATAATTTAATGAAAAAATATTTCTTTCTGCTAAAAAAACAATTCGCATGTAGGCTTTTATAAACAATAACGTATACGTATCTGCTGCACATACATACATTCGTATAGATACGATATTCTGGATGGAAATTATTGTAAGCCCGTTGGAAGAGCATTGTCCAGATTAATAACTGTCACTAAACCAAAGTGTCATGATTGATTATCGCGTCAGATAGACACTGATTGATGAAGAACCGTTCATGTGTTGAGGGGGAACGAGAAATGCCTTATGCAGGAAGTTTAACAACATATGTACAGCAATATATACATATACACACACACACACATTATATACATTGATAAACATGAGTTTTACACGGCTCGAACGAAGCAATGTATATAATGTATCTTTGCATCGGACCGGAGATGATAACGTATATCAATCTCGCAAATTTCGTATACATCACCGATGAATGGAAAAATTTTATGCCCCCCCCCCCCCCCCCCCCCGGCTGGCAAAAGGGCCAACTTTGTATAAATTGCCAGTGGAAAACGATTTTGAAACGGAAAATCTTCGCTTCAAGCTCCATTCTCCAGATTCAGTCCATACGTATATTTTTTCTCAAATAATTCTAGCTTTAAGTCACGTATGAGAATTATCTATGACTTCGCGCAGTAATTGGACGCGATAAACATAATTTCTTTTTAAGATTTTCAATTTATCCATTTTCTGGCTGAAAGTTTTCCTTTCGAAAGCTTTTTTTTTTCTAATTATGTCTACCATTTTTCTCACCAAGTTATCCAATATCAACAGAAATAGTGTCTGAAAAACTTTTATCGCGTTTTTTTATTCGAACTTTAATATCTTTGGTGTTAAAGAACGTATATGAATAATTTAAGAACAGGGGCAAATATTTAATTCTAAAGATGGTAATACGAGAAAACACAATCGCCATTTTTAGGAAAGCTGTGTCGCTGTAAAGTGTAATACGATTACCGAATTTTAAAGATCATCTCTGGACAGTTATCAAATTTCCCATTGCAGACGTTGAGGATAATTATTGATTAAAGATTTAGAAAGGTGACATTCAGAGATAGAATCTTCTTTCTTTTTTTTAAACAAAATTTTTGTACAATGCTTTTTTCACATCTTATACATAGGATCAAAGTTATTCGTCGGACGCCATTTCTCTTCATACCTTATCACTTGGCGTGAAAAAATCGCGGACGATATTAAAAAAACATTTCAAAGAGAAAATTCCGAGGTACAAAATGGTCAAGTTTAAAATCTAAAAAAATATTCCCTTCATCGCGAATAATGACTACGGGAAGTCGAAAGTTCTACTTTACAAATTTGACACGAGTGATTTGCCATTAAAGATATAGTATTACTCGGATAATAATGCGTATATAGACTAAATCTGGAAAATGTAGCTTAGAGCTAAGATTCTTAGTTCAAAAATTGTTTTCTACTTGGAATTTACTTGTTCTTTAAGTTATTTTGACTGTTATCCGTCTTATTGCAATTTACGCAAAAATACAGTACGTTTTTTCAAGTTAGACCTGTATCCGTCCAAAACCGAAGGTCCCCGTAAATTTTTCCACGAGTGCATTTATGTAGATTTTATATCATTTAATTTTATATTTAATAGTATATTTTATATTATTTAATTTTCGTTGAATTTATTTGTACCACTATCCCTACATTTGTATATCATCTGTATACACATATCTATGTAAATTGTATATATCTACATAATATATTTTACTTCGCACGTATGTATAAATAATAATATGCGTCAAGTCCAAACGACATAATTCTTCGATTGAACACACACGTGTGTCACATGTCAAATAATACACTATATAGTGCATATATTTAAATATTCCTGCGCGTTTCTTGTTGTCTTTGAGGCCAAATATATAGATATACGCACATACATATATGCATGTATGTACAACATGTAGGCTATTTTCGTGTAGGCTTTTGCCTTCAACTAGCCGCATCCACCTATATACCTATGACCTATCAATGAAAAATAAAATTAGGCAAAAAAAAAGAATTAAAACAAAAAAAGATGAAGTAAAAAATACTCGACGTTCCAATCTCAAATATAAAATTAAAACGTAGCTCTCAAGAACGCTCTCCCGGCGCTCTTTTCACGTATATAAGATACAGAACTCCGGATTTATATTATATAGATTGACACAAGCAGTTTTGTACATATAGCTGAATGCCTGCAGCAGTGAGTGCAGTGTCTAAAGTTACAGGCGCGATTCGTAGAGGATTAAAAAAAATATATACATACATATATATATATACGAAATTTTCTAATAATCGACTTTCTTTCATACATAAATGCATGGATGCATGGATGCATGATGATGACGATGACGATTACACCTGGCCATTTTTTATGTCATATAATACAATCACGTAGCCGATTGTCGTCATCGTCGATTATCATAGTAGTATGCAATATACATACATGTATACACACAGACGTACATTATACAATGCCCAAGGATAAACGCAAACGTTTTCTGGATCACCCTATACACGTAAAAATAGCACAAGTTCAAGCATGGGTGCTTTCACTCTTGCTTTTGATATGCTGCCGTCTACTTTCAAACTCACATGCCTATATAGATCAGCTGGCCTAGCTGCTAGCGCATTCTATGCCTGTACATTACAGGTACATTACACCTACGTACATTACACGTACGTACGTAAACACATGGGTGTAGGTATGTGTTAGAGTCATGGTATAATATGAAGAAAAAAATAATACCCATGAGAGGTTTGCAACACTGATTCAACACGCACCTCGGCGATGTGTGTGTGTGTGTGTGTGTGAGTGTGTGTGTGTATGGATGAATTTATATCGCCGCACTACAATCACGTGTAAATGTGTTTTATGTACGACGCGTACCTCGTTCCACGTTATACGTGCAGTGCACGCATATTTAATGGTGGTAAGGATGACCCAATAAATAATTTCGATCGACGCGGTAAGTTCGATCAAATTTCTGGATATGTTAACGTTAACCCTTGGAGTCGTGGTGGTAAGTATTCTTACCACCGAATTTATACACATTTTTTGTATGTTTAGAGAAATTTTCAATAATATATTTCTTAGCGGTTTTTTGCTGTTTTTGATGGTATACTTTTTAAAGGGTATTCAATACACGAGAGTAATCATTGCGATGTAACGTAAATTATTATTGTAAGAAACAAATTGATTGGAAAAAATCGTGAAAATTGAAGGAATGATTTATTTCCGAGAAAGTTAAGTCCTCTGCACGTACGCATGTTTTATATAAATTACAAGTTTTTGGAGTCCCTAATTACGAAACTGAGATCAAATTTTGAAAATTCAGTACGGCGAATTCAATCAGCGACCCCGAAAAACCCCTGCGTAGAGTTGTTTAACCGTATTCAATTAAATTTGAAATTTTCATCCATCACATTGCATCCGCCATCTTGAATTTTTCAAATCTGATTTCAGATCAGTAATCAGCGATCCCGAAAGCCCCTGTATAGAGTTTTTTGACCGGAGTCAATCAAATTTGAAATTTTCGTCCACCATATTGGATCCGCCATCTCGAATTTTTTAAATCTGATTCCAGATTCGTAATCATTGATCTGGAGAACCACAGAATACAATCTTGTTATAAAACTCGACTCGGCACAATAATGTGTGATTCAAAGGGTTACCAGCTGTTCACTCGCATTGTTTTTATACAATGAGTATGATATTTAAATACATCTACATAGCTGTTTTATTCTAACCCTACAATGGCCGCGGATATATTTTTCTTCTATTCTGTAATTTCGTATCAATAAATTAACTGTTACACAACAAATATTATTATTATTATTTTTCTGTTTCCCCAAAATCTCCGTGACTAACAAATTTCGGCGAAATTTTACGCGATGTGTAAATCACACGTCGATGTAGCGAAAGTATTGACGATGAGTTTTGCTTTGCACCGATTGGCTAATCGTTACTTAGGTGCATGGATAAATTCCACGAAACATATCATCATTCGGTCACCGCCCAAAACTAGACCACAATGACAGTCCGCGCAGAACGTTTCGTAAGAAAATTGTAATTGAATATAAACTGATCTATATATATGTATAATAACGTACTTTATTGTTGTACTTTTCAGCTTCCTTATTACATAGAAAATTGTACATATACATAATTACATCTCCAAGTATAATCTGGAGAATATTTTTCCTAAAAATGTATAATCCCGTTCTCTATTATATATATCGTAAAAATTGCGTTCGCGAAAAAAAAGAAGACATATATTGTTTTTTAATCATCATGAAATGTCTCGCCGCTTCTAGCGACCAGAGGAGTAAAAATAAATGAATGAATAAATAAACATCGAAGAAAGAAAAATGGGAAGGGAAAAGAAACATCATCAGCAACAATCACCGGCCGTATCCTCATTCGAGAGAAGTGAAGAATATAAAATAATAGACGTTGTTGCAGACATTTGGCGAAATATATGCAGTATCATGGATCGATAATAGATATTGTGAATAAGCCTCACAGTTAATTCACTGGTAATGTTTATATCTACATAAATATATATATATATATATATATATATATATATATATATATATATATATATATATACATACACACACACACACAGTTGATTGGGAGCAGAACTGCGGAGTCGATAAATCAATGCGTGCTTCCGAGTTGGAAGCTGGCCAAGCTCAAATCGAATGAAATCAGTCTAATTTGCGCTACTATTCGTACGACCCGAGTTAAGAAAATTCTGCTATTGAAAGGAATTTGAAGGTTTTCTCGATTATAACAGACCAGTGCGTTGAGTGTGAAAAGGAATAAATAAATAAAAAAATATATATATCTATACACGAAATACACAGTCAACCGAGTGATATTATTTATATACAAGCAAATGATGGGTGATTTTTTTTCTTCATTTGTCTTTCTTTTTTTTTTTTTTTTTTTTTTTATCGCATATTCGGCGAGCGATGCCCCAATTTAAAAAGTCTTGAATTATAGTTACTCCGTGAAAGACAGAAGGAGGGGAAGTAGGTAGATATATTACCTACGGATGGGATAGGTAGAAGGGATCGAGAGGTCTGCGAAAGTCGCGGTGTCAAAACATCCCTGATCCCAGCCGGTTAAAGTTTCTTTTCGATGTCTCACCGCCATAAATCTAAAACGCGTCTTTCGTTCATGGGTGCCGAGTTTCCGGCGAAGCTCAACGAACGCTGACGGATATATCTATACAGATATGTATACATGCTGATGCGAAATGGCTGTGAAAAGAGTGAAAGAAAAAAGAGGAAAAAATTTCCCCGCAACGCGACGTAGTTTCGACAAATTTCACCCCGCACAGTATATATAGGTATACCTTATATGTTTATCCGTGTCTATAATATATAGCCACACACAATAGTTGTACAATAAAGGATTTACAAGAGTGAGAGAAGTATAATATAATTAAAAAAGAAATATTCACGAGAATGAATATACTTGATCTATTATCGGTGATTTTAAAAATCGCCGCCACAGTTTTCATTCGATATTTAGAGCATTACGCGCGTATATCTCATCAATAATAATTAATTAATTGAGGAGTCATAGCGAGGGTATAACGAAGTGTATAATCTCGCACCTTTGTACACCTCCACTAGATATTGTAATTACTTGTACCGTGCGTATATCTGCATTCGTCACTTTGTACCCTTAATCGCTTGTTCCCACGATATTACCAAGCGCCATTTAAACAACGAAATAATTAACCCGTTGGGGATAAGCAATATCGGGCTGCGTGCGAAACGAGTATACGTATAATGTGAACCCTGGATGAGGGGCTCGTAGAATTTATACTCACATTCAACACGAATATAGGTATATACTGTGTATAATATAATAGTATAATCCTTGCAAGGTATAATGTATACGGTATTATAATACCGAATCGCGATCTATAAAAATTTCATCGCACCTCACAAGGAGCAAGCAGATTAGTTATTAGGCTCCTTAGTAATGATATGTATAATAACGATTCTAGATATAATGCATGCGTAAGGAAACCTCAACGTATTACACAAATAATATTGTTTTCTGAAAAGCGGTGAAAAATCCTCCCGAGGTAATAAAATCTATACATAAACTCTGGGTTCTGCACCCGCGAAACACGCAGCTGATGAACGCCGTCGAGAGGCGAAAAGAATTTCAAATCATAAAACATAACGTAGGGATATAATACACGTGTAGGTATTTATGGTATTTTTTTTTACATATAACGTCGCTGACTGCGCACGCATATGGATTCAAATTTCACCAAAAATAATATCAATTGCGTGACACGCGATAATCATAACTGCATGTACATGTGTTTGCTCGTTTATCAGATTCAAATCGTAATATTATGCATAAAGAGTGACGTTGGAATTGGTGAGAAGTAATTGCACGCAACGACAGTACGCCATGAATAAACTATACCGCAAAACAAGGCCTGCAGCTTAGTAAACAATTTCCTGAATCAACCCGCATATCCTGCCTGCATACCTATACTAACGAGACCCGCAACCGTCTCCTTCAACACCAGATACGCGCTGCTCATTAGTACACACGTACAATTGACTCACTGTTCTAATTAGATTGCAAAGCTCGATTTGTAGGTTTACTCTTGCATTATTAATTAGTTAACTAACCTTTAATTTTTTTTTTTTTTTATATATTAAATACTGTTCTTTTACACCCCATGAAAGCTGGATCTCGGTGTGTGTATAACCGCTTCGCGTCGATATGTAGGTACGTATGTATTTCGTATGTGATCTACCAATAAGTTACTCTGTGTGGCCCATTAAAGTTTCCACAAAGTAGAGTAAGAAAGAAAAAAGAGAAACTAAAAAGAATACGATACCAACCAACATCTGAAGTCGTATTTTACCCATGCATTTGGCACAGTGATCACAGCAATCTCAAAGTGAGAAGGCAGCTGTATATGTTATGTATAAGTATACTTGTTCTTATTTTTTTTTTCTTCTTCTTTTTTTTTCTCAACGCCTACATGCAGAGAAAAGGAAAGTCAGCTAGTGATCACGATCATCTTTGATCCGCAAAGCGATGACGAGTGAGCCGAGTCAATAGAATTCATACGCAGGTCTAGCGCTGTTTTTTGGACGGTTTAAATTCTCGCGAATGTGTCGGCACGTGCAGTCGTTTCGCGTTTGCGATTATGCACCATTGGCATATTTCGGTTCCTATATTATATCATAAATTTATTTTTCGATTTTTCCCCCTTATGGTGAAAAAAATTTCGAAATGACGCATTGTTTGCACGCAACCTCTAGTTAACTAGACCGTACAGTATAAAAAGCAGACTTACGACGATTTGAAATCTTGACTTCGTGACGCCAGCTCAAGTTGCCAAAATTATCATAATAAAAAAGAGAACGATAAAAAAATCCTACGAAGATCGGGGCGATAATATAAACCATGCGTACATACGGTATGTAGTACATGTCACCGTTTCTACACGGTTGCTTTATTACGGTCCGCGGATAAGCACGAAGAGAGAATTCTTCGGGTGATAAAGATTGTCCAATCGATAATAAGATAACTTTACGGCATGCGGGGCAAAAACCGGCGAAAGCCCCGTGGGCAATAAATCTAGTTGCGAAGGGATTAGCACAAGTGTATCCAGGAATGGAAGAGCCTACCAGCGAATAATGGACCTTACTTTACTCCGATCGTAACTATACCTATATTTACTTGTGCGGGAGGCCTGGCAGCGTATAAAAAATATCATAAAACATCTCGCGAGTTGCTTCCGACCTTCCGTTGGCCCGGCTACGTTATAAGTATAATACCTACGCGAAACCCCGCGCGAGTTATTCCTAAACGCGGACTCTTCTGTCCCTTTTTTTCTCAATTTACTCCTTTATATTTCCAGGGAAACGGACAATAGAGGAAGGAGCCTACGTAATATAAACTATACATATACATATTTCATCAAATATTCGCACAACGCGTAATAAATTCCTACTGCAAGACTTGGGAGGGATGATTAATAACACAGCGCGTGCTACCGGGTGGAATAAGATTATTGATCGATCCCTTTTTAATGTGGTGAAATGTATACTCTCTCCGTGAGTGTATCTACAGGTATACAAGTTTGAAAAATTCTTAACGAACGACGAGGCGAGTCTTCGCCCTGCCGTGTGAAGAAAACTCGGTAAGAATAGTACAGGGGCAATAATCCGGGGAAAAGAATTTCTGGGCAGCGTTGGTAGCAGCCGGTTATTAATTTATACTGTACAGACAGTGCGGTGCAGACCTACAGACCTGAGGTGTCGGGAGGGTCTACGACCCTTTGACCCATCTCCGGCTACAGACACCGGCGAGTAAAGTTAGACCGGGATCCAAAGTAGTCCCGCAGGTGCATTCGTAGCGAATCTCGAGGCATTCAGCTTCGCCGCATTCGATTCACGTATGTGCGTACTATACATGCCTACATGGATACGCGTACACGCGTGCTTTACGGTGAACTTTCGAGTAATGGAAAACGAACAAGGGTCTCGAAGTAAGTCGCAGTTATGCAGGTTCCGAGACTGGTATGTACCTAGGTGTCGAATAGTTGACGTAAAATAAGGCGGGAATTGTAGAGGCGTATTATATTAGGCGTGGATGTTTAGTTTGTCTAGGAGGAAGAGGATGGACGGACGATGATGAGGCAAGGAGGGGGAGGATTCCGTAGGAAACGAGATAAGTGACTTACATTTTGGTGAGATTGACGGAGTGCGAAAGGGTTGCTGATCCGAGCGGTCCGTATATCGTGTCGAAACCCGCCCCACGGCAGACAACCTCTCTACCGTCAGCAGTGGCGTTGCAGCGATCCAGGGAAGTCTGCGAGGGTGTCGTGCGATCCGAATGAGCTGAGCATCCGTTATTGCCGATCGACAACAACAACGATAATAATAACAACAACGAAAGTATAAAAGTGACAGCTGCAGCCGAGCGCCGTGGGCTCATGCTGCCGGACGCCGGCCTCGCTCCAGAAGGGGACGGACTACTCCTGTCCTCCTCCTCGCCTGCAGCCACTACCTTCTACCACCGTACACCGAATGCATCACACGGCACATAGGCACGCACGCACGCACGCATGCACGCACGCACGTATGCACGCTTAGCGCATTCACGCGTGTGTTGTCACTTGCGACGAGGATAATTCCTTGCCCCTGCTACCCTCGTTCGGCGGCATTTCTATCCCAACACACGTCAGTCACCACTGACCACTGACGATAAAAACGACGACCGACACGATCTAACGCCAAGTCGGAATGGACCGATCAACGACGATGCGGCGCCACCCACAACTAGGTATGCAACGAAAAAAACAACAGAGATAACCGCCGCCGCCGTTTCACCCTCTTGTCGCGAGGCTGTTGGGCGCGGGCGCGTGTTCTCTGCGAAGGACGCAGAAATGCTGGAGGCTGGAAGCCGGAGGAATGGGAATAGCGCGTCTGCTTGCAGCTCGCTCCGTTCGCTCCCGCGAACTATTCCTGCGGAGAACCGACCGACTCTTTGACTGACGGCCGAGCGAACTACGCATGTGAACGCGGGCTCTCGGTTCTAATCGCCCCACCGCCATCCGAGCTGTACGCAGCTGTATACATTATACATACCCTGAGCGATGGAACGCTGAACGGGCGCAAGAGTTGCGAACGGTAGTCGCGACTCCAGTCAGTCGTTCAACTCGGGATTTTCGCTCTCTCCGCACGCGACGCATCGTGCCGACGACCATCGACGTTTCCCGCGTGTGACGTCATCAAGCGCCCCTACCGCGTTTGAGGGGGGGAACGTTATATCGCTGCTCCGTCACCATTCCGTTGCGATTTGGGTGTACACTTGGCCGCATTGATTCTGAGGCGACTAAATTTGATCGACGAATCTGTTATGTTAGCATGCTGAATCATCCCGCAGCGCCACCACCGGCCAGCCGGGAAACAGGCTCAATTATTCGTAAAATTATAACATAACTCTCTAAATCTCCATACAAAAAAAAAAAAAAAAAATACAAACAAGCGGCAGTTGTGTTATGTTTACAAATATTGATAATGAGCTGGCATCCCCAATGTAACAGACTCGTCGAAAAATAGCAGTCTCAGAATGACTGCAGCCGAGTGTACATTAAGGTACTAGTCTTTGGGTCGTCGGACATCCTCGGACGCGACCCGCGTGCGACCGACTTTTACACGTCGGCGATGCTGCATCGCCCCGAGTGTGTATGAATCGACTCCTGCTTTTCGCCCTTGATCGTGTTTTAACTATATAATATTATGCAGTATCGCCGGCATTAACTCCAAGCGATTGATTGCTGTTGAAAAATTTGCACGTTCACACATACGTTGACACGATAGATATATCTATAAATCAGAAATCCTGGCTACGAAGATTTGAAATTGCGACACGGGTCGGGTGCAGCTAGACTCCGTTCCACCCTGCTGTGACCCGGCGCAGCTGACTCATACGCGTTGCAACACTTGCAAGGACCAAAATTGATTTTACCGTAGAACGAAAACTGGGACGAAAGCATTACAGCGAGCATAAACTGACAATGAAATTTTCTAAGAACTCGAGAAGTACTCGAATGGGAACGTTACTCATGCAGATATTACGGCTGGGCGATTCGGCGAGCTAGCGCACATAGAGACGATATCCCAGCGGAAGCTTTCTCGAAATTAAATCGAAATTACGATTCTGACTGCGCTCTGACGAAGATAGGGTGGAGTCGGGAATCTATGGCAAAACAGTTAAACACTTCATATCTGAGACATTCTTTTATTACCGAAACTTCAAATTGTTAAATAACTTCCGATCCTAAAGCGAAATGTGAAAACGTTATTAGCAACGTTGAAAAAATTGCACTGAAAATAAAATAAAATTTACCTAAGCAGCATATGTTTTCAGTTTCAAAATATGTACTAAACAAAACTTCATTAATGGCAATATTAATATCTATCTGTCTACATGCTTGTATATTATTGTTCTACAAATCGTTTGTTATTGTATAAAAGCTGAAACTAATATAAATAAATTACTATCAGAATATTAATAATAATACAAAAAAAAAAAAAACAGTTACAGTTTCGTGTTCTGTGTGGTGTTCCATACAGCGAGATTAATACCTAAGAGTAATGTTAAAATTCACCGATATGAGAGAATACAGAAATAACTGACTCCTGATTCAAATGGAAGTAACCTGAATTCCCTAGGCTTGAAGATTTCAATCAAGGTCCTACCTGACAATGATGTATAGTTGTTAAAATTCGGGCACCTTCTCTATCCAAATTTTGGTACCCCCGAAAAATATTTTTCTATTTAGCATTCAGGTATCATGTACCCTCCCACCAGACGAAATTAGGCTATTATTCTTTTGCAACCATTTTGTTACACAAAGTAGGCTGCCAACTGCGCCATCCTATCTTTGGGAGGACGCGGTTTGCCTCGACCACGACCCCTGCTGTGTCCTCGTGACCGGCCTGTAACCGGCCTGGATGCAACAGCTCTGTGTTTTTCAACAAGCGCCACAAAAGCTGGTGTGCAAAAAACGCACCCTGTCAACTCAGTGGCTTCGTTAGGTAGCTTACTTTTGTCCTGAAATAAATTATAAAATGAATCAAACCTTGTGGATCATACTAATATAGAATAAATGTGGCTTTAAATACCTAAAATAACTGAAAAGTATTTCGGTAGAGAAGAGGACAGATACATTATTCATACTACTGATTCTCATCTTGCTAACGTTTTGTTAACACGCTTTTTGTTATCTTTCATCAGAAATGATGAAGAAAAACAAATGTCAATTATCCAGCAGTACATGCAAAGAGTAGCTTAAACACATTATATGTGGTAGTTGAATCGAATACGAAGAACAAATTGAAGCAATGTTAAATTCTTGTTAAAAATAATACGCTTTCTTCATCCTCAGTCAAATATTTATGTTGGCAATTGTGCATTGAATTATACAAGATACATTCATCTTGGGAGAATAACTAAGAGACGGTTTTTTGTTTCACTTTAAACTTTTCCATAATATTTCCAACTTTCCAGTTATTTCTACTACCATTGGGCATCAGAGATCGGTGAATTTAAAATGTATCAAATGTTAGTTTTGCTGGCCAATGCGTTGCACATTTCATGTTACCTGTTTATATTCCACTGTGACACGCTGAGCTCCGCAATCACAGATGTCGGATTCTACACTGACTCGGTGCGCGTCGTCGAACAAATGAATTATAACGTCGCATCGATTGCAACCGAGTTTCCATTTCGGTGCTGCTGACGGATCTAGTACTAGAATGCCTGTTTCACACTCTAAGCAGCTGGATATACCATTATTATACATTCCGTGTGGACATGTTGGATGTGTACAAGAATTACACCCGCTCATTCCCCGTTTCATATCCCTATTTCAATACGAGAAAACAATCAAAAAATAATTCGGACAGATTACACAAAATTACTTTTTGTGTATTAACGTTGATCTGCAATATTGTAGTATTACCTGAATGGAGGGTTGTTATAACAATAGGGGCAAAATGTATAGCTCTTCCCTTTAGCTCCGGTTGACCATGAGAGTAGTTCAAAGTCGTCCAACGGGCATTTCAGTTCTCTATAGATTCTAATATTTCCATTTTGAGGCAAATTGTATGTCTCGTTACACTGAGAGCAGTGCATGCGGGACGGTTTGGTTTGTATGTATTTCATATATCGTCGACATTTTCCGCATCTGCAAAAAATTTAATTAATCAATTACATAAAGTTCACAAATTCACAATTCAGTTTCGCTGAGGAAAATGAGTTTTCATTACCTCGAATGCGATTTACCAGATGCAGAAAGAGGTGAAAATGAGACTTCAAATAATTGATCCATTCCATCTATACTTTGTACAAAGTAAGTGAACTTCTGCTTGAATATTTCAACTGTGTGCAGTAAAACAGCATGGAAGTCAGCTCTACCTTGTGCAATTAAATTCAATTGTTCTTCAACTGCAGACCTCATTGTAGGTAAAACCAATTCCGGATCTATCTGTAAAAAGTTTCAGATACAACAAAATTGACGCACATTCGTTATTATATTTTCAACTAATTTCCCACTTACTTTTTGATAACCGTGAACTAAGACTATACCTAGAGGCGTAGGAATGAGCCTTCTGCCTGCTGTAACAGTAACATAATTCCGTATGCATATGTTGTTAATGTGTACAGGGATAGAGGCATCGGTTCCAATTCCATGCTTTTCCATTAGCGAAATTAGTTCTGCCTCAGTGAGATGATCGGGAGGTTGAGTATAGCATTCGAGCAGTTTTACCTAAAAAAGAATAATAAGGTTCAGCTGTCCTATTGATAGAGCAGAGTACCGAAGGCCAAGAATAGTAATACCAACTTCGTGAATATTGGCGTTTTCACCGCTCGTGAATTTTGGAAGAGTTTCGTTAGCTCCAAATGCTTGCCACGTAAGAACTGTAGTATACCCAGGATCTAACAATGTCTTGCCGACAGCAGTGAATGTTTCTGTTCCAATTTCAAACTTGACCGTAGTGCTCAGATATTTACAATCGAATGCGACCTTTGAATAAACAGTTCACAATTAATTGAAATCACAAGCCAAGAGGCCATTGATCATGATTAATTGCATGAGAAAATTGATTAGAATTTTCCATGAGTGTGATTTGAAAATACGGAATATTGTAGTCTTGTTCAGTACTTGTATTAGCTCTAGTTGTGGCAACGAAATTCTCCATTCATATATTTTTGAGTTACAAAATCAGTAACTGTGACTAAAATTTCATGAAACAGCTTTGTCATTTCAAAAGATTTCCCATTTGAAATACTTTGTTCTTCCTTCTCTCAAAAACTCTGGAATAGAATCCCTAACAGTATTTGTGTGGAAGTTGCCATACCGAAGCAATGAAGTGACGCGTAATGTAATCATATAATCTCCAGGCATCACCATCAAGTTCGTTTCTAGATGCACTTTTCATTGGTGTAATCGGCGGGTGGTCACCAGCATCATGACCTTTCTTAGGTCTATTCATTCCTATTGATAATATTTTCCGTACGTCTTCACCCCATTCAGGACTATTTTGTTGCTGCTTTAGTGTTGCTCTAAAGAGAATAGAACATAATTTCGTGTTTAGAAGACTCCACAACTCAATAATTCCGTAAATTAATTATAAAATTGATATTACAAAAGCAATAGCTTACAATAGATCGAAATTTTCTGGGTATGAAGTCGTTTCTGTTCTTGGATAACTAATGTACCCCTGAGTATATAGACGCTCAGCTATTTGCATGGCGTGATGTGGTCCCATTCCCAATCCAGAGCTAGCAACTCGCATTAATTCGACTGTATTGAGAGCTATTGGTCGTGTTTTAGATTTTTCTGTACTAATTATGCTCAGTATCCTGAAAATTGATTACGTTTCAAAATATATTCAAATTTAGTCTGTATTTTTAGATGCTCACATGCTTTTACTGAATTACCTAGCATGGACGTGTTCCTTAACTTGGGCCAAAAATATATTAGCAATTTCTTTATCAAAGCATCGTACTCGATTCCAGTTTAATACAACATCTTGCCCATCCGAAGATTTCACGGTAACCTGTAGTATTATGATCAAAACGATGCAAATCACTTTCAGTAATCAAACATAAATGATTGAAGAAAATTATAAAAATTTCTTCTTTCTTCTGACGCAATTTATGGTGGACTATGTTATCGTTTGAAAACCATGTGAATTAATCTCAAGAAAAGCGCTCATCTTCGTTATTGTTATTGACCATCATTGCATTATGTGAGAATACTAATAAACGTATAGTAAGCCAGAAAAGAAAAACGTAAGGCAGACAAAATAGATTTTAAATGGATGCGATAAAGGTAAACGAATAGATGCTTCAACCTGTGGTACATTTGTTCTTTCTCAAACGATATCAAAGTGCTTCATTTAATAGAGCATTGTAGTGAATAAAAAAAGTACCTGAACAACCCAGTACGGGTCTGGTTTAAATGTTTGAATTTCGTCATGTCTCTGAACGCAAAAGCCCAGCGTTGGTGTTTGACAGGGACCGTATGATATGAGCGACGCATCCAAGTCTCCATATTTTCCCTAGAATAAGTATTGATTGTATGGTATGAGATACCGAATGTACATAGTGTAATTTATTAAATACCCAGTACCAGATGTTTGGAGAAAAAAAGCGATTCGTACCTGGAAAAATTTGGTCTGAAAACGTGTGAAAGCGCATCCGATGCGCAAGTCAAGTTCTTGTCGTGCATCTACACTCCGTGCTTCGTTTTCATTCGGTTTACCAAGATTTGCCAATGCAGCTTTAATATCCTTCTCTGTGATGGCCGAAAAATGAGCTCTCCATATGTTCTAGATAAAGGTGAGGAGATCAAAGAATGTTTTTTCTTAATCTGAAATTATCCCAATAAATAAAATAGGTCAAATACATTTGGATCCAGCTCTCGATGTAGTCCTTGTTGAACAGCATAAATAACTTCGTAACAAATGTTTTCACCTTCCTTGTCACAATCCAGCCATAATATTAAGTAATCACAATTAGCCCCTTCTTTAGCGAGAAAGTACGGAATCTTTAGCTTTGGAACTGCTTCCTTTTTCTCAGTTGGACAAGAGAATAATTCTACCTAAAATATTAATAGAGGAAATAAATATCCAACAATATTACACAATGCGTTTCCTTTTGGGATTTTTAAATTACATACATTGAGAAAAGTTTTCAAAAATTGGTTTATCCAATCATTTTTCTTTTCTCACAGATTAATTTTTAGGAACACTTCGTGCGCAATCTCACGCCTCTATTTATGATATTCACAAAAATATGAATTTTTTTCTCAGTGTGTGAGCGCACACAGGACATAGACTTGTTTCCCACAGCATCCCAAGGCCCCGGATAAAAAAAATTTTGATACTTACAGGATCAACTTTGTCCCAATTATTGTACTTCCCGTTGAAATCCAAACTCATAACATGCCCACAGACAGATGTCATTTTAAAATTCACAGTTTCAGATTTGAATGGTCCAGTCCACTCGTGAACAGAGCATGAGCCATTTAAGCCTGTGTTTTAAACATTTCTATACTGAATTAAATGTGTTGGTTTTTAAGACAGAATAATATGATAAACGTTCACACGTTTATTGGTTAAGATTACAATGGACCATTGTCGAGGAATAAGTGAATCGTGATCTGCAAGGGGTGAAATCAACTCCTAACCTACCTTTTCTAGCAGAGCACCGCCCATTGCTCAATATACCCGCAAGCGATGCAGCAAGGGACGGTTTTTCGGCTACCATTAGAGCAGTCTTCATTTTGGATTGCTTAAATAGCGCGATAATTCTAGAAAGATGTTTTAAACTTGTGTAAATTCCACTTTGTCGCCGGGCACATCTGTCCACATATCCCGGCACGAGTTCCAATCTCCTCCGCGCGCCGTCTGCGTCGTCTGCGTGTAAAGTTTGTTGACTGAAAGTGTGTTGCAGATTTGGAGAGTTGAAATCCTCTTGAGTCCTAAACATTGAGTGGATGCTGGTAGATACAGGCAAAGAGGATAGGATTCTTGTTCTCTTCTTTTCTGCGTACTATAAATACAAAGTCAAGTTTAGGGTCATGAGACAATGGCCTAAATTTTTAGTGATTTAATTGAGCGCATTTACAGCAATTTACAGTCTGCTAGGAGATATAAACAGCAGCTATAGATCTGATTGTGAATCTTGTTAAATCTGAGTTGGAATTGGCTGGGAATTGAGTTGAAGTCGGATTAGAATTGGGTTGCAAGATTTCTGGGTAAATTCTTTTGTAGAATCCAAAAGTTATTCATCGTCGATCTAATTTATGTCACAGATTTTGGCGGGATTTGTGAGTGATGGCGATCCAATATAAACACGCAATCGATAATATCGACGAAAAATCAATGCACCATAATTTTTTTAAATTACCAGCAATATAATCACCGAGTCTTCGCGTGCTGCTCGTAATACATCCTGCAAGTTGTTCGTTTTAATACATTTCCAGCCGACGTCGGTACGACTAATTTCAGAAACGTGCAAAGTAGCAACGAATACTTCGATTTATCCCTGTAATTTGTTAGGTGACGGGACTGATACGATGTCTAATCGTTCGACTGACACCGCAAAGGCGTGCAACGTAACAAAATCTGCCGCTTTAATTTTTCTTCGTTCGTTATCATCTGAACTCGGGTAAAGTGCAAAATTATTTGAATAACCCTCAACTTTCTTTACCAGGTTATAGTACAATAGAAAAGCATTTTTGTCAGATACTAACTGTTGCTGCATATCTTAACATACGCTCGGGGTGAAAATTGCCGCAGATTTTGCGCTGCTATGATTCATTATCACGTACATACGTCAAGTGCTAATCGCAATCGTCCGTTTCGGTGAACGAATCCTTTCAAGATAGAGCAAATGGCGCCAAAAAGATGTCATTATTCATCGCAAGGGATGTCAAATATTGAATAAATTCAGTGTCCACCACGGAAATATGAAGTCGGAACGGATTTACTCCAGCTAGGTGTTCAGGGTGGACTTTCCGTCACGATGCATCATGGGTGAGTGATTATGACTTCATATTACTTAATCTCTGTGACATTTATCTTTTCCTAAATAACATATAAATGACACCGTGTAACAGAGCCAGTTGCAAGGGTGTATGCGTGTGAGAAAAATTGACCGACATCTGGTTAGTATGCATTTTGCAATACCGCCATGAGATCTGACATACCGATGCACCTGTAGTTACTTTTTGGAGAAAGTAGTGTAGAATAACTCTTGGCCGATCTCTGTATTTACCCTTTGCATTTGTAAATCACTAAGCCCCCCCCCCCCCCCCCCCCCGATCTTAGGATCATAAGATGCAAAAGGATACACATTATTAGCTTAACTTAGCGTGATTAGGTGAAACTGGAAATTGCAACCTTGATTGTTTTTTCTGGGCCTGAATGTTTCGGACTATAATGATTGATTTTTGTTCTTCTCCCTATAAAAATCTTTATTAGATCAGGAATAGTTTTTTGGTCCGAATTGGAGATACTTAAAATATTACAAAAATATCAGAGTAATTAAAAAATGTATTTATGTATATAAACTTTATCTCACTTGGTGTAAATATTCTTAAATTCATGGTAACGTTTCCTACTTGAAAACTAAGATCTAATATTGTAATAATTAGTATTATCTAATTTTTAATTGTTTTTCATCACTGGAAGCTATTTTGATTGACTTTGAAAACTTGGTTCAGAACCGGAAAGGGGGTGTAATTATTTCGGGTGTACGCAGTTTCCAAATCTACATCAGCACGTAGAATTACAACTCCCGAGGGGTTCACTTTAACTTTGATTTTTGTTTGGGGCGTCAGTATTCCATAATCAACGTCCTCGTATAGATCCTGAAATCATAAATAATTACATATTGGTAAAGCAGAACATTATTTCACCGTAAAGTAGAATCGGTTGAACACAGAAACAACATCAAGTTATTAATCCTGAAATGAAGCTGGATGCATGATGAAACCTACCTCTACTCTGTAACCTGCGGGATATGCTAGTCCAAGTTCCTTCAACGTTACAGAGAC
The DNA here is from genome assembly GCF_021155765.1 of Diprion similis. NCBI lineage: Eukaryota > Metazoa > Arthropoda > Insecta > Hymenoptera > Diprionidae > Diprion > Diprion similis. The sequence continues at coordinate 3,127,486 of NC_060115.1, forward strand.
GTCTGATGGGGTACCGTCAGTTCGCCGATTAATGAATGCAATAGCATAGGAATAGTAGTTCTGGTAAGTTGGACTAATAGGTCTTGCCCAGATTTCGATGCCTTTGTGCTGGAAAAGTGTAAACATCTTAGCTCTAGCTTTGTACACCTTAAACTGAAAACAATCGAAAATGTGCGCTGCTGCGACACGAAGAACTTACCTTATAAATTCTTCGGCCCTGAATTCCCAAGGGATCTTGATCAACGGCTATTATTTTCTTGTTTTGTAAAATTGCTTTGTATTCTGGTCTAATTGTCCTAAGATCTACTGACATGAATAGCGGCGCAGCTAGTATAGCCCACAAGGCCATTTGCGTTTTACTTTGTTCGTAGCTAAGCCCAAAGTTACCGACTATCAGCATGTCTGGGTCGTTCCAGTGCCCTGGTCCAGCATTTGGTGAAATTTCATCTTGGTTGTCGCCAAAATAATCCATTATACTCTCAATACTTGCCCATGAATCTTGAATATCACCGAAATTTCTCCACAGATTACAGGTATCCGATATAAGACTGAAGTTTGGCTGAAAATCAAAACAATCAAACATTTTTTATGTATATCAAAGTCTAGGTATTTTTCAGTGGAATGCACCTTTTGAAATGGGGAAGGCTTTGAAGAAAAACTCATAAAGAACTAAACCTGCAACCCCCCCCCCCCAATTTTTTAAATGCACAGGATCATTTATTCATGGCTGAACACAAGCGCAACTGACGTAGTTGTTCTACGTGGTATCTGCATAAACAGCTCTCTCTTACCCGAGTCTCGTGTTTAGCAACTAGTAAATGCCCCTATATAATATGAGTAATAAAAATATAACAAACCTTCATGCCGGCAAAAGTTTGATAGACAGGCCAGCTACACGAGTATACCATAGGTCTTCCCGTTCGGTTCAAGTAGTATCCAAATTCAGAATATCCTGAAATATGATTTATTAGTTGAATGTTCTTCATTTCTAAGCAGAAAATATACCCGAGTTCAAATGATAATATGAATTTGTACCTTTATCCATGTCTGATGGATGGGCATAGCAACCATCTAGTTTTACGTAATCAACATCCCATGATGCAATAAGTGCAGCATCTTCTTCTAAGTGACCCAAAACACCTGGATAACCGCCACAGGTGTAATTACCATAATCTTCATAAATGCCAAATTTCAATCCCTTGGAATGTACCTAAATAATTGTAATAGTGTCGTGGTTACGTGTGATTTACGAAACTTTACATGTTAAATTTTATACGTTTTTCTTTTTTTCTAGCATTTTATTTTATGGGCGCATCGTTAAAATAAGGTTTCGCAAATGGCAAGTTGCTACACGGCTTGGTGAATTGCAAAACATTTGAGAAATTCTATTTATTGTTAGTAAACAGTTTATGTAAACAGGTTTCCATCAAATACTGGAATGTATTTCCTCTTTGGTTCCCAGTTTCACTAATCACTGATAAATGATCTAGAATTCTATCTTAATATTCTTTCAAAATGCTTACATAATCAGCCAGATTCTTAATGCCATAAGGAAAACGTTGTCTATCAGGCTTAAGCTGACCATCAAAACCTCTCTCCCTTTCGAGCCAACAATCATCGATATTGATATACTGATATCCAAGTGCAGCGTACCCTTCTGCTATAACAATATCTGTCATTGTGCGGAAAAGGCCATCTCTGTAAATGAAATCCGGATACTTTAATACATAGTCGGTACATAAATATTGAATATTTTTCAATCTTTTACATTTACACTTGGGTTCGAGAATAGGAAATTTTTATTTTTTAATCCTGTCCATTATACGATATACTATACTGCAGTCTGTGTTGCTTGTGGTTAACATTAAAAAAGGACTGACAATGTTAAAACGCTTCTGGGGAATGTAAGACTTCATGCGTGGGATACTCGAAAACTCAGTTTCCTGAACCATGTAAGAGTTTTATAACACAACATTCGTTTTGTGGCACACTTTTATTACGCAATCAGCAACAGACGCAGCTATATTGCTCTGTGTGGTCCGAAGGTGCCAATATATGTAAATTTTAGCGAAAGTAGCATAACGTGTACACATATATGGAGTATCATGAGATTTGAAATGTCCTTACTATCCAGCGATTAAACTCGAAAAAACCAGCAATATAAATTGAATAACCCTTTTCTCTTATTTTATCAATTCAAGGTGATCTTTCAACAACGTAACTTTGCAACCTTGAGAAAATACTTTCATGTCACATCCAATGTGATCGTAATCACTATTAATAAGCAAAATTCCTCCAAAAACCCATGGAAATTTGTCACACTGGGAATATTCTTGCGTTGAATCATGACCAGCGATGAGAAAATGTGCTGCAACTTTAATAGCTTAATGGGATCTCTTGGTTTTTCGTTGCATTTTTGAACTTTGGAAATGTAATGTTTGTTAAAATTACCGAAAATCTGAGCATCGGGAGAATACATGATTTTTGTGAAGTTCGCAAAGTGTTGTAGTTAGCTTACCTGATGCAATTGTCGGGATCATTTTTGCAGTCTGTATTGCATCGAAACCTTTCCCAGGACAGCCAGCCCATAGGTGGGGTTCGGACAAGGCCATTTTCAAGTCCAGCCGCAAATCTTGCTATTAAAACCACTGCGCCCCATATCCAAACCGTCTGCACCATCCTGCGACACGAGTTTCAAATTATTGCTTCTAGTATAACAAAGCATCGGCAACGGGGCTTGAAAGATAGAGAAAACTTGTTCAAGCTCTTTTATATCCTGATATGAATAAGGGTGATAAGAACTTATGTGCACACGTCATCAAAACGGACGTATAAACGAGAGTTGAGTAAAACTCATGTCCACGTATGTGCAACACGGTACAAAGTTTCCACAAGACTGATCCGATATAACTGACTTCCAAGCCCAAGCATACTTTCACCCAATGCCCCATTTCATTTTTTACACACACGCATCTCCCCAAGACTCGTACGCCAAGACTTCCCTTCATATAGCTACTGTATCTCGGATTGACATTGCGATATAATTACGGACAAAAAAGCTATACCAACCCTTTTTTTCATTTTGTTTACCAGTGGAAGGACTTTAGAGGTCATGGCTACAGCTGACACGCCGCTTTGCACGAAATAGAGTGTAACAATCTTGGGAGAATTGGCAGATTAAGTAGGCATGTTTGCGCGAATAACAAAGAGACTAACAATAGAGACAAAGAAGAGAATGTGAGTAGAGTTATTGCTGTTCAACTATCGCCAATGCTCTTTCTTCTCACGACACTTGAACTTATTGTTGAACGGGAAGTTTAAAATTTGGTGAATTTTCTTCACGCTTTCAATGACGTTGAAAAATCGAATATTTCTCTTCTTCTTTTTTTTTTTCCTTATCGTTAATTTACGTAAACTCTGTCACTCTGGTCATATTGTTTGGTGGTTAGGCTAAAGTAGTTAGAGAAAGCTTGTACGACTGTCTTACTGAGTGAAAAATGAAAATTTACTTGAGACAAGACGAGTCTCGAAAAAAACTAATAGTCGTGAGCGTACCTATACTTTCCTTTCACGCGTAAATAAAATAAACCTCGCCTTTCGTCTACTATATTCGAATCAAGAAACCCTAGGCTGACAGCCTGGGAACACAAGAACACAACAGCAGACTACGTAAGCAGCTTACTCCGACCATAGATGATGTTTTTCGACATAGGAATGCAATCCATTGACAATTTTTTACCTCATCGTCAGTACGAAACTCGATAGCCTAAACTCGATTTGTCCGTAAATGTTTACCCGACGATAACGTAGAACGTGTGTTTTTACGGGTTATCGGAAGAATTTAATGACGACTAGACCTTGGATGATATGATCCTAGTTTCACTATATATATAAACTATTGACAAATACTTATACATTTCTGGAGCCTCGATTTATTTTTCACATACATATTTTTGCCTTCTTAGGCTCAAGAACATGCTTGTATTCAATGTTACATTTATTTCTTTTTCTTTTTTTTTGTTTCTTCTTTCATTTTTGTTTTATATCGAAAGTCTAGCTTGATCGGTTTCTAAGTCATTTATAATTTATGTTACCTCACTGAAGGTCAGTTCGATTATATATATGTATAATATATATTATAGATATATATGTGTATATTATGTATTAGTTGCATGAGCTGAATGTATATATTGTATATCGGTACGAAATCTGCAAGTATAAAGTGAAACTTTCGGTTTATGGATTGGTAAGCGGCTATTAAACATCACGGCCATATCGGTTGGTTGACGATGAATAATTAATTAAACGAACTAATACACTTGTAGAATTTATTTATGTGACATAGCTGTGCTCAACCGCTGTTACTGGCTGATCATCGTAATTTAAAATTTAATTTAATTCCTTGAATTCGCGATAAATATGTATGTATGTACTATTTATAAGATAGTTCGTTTATCTGTAACTGCAAGTTATGGAATTATAATTTAAGCTTGATTGCTGCGCGAATAAAAATAAGTTTATAGGGGTATAATTGGGATGAAAATAAAAAATTGAAAATTATAAATCTGTGTAGATAACAGCGACGCCTTTGAGTAGGTCGAAAAGCTTGATCAAATAAAATAACGTGTAATTTATAGTCGAATAGTACTAACGGATTGGTTAACCAACCCTGCACCTATCTGTTGGTGTATAGATACTGTTGTCTGTTTATTGATAATTTCATTTTTAAACAAATTGTCGTAGATGAATGAAATGGTGGGGTAATAATGTTTAATGTTCAAAAAAATAGATAGATTACGATATCGAATTTTGAAAAGTGCAAAAATCTATCTTTTTAATGTGTATTTTAAAATGTAGAATGTAGAAATAGACAAAACTCAAAAAATAAATAAGTATGGCATTTCATGGGAAAACCAAAATACAACATATGGTATCTTGGTCCAGTATTTTTCTAGTTATTCGTGAATATAAATTATACATAAAAATTTTTTAAACTGTATAATAAAGCTAGTTGTCGACTAGAGAAGCGGACCCGTATTACGGGGATGAAAGCAGGGTTGCATATTTTCAGGTGCAATTTTATTTGCATTTTGTTTTTTCTTGTCATAGTTCATCTCGAAACCTACGAAATGAGATGAAAAAATTTTCAGGTCTAGAACCTGTTAAAATAGAAAGTGGTAAGACAGAGATTTGGAAGATGTTTGATTAAAAAGTCCCCGCAATCCGGAAAAAATTGACTATTAAATTTCATTTGAAAACATTAATTATTATTGAAAATATGAGAAAAATCATTTTATTCTACTATTTCTTGTTTTTCACCGAAATATTTATAAGGTTCGTCGGATCCAAATGAAAGATATCTCATATTATTCATAAATGTATTTTTTTACAGATTGCCTGCGAGAAATTTTTTCTTCAGCTAATGAGTCGGTGAAAAGAAAAAATTAAATATTTACAAGCAATCGTTATAATTTCCTGATGGTTAACTCAAGGTTCATCGTTACATAAAAAAAATACGATATCGTTATTCAAAATCTAACTTGAACTGCAATTTTCAGTTAATTCATCTGCGAAAAAAATCAGGCATTGTTCATCAGAATCGGACAAGCAAGTATGAATTTTTTGAGTAAAAATTGGTAGAAAAATGTAGTAAAAAGATGTTTACGGTTAAAAATCAATGTTTTCATATTTTTCCGCGTGTCACGGTGGTGCATAACTGAAATTAATAATCCAAAAATATGTACACAGCAAGAGAGGAGAATTCGAACGCTTTTTTCTTTTTTTCTTTGTCACACTTGATGCGAATGCGAGGCTTAATGACTTACCTTCACTCGTGGATTGCAGTCTCTTTGACTGACAATAATGCAGGTAATGATAGAACTGCCGGTTCCGTAACTCTGGAGTGGTCAAAGATGTCGAATAGAGTTTAATATATACTGGAATTATTGCGTGTTTCATCAATTTTTATCTCATCTATCGTGCGTTGCTTCATTCAGATCAAACAGATACGATTTGATTTTTGTATTTCGAATCTTATCTTTCAAAAACTATGTCACTTGTGTGCATGTTGCAAACATTGTTATGTATCATTAAGCATTGTGAAATTATTTTCACAATATCTTTAGAATCCCCACCGCTGATTTGACAAGTTAAAAAAGAAAAATCTAGCTTTTTGAATTCAACAGTGTATGTATAACGGTTAGATAACGCAGCGCGCATTTGCCGTTGATAAATTATTATTCTTATTATTATTGTTTTTGTTATTATAATTAGTATTATTCCACCTCTTTCGAGTTATGTACTTCGGAATTCCTCCTGTATAACCGTGTGAAAAATTCTTTAATTCACTGCAATTCACATTCCTTTCGATTCATCACGAATAATAATTATTACGATGTTGAGATTTTTATTTTTTTTTTGTCAATTCTTATGCTTGAACTTTGAAAATATCTAGAGGTGTATGTTGATGGTGAACAGTGTCGATCTCGTGGGATGAAATATCCCACCTGCAATAGACAATTGACTTTAAAAAAGTCTGTCTTATACTGGGGAGTAACCGGCACCCACTACTACTCGCGGGCAGAGAGGCTGGCTCTGAAGGATCAGTGGGAGAGAATTAACTGCCAACTACTATTAGCACCAGGGTATACCCATAAGCTGTATACAATCGCCGCTATCCCGCGAAACTATGCCACTGGTAGAAATGTCAAGATTAGCCGAGCCAATAGCTGTTGAATATATTATTAGTCAATCGTACGTGTTACATACCGAAACATTCAAGAAAATTATACCTTTCGCCGTTAAATAATATCACTGATAATCTCATCGTCATTAGACAACTCAAAACTTACAGTATATATATTTATTTCATTTAAATTCTCGTTGAGACAATAATTCTCACAATATGAGTGCGGAAACTTAAGTTTACACAGGACTGGCGACCGTAATGTTCTAACTCCTGATTAACAATTTGGCAAAGTTATTGCAGATTTGATGTAACAATAGTAGCAACTATTTACCGTATTTTCTACTCTTCGCTCTTTGTACAGAATTAACAGCGCTATGGTGTTTGTTCGGGGCCAATTTCGTTTGGATTTATACCGCGTAATGGAGTCGTCAAAGTATGAACCTTTCTTTTTATATGTCTGCGTGAAAATTTCTACCCTTTTACCTAACTGTTCAATATTCTCCAGGGTAGTTAGTTATTATCGTTACCGTTACAATATGCTCCGTCCAAGCACTTGACATTATCAGACATAACAGTAGTACGCACGTATTACTGGATTTTAACTGATCCCATCAAGATCCATCGTCCACCACCTGAATGTCGAAAACATTACTTCTGATCTAACATCTTTATACCATCTTCTCGAATTGAAACTAATCGCATTCCAATCCGATGGATTATTGGTTACTATAGCTAATGATCGCCCCCACAAACTATAAGGTATCCATTTACTACCTCCGAGCCGGAATTCAGCCTCGTACCAATTTATCTTCTCTCTCTCTCTCTATCTCTCCCTGACTTTTCGTTTTTTACCTCCCATAATATCAGGAATCGTGATGATCGTTGATTGTAAGATTGGGATGTGAATGTAGCTGATATAACAAGCTATACATATAGGTACCCCGAAGTCCAGCGATTGAATGAAATGACGTAACACGGCCAGTAGGTAGGTATAAACTTGGCTCGTTATACCCAAGAATAAATTACGGTGTACGATGTCCCGGGTCCGTCTAATCTCCAATCCTACGTATGCCTGATGCGATAGGGATGTCAACACCTATAATCTGTGTATGTCTCATGTGCGTATATTTCACATATCGGATCACACCACTGGACGTACTCTGATTGCATAATAACAACAACAACAACAACAACAAAAACAATAATAATAACAACAAGTGACACGTATGTGGAGTACCGTTTGAAGTTCTCTCTGCGAAAATATGTGAAAGGTGCGAGAATATATGTCGCGTAGTTGTACTGCGTTACGAACTACGCTATATATTCCATATCCGTGCGCATGTGGTATACCTACGTAGGTCGGAGCTACATAAGTGTGGTATTCGTATGCGTAAACGGACGCTACGTCAGAGGGTAATACTATAGCTGGTCCCCGGATAGGCGATATCGACATCACCGAAACGTGAAGGATCAAATATAAGACAGGGAGTGAGAGGGGTGAGGATCACGGGTTGGGGTTGGGGTTGGGGGTTGGGGTGTATAAAACATCATATACAGAAGCGTAATGCGCCAGCCAACGGTGGCTCCGTCTCGCGGAGAGCTTTCAAATTGCAGTAGCAACCCTCGGAGCTTTATTCCCTGGTCGACTGATACGGGACCATCGGATAGACGGTGCGGGTTCTCCGTCACTCGGTCTGGAAAAGTTTAACGGAAAAATAAAATCGCCGATTAACCATCGGTGTAAATTCAATCGCATTCTCAATACCGGGACGGGCATAAATTTATCACAATTATCGCGCATCGTATATAATCGTGCAGCCAGCCACCCTCTTCATTCTTGGCTTACATATAATTAATACTTCGAGCGAAATATCCGTGCAGAATAAGAACTGTATAATATATTGCATTATGACATGTAATATAACGTATCGTACAGTTTATATGTATATATATATTCACATGTATGTATACCGTATACTTTATAATGTATAATATATATATATATACATATGTGTGCGTGTGTATGATACGTACATTAGCAGACGGAGAGCTGAATTATAAATCACATGAATAGTTATGGCGTTCGCCAAGATCGTTGAGACTGCGGTGGTAAGAAAAGTGAATCGTTGTCGTCGTCGTCGTTTCGGTAATTTTAATCCCAACTCTAAACGAAGCCATATCACGAAACAAAGATGAAGAGGCTGCACCCGCTGACATGATAAAGGTACGCCGTCTGCAAAATCACACCGTTTTTCCTTCCATATTTTATACTTATATCGAATTAATCGATCATCTGCACCCCTTACGAATTTCATTCCGATTCCCATCAGCGATTACGTCATTCATGCATGCATGCATTTAACCCTCTGTATATCCATATATGTGTACATATATCATGTATATATGCATGTATGTATATATAGGACCGTTCCGTTAAAGCTAACGATAAAAACGCGCGATACATTATCTCTAGCTTTTTCACAGAGACGAGAATAATTGCTGAAAGTATAACATCACGTACTTCTCAGGTTATACGTGTCCTAATCCTAAAACAATACTTCCTTCCTAACGCGGTGTCGACCGAATGATGTAATGCAACAATGCACGGTTAGCGAGCCAGAAGAGAGGCTCTCTCACGCAGAGATATAATCGCCAGCGTGTATACCTACAATACATTTTCCACTAAACAACACTATCCGAGAATTGTTGTAATTATATATATCCTCGGAACGAATTTCTGTGTAATAGTCACGCCGCGGCGCAAAGCGAAATCATTTTCATCACCGACACGCGATTGTCTTTTATACAGATATAATACAATACACACCAACGTTGGTCTTTCACGCTCCTGCTTACACTATCGGCAATAATTTATTTATGTATTTACAATGTAAAAAAAAATCTTTATTATAACACTGCATATACCTACTGTACAAAGGTAATCATCGTCATGCAGCCGATTCTTGCATACTCGTTTCAGTTTCTTAAAAATCCCCAGGATTCACGATGCTGCAGGTCTTAATATTAAATGTTACAACCTGTGAAATGTAGGCAAATAATATGATCATCATACGACACTATTGTATTCCATTCTATTCTCAGCAACTAGGCTAGGCAATCATATAGGCATTCGAAATACAAGAAGAGCATATTGGTAAAATAATGCGTATATATACTTGGATGCATGTATGTACTCGTATGTACTCGTACAATCTATATAGAAGCATAGTGTTTACTGTGCTTTATAAATAGGGCGGTATACGGAATGCGGATAAATCGATACGCGCTGCTTTCATTCATGGCGGCCACCCTTGCGCTGGCACGCTGCGAAGCTTCGGCTGTTCCTGTATCTACTGCTGTATCCATCCCCCTCACCCTCACCCATCCATTACAGGTATACCTCTATATATACACTTTTGCCCACGTCACCCGCACGTCGCCCACGCCGCCCCCGCATCGCCCCGTCACCGCTTCCCGGTCCTCCTCTCCCTCCATCCCTCCATCCCTCCATTCCTCCATCCCTCGACACTCTTTCAGGGAGCGCGCACATTTTTCGCCCTCCTATTTTCGGCACATTCACGTTGTAGATACGGACCTGTACGCATACATATATATGAACATAGGTATACGCGTTACACTACGAGGGCATCGATGCCAGCTGTTATGCAGAGGATTTTTGGTATTTCTTAAATTTTTTGGCAGTGCAGTTTTCAAGCAATATGGAGGAATAGCTACTTACTTTATACTCGTATTTTATATTAGTTTCTTTGCTTGTCGCGACGTTTAAACTGTGCACCTCGTTAATATTACGTCCGATCATTTCTCACTCGTACAAAATTCTGAAACTATAGGGAAGAGATGAGACAGCAAGATTTATTCTTTCAATATGGTTCACGTGTTACTTTTATTAAAAGAATTGAATGATAATTTCTACGACTCGTAGTGTATAATTTTTTCGCCGTACATTTTGTGTAGTTATAATTGTATTATTTATTTGTCGGAAAGTAATGGTGTAAATGTTGTCGTATTATACGTGTTTCGTGGAGAAAAATTTATCCTTCATTCAACATCCGTTGCGTCAGATTGGATGCTTGCCATATACTTGTACGGTATAGTATTCAGTTCTACGTACCAAACTCCACGAAAATACCTGTCGCGCTTGATATTTAGGTTTTACCATTAAATAATTAATTTATTACTAAATTACGCAATGAAAGACTACGAAAAATCCCTCTAAGTTGTATATTCTCTTTAATTACTCTCTAATAATTGTACGAAATACGACCAGTTATTGCCGCATGTACAACGTTAATAAAAATCCTCCAACCTGTCCCGGGCTGTGGTCTTATCGTGATTACCGATTACACACGTGCGTGTAAACGTCAATTATCTTTCGATCAGAAATCCTCTCTTTTATTTCAAGAAAAACTAATCGAAGATGAAAGGCGAATCAGAATTCGAAAGACTATTATACGCCCTCGAATATTATTATAAAAATTTATGGAACGATATTACAGCAACGTAACGTGGGCAGGAGGAAAAATATTCCTAGTTCTTGTTCCTCGAAGTAATATTATATTTCGCTGAATATTTTCAAGCCAATGATCGAGCCAACTCCAGAGGAGTTGCTCCTCCCGGAGAGCTCAGCCTCTTTCACTCACCTCTTGGCCTATTTTAGATATCGCGATGCACCCTTAGTCGCAGGTCAGAGGTTGCAGTTTACGCGACAAGTTATTGACCTGAAAGAGACATTCAAGCATGCACATCCGTACTAGCGGACAATCTGTTTTATCCCGTTGCCAAGATCTCTTGCTGCAGCTCTATATAAAATGCAAACCAATTCTTTGCATGCGTCGTGTGTGTCGAGATAATATTATATGTATTATACGTTCTTTTATACAAGCATCGTCGATATTGCGCAGCATCGTTGCTACGGATTTATTCATTTATAAATCATGTTATAATCGCATGACACGAGTGATCGTTGTCTTCTAAAGTTGTAGGTTTGCGTTCAATGGGAGCACAGAGAGCGAGTCTCGACGAGCGATTTATCTTCGAACCCGTTTCGCGCCAGAGAAAGTTGTGACGTGAATAAATTCCCGGTTCCACGTAATATTGATCATGCTTTTGCTTTCGTGCCGATTGCCGTATAATTTCGTTAATTCTGTAGCTCATCTTGTACAATATTTTTTCTACTCGTGATTGGAATCGAATTTATATTTTTCATACGTTGATCCAACTGTGGAAAGAAACGAGGATCAAGTAAGTAACGTTACTGTAACGATGCATGTTTAGGAAAAATCGTTACTTCACACCTCAAGGAATGTCTGAAATTTATCAAACCATATAAACAAACCATACTAGTATTTAAAAATCCGACTACTTAAAAGTTATTCTAAAATTGCGTAACAATGATTTTTCCTCCCATGATTCGTAACGTTACCTACTTCAGCGTCACAGAAAGAAGAGATCTCTACGATTAATAGCGATGGATCGTTACATAAATGACCTTGGTAAGTCCCACGTAGATATACAGGTCTCATATTTTTCGGAATTTATAAGAAAGCGGTACGCGGATCTACACGGCGATAACTCGTAAAACCCGATTTGACGGTTCGATCATTTTTTGTGTTCATTCTACCTCGTCGGCATCATTATCATACGAATACTTTTGATGATTCGATAAGCTGATCGTTCGAGATTCTCAAATTGAATAATAATAATCACAGAAGGTATAAGAGTTTTTAAGCTTAATTTTGTCGCGGTATTTTATACTCTCAACTTATTATGCCTGCGTATATCGGTTCGATGAATTTGGTAGTAGATTTTTGTGCCACCTGCATGGTTACGACCTCCGTACATTACGGTACAAACGTCGATGCAATTGATCGAAACGGTCCTTGAGACTCAAGTTTTCGTTCTTTCGACTACAAGTACAATTACAATAACTTGACCGTCTATCGTGCATGGGCCAAATGGTGCTTTGCAACTTCTCGGTGGTACTGCAAGGCCTGCACAGCACAGCACAGCACAGCAGAGTCAGGGACGAATTGAGGGTGAAGCATGAAACGACGCGGTGTGCGTAAAGCCGTGGTAAGTCAATTTTTACAAGGCGATCTGCGGCCGGGGAATTATTAGCTGCAGAGGTTGTCCTTACCATTGGCACGAAAGGAGAGTTTGCGACTTATAATATATACCGAGGACAAGGCTGTTTAAGCAACAACGCTTCAAGAATGTAACCCGAGATCTTGTCTCGCTGTATAACGTTTGTACCAACATTGAATTCGTTTTTTTTTTTTTACCGCACACTTATAGTAACTTTAATCCCATTTTTCCCCTTTTACTATTTAGGTTTCTAGGATGCAGCGTTAACCATAACCCTGCAGCTGCTGCCGCGTTATCTAGCACGCTGATTGTTTTTCCTCCGATGTCACACGGCTTCTTTGTCTTTCGCATTGTTTTTTTTTTTTTTTCTTTCTTTCTTTCTTTCTTTTTCTTTTTTTCTCTCCCGCCCATTTCGCTCCTCGCTATCAAGAACGCGTGTATGCAATGCATATTGAGATCACACCTGCACACGAGAATATCACGTTCGTGTACCCGCCGTGCCGTATCAAGTCAAATGACTGTAGGTAGAATCGAAAGAGCACTGCTTGTATAACTGCAACCTGTGCACAGTAATGCATTCGTTAATGTCTTATTATAAACTTCTTGCTAATTTTTTTTTCGGTCTGAAATAAAATGCGACTTTTATTCTATACGAATTATGTGAAAATGAATCCCATTTTCTCAACTTATTTTTAACTGCATCTACAGTCAAGGTCGAATTTATAGTATGAAGTTAAGTACTATTGTGCTGAGTCAACTTTTATAATAAGTTAGTACTGCAAGGTTTTTGAGGTTGCTGATTATGAATCTGAAATTAGATTTCAAATTTAATCAAATCCGGTCAAAAAACTCTATACAGTGGTTTTCGGGATCGCTGATTACAAATCTGAAGTCAAATTTCAAAGATTCAAATTGACGGTTGAAAAAATTCAAATCTCATTAAATACGGTCAAAAAATTCTGTGCAGGGGTTTTCGGGGTCGTTGATTGGATTTGACGTACTGAAGTTTCAAAATCTGATTTCAGATTCGTAATCAGCGACCCCAAAAACCCCTGCGTAGAGTTGTTTAATCGCATTCGATCAAATTTGAAGTTTTCATCCACCATATTGGATCCGCAAATGACTTTTCAAATGGACCGCTTTAATATTCTAAGTGCGGAATAGGAATTGGACCGCACTTAAGCGTAAATGCAGACTATAAATTCGAGCCTCATTGTCTCACGCAATTCGTATAGAATTGAACTCGAACTTTGTTTCGGACTGTTAACAAGTTTGTCAAAAGATTAAGGCATTGACGAATATTACTATATACATATAAAATCATGAAACGTGTATGCATAACGGCAAGTATTACGTAATCGAATAATCAAAGTATTCCGTGATCAGAAGAAGCGTTGCTTTACTGCAGAGCTGTCGATCCGCTAATTTTCAACAACTTTATGCTTTCAAAGATCACCGGAGTGAAGTACGTTGCTCTTCCCCCTCCTTTAATCTTGATTGACATTCCTTGTAACCGGCTCTTTTTCAAAGATTCTCCGCATTGCATTTAATATCGCGCGAAAAAATTTATTACAAATAGTAATCAATTTTTTTCACTTTACAACGATATAACTTCATGGACAGAACTTTTTCTACCGATGCAGATTCGCTTATCCTGAAACCTTTTAGGCGGCACTCTTTCTTTTTTGCATCTAATTATGTCCGAAAAAACGCCGAAATTTTCTTAAAGGGTTACACATATCGAATGTCCGGTAGATTCGTAACGTAAGTATATGTATATATATATATATATACTTGGACTTGTAGCCGCGGGGTTGATACTTAAAATTTTCGTTGCAAATCCACCCCCCTCACCACCGTACTCCATGGCCCTCGGTTTTCATCGATCTACACGAGCCTAGTCGCCTCGTACCTGCCTCTGCAGTGCCCTAAATATTGCTTTAAGAGGTCTTCATTTTTTTCGTGCATCTACATGCTGCGATTATGTAGTACCGTAGTCACTTTGAGACACGGACATTACAGACTCGGCTGTATGTATAAATGTTAAACGTATTACTGCACGTAGGTATACTTTTGAAGCCTTGAGATTGATTATAAAAAGTTGAGCTGGTTTTCTGTGGTAAAGCCTATCCATAAGAAGTGATCTCCCGTTTCTTAAAACGTCCGGCTCCCGGTCAGGGTTGAATGCTATTCTAGATTTTTTCCCCCTATTCTAATCTGTTCCGTTCGTGGCGTGCGTTTCTCTGTGCCTCAGCTTCTCTCTGCAAACTAGATTTAGATATTACAATCAGTTTTTTCTTTCGCCTCCCGTAACGCTGTATAAAAACAGATATAGCTGTATGGGTATTGTATTCTTTAACAGTATAAACTGAACGACATTCGATGCTTGAATCAATTCTGATTCGCCATGACGATAGGTGTATAAATTCACTTTTCATTTGTCATTTGAAAATTTTATAGATTACTATTTCAGAGGCTGAAACACTTTTCTTGACGGCTGCGGTCGATTTCTACGCCCATCTTTTTCAATAT
Organism: Diprion similis; assembly: GCF_021155765.1. Taxonomy (NCBI): domain Eukaryota; kingdom Metazoa; phylum Arthropoda; class Insecta; order Hymenoptera; family Diprionidae; genus Diprion; species Diprion similis. The sequence continues at coordinate 3,142,811 of NC_060115.1, forward strand.
CGAGAAAAACGAAACGGAAGCACGGATTGTTCGCTTCGAAGACGAGGCAACACTCGACGACAGTGCATTATACCTGTGCGTCAAAGCGCAGGCTGGAGACTTGACATCTCATATTGTAAACTATGTTAAACTAGTCCATGGAAACTGGAGGTTCGGTCTGAAAGCAATATTGAGTAAATTCATCGCGCAGCCGCTGGCTGCTTTCGCTGTCTGCGGAGAGATGACGAGCCCTTTGATGCGTGGAGAACCGCCCTTCGTCAAAGTGCATCTCGTACCCGCAGTTCCAGTGGACCGAGTATCATCAGCCATGTTCGCCACTCAGGCACGCGGCATTAAAGTTGCATTGCCGTATCGGTGCTGCCTCTTCGACGTGTCGGATTAGCCAGCGAGCTTGCACTTAATTTCCACAACACTGACGACTCTATTTCTGAACAAGTCTCATCTGTTGCGCGCGTTTAATCCCGATAGTTACGCCAGCCATTTCTGTCCGCATTATTTTCGGACTCGTCCATCGATTTTCTTCTTTCTTCAAATTTTATCCATATATATTCTTATGTCACACACCCATGGACAAGGACGTGGTTGACCTCATCATCTTTCTCGATGTTTGCCGGCTTTACTTACAAGCCAAAAAGAGGACCAAGAACGTAGGAACGCTCTGGGCTATCCTCACTTTTATTCGCACCGAAAATCCCGTTTCCTTTTTACGCTGGTGCCAAGCCTACAACGTACCTTACTTGATGTACCGCAAAAATATTGCGAGACGACGGCTCTCCGGTACCGAAAGCAACACCCTGAATCTAACGAATCTTCTACGAATTTTACAACGATTGTTTTACTGCCGGTGTCTTCAGCCTCCCGTAGTATCTAGCTGGGAGTTTGAGTAGCCCTCGGTGGCTGCTGCTTGTCGCTTCCAATCAAGTAACGAATTGGGTAAGAAGAGAAAGAGTTAATATGAGTGGAGAAATAAACCTCATACTTGCATTCCAATGATTGCTTCAACTCTTGGTAAATTATTTTTTATCATCCAACGGGTAAGTATTCATTCCTGCTGTTCTTGCTTCTTGGGAAGTGTGTTCAGCAGTTTTGAACTTTTTATCTGCGTCTGTTTGTTCGCGATATGAGTAATCGGTTTGTCATTTATTTTACCGATTTCTGCGACTCCGTTTTATGGCGAATGGAACGCATGCAAGTGAGTAAAGTGTTTCTTGGAATATCACAGTAGTTTTACGACGTTGAGGTCTGCAGGATTCATGTATAGGGGACCAGATATAACGAAACTTTATGATTTAGCCAATGAGTCGTATTATTTTATTTACATTTGTTCGAAAAATAACTCGAGAGTAAGAAAAAGCTCAAAACTGCGCTAAAAAAATCGAAAAGAAGAAAAATCGTCTGCCATTCAAACAAGTCAATTAACGTTCGGGTATTTCCCATTCTTCTTTACCAGTACAGGTATTATACGTTTACAGAAGTTCTCGAAGTTAATGTAACGTGGAGCATCGTCTACGTAGGTACACGCATACCGCGTAGTAAGCAAAAATTTTTATTTTCGCGAATAAAATTGTACACGTCGCGAGTATTTTACTTGGAAAAGAATGAATAAAACCATTACAATTCATTCGTATAACGGCGACTTGCATGATTCACCCGAATAATGAAACACTTTTCGAGTTGGTCATAAAACTGCAGGTTTATGTTACCCACAAAAATAACTCGAGTGTCTATAATCCGTAGAAAATTAAAATATGGAGCTTTTGAACGTGCAAAGCTTAGATCCAATTACTAAAATTTTATCGCGCTGATGTACAGAATTTGGTGAAACTGCTGTGCTTATAATGCATGTCGTAATAAGTTTTCGAATAATAGTGAAATCGGTTGAACGTCTACGTTATTGTTATGTTTTGATTAAAAAATATTTGGATCAATGCACGCTATCTACTCGGAACGGTACATACAACAGGCTTGATATACTTTATCTGATCATTTCTATTCGGGTTACTCAACCGCGCCATGTCAATGATCATTGTCTCTTACAGAGATATCGATATATATTTAGCGACAACGTTCAGCCAAGCTTACGAAGATTCTATATTCAAGACTTTATTCAACATCCAGTATTCCTCGAAGTTGAATAACGACCCTTCGTTCGATCCTCGCATATAATACTAAGATTATTTTATCTTGACGAGGTTGAAGTTATAGTAACGTACCGTTATAATCGTAACGAAACATTGGAGAAAAAATAACTATTTTCTTAATTTTAGAATGATTATTATTAAGGAACTAAGATTTCGAAACATGAGTGTGTAATTTTCTTTTATTACGGTTCACTGAATTTCAATAACTTCAATATAAGATACATCTTGTCCAAATGTGCAAAAATTACAGAACAACCGTCACTTCCACGGTCGTTAGATACTGCGCGCGAGAAATGACAATTCAAAACGAATCGCCCTTACGCAATATCCGCAACTCGCCAAAGCTGCTGGCCTTTGATTCTCTGCACAGCAACCCAGTTCCGGGACCGGACCGCCTTAATCTCGATGAGTTATTTACATTAGGTACATGTATGTGGCGGGGTATAAAGTGTAGAGTACAAAAAATTGATTTTTCTGAGAAGTTATTCTCTTTTGTAATCTTCGTACACACTAAGAGAGAATAAATTTTCAGACAAATTAATTTTTTTACGTCCAGATCATTCGTTGATAATTGATGGATTGGCCCATATGAACTTATACGGGATTAACCCAACAGTCGAAGAGAATGGAGAAATTGTTTTCTGATTTTTTTACAAAAAACTTTTCACTCAAAAACGATCTGCAATGGCGCTTACGGTTACCGATTACGCCTCGGCGACCGGATCTGCGATACGTTTCTATAATCTGGTATCGCCTGCTTATCCAGATTCTATGTATTTATCAATATACTATGGTTACTATATTATGATACTATACCTCCATTCCGCAAACAATATATCATTTGTTTGGGCCAGACCATAGCCGCGCGCGGGGCCTTGAGACTTTACTTTTCAAATTGCCGACAGGTAAGGCTATACGTGCAGGCCCTCTGCGAGGAGTACGCGTTGAGTTTGTCAGATTTGCCGTTAATTGCGCAACTATTTTTTACATACTTGGTCGGGTATCACCTCTCGCTTGTTGCGTGCTGCCCTGGAGACTGCCGAGTAAATCCGGAACTTATTGTCAGTTCCTTGACCCCCGATTATTATTTCTTCGCATCCTCCACCACCTTACATACATATATGCCATATATGGGAATCAATTAATTAACACTGATATGATTTTTACTTCGGGCTAAACTATGGACAGGAGACCAGAAAATAACGTTCCGGGAGAATTCATAATATGAACAAATGCTCTGAATGCAATCTACATATACGCTTATAATTTATACACACCTTATATATACTTTATGCGGAATTCCTAAATCGACAATAAATTCTCTGCACATAATGCGTATGGAGTACAGATTTTACGATTCATTTTACTCGTCCTTCGATAAATCCACTCCTAGGACTTCCAAAGAGATCGAATACTCAAGGGTAGAAGGTGTTAGGGACTGGTGTGTAGGAACATATTATCTGACACAATTTTCATGACTCCTTTGATTCAGCTATTTAAAATATCTACGAACATTCAAACTTGTCTGTGGACATCCTTACAAGAAATATTGCCAAATTGTCAAATGGATTACAATTATGAATGCAATATGTTGCCTATTTTTGTTACAGCAGTAATGCCAAGAGTGTGGATGTGGGTAAGAAGCCGTCATCTTAACGAGAGGGATGTCTGAAAGTGACGGAGAGCAGACAGCTAGGTCTGTGGCCTTGGAGCAAGCATATGTCCATGAAGTGTACGAGCAATGCGCCGAGAAGACTGCCCAGAGTCGACATTGGCCTCGTATATATCAGTTTCTTGAAGAGCTTGAGCCTGGGGCCCTTGTATGTGACGTTGGTGAGTAAAGACAAGAAGGGGTTTCCTTCCTTAGCGTCAGAACTGAGAAGATGCAGTTGCCTGCAAATTATGATATCCCATATATTTTTGCCTCAGGTTGTGGCAATGGGAAGTATTTGAGCGTCAACCAGAGTATATTCAAAGTTGGAGCAGACAGGTGCAAACATCTGACAGACATTGCACGAGAAAAAGAAAATGAGGTATGTTCTGTACTACCGGAGTATATACCGCAGACATAACCAGAGTTATGGAATTGCACATCACATATTTTGAATTCAAATTGCAGGTCTTGATTTGTGATAATCTGTCGTTACCTTTTCGTGATGACAGCTTTGACGCAGTTCTATCCATTGCTGTTGTTCATCATTTTGCAACAACTGAGCGGCGAGTTCATGCGCTTAAAGAATTGGCAAGAGTATTACGAATTGGAGGACGGTTGGTAATATCTGTCTGGGCTATGGAACAACGACACAGAAAGGTGAATCGAGAACTATATAACATTCAAGCGATAAGGTAGCATTTTTCGTTGGTAGTCTTGACACATTTTACAATGTAATGTTTATTTCGCCAGTTTGAGTCACAAGATGTGTTGATTCCGTGGCCCAAAGCCTACTGTCTTAACTCGTTTTCGAATGGAAATACATATTCGGGAATTCCGTATGCTGATGAAATACAACACAACCAGATAGTTCCAAAGGATTTTCTAACATCCAAGAGGTACTTCTTACTGCTTACAACACTGAATGTTTTCAGACTATGATGAAATCATATGTGGTATGTGAACTGTAAAAATATTTGGAAGTGTAATCATTTTCAGAAATAGTCGGAAAAAGTATGGAACCAAAGGTTACTGGATCGATCCAGTGCTAAGCCCATCACCCTCAACCAGCAGTCTCTCTAGTCCAAATGAAACATGCTACAGTTTTGTGCGCAGAGCCTTGCAGGTGATTCATTACTCATTTAGTTTCTGAAAACAGGACCTTACGTTTTGGCAGTTGTTTTTATAGACGCTAATCACTGACGTTTGATATTCAGAAATTGGCAGGAGGTAAGCGGAATAGCCCTGGAAGTCGGCCTTGGTTTTTAGAGACTTGGAGCCAAAGTGGAGGAAAAGAGAAACGACATATACGTCAGGAATATGATAGTGGAGATGTGGACGACTTGCCAATAGAATTACGCCGACTTGAGGACTTGAATGCAACACTCAACAAATATCCTGACACCTTGAGTGTCAAGTCAAAAAGCCTAGGGGATATTCTGGAAATACAACGACTCAACCTAGTGAGATCCCGCTCTAGTATACCTGGTCTCTGCTCTACGCTAACATCTGATTCGTTCTTAAATGAAACGGCTGAAACTCCACCCCTTACCAACGCAAAGCCTAAGCTTGTGAAGCAAAAGTCTCATTTCATAGAAGATGTATGTGTAGAAATTTCTGAAAACACTGCCATTCAAGAACTCATCAAGGACCTTCCAGATTTTCAGGTGAATTCAGATCTTCTTTCAAATCAGATGTGCCAGTATTATTATTATATTGATTTATCATTTTTATCACTGTGTTGATACCTCGTCATATAGCCTGCAAACCTTTATCATTGGTAATAATACATGGTTTCGAAACAAAGGCTGCTTCCAACTCAATCTTGCTTCTCATTCCAGACTGTACAAAGGTTCCCTGTAAAACGTGGAAATGTACAGAAACAGAGCTCTCTGAATGAGGAGTTGATGTCTATTGATCGACTGAAGGAAAAGGAAAAAGTGCGAAGGAACATAATGAAACAAGCTTCGCTAAACGAGGAGATAATATGTAATCGAAAAGCATTCGAGGCATTCAAGGATTCGATTTATTCTGCGAATGCTACAAAACGATTCCAACTATTGAAAAGTGGCCTTACAAATAGAATAAAACAGTCAACCACGAATATAGAAAAGGTGTCTGGTATGTCAATTAAAAACGGATTTGTCAAAATGATCCAAGGCTGGACATCTGCTGAAAACGAAGAGGAAACAAGCTGCAGTACGATGATACCCTGTGAGCCGGTATCGCCGAAAATAAAACCCACCGAGAAATTTACGACGACAATAAAAAAAGATGCGGAAATAATCGAGAGACGATTGTCGCGCGAAGATGGATCGGATTCATCTAAGGACAGCAGTTTGCAGAGTGACACTAGCGTTGATTCGGAAGACAGTTTTGCTTCGGTTATTTACGTGCCAAAACACGACTTGTCATCGATTATTGATGCAATCTCGGCACCTCCTGGTTGTCAGTTAAGCGCTATGTCTGCTCCGCCTTCACCACGAGTGAAACATCCACCTGATTTAATGGGACCACGATTGAAACTGATTCCGATATCACCGCTGCTTAAACAATTTCCTGCCACCAGCAAGTCGTTGCCACCGACAAGCCCACCTGGACTATCTCCTCGTACGCTAAACTCAATACCACCTAGGAAATTTTTTAGCGCTTTTTCTAGTAGTCGTCAAAGTTCTATATTTGATAAACTGATTTCTGCTGATGAGACCGACTTCAATTCTAGCAATCAACAAAAAATTACCGACTCTCAAAGCTCGGAGCTACTTGATCCACCCAGTGTTTCTACGGATTCTACAATAGAAAAACACAGCCCTGCAAAGCAAGTATCACCGACTCAAGTAGAGAAAGAGCCAATGTCGCAAGCAACGAACACTAAGAATGTCGTCTCATTGGACGAAGCCCTTCTGGTCCCAGTACCCAAGGAAGCCTCGATGCCACAACCTAAGATGATATCTGAGAAATCCAGTACAGAATCTATCAACGAGGAAGAAAGTCGTAAACTAAGATTGAATCAAATAAAGGAACTCCTTAAACAGAAACCAGGCTTTGCGACTAGATGTGCCAAGCCGTCGTTCCCGTTGGTCCGACGTGCCTCAGCGGCTGCTCCTGGTCGCTTAGAAACAGTTACTAGGCCCTTGCCGAGACTCTTGTCTTTAGAACTATTTAATCCGGAAACAGATGACTTGGATAGCGACTCAAGTGGGGTATCGTCTCCTGAATCCGTCGGCTCTGTAATCAGCGTAATATCAGATGAGCGTTTCACGACAGTTAAAGGTATAGTGAAATTTTGTGAAGTCTTAATACCATACATTTCGTTATGGTCTATTAATGAGCAATCCTTTGGTTGATTTTCAGATAACGTTAAATTGGATGGTGATGGACAAGAGATGTCGCAAAATCCAAATGAAAGGCGTCCATCTTTGGTGGTAAGGCATTCCGAATTTAGTCATTTAGATAACAACAGTGCATACGAATTATTGACACCCAGAAGCTTGAGCGAATCATCGACGGAAGTGTCATTAGCATCGTCGCAATCGATTAGACTTTTAGAAGCAGCAGCCAATGTTGCCAGTTCTCTTGAGAATGCTGTAGAAACGGCAATCCAAGCGAAACCGCGTAGTAACATGTACACATCAAAACCACAAAAACACACAACTTCGGATGATTCATTGAAGTTTACAAATTCGTGGCGAAGTGACGGTGCCTCTCCTTCGGAGCTACAAGAGTTATTGGATGACTCAAAACCGAATTCCCTCTTGCCGGAGGCAAAGACGTGGGACGAAGAATGCCGCCAACATTTGATCGACTTTACTGAAAAATTGAATGAAAACCTCATCCATGACATTGACAAATATTGCCAAAAAACTGAACTGGAATTCAGCCAGGATCCAAAACCGAAACGGATCGACTTGGATGTGTGTGTGGCGAACTTGGAACCTAAAGTCGTTAATTCCTTTATAATTGATTCGTATATACCTCAATACGAACAGCTGCCAGGCAACGAAAAATTGGCAACTTGTAAATATAGCGAAGTAGTAGACACCAATGCCTGGTTAAATAAGTGTACAAACGATATGGAGATTTCAAAAACTGACAATAAGCCAAGCGATAATTTGCTTGGGCTAGAATGCTCAAACGCAGACATAAGTAGTAAAAGTGTAATTAATAATGTACTTATTGAGAGAGGCAATTCCGAGGATATTATGGATTTTGTTTTGGTTTCAAATACTAGAAAATATACCGTTCGAGAGAAGAATGAAATCGAAGATACATTCAGGGGACAAGACGCTACTGAAATACAGTCCCAGGGCGGTGCTACCAGCTTTGTCGAAGAAATTGAAGAAAAGGCACGTTTAAGATTTGGAAATTCGATCGAGTCAAGTGACATTGGAGATTCCATAGAAAACACTACCAGTCTTAGCGATTTCAGTCAAACCGAATCGTTTCGGGAATCTGTAGCAATGGAAAAAACTCACAATGGTAGTACAGCATCTCTCGGATCTTGCAATACCGAGTGTAAAAGTAAAAATGCCAAGAGTAAACTTCAGCCCGAATTACGTTCGGCTTCGGAAGAGATTAGCTCCCGTCCTCCGATGGTTAGGCAACAGGCGTCTGTTAATTCAGAATGTATAGTATCTGCGACTAGTAATGGAACTTTAACTGGTTCTTCTTCGCAAGAGTCATTGCCATCTGATCATGGAGGCGGAGCCATAACGTATCACCAGTACTATCATGTTTTCAGAGAAGGAGAGTTGGACCAACTAATTAATAAATATGTTGAAAATTTACATATTATTTCATCCTACTACGACCACGCGAGTTGGTGCATAGTTGCAGAGAAAGTGCAAGTCTGGACTATATGACTCACCGCTACTTGCCAATATCAAATTACCAATTTTATATATTTTCTTGCTTTTTTAAGCTGTTCTTCTCATAATAATTACCTATTACAATGGCTTGTAAATATGTAAAATATAATGTTTCTGAACTAAGCGCACAGGCTGGTAGATAATTTGTATAGTAAATGACACTTTTAGTTATTAATATTTATATTATTTAAATGCTTGACCAATTTTGAATTTTTTTTATGGTACGTTTACAAATGTCGAAATGCTGATATCCTTTGTGCGTCATTAATTTATTATGTATTTCACCGTTCATCATTTCGAACTGATATTAGCAGCGTGATAGAAATATACCTTCGAAAAGTTCTTACCCGAAAATTGAAATAAAATGAACATAATAATCTGAGGCATCCGATGCAGTAATCGAAAAATGAACGATTTTTGAATTCTTGTTCTTGTTCCGATGTTTTTACAGTATAGTTTTTTTCAGTATGGAAGACTTGTGTTTCATGATAATGCAGTACATACTGTAAGCAGAAGTTATAGAACGAATGCCTAGATAGTGTTATAAGAATGCTACGAGTCTTTTTGTCTACATTCGATTGTTGACTTGTATTTGAAGAGCTCTAAACTACCTAAGAACATAAGTAAAAAAAAACCGTTTCACCCTGTAAATAAATATCCCTGTTCAAGAACTTAGACAATTTGTGAGATTAATCTATTAATGTTGTTTTACGTAAGCATCCGTCTAGCAATTGTCCGAATATACGAACTCCATCAAATTTACAAAAATCACTAACAATAATAATTAAATTAAAAAAATATATACATTAAAAATAGTGATAATAATAATAATGATAAAAAGTGGAAATGCTACTACTGTTAAAACACAATATCACGGTTTGTTGTACTCAATCTAGATCTCGCTACATACAAATAACAAAACAATATGATCGTATGTTTGTGAGATTTTCATAATTAATTCTCTGTACTGTCAATGATTTCACAATAATGCAAAAATTGTATAACTGATCATCTCTCATAATGTCTTACCTGCTTTGTTCCTTATCATGATAATCTAATCTCACTGAGAAATCACACGAACTAGATAGATGACATCGGATATTGTTCAAAATCGACAGTAGTTCTAAATAATCGATCGATCGATATGGTTCAGGATCCAGTGTCAGGAAAAAAATTTATCAATGGAATACCTTCGATATGATTTCCATATTCTTTTAAATGACACTGAATCAGTTGCAGTATTAAGCCTTCCAGTGTTATCGATAAGCTATCATGCACACCATTGCTGTCTATCAGGTGCTTTAAACCAATTGGCTTGTGTGAACATAAATTATTTGGCATTCAATCTGTATTCATTTAGTTCTTGAGCTTTATAGGGCGAGATGGTATGCGGCAAGGAACATGTTAAATTGAGCAGGACCTTCATCTCGTAAGCGAATAAGGTTTTAAGGGGGTATTCTGGTCTAGAGGTCTAAATTTTAGGCATTTTCTAAGCGAGATAAAAAAGAAATAAAAAACATTTTTACCATCCATCTTTTTACAAGACCTTTATTGATGTTTCAAGAATACAAGAAAAATTTAACAAAAAAAAAAATAAAAAATACGAAAAGTTACAGGGTGGTAAAGTGGGGACTACAGAAAAAAACGCGCGTCCTGGTCGACATGTTTTTTTTTCAAATAATAACAAATTTTTAATCTTAAGTCCGTGCTTCCAACCATAGAGGGATGTACAAAGAACATTTCCACTAAATTTCAAGTAAATTGGTCCATCAGAACTTGAGATATCATGCCAACCGTATCGAAAAAGTAGTTTCGAGAAAAACGTGTTTAAAAATTCGTTCCGGCCGGACCGGTATAGTTGGCGCGTCGCAAAAATAACTGCAACTCTGAAAATAATTTGAATTTCCAAAAATTCTCTTAGAGGTTTATTCTTGAAGATCTAAACTTTGAAAATATGGTTGAAAAAAAACCCGATTTTTTTACATTTCTAGACCAGAATACCCCCTTAAAAAAATAATTCCTCGTCTTCCGTAGATTAGTTAAGTGAAGACAGTAATGAATTTTGTGTTACTTATCTTATCTTAATTATTTATTAATTTTTTTCCACATAATTTAATAATAAAACACTATGTGAAAACGCGGAATTAACAAACGAATATTATTTTATGTTTTAGCTATAACCAAACTGACGTGGAAATTGTTTTTATGTACATTACAATAACGAATACAAAAGTATTCCTACAGTATAATACAGATGTCATACTTTTGTAATCAAAGTTTTGATTTAAAATTTTTTAATAATTGTACAGATTTCAACAGTGCGCAATTTATTTTGCTCAAAACACCTGTTGGATTAAAACAGTAGACATAGTATATCATCGATAACAGTAGCATTGAATGCGTAGTCATACTACTTCACAAGCAAATGGAAAAGTACTCGAATTATCCAAGTTCAGGTTGCATTGTCTTATTAAGGCAGACATTTTATTTAATTATTCAGGTAGTATAAATAATGATAAACATCAATATAGGTACATGTGCATATTTTTTTTATGGTAATCTTGCTATCAGTGAAGGAAACAGTAAAAAGTGAAGGCTACTTTTTACAACAAGAAGAAAGATGTACTGACGAGGCTTAATCTTATGTTTTTCGGGCTTTAGAAAAATACGAAAATAAAGTTATTGAACATTTTTCACATGAAATATACGAGAAGAATTTCGACGTTTCATTCAACTTCTGTTACAGTTAATATGAAATGGTGTTTTATGTTTCTTTTACTGTAGCAGGTTCAATATAAAATAGAATCTGTTGCGAATCCCAGTGTCCATGGCATAAGAAATAATATCTAATTTTTAGATTCAAGGTGCCCAGTGAATAATCCACCTGTGTAGTAATCAATTGCAGAGTTGATTCAACGCGAGTTCAAAGACTTGAAACGATTTCTAGTACTGTGGACACTGGCCTTGAATGACGAGAATCTTCAGTCTATCTTAATAAGCAGTTGGTACTTTGAGAATGGCGATGTTTTATGCGGTTGTAAAACCAATAAGCTATGTAAATTATTATCATTGATGCATATAAAAAACAAAAATCTGTTCCCAACGTGCAAAAGATCGAATATGGATTATAATCTGCGCCGGCTGCGTCAAGATCTTCATAGGTTCCAGCTAGCTCTTGATTTATCACAATATGTTAAGCAATTTCTGTACACTATTTATATAGATTTATAATAATTGGTATGAACGTGGAGTTTATTCACGACGCAAATTTTCAAGCCTTGCTTGCAAGTCCGCGTCTGCATCATTGACATTACCAGCTCCGTCGGAGCCGCCTGCAGCCCCGCCACCTCCAGCTGCTGCTGCGATAGGTTGTTTATTTCCTGTCACACTCAAAGATCCAGATGCTTGAGGTAAACCAGACAACTGATCCGTCAATTGCAGGCCAAGTTCATCCAGGACTTGGGAGACAACAGCGTCACTAGATGAGTATACAAAAGAAATATTAGAGTGCTAACTATTTAATAAGGGACTAAAATTGATAGATGAAATCCTCGCGTAGGACAAAAATATGCGTCTTTTGAGTCATGATTACCTCTCTTCCTCATCTCCTTCATCTTCCATTGCATCGTCGATAGCATCATTCATGATTTCTTCCTTCATGTCCATTATTTCTGACTGCTTCTCAAATTCTTGTAGAATCCTTTGGATTTGTGGTAAATTCAGTTGTCTGGAAACAAGAAAAAGTAATGATGATGATTCACCCGCAAATAAGAAATTATTCCCTATAATTTTTTTTTAACCAAATAAGATAATTGGCGAACTCACTTGTTCATACTCTGCATCGCTTTGGTTACACCTTTCATAGCTTGCGCCATGGTATTTTGAGAACGTAGTGTTTGTATTTTCAAAGAAACAGCTTGAATATTCGCCTTCATTAGCATGAACTTCTTAACGTATCTTCTCGTTCTCACAAGATCCTTAGCCATTATTTTAACAGCATCCTATAAAATACAGGGACAAAGTAGTACAGTTTAGTTGCTATCATTGTATGTTAGCGCAAACTTACCATTTGCCCCTCTTTTGCGAGTTTTTTAATGTCTGCGATAATCTTCTTTTCCTGTTGCTCCATGCGCATTTTTTCCCTGTCCAGGTCTCGCATCGCCTTGTTTAGAGCTCTTTGATTCTTTCGGAGCATCTCCTCAGGAGTAATACGTTTCCCAAATAGCCACTCCATTTTTTCCTGAGGAATATAAACGATTTGAAATAAAATATTTTTCTTGCTATGAGCGAAAACCATGCCTATACAGTCGCTGACGTTAGGCTACAAATACGTGTGATATATCAACATGACTTATGACTCATTCCATGCATAGCGTGTCTGTGTACTTCAGTGCTCAGTATTCTCAAGTCGTGCTAAAACTCTATAATTCATATTTTTTTGCAATAGGAGCGACAGCAGCAAGACAGCAAAGCTGTCAGTCACTAAAGAATAGTTATTTTAACGTAACCGTAGGCAAAATATTTCTAACTTACTTTTCTCGCGCGATGACAGCCTTTTTCATACGTTAATCAGAAAATCACAGCTGATTTACTGTATTCCACCTGTATTCACTAACAACACTAGCTGTGACTAGCCGTGTGTGGGAGCTTTGCGAAGCGGAACTAGATCCACCTGGCGGGGTTTGAGCCAAGCAGATCCAGTTCATCCTGTTTCTACTTTGCTTTGATTACTCTCAACTCTCTGGTGTTTCTCTGGTAATCGTTGAAAAGGCGAAGAGCAGCTAAGAGGGAGGAAGGAAGGAGAACAAAATATGGCTTAGAAAGCTGATCTTTGGTTCGGACCACTTATTTTTTAGTTTTTCTATGTGTTTAAAACATTTTACAAAGTTTATAAATTCATAGAGACGTTTTTTTTTACCTTAGTTATTGAATATTATTTGTTGAACTAGTTAAAATGTTGGTATTTAATGTGGCATTGGTGTTGATCTGCTTGACATCTGTTGTAACCTCTCTAATTGTAGTCAATGAGAGTTCAAAAGCGAAACGAAAATCACGTTCTGCATTAGAAAATCCTTTAGAGGGGTCTAAAATTGCAACTACCACCCCTGCAACATTGTCCTCATCTGCTGGATCTGCTGGTGGCAGTGAACACGAAAATGTAAGCCCAGGGTTCACGAAATTCATACGTGCTATCTATCAGCTTCATTCGTATCTTGTTGCGACGCGAATTCGAGAATAGTAGTAATTATGTGTAAACTAAATTCTGGAACGGTAACTAGTGTCAATATAACCAATAGGTGGTGCGAAACGGTATTTCCCAACCGATCATTGCCGTAAGTGACCCAGCAGCTTCCAAGGAGACAACTATCGTAGCTGAAGGTGGTTCGTTTATGACTAGCGAGACGCACCGAATACCATCTTTTGGAAAGAACACCCAAGGTAAAAAACCTGCAAAGTCGTCAATAGTTCCACGAAAAGGAGTTTCAGAGGATGAAAAATTGTCTGGAATAAAAGTTGATAATCGGGAAGATTTGTCACGTCTTAATAACTCTGAAATGTTGAGCAAAAATTTATCACCTTCAGAAGGATTTAGCTCAACAAGTACTTCGACAGAACTGCCTGTTATATCTAAGCTAACTACACCTGTGATCGACAACAGTGAGCATCCAAAAAGCAAATTAAACCATAACAAGTCAGATTCGACCCAGTTGAAAATATCTAGTGAAAACATAAACGTATCGCAAGTATCACACAGGGCTAAGCCAACCTTTACCATTGGCGAGGGTAAGGATGATGAGGATATGCCTTCCACAACCGCACAGAAGCCGCAAATCGGTGTGATCAGAAAAATTGATTACATAGTACCTATTGCTATCACTATTATGGCAGTTCCTTTATTAGGCGTTGGTGCATTTGTATTGTACAGACAGGGGAGGGACTGTTGGGATAAACGTCATTATAGAAGAATGGATTTCCTTATTGATGGAATGTACAACGATTAGGAGCAAATCCAACATTTTTTGAAAATATCAATTTAATTGACGAACAATATCAAACATAATGAAGAAGGAAACTTGTCTTGCTTGTTCTATTAATTTGGGGTTTCGCTATTACCTTTATTTTTCCAAAATTTCGAAACTAATATGAGCTTCAATTCTATGAACATTCATGCGCTACGCGAATAACTATTCACCTTTAAACAAGTGACAAATTTTCCATCGGGGTAAAATTGAAATTACAACTGGATATTTTTTCGCACGATAGACACCATATGTTAAGTTTTGGGAGAGTATTTTAAAAATCACTCCCATGCATCAATGCTGTGTTTACTAAGGTTTTGGCATAAAAAAATTCAGACGTTCTAGAATGGAATTCGATGTTATATGTATAGGGTAATAATCGGATAGTGAAATTATGATGAAAATGATGAAATGCATTTCTTGAAAAATCGGTGCAAAGTTTGAGAGTATCAATTGAGCATCAAAAAATCAATTTAAGGATGACTCTACAATACTTTTTGAAGCATTTTTATGAAATGAACCATTAACTCAGTGGAATATTTTACAGTTATTATTATGCAGTGTTGGACAATAAAGCCCATAATACACATACGTACGCTTGAAAAGATAGTGTGTAAGCGGCTATAAAATGATGAAAAATACTGGTGAATATTGTACATATATACAAATATGTGTAATAGAAATATTTTCAAATAATTTTTATAATAGAAATGAATATACGATATATGTAAATAAGAATATAATGGCAACATTACATTCTTTTGTTGTGATTTTAAATTGAAATCTTACTCTGATCGATTTCAAACGATTCTCGTGTGACATTGTTTTGAGCAAGTTTTGGGCACTGTTATCCTTCAATTGCACAAAGCGGGCTGAAGAAGATGACATGTTCAATAAATTGGAAAACAGGACTATTGTGGTCACTGTATTTCTCTTGTATTTTCTCAAAAAACTGTAACAATAGTCATTTAATTTTAAGTATATCATCGTACACGCTAAGGCAAAAACATCTTTGTGCAGTTGAAGGTTCAAACATTGTTGGAAAATACGAATAGAACCAAAGAAATATTTTACTGGGCGCAATACTATCTCCGACTTACGCAGGTTAGCAGGTGCATCCAATTTCACAAGTGCGTTCCTCAAGAATTATCAGTTGGATGAAATATGTGAATATTGTACCCTTGAACTGGTTGACTGCTATAATTGCTATTGCGTGTTACTGTCATGAAATTAGTAAATGTTAAATTTGACGTCAACGGTTCTTTGTTTTTTTTTTATAATTTGATTTTTTAGAATTTATATTTTATTGGACTATAAGTATCACTGAGCAATATAATAGTGATTATTTTTATATATGCGTAGAGAGTTGTAAGAATCAAAGTTGTTACTAAATATAAATAATATTTTACTGACCATGTCGGTGTTTATTGTTATAATTTTTACTACTATTAATGACGACGCAATCGAATATCATGATTCATATAGAAAGAAAAACTTGCAATACCACATGTGAGCCAGAATGGTATTTCCAAAGATTTTATTCAATTGCAAACCTTTGAGATGGGTTCATAAACGCAACGTATTGGTAAGATGTTCGAATTGCTGTAAATTGCAAATATTCACAATATCAAAATAAGACTATTGTGAACGAATTCTATCTATAAAAAATTCAATGCAATAATCCCTGGTACAGATATCCTTTTCCGTCAAAGTGAAATTGATTTTTATACAGAACACTAGAAAAACCCTTCTGCTAATTTGTTGCTCAAAACTGAAGAATGTATAGGGATTTATCCTCACTATCTTCCACAATGCAATTTCCTGACTATTCCAAGCTTCTTCTAAAGTGCATATATCCACATGATTACAAAAATTTCCCAACATACTAACGCATCTGTCTGTATTTGAATTTTTCATACCTGACGGGGATTCAAACTACGATGGATCCACATAAAACCTATGTGTGTGTGTGTGTGAGCACATCATACACACAAGGAATATTTGATGAAGTAGATCACTTGAACCAGTTGATGTGAGTCTGTATTTCACTTTATCCATGGGGGGTTCACCCCTCCTCTAATTGCAATTCTGAGAGGTCTGCTTTGGCAAATGTTCGCCGTAATATAAATATTAACTCTATATTGCAAGGCAATCCGAAACCTGTTTGTCTGACTAACTGTTCAACTTTATTTCTGTGTCAACGAAGACTTACAACAGATAAAAAATAATTACCAGATAAATTACTGTAACAGGAACTGAAGATTACGTGGCGTTAACTTGACTTAGTTTTTCGGGTTTCTCTACTGTACATTTCCCAATTATAATTACGACGATGTGTATTCAGTCTGAAATACCATTGACAATAAGCCACTCTGGTGGTTGGTGATGACCTAATCACTTTTTGTTGACTATTGGGAGCAATATTACATTGCTTTTGAGAGTAGTGAAGTTATCATTGCAGTTCTATTACGTTTTGTGAAAATTGTATAATTTTGAAACTAATACTAGTTATAAGATAAAAAAAAGCGCCGTTTCTACCTATGGTTTGTACACAGCAGTAAAGGGGACAATAACGTTCAAAGTTCAATACATTATGTAATCTTATTGTTCCATGATCCGTCCATACTCCATTCATTACTTATTAGAACAAATATTAGACAATACAATGAATTCATAGAAATCGTTTTCATTCAAAAATTATCATTATACATACAGGTAGATGTGTTGAAGAATAGAACTGTGCAGTGCCAGGCATAATCACGAATAAATCATATCTTTTTCTTGTGCATCGTCATTATTATAAGATTTTCGTATAAGTCTGATAATGAGATTAATTTGCATAATATCTATACCAATAATTGACTAATACAATCGCGGTGAAAGGAATTACGTGTGAGTAGTAAATCGATGTGGCGTATTTAAATAGCGAGTTAGACACTCAGCATCATTATGAGAGTAAAATAAAATTAATTATAGGATTATCATCTATACACACACACACGTGTATATACACAGTACATGTATATACGCACATATGTACACAGTATATATCACATGTGCTTCACTATCTTACAGACACGTATTTTGCAATTATTTTATACGCTGTGTTTTTAAATTGCATATATAGGTACGTCATTTCACATTATAGAAGTATAGTGACAGATGTATATTTTAACTAAAGTATATCAACTCTACTCCGTTTAACGAAAGAACAGCACAGCGGGCTGCTGCATAGATGGGTAATATGTCCTAAAGGCAACAAAGTGGATAGAGTCTGATCAGAACCAACGAGTTTTCATTCGTAGCTAGATCATCTTCCCATTAAAGGGAGTATATATAAATCCGTATAATTTCTTTCAATGAATCTTCTTCAAACGACAATACCTTGTTGTCAAAAGCAATTGTTTTAAATCAGCTTTATTCGGTTTCTGTCAGTGTTATTGAAACGTTTACCCGTGTTCCGGGAAAGAACAGGGAGAATCGAAATATTATGAGACAAAATTGTGGGCCCTGTCACCAACTCTTATCAGTACATTCGATAAAGTGTGAACAACAAGATGTGTTTGAAAAATATAATATATATATATAACGGTAAAATCTAATCAATGAAATTGCCCTTCTATCAAAGTAATGACAGAATCGCCACTGCCAAAGTCGAGACATTGTGTGGTACACAGTACAAACTACTTAGATTTGTACTTTGCTTGATCGGGAAAGGCCTCTCGTGGTGGGGTCAGACTAAGCATCATTACATGTCGAGCGTAAGCTCTTGAATCACGGAACTGGGTGTCTGTGCCATGCAAACGATCCAATACTCCAAGAACGCCGAAGCATTGGTTGAACCTGCAAAAAAAGATTTCTCTGAATTTAGTAAACCCTCGTGGATGAAAATCGATAGTATTTGTAGTATTAAGAACATGTGGGCATCAAAAATTTGAACTACCAATTCAAGAAAAGGCAAGAGTCTCGCGCAAAAATACAAATATGACTCACTTCAAGTGGTGGAAATCGTGGGCCTCCGGCGATGGGAAGAATGGTAAATGGTAGCCAGAGTGAGCATTGAGAGTTGACAGTATGGCCAAAGAAAACCAAAGCCAAGCAGTTGCAACATGGGAGCCTACGATAAAAACTCCCAAGAACGGTGGAATTAGATTAGACCCAATATGCTCCAGTGGGTGGCAGTAAAGAGCAGTCACCGCTATCGGGGCTGTCCATTGATGATGTTGTTTGTGAATGTGCTTGTACAAGTAACGGCTATGAAGTAGTCTGAAACGTGAATTTTTTAAATTGCATGGCCATAAATTATCTTTTGAAATAGGAAAATTAGGAGAAATTGTCAATCGCGAGACGTATGAAAGTACTGAAAGACCAAAATTATGCAAACAATCGCTGTTCACCTGTGAGAATAATAAAATCCTATCTCTTCGCACAAAATGTGTATGGCAATTTCTGCCAGTACCCAGTGGAAGGTTGGCAGTTCTCTCATATCTGGATATCCTCGCCATTTTGTTAGCTTGAAGGTCAAATACGCAAACGGCAAGCCAACAACAATCTGGTTAAATAGAACCTGAGCTATAACTTTGCACAGTTCTCGGGTGTCAACCGGCTCGTTGGTGCCTGGTTGAATTTTATAACGCCTTAACGCAGCTGGACGATTAGTGATATCTAGAAGGGTGTAAATTCCACCGACCAGCCAGTAGACCACCAACGTCAGTCCCATGGACCCTGTAATGATAAATATCAGAAAAATGGCTCGTGTGATAATTGAATTTAAATTAACGCCTAGAATTAAGCATACCCTCGAATTCGCTTTACTTCACCGTTTTATTAATTCATTCTCGTATAATTCTGACACTCTAGTCTCATATCCGAAGAATATTTTGCCATGAACCGAACAATGCGTATCGCAGCGAAAACCGAGAGGCAGCGCGCTTTTTGGACTCTATAATAACGAGTAGTTTGGCGTATTGGATATTTGCTATTTATGCATACTGATGATATGAATGTATGTATTCGACGTGGAATGGAGATCTTTTGTCTCGAGCGAACAAACGATTCCACAAGACACGAACGGTTCAGATAAAAATACACGGATATCTGTTTTTCCGTAAGTCTTTGAAAGATCATCAATCTCTAGTTTTTATAAAATTATTATTGAAGTTGAATCGAACTGAAATTGGATCATTAAATCAGTTGAATAAATGTAGCTAATCGTGTAGTACTTTATATAGAGTTTGTTAAAATTCTCGTACCGAAAACCCATAAATTCACAGGATCTTCTCCAATGGTATCCAAGATTTTGTCCCATTGAGCTTGCCAGAAATCACCTGAGGCTCCCCAAAACCTCTGCAAGTGCCTAATAAAAAAAAGTATATGAATAGGATTTAGGATGTATGAAAGTATCTGCCAGCAATATAGAAATCCAAGTCATAGCGTTCCGGAAATAATTCTGATATACATCATCATTCACGATTAAGATCTCTCACATATTTCTTCGCATATAGGTTTCACAGTATTTCCCCCTTGTAAGCATTTTAAACTTCGAGATTTTTTCCAAATATATCCCGAAGCACACCATTTCCTCCTAAAGCTCACCCACTTTTGAAAGTTTGCCATTTTTTTTTTTGATTTTAGTTCTTTAATTTCACGGCACTGGTTAGACGAAATTTTCACCTGAGTAAAGCTTTACGATTCAATTTTCTTTTTTACTATACTATCATGCCGTACTAATCAAAATTATCACACGTGCGATGAAAACGCGAAGAGTTGAAAAAACCGTAATTCTTGCAGAAATTAAAAATATTATTTTCTGATTTAATAGTTGTATTAGTTGTAATGATAATTATGCAGTGATAATCTCCTACTTACTGAAGGAAATTTTAATTGATTGTGAGTCACGTTGAATTAATTTTCTAGAGGATGCAAGTGCCCTTATTTTCATTCTCTTAAATTACGGATAAATTATGCAACTAATAAGCCCCTATTCTTACACAAATTGTTTCCTACTTCCCGTTAATTATCTGGATTAAGTCTGTATAGGCGAAGCAAATCCCGCTACATCGCACAATTACACAAATTATTATCAGTGATACACAAATTCGAATGATGAAAAGCGGTTGCATTAAAAATAATGTATAAATGCTTCGCCATAGTCTGCAATGATTCTCACCAAGTAAGTGAGTTGCAAACAGCAGCAAATCCTACAAGAACCGTTCCAATTACAAAAAGTACGCTTCTTAAGCTTGAAAGAAGTGTAGGTGGTGTCTGATTCTTGCTGACATCTCTGACCGGAGTTGCAGTACCTAGAAATAAAACAGAAACGCTTAAAAATAACAAGAAAATCTTTTCATCGTGTACGAAATTGGATTTTACTTGTTGCTATATTTTTAATTTTTTTATTCGGCCATAGTGCGAATATACATAAGTAGAGCAGCTGTCAGAAGAAACTTTCTCCTGTATGATTCGTTGATAATTTGGTATGCAGGAGTAATTCTTGCAGCTCTGCACCGTTTCAACTTTAATGTGATAATTCACACACATATATGTGAGCCTTATTGAATTTTCCTATTGATTTGGAAAAGTTATTTATTCAATACGTAATTCACTGCAAGACCGCACAGTGAATAGGCAGAATTGCAACGTCGGCTCTAAACTTGTTACATCAATATTGGCTGGGTTCAAGTTCAACAGCAAGAGCCAAAGTACATGCAGGTATAAAACAAACTCTTATTTTCTCTCAGGTTTTTTTTTATTCATTTGCTGGTATAAGATGCAAGGCCGATACAATAAATAATTCACTATGCTATACACCAAAGAACAGCTTTATGTATTCTCAAAAACCGCACTAACATGGTAATATCTTTTTATGGCTAATAGTCAGTTGCTCAGTGTGTCTAGCCATGGTGTCTAGTTGGTCCGACTCAGTTGCAGATTGGTTGAGAAGTGAAAAGTTCTCAGTTAGTTTTAGGTAATTTCAAACAAACGAGCTACACCTATCATCACAATATGCAAATATAGCGGGAGTTTCGGGAATAATAATTCTAGGTCAGCCAGGATCTTATATATATGTATATCTACTGTTATATGTACAATTGTGAGATGATTTTTTAACTGTACACCTGCATATCTATAAGGTACGTACACCTAGCGAGATTGACTCTGTCACTGGCAGCCGACATTTCTCATCAACCGCGAAATGAATCTAGTTATTTCGTCGTGCCTTTCGTGTTCCAGGATCAACTATAGTGGTGAGAAAGATATATACTTCTCAAAAGTATATTTTGATCAGATACATCCCAATACTGGAATCAATCTCACAATGAGTATAAGTTGTACATTGTACGATGACATAAAATGTATACCTGATCACATCTATCGACAAAACTGTACACTATACACGTATTTTATACGTGTACATCGATCTTAGACATCGACATCACTGATCCGATATCGATGATTATGAATTCCTAATATTATGCACATATTATGTTATTAAGTTACCGTTTTGCCAATCGATTTCTGCAGAGCTCTACTAAAACAGACGTACAAGAGCCAATTTTTAAGATAATTTGAAAAAATGTTTCTAGTTACAAAGTGAATATCCTCAGCTTTCAAATGCGTTTTAGTTCACTATGTTCCGTTCATTACTCTAGTCACAATAAAACATTAAATGAAATGATCAGTTTCTACTGTTCTTACCTTAGAAATCCCCACAATCGCTCACATAATATGAATAGATGAATACCTATATAAATAGTGAATGTTATTATGCGGCTTTTGGCAAGCAGATTTTCATTAGGTCACCGACCTCGATTCTTTGTGGTTCAAGAAATCGGACAACCTACCGCTACACTGACTTGACCACCTCTCGACACTCGTTTCGTACATACTTACATACACGGTTTATAACACCGCCAAACCGCTGTGAGTCGGTTTTCTACAAATCGTGCGTTCAAACGAGTTATCCAAGTTTGTTTGGAAAAGCGGCTGGAAATTGATTTTAAATGATTCTGCAGTTTTGTATCGAAAAGAGAACCCTCATACTGCAAAGTTTCTTCAATTGATTAAAAATTGTGAAACTGTAGCGGACTTTGACCGCCGCAAACAAATGGTTGAGTGCAAAATAATCTTGCGCGGCAAATGTTGAGAAATATTTATTAAACAGAGAGTCCGGTTGAAGAGAAAGAATGCAACCATGACTGTGACACGATACAATGACGTAGTGCGAGCTGAAAAATCTGTTTCTAAACTGATGTAGAGTTTACTCATACTTATGCATGTTAGTATAAGCAGCTGTCGTTTAGGTAATGTCATTCATTTCAACAATTTTTCATGAATAAAATTGAAGTCAAAGAACACCAGCACCAAAGCAACGAACGGAAAAATATCCAAAAGACGTTTACCTGCATGCCAGTTCTGCAACGTGGTACTCTTGGCTGAGCTTTTTTTCGACTTCTTTTTTCGATACATAGTTATCACGTGTGGGAAGAATGTGTAAACCTCAAACTCAGACAACCTTACACATCTACGTATAACGTGATATCAATTTCATATGAATTCGTGTAACTGCTATAATTTCCGTACACGGTTGATTGTGCGCGCGGTTTCACACCGTGCTATGAAACAGATTTAAAATCTCTTCGCTGACAGACCACTTCCCTTTCTCTTCTCTCTCACTCCCTCTCTCTTTCTCCCTTCTATTGGTGCATGATATAGTATGTATACAATATAAGAATTTTAGTGTATTCCGATGTATGTACCTCCAATACATAATGAACATGGATTTTTAAATATATTAACAGTATGTATGTACATATACCCTATGTGTTCGGCATGAGACTTATGTGCTAGGCTAACAAGCTTATGCTATCCGAAGTTGACGAATACATTTTGCTGTGAAGGAGGTATATTAAAAAAATGCCGGATCTCGGTTCAAATGAATTTTTCCATAGTCCCCGTAATTAAGTTATGTTAAGTCCATTTAGGTAATTCTTTTCGATTGTAGTTCTGTTTTTTAACATCCACCGCGTATTGAATATGGTTTACGGTTGATATAAGGAAATGATTCACGCGCAATTGAATCGGGTTACATGCAATAGTTTTGCGCGGGCATTAGTGTTGTCAATAAATTGCGTAGTATACGCATATATCTATTGTTACGTACATACGTGCACGCATGACTTGGATTATTAAAACAGTTTGTAAAACCGAAGAGGAACTGCGTAACCCGGTTCGCCGAAAAATGTTACATTGATTGATTAGTAATACGTAGTACCTACAGGTGGATGTATGCAGTAAAACAGAAAGGGAAAATATTGAACCGCGCGCTAATTGAGCGCATATTACGCCGGAAGCATCATTTATAAAACAATGCCAGCGACGTAGTTTTGATCAAATGCACGCATTGTATACACGTAGATTCGCGCTCCGTTGAATCGATGGGGAAGAATGGTTAAAAACTGATATTGACAGTTTACTAAGGTCTTACCTTTGTACTGTACTTGCGCTTCCATTATTTCGCTAACGAGCTTTCGGATCTTGTATATTTTTACGAAAAGTCGACGGCTGACATTTGCCTCGTACGTCGATAGATGCAGACAGTCAAGAACACTGGAAAATGCGCCGTAGCTGGGCTGCTGTATAATAGAAGGAAAGATATACTGCTTTACGTATATAACACTCTTTCAAATACACGGTACGACGCTCCTATGCCATGTATGCGTAAACGAAGTGCGGATACGCGATTTACAAATATTTAACATCGGAGTCACTAGCTTGTCAAATATTCCGCGTACGAACATAAGTATGAACCGCGAATTGACAGTTGACACAAGGGGAGTGTTGGAACAGAGCGAGAGTCCTTCGCGATTTTCCCAGATATATTTTCGGACCTCTCTTGTCACATTGGATATGGATGTGTGTATGCATGGATGTATGCCATCATACATATTCGGCTGGTAAGGTAGATTTCGACCATCTCTGAGAGGTGCACTTTCGAAGAGTTCAACGAATGTGCCGCCAGATGGCAGGATAAATATGTTTTCAAAGCAGTATTAAAAACTCCCGCAACATAGCGCTGTTGTGCTGACAGAACTGTACGTATCCAACAATTTCCGGGGCCCAGCTGCCAAGTTGTGTGCGGCATTTATGGCGGAAAGACCTGGTGGCAGTCGGTTGCATGGGCGAAATCGTTGCTTGTAAAATATTTGACATAATTTGTATCCAATTTAAATGGTCCAAAATTATTTTTCGGGTATTTGACAAGCAACTCGCTGAAATATATAACTAGTGGTGAAAGCTCTCTGGTGACAGAGAAAAGTGGGCGCACAGCCTTAAATAATATGTGTACAAATAATAGTGACGTGTTGTTTCCATCTTGACGTCTTGGAGAACATAAATAAATGTAAATATATATCGTTTCTTACAAATATCCATTGCTGATAATTTCTTTATTTAAATTATCCTATAATTTTCTGCTATAATTTTCACTGTATCAAATATAACCGAAAGACATAACCTCATTTATTTCTCCAATTCTCATATGGGATGTATTACGTCATTGTGTGGGTTCTATTATTTTAACTGCTTTAGTGTAATATAATGTTATTTTTCAACTATCCAATTCCATGTGCACGCTTCGCGGTTTTTATAGCATTTCTCGACTACAAGCTAACTTTGTTTTTGCCATTGATGTGTCTTACGTAGCCAGATTTTCATGCCTATAGTTGACATATATTTGGAGAAATAAGAATATCAAGGATATAATCATCACATTTTGTGCTTACCACTTGAAATTTAATCATCAACAATCCTCTAATTAATTACCTTTTCAACAGATATCATTTCATTCATGTACAATGTTGCACCCATAAGTCTGTTCAACTTGTTACAATCTGGGACATACGATTTCTATCACAGAATCACTACCTTTTGTTTAAAATTATGTCGCATGTACTGCGGCTTACCCTTTATCTTGAAAAATTACTGATGTCTACTCGGTGCATATACTAATGGAATTACTTTACCCCAGTCACGTTCCTATCCAATTAAGAGTTGAACAATGAGAGCAGTAGGTGATTCTACCTCTGGCAAGTTAGCAGTGGCTCACAGTATTGAAACAGCTACTCAAATTTTCGCATCTATCAACATTGTCAAGTTTATTAGTGAAGATGATAAAGTGGATTATAATATTATTCCTTACTGTTCAGTTCATCATGGCGGATCCTGGCGGAGGAATAAACCAGCCTCTAGGGTCCGATCAGCCTCCAAAAACAGCAGAAGACCAAGACCTTGATGCAGTTACCAATACGAAGGATGTTTCCAATGAGAATAAGAATCAAACTGAAGTGCAGAAAGAAACGATACTGCTTGATAAGCAAAGTTTGAAAAAGAAGGAAGAGGCAGTCCAGGTGAAGATATATTACATTTGCGACACAAATAAAAGTGGCTAATTTCTAGTAGTAGAATTTCATTTGACGATTTGCACCTGTGCGCTACAGCAGTGATGATCATATCATAATATATATATCGATACGTATTATGTATAAAAAAAGATGTATTAAATGTGCCAGTAATTGTGAGAAAACTTTGTGGAATACATACCAAACGTATCTTTCTATTCTAAGATTTAAGGAATTCATAGTAATGAATACAACAGATTTAATTATTACCACTGTCGCTAATTTCATATCATCTCCTAAGTCTATACTTAGACCCATAATCACTAATAGTAATGGACGTCATTTCGCTCATTTGCAGGAATATGCTAGAAAACTCTCAAAGATTAAGTCTAGAGCAAAGCTCTCTCGACGCAGTAAAGATGCGTCATCATCTGTTGAGGGTACACCAGAAACTGTGGTTAAATCAAGAATATCAAGTCCCTCAGTAGAAAATTTTGATAATGTCGATGACATCAGCCAAGCTAAAACTCCGAAGGCCAAGTCTTCTCTTCTGCAAAAAAAACTCATGGAGAATAGGAAAATATTTGAGCAGCGCAGCAGAGAAATGTCAGAAAACAAACGAGTGGTCAAAGAAAAAGTGGAGGCTATACGGCAACAACTGGATGAAAGCAATACTACGATATTGGAATTGCAAAAAGAACTAACCACCACCCTACCTGTTCAGCCAATTGTTATAACAACACAGGTAATGGTGACACTCAAGTCTTATAACTTGTACTTAGAACTATTACTTTTCTTGATTTTACAAAATTTGTTTCACAAAATCAATATATACTACATCTTGTAAGATGAAGTTTGAAAATGTTTACAGAACATGGAGATTGTATTCGAACTGCTAAATGTGTATTTTTAATTTAGGTCGCAAGTTCAAGCTTGGAGCATTTCAGTTTGCCAGACAGAGACAACCGACTAGCTGAGCTCAGTAATAAAATCTTGGAGTTAGAAGCCACTGTACTTGACTTGCAAGAAAATTTGAAAGAAAAGGACTCTGTTATTGACTCAAAGACCAAGGCTATTACACTGATGTCCGCAGATTTATCGCAAAAGAGGAAATCAACATTGGACACACTCGAAGATACGAAAGACGAAATGCGAACGATGCAGGCTAACTTTGTACTTATCGAAACATCCCTGAAGGAAAAAATTAATAGCTTGTTGCAGCAGCTTCAGGGAAGAGATTGTCAAATCACTGAGTATGAAAATACCGTCGAAGGGTAAGTTGCAGTGTTTAGTTTCGTTCAATGTAACACTATCGTTGTTCAACTACCAATGTGCTGAAATTAATTGACTCCCTTCCCAGATTAAAAGAGGACCTTGAGAAAAGAAGACTAACTGACGTCACCACTGCAGACTTTTCTCGTTCAACTTTAGATACTTTGGCTGAGACAAAGGAAGCAATGAAATCAATGCAGGAAAACTTTATTCTTATAGAATCATCGCTTAAATCTAAAAATAAAAATCTTCTCGATCAATTAGAAGAGCGTGAAATGAAATTGGCAGAAACAGAAGAAAGAATATTCAAGCTGGAATCTGCTGCTGGCACAGTCATATCACCTGATGTGAAAGATCTTCAATCTAAGTTAGGAACATTGGAACAGCGCAACCGGCAGTTACAGGATGAAAAATATGAATTGCAAAAATCAGTTGCCGATTTACAAGATAAAGTGATTTCTAATGAATCTGCAGTTAGTAATGGACTGATTCTCGAAAAAGATAACAGAATAGCAGAACTAGAGAATTTGATTGAAGAATTGAGAAAATCGAATCAGTTGTTGTTGGAAGAATCTAAAACAGAGTTACAGAATCAAATTGTTGAATTGACGTCAAGGAATGAAGAATATTCCAATAAAGTTAATGAGTTAGAAAATCTTGTTCACAATTTGGAAACTGAAAAGAAGGAACTTGTGAAAAGAGTACCAGACGATAGCTACGAAACAAAAGAAGATGCAAGAGTGACTAAGTTGTCCAAGGAACTAGATGAGTTAAACAAGTCGATGATCAAACTCAAGGCACAACATAAAAGCAAAGTTAAAAGTCTGCAAAAACAACTTGAAAACTTCAAAAAGGTATATTGATTTATTGTGAGTGATCTGTTGTCAACCTGCATTGCTTAATACGATTCTCACGATTCAGGAATTGATCATTCTTAT
Organism: Diprion similis; assembly: GCF_021155765.1. Lineage (NCBI taxonomy): Eukaryota > Metazoa > Arthropoda > Insecta > Hymenoptera > Diprionidae > Diprion > Diprion similis. Next base: position 3,171,100 of record NC_060115.1, read on the forward strand.
CAAATTGAAATTGCTATATATCCTTACTAAATTTCACAATTTTTTTTTTTTTGCATGCATGTCATCATACAGCTTTAATTTTTGGTGTCTTGATCTAGGTATCTGATACGAATGCAGAATTGGTTAAGCTAGGGAATCAAGTGACTCTGCTAGAGGAAGAAAAAGGTAATCTACAGCTCAGTCTGGTAGACTTTGACGAGCTTAAAGGTAGGAACCACGGTATAATTTTATCACTATTTATTCATTACCTTCACTTTTGTCATTCGTTCTCACTCGCCTCAGTTTCTTATACACAACGTTTCAAACCATTGAAGTTCATTCAGTTGAGAACAATTCATTAAATCATGAATATTTTCACCTATCCTGGGTATTTGTTTATGATCATTGATAGTGTTTGCAGTTTTACGATCGCAATATTCATCGGGTTTTTCTAAATGAATAATTTTATCTTCAATTCTTTTTCTGTTCAAAAAATATGTTGCAAACTATTGCAAAATGTATATACCTTGAATTCAGTGTTGCTTAATAGTGATTTGTACTGATTTTTACTGATTTTTACTGACCTGGACTTCTCGAACATGACTGATAATTTATAGCTACATACCTATATGATTTCTCGACTTTCATCAATTTTCATAAATTTGGAAAACATGGTAGATGCCAAACACAATCATGCTTATTAATACCAATGGTGGTGGGAAAAATTCGTATGCTGGTACATACATTTTTCCATTTCATTACATTCTTTGCGAAAATAAAAGTAAACGAGTTTTCTTAAATGTTATTCATTCATGTATACAAAGAAGCAATCAACTGGTACCTACTTTATTACTTGTCAAAGTTTGCTTTACTCTAATTGGATACAAACAAAAAAAAGGATTCCGGAAATGAAGCTGTATTATTTAAAAATCTTTATCAAATTATTATTTTCCAATGAATTAGAATTATTCCAAGTTGTTCAGACTGAATTATCGCAGTTACTTTAGAATTTTTACTAAGTATATTGAACATGCTTTGCGAACATACCATGAAACCTTTTTTGTTTGTAGAACTACGTTGTCTAGTATTTAATTATGGTAGTAGTGTTTCTGTTAATTCTATTAATATGACTGAAAGAAATCGAAAAAACTTTTAATATCCGCTAAAATCTAGCAGTATTTCATTAGTTGAAGAAAAGATGTGTTTTTGACATTACTAACATCTGGCTGACACACGCTCTTTACCTACATGGATTATTCAAGGATTCGATGCATTTTGAAGAGACTCTATGTAACAGGGTTGCTAAAATGTCAGTTTATGTCAAGCTCCTTTAGTTCTTTCGATTCAAACGTGTCCGTACAAGGAACTTCATTTTACAATATGCACAGCTTCCGCAGGTGATTGGCAGGAGCGTATCTCTGATCTTGAAGCTAAGATATCTGCGCAAAGTAATGAGATCGATTCCCAGGTACAAGCCATTGCTACTTTGGAGAATCAAAAATTGGATCTTATACAAGGTAGTACAAAGTTTGTTCATCCATAATTTAATGTGCACACATGCAAAATTTTTTTTCTCGTACTATATCACATTCATTACATTGTAGAACTACACGCAGTGAAACAGGAAATCTCTGCTCTAGAGGCTGAAAATGCAGACTCCGAAAACCTCCGAGTGACTGCTGAAATGAAGATCGTTGAACTGGAGGAACAAGTGGATGCATTACACAAGTCAATTGCTGATCCTAAGCAATTTGATTTGATGAGCGAGTCGGAAAAAAAGCAATACTTGGATAAAATAGAATCACTGTCCCAAGAGAACAATAATTTGATCGTTAAGTTGGCCAAACTAGAAGAAAAAGGAACGTCTGAAACTGGATCAACCGAATCATTTGAGACATTCCATGAAACAGACAGAAACGAACTTTTGAAAAAAATCGATATGCTTGCACAAGAAAATAATGACTTGATTATAAGGTTTACGAAATTGGAAGAGAGAACCGAACCAACGGAATGTTTTGCAAATTTAAGTGATTCTACGAAAAATGAATTACTGAAGAAAATTGAACTGCTCATTGAAGAAAATAACAGTTTAACTACCAAGCTGTCGAAAGTTGAAGAGAAAAGCTCCTCCGACACTGGATCTACTGAATCTTTTGAACGCATACCAGAACATGGTGACAATCTATCCAGGCTAGACGTTTTAATACAAGAAAATAACGAACTTGTTATAAAAGTAATTAAACTCGAAGAGAAACTGGCTGAAATTGAAGAAAGTTCCACTCATGGACCAAAGTCCAAGACCAGAGATGATGATGATGTATTAAACTTGGAACGCAGAGTTCAGGCATTGACCCAGGAAAATGCTGATCTTGTTATTAAGTTGACAAAATTGCAGGAAAAGTTGAGGGACAAATTTTCAGAAAATCCGATTCAACAAGTAGAATCTAACGAATCCATGATAACAGAGAGAGAACAAGCCTTATCTCAAGAAAATCACTCTTTGGTTATCAGTGTTACGAAATTGAACGAAAAGAATGAAAATCTGAAAACTAATTTGGATCTCGTTACTAAAGAAAGAGATAATTTAAAGGAGGCTGTTGATCAGATGACTACCAATACTTTTGCTAAAGAACTTATCGAAAAGTTAAACGAATTGAATCAGAAAAATCAAACTTCAGCACAAGGAATACGTGATGAGATAACAAAACTTCTACACAGACTTACAGATGAAACAGTCGAAGATAAAGATTCGGGTGACTATCAAGGCTCTGTTACAGTAACACTACTAGAAAATGAAATAGAAAATTACAAAAAATTAATTTCAGAACAAAAGAAGGTGATTGATGATATGAAATCAAAATTATCTGATACACAAGAGGAATTACTGTTCCAATCTAAAAAAATTGAAGAATACCAAACTGAGATTACAAACTTGGGTAAACTTCAAATGGAATTGAAGAACAATTCTAATGCTATTAAAGGATGGGAATTGAGGTGCGAAGAAATGGAAAAAAAATTGAAAACTTCCGAATCTGAAAAATCAATTATTGAGGGTGCCATAAAAATACTTGAGGCTGAAAAGTTGAATTTGATGAAAGAATTGGAAACAAAAGATTTTGAGATGATCAAACTAAAGAAGGAACTCGACGAAACAATATCGCAGTTTGAATTGAAATGCCAAGAAGAATTTAAAATAGCATCCATCCGAGAGGAAGAAATAAGAGCTCTGAAAGAATTAGTTGCCAAAAATGATGCAGATCTTCGTGATAAATCTGGAATGTTACAGGCTGACATGATTACGATTGATAGCTTGCACAAGGATCTTAATGAGTATAAGAGTCGGATTGAAAAGCAAAATCTCACAATCGAATCATTAAACGAAGAAGTTGCACGATTAAATGCCTCTTTAGTAACCAGCGAACTATCTGCGGAATCCGAAAATGCCAAAACTACGGAAGCGTTCAATGAATTGACTAAGGTTTTACAAGATAGAAACAACGTAACAACGCAATTGCAAAACAAAATTGATGAACAGGCAAATGAAATTATCGTGACATATGGTAAAATTGAGAATATCACCTCAAACATCCATGACATGGAAGAACGACTGGCTAAAAGAGATGAGGAAATTGCTCAACTAACCGAAACTAATAGATATCTAAACGAAGAATTGCATCAGGTGAAATCTGTCGAATCGTCTTTGAACACCCAAATGTCTCACTTGCATAATACATTGGAACAGAACAATAGTTACCTTGAAAATCTCCAGAAAGAACTGAGCGATGCATATAGGAAATTAGAATTGGTGAAGGCACAGCATGTAGAAGACAGAGAAATGCAAAACAGGCGATTGGAGGATTTGATTGAAGAGTTGAATATTAAGTTACAAGAAAATGAAAACTTGAAATTCGAGATAGAAGAGAAAGAAAAACTCTTAAGCCAAAATGTAACAGAAGAAACTAAATTAGCTTTAGAATTGAAAGTCGCAGATCTAGAAGGTAGATTGATGGAATCTGAATCCAAAGGAAAAGCTCAGCTGGATAAAATGAAAAAAATTGCTGCCAACTTGAAGAAAAAGGTAGCACAGTGCCAAGATCTCGAAGCTAAGGTATCTGACCTTGAAGAGAAGTGGAATTGTGAAAAATCAGAAAAAGAAGCGATAAATATTAGTATACAAGAGAATGAGTCCGCCATACGTGAAAAAGACAATAAAATTTCCGAGCTGGAAAACAAGGTGATAGAAAGTGAAAAACAAACTGCTATAGCTTTGCAGAATGTTGAAGGACTAGTGCACGAGATTGATACCTTTAAGCTGAGAGTGAATTCTCTATTGGAACAAGTTACAGAGATGGGGGACGAGATTGAAAAATTACGAGTGGAAGTTACCAGCAGGGAATCTTTATTGGAAGATGAGAAAGTAAAGAAACAGAATATTACATCTGAATATGAAGCATACAAATTACAGATGCAGGCTGCGTATGAAAAACAACAACACAATTTGGAAGAAACTTCTGAACGTGCTCGAGAACTGAGAGTGCGAATGGAAGTTATGGAAAGTGAGTATGTTGAACAATTAAGTCTGATCCAAAAACTGAAGGCTGAAAATGGGATGTTGTCCTCGAAAGAAACCCAAATCAATGAAAGATTGGAAAATGTTGAAAAGGAGTCTGAGGAACGAAGGTATCTCTTGGAAAAACTCCAGAAAGAAAAGTCTGATTCCACTGAAAAAGTTTTAGTACATAAAGCACAGACCTTAGATTGCGAATTGAGTGAAAATGTGGCAGAACTATCTCAAGAACAGTGCCACAACACGGTGCCAGCTTTGGAGGCAAAATTACAAGAGCGAGATGCTGTGATTGAGTCTTTAGAAACTGAACTTGGCAAATCTCACGACAGAGTTAGTAAACTAGAAGAAGCACTTAGTGCTGTCGAGGAGCGGAGGCATAGCTTGGAAAGGAGAACGGAATTGTTAGGTGCTGAACTTGAGCAATCATTCCGAATAACAGAAGAAGCTTCCTTTAGCGAGGATATGCTGGAACAAAGATTAGCTATGCTCACGGCTAAAGACGAAGCTATCAGTGACAAACTGAATGAAACAATCGACGAAAACAAGGAATTAACCGAAAAGATTCAAAGTCTTCAAGATATTAATATTAGCTTGCAAGAAAAGATTGACACGGTTGAAGAAGAATTGAAGTACAGCAGAGAGAATATTGAAAAATTGCAAAAAGTCGATGTTTTATACTCAGAATTGCTTGATCAACATACTTTCCAAGAAACTCAGTTAAAAAAAATACAGCAAGATCTGTATGAAGCTAAACAATATATAGACAGCTCTGAACGGGAAGTCACATCTCAAATAAACCAACTAGAGTCTGACAAAAAACAGTTACTTGAGAAGTGTGAAAAGTTGGAAGATTTGAATGTAAGTCTTATGCAAGAAATCGAGTCGCTCAAAGATGGTGTAAGCCTTTGTCGACAAAGAATTTCGGAATTAGAAACTGAAGTGGAAAAGCACAATGAATCTAACAAACAGTTGGTGGCTGAACTTGCTAAGCGAAAAGAGTCGGCCTCAATGTCGGGGGATTTTCCAGAGAAGGTTGAAAAATTAACGTCACTACTAGCTGAAAAAGAAGTTGAAATCGAAAATTATCAAAGGCGGAATATGCAACTGCAAATGGCTGCATTTTCCATGCCCAAACAGGGTGATGTTTCCGATGTATTTGATACAACCACGTTACCCAATATACCTGCACCTACCGATGAAATTGCCACGTGGAAGAACCTCTTAGGTGAGAAAACACGTGAGTATGAGAGTGTTTGTATAGAATTAGAAAATTTGAAGCAACGAGTAGCCACAATTGACTCAGAAAATCAACAGTCTTTGAATGAAAAAGATCAATACTATGCAAATTTAGTTGCAGAGACACAAACTCTGCAAGCAGAGTTTAATCAATGTCGAAATGAGTTGGACAGAATGACTAAGGCCTTATTAGAGAAAGACCAAAAAATTGGCTCATTAGATGCTCAATTTGGTGGCATCTGTGCTCAGTTGGAGGTATCTGGTAACCATCAAAGTGACAACGACAAAGAAATTGTTAGATTGACAGGCATTATTACAGCAAAAAATGTAGAAATTGATGCAATTAGAAGTGAGTTGGAATTGGCAAATGAGGCACTACAAACAATCGCATCGGCTCAAAAAGAGAACAAGAGTTCTACAGATGACGAAAATAAGTTGATTGGCCAGCTTCAAAATGAAAAGTCTATCTATGAGTCTCAATTGGATGACCTAAGACTGCAGCAAAAAGAAGCCCAAGAAATTGTTAACCAAATTATTTCTACTGCTGAACAGAAAGTTAACAAATTCTATGAAATTCAGAATGAAGGACACACCACGAATACTGGCGATCTTCATAAAGTTGCGTCAACATTTAATGAATTGTTGGCTGATTTTGAAACTGTGAAACTTGAAAATGATGAACTTCGTCTCTCTCAAGAATCGTATATGAATGAACTCATGGAACTGAAAAAGCAAGTTACTACTGATGATATGAATACGAATGACCAGCAAGTCTTGGAATTGAAAAGTAGAGTAGATGAAATTTTACAGGAGAAAAATGCTCTGCAAGACTTACTGAAGGCACAAGAATTGACAATAAATGGATTGAAAAACGAGTTGGATGAGCTTTTAATAGAAAAAGAATCGTTTGAACAACAACTCTCAGATTCGATAGTTATAATCAATCAGTTAAAAAATCAGCAGGGCCAAGTAGTTGAAAACACTGCAGAAAATCTAATATCGGGGTCAACGCCACCCCAAGAAACTGTTGAGAAGAATTTGCATTTGGAAGTTGACTCTGAGTGGGACATTAGGTCATCTGGCAAACTAGATATCGACGAAGAAGGATGGGGTTGGAGTGCCGAGGAGGCACAATTAGAGGAACAGCATCAATTATCAACAGCTACTTTGACACCCAGTGTAGAAATTCAGTTGCAAACTAGAGTGGCAGAGCTGGAAGATCAAATCAAAGAATTGGAAACCAAGATAAATAACCTGGAAGAGGAAAGTAAAGATATTCAACTAAAAAATGTAAAATTAGTTAAAAAACTCAAAGAATTTAAAGTCCGAAATGAATTGCTGCAACAAAAGGTCAAGCAGCAACAACCGTCGTGTTTCTCGGATTTGGATTCTGCTATTGAAGAAGAATTGAAAGCACAAATTCTGAGGCTGGAAGAAAGTTTGAAAGGTGCTATCCAAGAGCAAAAAAAATCTCTCACAGAGAAAGAACAGTTGCAAAAAAGATTAGAAGTCTTAACGGCAGCCAATGAAAGATTTGTTGAGATGAAGGAAAGACAAGACATGGATATCGAAGTATGGCAAATTCGAAATAAAGAACTCACCAGTAAAATACAGTCTTTGGAGTGGCAGCTCCAAGAAATTTCATCTAGCCACGAAGAATCGACTACACGGTCACCGCAGATTAAAAGTCAGATTAGTGTAACTCGAAGTGAAGCCGATCCATCCAGTGATCCGCTTTCTAAAACTCAGGAACAGATTGACCGATTGTGCCAACAATATAAAGCAGAAATAGACGATTTGAAAGAGGAAATGGAGGCGCTAGCAACAGAGAATGAACAACTACAACATCTTTTGGAAGAACAGAAGAATCAAAAGATGGCTATTGAGAACAAAATTGGTTCTGGAAAATCTGATATTATCGTTAAATACGAAGAATTGGAGAAACAGAACAATGATTTACAGATTAGCCTGAACAAATTACAAGAAGAATATAGTTTGCTTAGTAAACAGTACGAGCAAAGCCTTATGGACGCAAATGATCAGGTAACAGCTATGCGTCAAAATAACGAGTTGATGAGAACTGAGTTGATGGCAAAGTCTGTCGAATTCGATGATGAAAAACAGTCATTGATTCGAGAAAGGCAAGAGTGGGCTTTAAAAATGAACGAAATGCAACACAGTTTGGAGCAAACAAGGCAAGAAAATGTCAATCTATTGCAAAAAGTCGAAATTCTGGAAGCTGCCAACAAAGAATTATCATCTGTATCAACCTCATTGTGTGAAGTTACAGAACTGTTGAATACAAGGGTGCAAGAGGTGGCTGATTTGAAGCAAAACTACCAGCAACAATACCTTGAAAGAACTGAAACTGAAAATCATTTGCGTGGTAACATAGAAAATCTCCGACAAGAATTGAACAACAAACAGGAAGAGATATTACGTCTGCAACAATCACTGACGCAAGAGGTGGACGAAACTACGCGAGAACAAACTGCTGAACTGCATGGCTTACAACTGCAGTTACTGGATAAAGATGAAGAGATTCTAAAGCTTAGAAATGCATTAGTCAATATGGAAACTGATGTGCAGAAGTATTCTCTGGAATTGCAAAGTCGTATGTCGCATATCGAATTATTGGAAAAAGAAGGTCAACATTTGAAGGCAATGTTACTTGAAAAAGAATCAAGCTTAGAAAATTCGATGGGTAAGCCAGATGGAATAACTAATACTGATAGAACAAATTTGCAAGATCAATGGACAGATGAGAGTGAAAAAGAGAAAGAAATTGAAGACCTCAAAGTAGGAATACATGAAAAAAATTCTCTCAACGAATGCCTTCGCCAAGAAATAAAAAAATTGTCCGTAGAACTGCATTCTGCCAATGAACAAATTATCCAGCTTCAGACAGACCTAGAGGAGAAGAATGCAGATATACAGAAACTGAATAGAACCTTGATTGAAAAAGAGGCTGCGACAGAAAAAATTAGACAGCAATTAAATGAAGGACAGTTACAGTTAGATAGTGTTCAGCTTTCCGTATCCCACCTGCAAGAGCAGAGTTCTTTGCAAGAGGGTGTAGCATTGGCGGATAGTTACCCAAGATTTAAAATGGCTGGGGATACCGACATTGAGCTTCTAACAGATGTTGATCAATTGAGGTCAGAACTGAAAGAGAAACATGAAGAAATTGAACAATTTAAATATATGCTGAGCAAAAATACATATCCCGAGCTCATACAGAAGTTGCAGGATGATATCAATCAGTTACACACAGACAAATATCAAATGGAACAGTTTTTGGAGAAAAAAGTCCAGTCATTGAGTGAAGAGTTGGCCTGCAAACAAACAGAAATTGAAAACATTAGACAAGCAGCACAGGGACAACGAGAGATTGTTTCAGGAAACAATCATGAACCCATTGTTGTAGACCAAAAACTATCGATTCATCAAGAAGCTATAGCAACATTACAAAATGTATTACATGACAAAGAACAAGAAATAAACGAACTGAAATACGTGATTGCACAGAAGGATTCTCAAATTTCTCTTCAAGATAATGCCAATCCGCAATTCGATGAATTCGAAGTTCAGGAGACACTACAACGACTAAACGGGGACTTATTTACCAAGCAGCAAGAAATTGAACAATTGCGTGCAAGTTTGGTAGAAAAGGAGAAGGATATTTGTGATTTAATGGCGACAAAAGATCAATCAGAGACAGATAGGAACCTAATATCAAAACTAACGTCAGAAAAAAAATTGGTCATGGAAGAAGCTGAAAGAGTGCTACAATCTAAACTGGCTGAAAAAGAAGCTGAAATCGATGAGTTGAAGCAACGTTTAGTGATAGAAACTCAAGAATTGCTTGGCACTTTGCAATTGAAAGATACGGATGTGATAAACCTGAGAATGCAAATGGAACAATCGAATTCTCGTTACATTGATACTTTGCGCCACAAAGATGAAGAGTTGCTAGTTACCAAATCGGACTTGGCTGAAAAGGAAAGACGCTTAGCAGAAGTCAGTATTACCAAAGATGCTGAAATCCATAATCTCAAAGTCCAAATCCATGATAAAGATATTCGTATCGATGAAATGGCTACACTAATGGAGGAAGAAGAAAGACAATTGAACGAGCTGCGACAGGTTGTCGAATCTAAAGAAGAAGAGATTAATAAATTGAAAACTCTTTTAGCTGAAACTGTACAGGAGTACGAAATTATCCAAAAGTCATTAAGCCGAAATAGAAGTACAGAATCCGCTAACGTTGCCCCAGATAAGAGAAAGACGGAATTGGCAGATACCATCGATAGACCCTTAGAAGAAGGTGAAAATCTAATCTCACATCCAGTTGTATCCGTCGAAGGTGAGCTCGATCTTGCCCTCTATATGTTACATCAGAGAGATGTCAGGTGCGAAGAACTGACATTAGAACTGATGCAGGTAAGGTCGTTTTTCAAGTTTTTTTTTGGTAACTGAAGTATATTTCATCGTTCTTCAATGCTAAATTGATGTGTGGTGAATTGATTCTATCCTTGCAGTTGTTAGAAGAGCGTGATACTCTGCAGTTGAGACTATCTAATGCAATTCGAGTTAATGAAGAATTGCGACAACAGAAAACGGCAATGTCCAGTCCTGAGGCAGATGCCTTGCCTTCGACGTCTTCGAATGAACCAGTCATCGAGCATCCATCTCCATCAAAAACGGATGGCCCTGTCGAAATTGCAAAGGATGCACTAAATGTTGAGACTTTACCGGTTGGAGAAGACAAGAGTGCTCTTGCTCAAAAGTAAGTCGCTGTGCAATGATGATTTCATGAATGTATTTTTTGCCCATATTCTTAGTAAAGAACCTGCAACAAGTTGGGATCCTTTCAATATTTTGCATCATACAATTCCTTGGGTCCTGAAAGCATTCTAGCAATTGCATCCCAATCATTCATTTGCTCATACAGATACAATGACCCTTGTTTTCTTGTTAAACTTAGCCAACTATCCTATTCTATAAATTGTATCTGGACGCCGAGGTGGTTTATGTATTGTATGCCAGTAGAATTGTTTGAAGCTAACTTAGCTTTGATTAATATTTCCCAACCGATCGCTGCCCCGTGCTTAACAGCTTCCCAAAGCCCAGAGTAAGCTAGTTTTTGTGACAGGCTTTCTGAGTTACACACTGTGCATCAAAGGCGAGATGTAAGATTATGCGATGACCGAGAATCCAGACACACCCAGCAAATGTCGTTTGTTACACGCAGGGATATGCTGAATTCCTTACCCCCTGAAGCAGCAGCCAGATTGGTGAATGCCAACTACACTCTATGTATGTATTGAAATAAAAACCATGTGTCAAGAATTATATTGTGGCACAAAGAATCGAAAAGAGGTGACTGCAATGTAATAGGTGAATCTTGTATTAATTGTTGCAATTTTTCTTTCAGCTCGAGATGTCCAGAGCCAGTCGAGCGTTCTCATGAACTGGCTATGGGGAAAAAGGTGAGTTATTCTTTACTGTAATTTGGAATTGCACAATTTAAATATTAATATCTTTTTCAATCATTATAATACAATTACTGAGGTGTTATTTTTGTTTTCTTTTGTTCAAGCACTCCAAAAGTAATGCATATGTGATGAAGGCAATTCAAACGTGACTTCAGTACAATAATATATAAAATAGTCTTTGAGCAGACACATTCCAAATTCCGGTAAGATCCATTATAATAAAGGTGATGAATCAAAGCTATAAGTTTAACAACATAATAATGATTGAACAGAATTTTCCAGAATTTTTAAATCTTTTTATTCAAATAGAACAACTGAAGTCTTCTCCATTGTTATTAAGTACATTATATCAGTGGGATAATCCTTGATTTGTGACAAAAAGAAAATGGAAATTTGCACATTAAAGAGTTGTCCTGCCGATATTTGGTGATGCGGACCCCAAACATACATCATAGAATCCACGTACAGTGAGCAGAGGAAAAAAAATTCAAAATAATTATCAAAAGGTGCGTGTCACCAAATATTCATGGCATGTAAATATAATTGTTGTTACCTTCCAATCGTTGAAAAATGATATTTATGCCAATTGTTATGATTTGATGTTTATTGTAATATTCCACAAATTTAATTCAGTCATTCATGAATGATTTGTATAATCGATTACCGTTATCCAAGCAGCCTTACCTTCCAGCTGCCATGAGTAAATTATTCAATGGATTGAATTTCTTGTACATACATACATAGTGTACTTAACAGAAGTCACATTTGTTAAATCGGTAATTATAAAAGTCCATTGTTTCCGGATACTTGGCATACTTGCATAACAGCAGTCAAATCTACGAAACTAAAACTTAACTATGCATTCACAAGATAATCAATGAAATATTTAAATAAACGAAACTCCGAAGTATAAAATATAGTGAGAAACCTTTGATTGAAAACAGGTGTAAAAGAAATGAAACGAAAGAAGACAAACAACTCTTTTTGGTAAAAAAACAAAAAAACAAAAAGAAAATGTTAACTATTGTATTATATAGTCATAGAGAATATGAGTGTGTATAATAATAACAAATACTTGAAATATTTATATAAGAATGCCTTGAAGTAATGTAATTTCAGTGATTTTTAACTATTCAATTGTAATTATTGGAATAAATACTAATGTTGTTATACTGCTTAGTAATATTTGCAAATTGTTAAAATTTGTTTTCTTCCCCAATTACGAGCTATCAGTTAATTACATTATGCTCCTTACAGAGAAGCAGGAGTAAGGGGCAATGGTTATTACCTTACATAACATAAAAATTGATTTGAAAAATTGGCAATTCTACGTTCATGGACAGCTTAATCACACAAATTGGAGTCCATAAATTTGCCATGTGTTTAGTTGACTCCTACTACTCCGTGGTTGACTCACAGCTTGAATAGTCGCATTTGATTGTAATTGTTGTAACTTTTCAGACCATCCATATTGTTTATTATTGCTATTCACAATTAATGAGAAATACATGGTGTAACAAAATTGGAAATTGTTGAAAACAGGATTGCATTCGTTTTGATAAGCAAAACTGGGGGAAGTGGAATTAATTTTCTTGGAAACTCCTTTCGATCAGAGAAACATTACATCGTATAATTGGATGCTAATCAGGAGTTACTTTGATGATATGCAACTCTGGAAAATAAATCGTCAAAAACAATTTTCTTCAAGTTTTACCAGCTTGGCTTATAAAAATGAATGCAATCTTATTTTCAAAAATTGCCAATTTTCTTACACCCAGTATATACTCTTATTTATTATCGGTAACATCATACAATTACTTTTGTTTCGAAATGTAATTAATAATTATACATTAATATGATTACTTGTAATAATGTTACACTAATGTTGGAGAAGAGAGCTTGCTTCTTCTAAGAACTCAGGCGTTCAATATTTTTACAATCCAAAGCTATACATGACCAATTCTTACTTTGATCATTAGGTCTGTCAGAAATACAATTTATCATGGCGTTTTCAATTTAAAATATCATACAACAACGCTAGAAATTAGCTCTTGTATTCGTACTAAAACAATTTCATTAGTGCTCGAGCAATGTTGTTCATCATATGGTGGCTCTATCGAGAGTATTCCCTCGATGTTCAAGATCTTACCGTTTTCCGTAACAGGAAATCGATTTTCTAATAGCAATTCTCTGACAGCAATCTTTCTCCGCATAACAACAGATTCTGGCATATCTTCGCTGGATGATAAAAATAAATCCAGTACATTTGTTTCAGTCTCTGCGTGTACTTCCATATTGTCAATTGCATGTCCCATTATTATCTTCAGGTTCTGTTTGTCGCAGGACGGATTTGCCAAAATAAAGCTGAGGAATTGTACACATATATCGTTTACTTTGTCACCTTTACTAACATGTTCCTTGATTTTAATCATGAAATTCTGAGGCTTACAAGTTAGCTGTGCAATATGAAACCATTCATCCTACATGAATTTTTTATTACTAAAAAAAAACTGTGAGAAGTGTTCTGGACGCATGTGAGTACTTTGTAATACCTCATTATACCTGTAGCTGATTGTAAATAGACAAACATAATAATAAATAAAGCAATAAGTAAACGTAACGTAAGAATACCTAACCTTTCTGATACCGGATCTATCGTGTAAACAACACCTGAGTAACTGCAACCATCTTTAGTTTTAATCGAAACGGTCTTATTTACGTAACTTTTCAATGCGATTGGATCATTCTTGTAAATTTTGTGCAAAAATTTCCGCTTATCATCAGTCATTTTGCAGGTACTAATCGGTGTCAAGGATGGGGATCACACGTTGTACTGTCAAGTGACAGTTGACGTTGACACAAACACATACAAATGGGCGAAACCAGTGCGACATATGCATGGGCAAACAACGTTCCACGTCGTTTGTTCGTCAATTCTAGAATGCGACGGCATCAGCAGCAAAAGGTAGTTAAAATAGAAAAAGAATTAGAATGTGGCAGCGAAATTCTAACGACTGTAGGGCTGGTGGAAAATTTTGACGAAAAACACTCGAGAATTGTGCCGTATAATCTGCAGCAAGAATTGCCTTGTAGTCGACGTGTATTGTTTACGATCATTTCAAAACGTTCCAATTGTGAAATAGCTACACTGAGCTACACTCCATGACGAATTACTGACAGTCGTGATGTAAGAGAATGAAGTCAGACAGGTGGTCGGACGTGGTATCATCAGTATGACAAACAATATCATTGACAAAACTGCCTAATGACTAGGGACTGTCCGAAGGATGGGCAACTGCGCGAGCCGCGGCACCTCGAGGTAATCGATAAACGGGTACTCATAATTCTTACAATATGCACCTGTCATTGATAAATTTTTTATGCCTACTTCAAAACACGATTGATTATACGGACATAAAGGCGAAAGGAATTTTCATCGTAAAACAACTTGGCAAGGAAGCAGAAAAATGATGTGAAAAATCAGTCATTGATATAGTGAAGCAACATGCCAATATCACTTGGACTTTGTAGCAATTGAATTTATTATCTCGGACTGAAGTAAATACGAATGGGTGCCACTTGACTGTTTGATTGCCCTAAATTTCTCCTTATCTTCTGGATATAACAAATTATAGTAGAGCTTGCCAGTTTAAACAAATGTATTCGTTTGTCAGAGTCTGGCTTCTGTACTGCACCCAACATCACAGATGTTAAATTAGAGTTGGTTTTATTTTTTATCATTCGTAAACTGCATCACGGTTGATAAAAAATGATAACTGAAAAATTTTCGACCATTGTTGTATATGAAAAGAGAAATAATCTGTAGTATGACAACAGTCGTGTCTGACGCTCAATCTCTTGTGTATTTGCAGAACTGTTTATGGCGCGTAACGTGTCTTCCTAAAACATTCCAAATATTTGTGAGCCAAACCAGTTAAATCATGGCAGAAGTTCACAAGGAACCTCACTTCGACATCTTTATTGATGGAGAGAAATTAAATGAAGGCGCAGCAGAAATTGTTAAACTTCTCCGACCCACATGGCCCATTGACGAATATCAGTTCAAGGTAATGCTTGAGTGAGTATATTGTGTAATATTTATTCAACTTCTGATATATATGGTATATTGGCATAGCTCACAGTTTAATGTGTAATTCTATGATAGGGTGGCAATCATAATTTAGATTATATTCCCTGATTTTGAGGCATGCATTGAAATGCGCATATAATAGCAAAGTATTCTTCAGCTTTTCACGAATGGGATATCTAACAAGCTCGTTGGTGTCTGGTGTGAAGATCTCTACGATGAGATGATTTTGATACGGGTCTATGGCCATAAAACAGATCTGTTTATCGACCGCACAGCAGAAACTAGAAACATCCGGGTAAGATGAAGGATTTAGTAAAGCAATGAGTGACAGTGATGGCAAGTTGATAAGTAATATTACAATTGTCCTATTATGCATACAATCGTGAATCGAAACTTTGATTAAGCAAAACAGTGCTGCACAGTGTCTTATGTCGATGATACATACTTCGAAACTATTAGCTCTTCATGAGATTTGATATAACTTTGATTTTTGGGCTGCATTGCCTAATTTAGTTCAGCATCAGTGCTTGAGCTCCGTCCTAGAAAAATTTACAAATATTCCGGTATGAACTTTCAGAAACATATTTACATATTCCACATTCTAATGGTGTTGCGTGCCATTGAACAGCGTCGAATATTGCATATTTCAGCTGATGCATGCAGCGGGCTACACTCATTGCTTGTATGCTACGTTCAACAACGGACTTGCCTATCAATTCCTTCCAGGGGATACGCTTACTGTTGACAGCGTCCGCAGCCCGCCCATTTATAAGTTGGTGGCCAAGAGATTGGCTGAGATGCATAAGCTCAATCCCATTCATCCAGAGATAAGTACAGAGCCGTTCATATGGGATAAAATTGAAAAGTTCATGCGTATTATGCCCAAGTCGTTCTCTGACAAAGAGAAGCAGGACAAGTAAGTAATTCGAGCTCATTTAAGATATTTTCGGACTAAAAAGTTGAAGATATATCACTGTCTATATTTTCAGATTCAAAAAGATAATACGGCCCTATGTGGAACTAGAAAAGCAATACCAATTGTTGAGGAATGAGCTTTCGAAACTTGACAACGTTGTCGTTTTTGCACATAATGATCTCTTATTAGGCAATGTACTTCACAATGTCAAGGAAAATACCGTCACATTTATAGATTATGAGTATTCCGCTTATAACTATCAAGCCTATGACATTGCTAACCACTTTGCTGAATTCGTTGGTGAGTTTCAATCTCCTTCATGGTTACTATGAGAATTTGAATAGACTGCAGCCTTAATAATGACAGAAACGATTGTTTTATTTGTTGAGATATTGATTAATTCTTGAAAATCTATATATCTTTACAGGTCTGGATGTGCCAGATTACTCATTGTACCCAGACGAGACTCTGCAGAGAGATTGGCTTAGATTGTATCTTGAGGAATACAATGGCAGTCCAGATGTCACAGAAAATGAAATAAAAAAATTGTACATTCAAGTTAATAAATTCTTGCTTTTGAGCCACTTCTTTTGGGGCTGCTGGTCTCTTATACAAAGTGAACATTCGCTCATTGGCTTTGATTTTTTAGAGTGAGTTGAAATTCGATATCTAAAGTTCATTTAAATAAATCTTATCAATCTTATCAAGTAAATAGATTTGACACCTGCAGTATCAAATTTCAATGTAAGTGAAAACAGTAACGAACCAATCTATTTTCAGATACGCATCAATAAGGTTTAACGAATTTTTCAAACAAAAAGATCAATTATTCGTTTCGGAATGAATGGCCATGTATTGGAATCGAAACAATCACCAAGTAATCAGTTATATTTCTAATTCGAAGGGCCTGGCGCGTCCTTTATTACCTTATATCATGATCTGATCAATTTTACCTTTATTCAGCTGCCAATGCTGTTATTTGGATTTTAATTTTTATGGGAGGGGTTGAAACGTATATCATATTATCAATGTTCACGTTGATATTGTTATTATTGTTATTATTATACATATGAAGCATTTAATTTTATTTGTGCAATATGGTCAGAGGAATAAAACTTTTTGGCTGTGTCCAGGTGTAGTATCATTCTTTGTTGTCTATTTGTCGTACGACAATTATTCATTTCTTTTTTCAATTGATAAAAAATAACTAGTATTCAAAACAATATTCTTTATTAATATATATAAATATATTGTTTATACATTTGAAATGTCAGAACCGAAGTACTAAATGCGGTGATTTTCGTGGAACGAACTGCGAAAATTCCCAGTGGTTACAAATTGTCATGTTGTACGTGACTGAAAAGCAAACATGAATAAGTGTAGTGTAATATTGCGGTAAAAACATGCTTTCACTGACGTATTATTTTCCTGGATATTATACATCAAGCCGTACTAATGGTTTGTTATTAAAATTCGTCGAAATGCTGTAGCAATACGTATACATCGTGTGATGTATCCAAATTTTAAGTACCCTCTAGGCGGAATTGGACGCTAGTATTATAACTATGCGAGTCAAGCGCGATACTTTTTCTTCATATCCAAACCTTTTCGTGGCTGAAAATATTGAAAGAATCTAGTACCTCGTATTTAAAGCAGCATATTTCCCGAGTGACCAACAGCGTCAACGGCACATATAAACAAATATTTGAAACGATTAGATTTGTCATTTTTGGACGACCACTTGATTCGATAGTATGTTTTTGTCTCGGTGGAACGGCGGTGGGATATAATAATTGTGGGATGGTGGGATCTGGTGGGATCACGTAGAGCGTTCATAAATCAGTGTTTATTTTTAGTGAGCGCACGTCCCGAAGAATTCAAGAGTATTTGTAAATATACGCTGTTCTTTGGCGTATAAGATTTATTTATTATACAACAATCGGTTCGACAACAGAAGGATTCTTCTGTTCCACTATTGTGAAATGTCAATGTAATTTGTCCAAGTAATAATCGTATTAACAATATAAGTAAGAGTCGTGTTGAAGAGAGCCGAATAACTCCTAAAGGAAGAAGATAAATTTGTGTGTAGCAACATAGCCACAGCTGAGCGATTGCCTTCTGTCTTCTTTCTCTTAGATATAATCGCGTCCCACGGTGCGCCTCGTTACGTTTATATATCTTTTTTATACAATCATCCCAATATGCACGTCGCATGCAAATGCCTAAACGTGTCAATCAAGTCGAGGGGCAACGAACTGCAAAGGGTTAAAATTGAAGATTACGAACTGACCGCTACCGAACTCGCTGATCCCTTCTTCCGAGAGGTAAACGTTTTACACTACATTGTCAATGAAACTTGCTGCTTATGACCTTAACCACCTTAACCGAATTAATTCAACTTATTTCCACGATTCCTCTTCTCGCGCGTCACGTCGTCTACATCTAATTCATTCGCTCGGTAAATATTATCCTACTACAACTTGTCGTAAACTACCGTCAACCTGAACCTGAACAAAAATTTATTCCTAATTTCCAAAACACACTTTCCGGAACAAAGGGATGAATCTCGGTATAGCATACAGACCAGTAAAGACTTCTTATACTAAGTAAACTAGATCGCATGAAATAAATTGTTCAATAATGGTACAAACGATCTTTTTCACTGTTTACCAATTTTCATTCATTGCCAGTTACCTCATTGAGAAAATTTCGCCAATTTTACCATTTTTACCTTGGATTTTGAAAATGCCTGCAAGGAGCGAATCCGGCAAATAGAGGACAATTACAAAATATATCTGATACTATCTATCTTGATATGTTTGCACATATATTTAAACACCATATACGTGTATAAATCACCAATTTCTATTTACTAAAAACACAGTTGCACGAAACGCGTTACGCGACATAGGTTAATTCCACAATTGGATATGATAGACGATTGGATGGATGATTAAGTAATTGGCTTATGCTTCGACAGAATGTTGCGACTGTTGGAGAATTGGAGGGTATTACAAAGGAATTACCTGGTTTGGTAGAAGTTCGAAATATTGGAGCCTGGGCTATTCACCGATGTATCAATTGTTTAATGAATACTCACGCAGTCCACAGAGAACGGGGTGCAGCACTAGTTTTGATAAATACGAATGTCCTTGTAAGTATCCTAGAGTTGAGTTCAAGGCTAGTTATTGTTCCCTAATATCAATTTCTTTAGTCACAGTGATTGAAAGTCAAGAAAAGCTGAGGTTTTCTTTTCAAATTAACATTTGCGATTATTTTGCAAATAGTATTTTCAATTCCATTACAATACCATGTTTTATCATCCTTGGTTTTACAAAATTGAGATAATGTTAGATTTATTCAACGTCAAGTCATCTTTCACTGGAATTTTCGACAACGTGGATTTCTTCAAAACTCCAATCACCTAACAAGGGAATCAATTAGAATCAATTATTATTCCTGACGCTACGAAAATAGATGCATGTATATGTTTTATGATATGCTTCATTAAAATACAGAATAAGCAAAGGTATTTACTAGCGTGTGAAAAAAAACTAGATAGTCTAAGCTCATATTAATGTGCTCATTTTGTTATCTGTCGATATATAATACTTAATGAGATAGGAATACTGATACGCACTGATTAGACTCTAAGAAAAATATTGATCTGCTTAACATAAGCTTAAAAAAAATAAATTATGCAATCTAACCAATTAATTTTTCGGTTTTACTGTTGGACTTGAGATAAAAATGGTCAAAGCACTATCTCGTACTTTTTTCATGCCGAAACATGACTGTCTGTCCGACTATAGATTTGGATCAGTACTTTACAATATAGTAAACACCTTTCATTGTATTTTTAGCATACTTCACTTTTTTTAAGTGTATAATATTTTATTATCGTACCTACAGATTTGATGGAGTGAAAAAAAGTTATAGAAACCATGTGAAAACTAATAATCTTCTTTCTAAATCTTAAACTTCAAATACAGGGTAGCTTTACTCTTCGTATCCGATTTTATCAACAATTTTTCTTCAACGTTCCTAAATATCAATATTTTACGAAAAAACAAAGAGTCAATTGAAAAATGTATGAAACTGTTTGTAATTAATTTTTTTTTGTTACAGAAAAGTGCTGATGAAATAGCTAGACTAACAGCGAGCCCTAGCTTCAGTTCTATATTTAGGATAATGATTGACAATAATAACATAGACACCGTAGATTTTCTGCAACCACCTAATAAGTTTTCAGGTAATATTTCTTAGCACTGAGTATTGCTACTTGTTATTACGTCTTGTTACGTTACATATTTTAACAGTTTGTGCGTGTGTGAGAAAGAAATGCAGCGTGTCATTTTATCCAATTGGTAGAAAAACAGTGATAAAATTACTCCTCTTGCAGAGATATTTCAGTATGGTTGTCAACATGCTAGATTGTTGAAACTATTTTGATGGAATCGCGCTATCCTTATGCTTGTATCAAACCATTGGAAGATTAAGAGCATATTAG
Source organism: Diprion similis (assembly GCF_021155765.1). Lineage (NCBI taxonomy): Eukaryota > Metazoa > Arthropoda > Insecta > Hymenoptera > Diprionidae > Diprion > Diprion similis. The sequence goes on from NC_060115.1 coordinate 3,191,896, forward strand.
TAGTATTCGATACATTTAAAAAATTGACACTCTTTCTCGTTCCTCTGTCGTCCAGTGTCGCAGCTTCCAAGTAATCTACAATCAGCTCTTGGCGGTTTGCAACAACAGCTCGAAACAGCTGTACAGAGGGAAGTTGCTGCAACTGAAGAGAGAGTTCGAGCTTTTTCTGCCGAACAGTATCAACTTTTAGAGCAGTACAGAGAACGTGCCCATACGGAGCATAGGTTGCTTGTTGGGTAAGCTAAATTTCAGTTGACCGTAATTTTTTTACAATTTGCAGTTCTAGTTTCTTTCTTTGTTAGCTCCATCACCAGCAAAATAAAAGTATTTGATTATTTTTACTTAACTCATAATCAGCAAGCAGATCATATTAGTTACATAATGTTTTTACAGCCTAATTTGCAACCAAAAAGAAACAGAGAAACCTGCGACTATGGAAATATCTCGTGCCACTTCTGACACTATCCAACCAAATATAGCTCAACCAATGTCTAATGCATTGAATACTAGACCTCACACAGTGGCAAGTGATACAAAAATCATCGGTGGACCTAACATCAGACACCAGGCAGCTACAAAACACCCTGCCAACCTTCACCTAGTGAGTATTGCATGAATGAATTTTACTTTTAACATTTACTCAATTACCAGTAACTTACCGAGTTTTGCACTTTTGATGGATTGTCGAAATCGGTTGGGGTGTCGAGATAAATAGTTTATTGCAGTGGGGGAAAAATGAAGTTTCAAATAATGTAAATAGGTAGTTGACAAGAGTCCATCGTGCGAATTTAAATGGTTGCTTTCAATTGAACTAGTCGACTAATTCCCCTATGGTTTGTCAAAGTATTTATCTTTTTTTTTTGTAATACAGAGGAGTGGAATTGACAAGAAAGCATCGTTGAGACTGTATTCCAAGGAACCCAGTAGTTACGACGCTGAGGCACTGTTTACATTAGAAGGCATGGATGACTCATTACCCTCAGAACAAGCTCAACAATCTGAAGAAGAGTCTGACACTGATGGTAATTTAAATTGACACAAAAAAGAATGTAGTCCATTTTTGAAATTTTTACTTGTGTACAATTATATGGTCTTGTCTTATGACAGTAGTGTTCGTAAGAGAGTAATCACAATTATTTCAAATAAATTTCAAATAACATCCTATATTTTTAGATTCCGGCCATGACGAAGGTATTCATATTCCGCGAGGACAGAGAGGCGGCCATCCAACCCTTGCTAAATCCTTGCCAGTCAGTGTTCCTGTATTTCCCTCCTTCACCCGCCAAATTCAGCATGATCAAGGAGATGATCAGGTATGTAACGCAACGATTTACTATTTTTGCAGTAGTCTCACTGATAATCAATTTCTATCCTGATTGCAGGAATACTTCACACAATAAATTAAGAAAAGTAACGACAATATATGTGTATTTTCAACAGCTATCGAGGGATCCACACGATCCGCATAATATTCGTGCATCAATGAAGGCTCTGGCAAAGAGTGTTCATGGAGATACAGTCTTTGGTGATTTGCCACGTCCACGATTTTCTACTCAGATCTAACCTGGTACTTGTACAAAGATGTACTGTATTCTAATCACAATTATTGTTTAACCATAAAATTGTTGAAGAATTTCAGCCACAACTGAAAATGAGTCGAGAAATTAAAGATAAAAAGGTCGAGTGAATAGTTTTGAGATATTTTCGCATGTTTTGTAGTGAATGACAAATTTCGTTTTATTCAAGAATTTTGTTTTCTACAGATTAGGTGTATAAATGAAGAAAAACAAAGTAGAGATTATTGTGCGTGTGTGTGTGTGTGGATATATATTCACTTAACAAAAATAGTAAAAGAAATACTCAAAATTAAATTATAAAGCAGAAAAATGTATACACCTGTGTATATACTATGTATGTACGCATGTATAAAAATTGAAGTTGTATACTTACGTTTGGAGAATAGGTAACAGGCCATTGGAACTGATTAAACTTTTAAGAATGGCATATCGAAAAGTGATTAGGACTGTCGATTAAGTTTCCTAAACACGATCAAGTCGCTTTCACTTAGAATTCCATACATCTTGCATAAATATACTTATAATCATAGGTAGGTATGAGTTGAGTACCATACATGACTTGTAGATTAATAAGGCAATCTTGAACTGTTAATTTTCCTTGTAAAGCCTTACGAGTTCGAATTGAAGGTTTTTTTTTTGCCATTCTTGTCCCTGCTTACCAATTTGCAAAGTCGATGCAGAGTCTAATCAGCGTGTGCATATGCATTGCATGACAAAGCTTGCTTATTCAGATAATGCCACGTGTGATTTTCATATTTTTCTTATTGTTCTATTGTTATCATCATATTTCTATTGTAATTAATTGTAAACAAGGTCATACCTTTTCACGCGATATTTGATAAATGATCATACTCTAAGAGTATACCTGCGGTGTTAATATGGCCTTGCAGAGAATTCTAATATTACATTGACTAATTTCTTACACGTAAATTGTTGTTAGTAACCAAGTGGATACATTATCAATACTATCATAAATGCGATCTGTAGTCTTGCACGGACGTGCAGCAGTTTAAATGTAAAACTATCTATATCAGTTCAGGATTCTATTCTGTACATGTTTCAATTACATTTTTTGGAATGATACCAACATGCATACACGCGTACATACAGAAATAAGTACAGATATACTCACCCTTCCACTTATGGATTTAATTTTTTATCTATTACAATGACTGTGACTGGGGGCTGGCTCATCCTGTAATTTTATCCTCTGTGACAAAAGTGACAAACTGCTAGAGTGAGTTTGGATTTTTCAATCCGAGAATAAAGTTTCGAAATACATTGTTCTGGAATATAATATGACTGACACTTGGTTATGAGAATACCAAGGATAAAAAGAGAGCTTGAATGGTGTGCTGCAGTAATCATTATAAAATTGAATACCGATCGCAATTTTGTGTATAGACCCCAGAGAATGTCATTCATTTTGTAAACTACTCAATCATGAATGTTATCATTTCTCTTTTTCTACTCGACTCTAAGTTATTGTTTTTCAGTGATGTTCTCGATATTACTAAATACATTTTGTTTTCGGACACTTTCAAATTTCTTTGTATTACAAGTACTCGATCTAGTTTTTCAATATATATATATATATATCTTTTTAAAATTAAAAATCAATGTTTGTGATTGAAAATGTAATATTGTGTTCTAAAATGATCCTGAAAGACAGCTCCCAAGAAATTGGTGAGAAACTCGTGTCTACAGTCAACTTTTTACCATTATGCCGACGAATAGTATTACAGATGATATCAAAAATGCCTTGATGAATATTGCTTGCTCTACTAATAGGAGGCAGCTAATAATTAATGTATGCGTAATGAGTAATCTTATGTCAAGTGCCGTATGAAAGGTCTATCATATTAAAAAGGAAATACGAATATTACATTACCCCAGTTTTAGTCTTACGTCAATGCTTTTGTTCAAAGGTAACTAGTTGTATGCATATTTGCGCCACATCTCGCACTTGAAAACAGTTGCATCAGTTAATGATCACAGAATAACTGTTGGGTACATGTTAGTCGTTAATGGAATGTATTTTGATAGAAATTGGGTTTTTATTCCGATAATTTTGTTTCGTAATATTAAAAAATGGAGCTACTGCATTCATTAGATCTGTGTAACATGGTTTGGAGTAACTGAAAGTTATCTATATTATGACAAAGTGGAATACAGTAAAAGCACAGCGATACTTAAGTTATACAAATATTTTATGTTTGAAGAATTGAACATAAAAAATACTTCCATATGTCATCGCAAGCTGGATTCAAATGAAATGTTGTATTTGCTACTATTCGGATCATTTTGTTTTTGCCGCAAGTTCGATTTGAGCTGCCGCAACTGTTTTCATGCCTTCCTGAACTGCGGAAAGGTTGGTTTTCCACGCAGCCAACAGGTCCCTTAGCTGGGTCCATTGAGCACGGCCAAAAGTTCGGTGCATTGTGCTTGATACAAGCACTTTGTGGCCAGCTTGATCCATTCGAGCTCGAACCAGTTTCGTTTTCAAAACTATAAAAACCAAAGCTTGAGTAATGATCTCACGTAGCAAAGATATAACACTAGTAGTTCACAGTAATTTGAATGATTGATCTTAGTGCTTCATTATAGCTTATGTTGAACAACTCGATAACTCAACAGCAATTTAGATGCTCCTGAGTCAGTACTGGTTCATTTGATATTCCCCATTTCGTAAATACCTGTGCATAACAAATCACGGGTGCAATACGATTTGGGATAAGGTATGGAAAATCTGAATTTTCATTAAACTCTTACCATCGATTATAAAGCTTTCTACTTCATTCTCCTCGATCTGCAATTCAGCTTGGATAGTGTCGAATGACATTTCAGGATTTGTTTCAGCAAGCTGCATAAATGTCAGTAATCGCATCTTTTTAATGTTTTGCTCATGGTTCAATCCTGCAGTCACATAAATTTAAAAAAAATTCGAATTGTTAGTTATTTTCTTAAAGATCTCTGAAAATATTGGAAACTTGGAAAATCTATTCGGATTTGTACATCTAACACACCTAGAATATGCTCGACGAATTCCTTATGATTTTTGTAAAACTGAAGATATGCAGGTAGTTTTTCTTGGACAAAAACTAGAAGTAAATCGTGAATGAGCTCTCCTTCTAAAAATCTCACAGGTTTTAGAGCCAGCAGTGGATCCAGCAGGAAAGTATTTGGGTCGGCAAGCGCAGCCAAAATACAACGCTGGGCATCTTCTCTGGGAGCAGACGCACTTTCAGCGGTATATGTACCCAGTAGGGCAACCATCACTGCAGCTGCTTGTTCACTGGAAGTTATCGTTCAGAATGAATTGCAGTAAGAAACCAGTGATGTAAAATGAACGAATTACAGTTTCAAGTATAATTGAAGGACTTTTAATTAGTTTTAGCTTTTGTGTTGTTTTACCTTTGTTTGCAACTGAGTAACACTTCATGCAAGAGGCGATACAATTTCTGCATTTGTTCGTTGGATGGTGGGCACGGAGCAAATTGCGCCTTCAGTTGATCCACTCCACCATACACAGCTTTGACTTGATCTACATTACGTGCAATTTGTACCAGGTGGTAGTAAACATGATATCTCATAGGTGATTTTTCATCCAAGGATTGAAACAGGAGCCAGAGTCTGTAATAAAGCATGCAATTTTGGTCAGTTGTCGAATGTTTCAATCACAAAACTCCTTGTTATTTATCGATGTAATTAATTAATTTCTTCAGAGTCTAATTGAAATGCTAACTTTTTCACAGGTTTAGAATTCGAGTTTTACAGTTTTTCATGTACAGGGCTAATTTTATATCCAAGGAAACAGTTTCAAAAATACTTACGCCTTGAGACAAACAACTCCAAGTTTTTGACCTGGAGCTTTTGTCAACTTTTCGCAGAATGCCAAAATCAAATTTTCAGCACGTTCGATAGGAATCTGTAAATGGATAATGAAAGAAAATATGTTGAAACAAGTTATCGAAATGCAAGTTGCGATATAGTATTCGCACATACAACTTACCAGAACCATAATGGAAACTATATCGTTTAGAATTGTTTCAATTTCCGTTTCATTTCCCTCCTTGAAACAGGCGTCGCAGACGCCAATGATTTTATGCAAATCATCTTCGATTCCTCTTGGAGATTTCTCCTCGCTTATTTCAGCGCCCAAACTCTTGAAATATACCCGTAATTCTTGTGCCTGTTGCAGTAAAGGATTAATTAAGACTGAATAATGCAAGTCCATACAATCGTAAACCTAACCTAAACCTAACCGCCCATCAGCGAATCACAGAGTTTCGGACTGAAGGTACTTTAACATGTAACGTTGCCGAAATTAAGGCTTAATTCCGTGAAATAGAGCTCGGGATGTAATCGTTAAATCTTCTTACTTGGTCCTCTAAGGGCAAGTCCATAAATACCGCTGGAACCTGCATTTTGAGATGTTACGAACCACGTTTCCGCGCAGCGAACACTTCCAAAAGGTCTCTCTCACTTTTCCCTACTTCGCTGCTTACTCGTTGGCGGTTCGGCCAGGCTGAGAAACGTGAGAAAAACAAATTGTCGTCACGTAATCCAACGATTGCAGTTCAGTGATCAATGACAAATCAACGACGTCGCACACCTGTGGTCCTAAATTTGCGAACAAATCCAAAAAAAAGCTATCATTACCGACTCTAGATCACCTTTGCGCCAATATCACTCCATCATAAACCTGCGTGTAGATGTTGCGGGTCGCATTTGACAGCTGTCAGTTTCACGTGTTCAGTGTCGGAGTGGTCATTCTGATGAACGGAAATAAAACTCGGGTCTAAATTCACTCGGTTGGTCGTTAAGAGGGAGAGGAAGGAAATGCTGTACACGCTGTGCAAACCACAGTCACTTGAGATTTTTCACCTGCGTTATAAATGACGTTTTAAGGCCTGAGTCAGAGGTTATACCTGGGCGTCGTTCTTTTTTCACCCTTCTAATTAATGAATTAGTTAGATTCAATTCTTCATCTTTTGTTTCGACTTTTCGGTAAGTTGAGATTTTTTTTACATACAATACATTTTACAGCTGAACCAGGTTTGTTTTATATAGACACATGGATTGTTCAGTTGAGTAAAAAAATTTTACCACATGTCTTCTATAAGTAATACTTTCCACACAGGTTCTCAATATGTCTAATAACAAGCGTTCGCAACCGTCATGGAGTCCACCAGATGTCAAATCTCATGTGACGCTGAAACTGTTCAATAGTCTAACTCGACAAAAAGAGGAATTCATACCTCAAAATGGAAATAGAGTTTGCTGGTACAGTTGTGGTCCAACGGTGTACGACGCCTCACATATGGGCCATGCCAGGTATACTTATTGTTCACTTAGAATGCGTCTACCATATGCTAGCACAATAATAAAATGAGCCCTTTGAAGCTTTGTTTATTAAATTTTGTTAATTTCCATTGATTTGAAAAAAAAATTTCTGCTGACATTAAAGAAGTTGATCGTACATGTTTTGAGACAAGAAAATACCAAACTACACATCGTTATTTATCATCGTGCAATACAACTAAAAATATTTTATCTTTGTTTTGTTCCCTCACATTCCATATGCTTACGGAATATCTGTGTCGGAGATTGTGTTATCAAATATTAATCACTTTTAACAGGTTCAAGTTCATCTAAAAAAATGTTGAATTTCATATGTCCAGGTCTTATATATCCTTTGATATATTGCGGCGTGTACTCTCTGACTACTTCGGCTACGATGTCTTGTACGTGATGAATATCACTGATATAGATGACAAAATTATAAAAAGAGCAAGACAAAATCACTTGTATGAAGAGTACATCAAAGAAAACCACAATCTTGACAAAGTACTGGATGACGCGAAGAAGGTGATGACGGCATTTGAGGGTACAGTCAGATCTACTTCTGATCCCGACAAAACCCGTATGATGGAAACAATGCTGAACAAAATTACCAGGGCAGTGGAAGATCTTGAAAAGGCTGTTAAAGAAAATGATCAAGTCAAGTTGAAAGAGTCCCAGAATGTAAGGGAGGATATTATTCCTGAGACTTTTATTCACTGTAATTAAAGTGGAGCTGACTACTCAGGGGTTTAACCATTTGAAATATCGGAATTGATTTTGCAGGCCTTACTGAACCAAGCAAGGGATCCTCTTGCCGAATGGCTTGATAGAGAAAAGGGATCTACAGTCACTGAAAATTCCATCTTCAACAAGCTGCCACAGTATTGGGAGACAGAGTATCATAAAGATATGGATGCCCTTAATGTGAGACTTGATACATATTGGCATGGATGTAAAGGAGCAATTCTGAATATAATACTAGCGTTTTTACCAAATTGCGTATTTTTCAGGTGTTGCGGCCGAATGTGCTGACAAGAGTTAGTGAATACATTCCTGAAATTATAGATTATATTAAAAAAATCATTGCTAATAATCTTGCATACGAAAGTAATGGTTCTGTTTACTTCGACGTGGGTGGCTTTGATAAACGGGAAAATCATCATTATGCCAAACTTGTTCCTGAGGCTTACGGAGACGCCAACAGTTTGCAAGAGGGAGAAGGTGATCATAATTATTATAGTTACCTTTCACTTTTGTGTATCTGGATTGAACGTGCGAATAATGATTCTTGACTGTATGCCAATATTCTAGAGAAATTTCAGAAGTAGTGATAGATTTTGCATTTAATTCATAGTTGCATAACCAGCACTGGTGAAGAAGTTTATATATAGTTTTTGTGGCTCTTGACTTTCACTTGATAAACCGTATCTATTGTCTGTCCATGTCCATAATTTGATTGAATCCAAGCACCTAGATAAACAGTTATAAAACCCCAAACATGTAGTATGATGCAACATTGACGAATGTTTCTTGATAATTTCATTAATTGTGACTTAAAGCTCTTAAGCCCTATTTCGGCCTCTCAAAGTAATAAGAATGCTTGTAAAATAGGATTTAAAATGATCATCTAGTCTAGTTTTGGAGGTATTTTTAATGCATATAACGTGAATGTGTCGAGTATGAATAAATCATGCATGGTGATGTATGTGATTCGGGGAGTGGCGGTGGCAGGAGAGCCCACCTTACTTTCTTCCTCTGCACACCCCTTGGGGCTGGTGGGACCAGGTCCAACGCTTCTTCTTGTCTTCATCTTTACGTTTTGAGTATTTCAAGAGTTGGCAATCTGGCGACCGCCACCTACATTCAACATTCACACATTCATTGTTGGCCTTTTAGAAGTAGATTCCAGTGCCCCAAACATTGAGATGAAGAAAGGAGGAAGTGATGGACCTAGTATTTACCATTGCTACTAAATTTCAAACAACTGACTGAATAATATCATCATTGATTTACAAAGCTTTATATCTCTCCTTGTAGGTGACTTGTGCATTTCTGAAGATCGTCTCTCTGAAAAACGATCGCCAACAGATTTTGCACTTTGGAAATGCTCGAAGGCAGGCGAACCTTGGTGGAACAGCCCCTGGGGTAAGGGTCGTCCTGGATGGCATATAGAATGCTCAGTTATGGCTTCTGCGATCTGTGGGGAAAGTCTAGATATTCATACGGGTGGGGTGGATTTAAAATTTCCACATCACGATAATGAGTTAGCGCAAGCTGAAGCTTATTTTGATAATTCACATTGGGTGAGATATTTTTTGCACTCGGGGCATTTGACAATAGCAGGATGTAAGATGTCAAAATCCTTGAAAAACTTTGTGACTATTCAAGATGCCTTGAAAAAAAATACAGCAAGGCAGCTCCGACTAGCATTTCTCCTGCATTCTTGGAAGGATACGTTGGATTATAGTGATAATACAATGGAAATGGCTATCCAGTATGAGAAGTTTTTGAATGTAAGTCTATCCTTAAATGCATAAATTTGGATTTTAAAATTTTATTCCTCTTTAGAGCCGTATCACATTTCACATATACTCTTTATTTTTTTAGGAATTCTTTCTCAATGTTAAAAGTAGGATTAGGCAAATGAGCAATAATACGACTTTGAATACTTTTAGTAAGTGGAACAAGGCTGAACTAGAACTTTATAAAAAATTTTGCACTACAAAAGATTCTGTACATGCCGCTCTTTGTGGTAAGTTGTTATATTTATTAATGTTCAACAAATACATGAGTTATAATAATTTTCTAATAATTTTACAGATAACATTGACACTAGATCGGCATTGGATGCTTTGAGGGATATTGTTGCACACAGCAATATCTACATGAGGGATAGTACAGGTTTGAATAATTTATTGCTCCGTGACATTGCCGTGTACATCACAAAAATACTTTCCGTTTTTGGTGCAATTCCTAATTTCCACCATGCCAACATTGGATTTCCTCTTGCTTGCGACAATAATGACAGTAATAACGTAAGTATGTAATGAAGCGATTTCTATACAATACTCGTTTTTGAAACAACTGATTTAATTTGAAAAAACGGCTCTCATTTTGTTCTTATGAATCCATGTTCAGTTTGCCTTCAATATTATGTTATTGCTTGAAAAGAAATTCCCCCGATGTTCATCATTCACGTTTACTCAGATTGAGGAAAAAGTAATGCCATACTTGGAGATTCTTGCGGATTTCCGAGGAAGCGTAAGATCTCAAGCAAGAACTTCGAAGGCTACCAATATTCTCGAAGAATGCGATCGATTACGAGATGAGATTCTACCAAATGTTGGTGTAAGATTGGAAGATCACGAAGGCGAAGCTAGTATTGTGAAGTTGGTGGACAGGGAAACTTTACTAAAAGAAAAAGAGGCTAAAAGACTACTCAAAGCTGAAAAAGCTGCCGAAGAAGAGAGAAAAAAAGCCGAAGCACAAGCTCTGGCAGCAGCAAAAGACGCCAAAAATAAAATACCACCGAGTGATATGTTCAAGCTTGAAAAAGAAAAATACTCTCAGTTCGACGATAAGGTAACATTCTGAATATTAGAAACCATCATAGATGGTAGCAGAATGAATCCATCACGTGAAATAATGAAAGGTATTATATAGTAGAATTTCAAATGATTTTCAGGGACTACCAACTCACGACATTGACGGAAAAGAAATCAGTAAGGGTCAGTTGAAAAAGTTGCAGAAAATTCAACAGGCTCAGGAGCAAAAATATAACAAGTATCTATCCACCCTCCAAAATGGCGTATAGTTAACGACGGTTGTGGCACCTAGTGTATACGGCGGCACAAAACTTACCAGAGTCTATCTTACAGACAATTTATGACAGATATTGTATTTCTCACTTGTATAGTGATTGCCTATTCTCTTGAGATTAATCACAAAGGGCACGATCTGTGGCGCACAGGTTCTTCTTGCAGAAAGTACCAGATAATCAGGTAGCAAAAAAAAGTATATTCGTACAATATAAATATTGAGATACAAATCCGAAATGATCTCAAGGTAGACGATGCTAGTAGTTTTTATCCTCAGAGGTATTTCTTAGTTATTACTTTTAATTTGATTTACTTTCGGTCTTCATGCCATTTATCCAATTCCATCTGGATATTATAATAGTATGCTAAATTTAATTCACGGAGAATTCCAGACTGTTTAGATTAGGCTGCACATCTTACAGTCTTGGATTTTGCTCTTGAATTTCTTACAGACAGTTTTACGAGACAGAACACCTTTGAATAATTTTAGAGCATGGAATTCCCCATTTGTACACCTAGAGTGGTTGATTCTCTCGCTCGAAATTTGCGTTTATTTGATATTATATTTACGTGAGAAATTGAAGCCATCAGCAATAGATTCAATTTTGTTAATTCTTCATAAATAGAATTGTCGGGAAAAACATCATCTTTGCCGTTTCTTCAAGCCCACATTTACAACTAAAATTTACTATATGAAATAGCTTATTATAAAAATTGCATAGTATTTATTGGAGGTAGGAGGAAAGACTTGCGTGTGAATTTTCATAAATTATTTATTGTAATAACGTTCGCAATATTTTACTATAATTTAATAAACTAGTAAAAGGCCATTTAGTATTTGTAGTTTTCTTTTATTTTTATATAGTTATTCCCAAAAAAAATTGCGTCTCTTATAATGACGGCGATTTAAAGTAACTACGAACTTTGGAAAAATATTTGCATTTCTTAGCTTGATCTGTGCGACGTGTAATTGTATGGTACTATTTTTTAAAAGATTCACATGGACGGAAAAAAACTTCTTCCTTACATGTACATGTCGCGTGTAAGATTGACTAATAAAATTATAGATAGTCTGGACGGAGTCTTGAAGTGACATGCAAAAGCTGAACGCCATGCTGAGATTCTTTAGATTACGGCAGAAGCGTCGACTATTTCCACTTGCATCGTGATAATTGATTGACAAATTGTATCTGAACTGGACATAGCCCTTTGGAGTAGAAAACGGAGATTATAATGAGTGCCAGTTCAAACTATTTTATGATTTATTTAGCCGTAATGTGGGTTCTAAGGAAATTACGTTAATTTCAATCAATCCTGTTGGGAAATATCTAAATTGATTTAACTTCCACTCTCATGATCATACTGTCTTCTCGTAAAAATTCAACTAAATCCTTGATTAAAACAAATTCCGTATACCCGAAACTTCGTTTGTTCAATTCACAAGTAGGCTTCTTAAATGCCTCCAGTTCAGGTTTGGAGAAAGTAGTTTCTCGTATATTACGTTCGGAATTCACAGGATGAACTAGTACGAAGCTAATCGACCCATTGAACGGCCAGTCTAATGCATCATCATTTTCCGAATGCATCATGTGAATTAAGAGAGACAAGTAGCGAGGATCTTTAGAAGATACATTTATCCTAGCACAAATTTTGTAACCATTAGGAGATGTATAGAATCCAGGACTGTAAAACATTTTTAGAGAATCAGTCGTCATGATCTCAAGTTTGTCTCTGAATGATTCAAGCTTCCAAATATAAAGACCGTTGCAATAACGCAGGATCATTTCTTCGTCATTATATCGTACTGAAGTCCGGATGGAAGATAGATGGTTTTGCTGATTAGAAAGACTTATGGTGAGCTCACGGTTCTGCTGCTCTAAGACGACGATTCTCTCGTAGAGTGTTCTGTGCAGAAAAAAACCATCTGTAAAGTATAGTTAATTTTCCGTGGAAAGCAATAGTAACTTATATCATTTGATTCGCGATAATCAATTATGGTTATCAATTCACGAGTGAATTTACTTGACTAATTCCTGCCAATCTGGATATGGCTCATCTTGGGTTGAGAGCGAAGTTTTTTTTGGGGGTGGGTCCCACCATTTGTATTCCATAGCTCTGGTACCTGATCCAGTTTGTTCCAAGGAGGTTAGTTTTGGAATTACCTTTGCCACTAACTGCAAAATTTCATAATAGTTCAATCGTTTGGTAACGTTATGAAATGTTGATAAACGCAAATGTCTCAAGTACTGCACTTACAGTGAGATGTGAACTTGTTGATTGCTCCAAATGCGTTTTCAGTGCTTCTTCCGAAACAACAATGTCAGAACATCCGATGGATTTAAATGGGCATGACACGTGTTCACCAACTTGTCTTCTAAAGTCACATTTATTCATATGACTGTCTATGTCAATTGGCGACAATTCGATGGCACATCCAAATTGTTGGTAAGGGCAATGTGCTCGCTGTTGGGATATTTCTCGCCGTGTGAAGAGATCTGGGAATAAATCACTCTCCGGCTGTAATGGTTGACTATCCACAGGACAGCATGTTCCTTTTTTCCTATAGGAAACAGAAATCACCAATTTAGAGAAAATTTTAAATTCAATCATTTTTAGGAGTCAACAAGTCGTTTGTAGTTGTAATTCTTAGAAAGCAAAGATATCTACAAATGAATAGTATTATAATGAGACGATGCTTACTGGAGCCACATATTAATGCATTGCGCACAAAACTTGTGGCCACATGAAGTCAATACTGGATCGCGTAACCAGGTCAGGCAAATGGGACACTCAAATCGAGATTCCAAATCCACTCTGTTATTTTCTGTATTCTATAAACGTAGGAGAAAAACTATTAATGTATTAAATTGTTGGGACTAAGAGTAAGAATTGAAGTATCACATGAAAATACAATGGATTATTCACAAGGTCCTGCCCTTGAAATGCGGAGTGTAGCATCTGTAGAAAACGTTGAGTAAGAGATTGACAAGCGCCTATCAACTAGTAACTACTCTGCATTAGTTGTGTCCAGGCAAAATGCATTTACATGAGTTAAGTGCACGAGGAGACAACAATCCAAGTCTGAGGTTAACTCACGCAAGGTTACAAAGGGGGGACGGCATCTTCCTTATATGTACTTAAATAACTATGGAGGCTTTTATACCAGAATGGTTCAAGGAGTATTGAGTACGCTCAGATCAAATGAACTGGATAACTCATACCGTACATTGTGTGATGATACTGACTATAGTAACAATCCATAGACACAACGTCCTACTTACAGCGACATTTCCGTCGTCGTCCTTACGATGCTTATTTAGATCATTAGATGATGCCATTTCCTGCAACTGTTGTCATGATATCAATTTGTTGCAAAAAAGATTAGGAACCGTACGTAACGATTCCAGTGGCATACAATGATGGTTTTTTCCAGCTGCTTCCGCCTGCTTCCAGCACAGAACATAACATGAACGCGCGATACCACCTGACCACACCACTGCACACAATCTTATTTGCCTGTGCATACACACGTAACCCAACCTAACTTCTGAGCATGAAAACATATAGGCAGTTGCCAGCCGATAGGCGTTTTAGTGGGACGGAAAAATTGCATGTAAGTAATAAAGAGTATTATTAGTTGCCAGCAATCTGGCGCTTTGGATCACAAAAACGGTTGCATGCAATGGTATAAGCGTTGAGTATAAGTGAAAACTTGTGAGAAACATGTTGTCGTTTGCAATCGATGAAAAGGACTTTGTTCCTGAGGCATAACCTCTTTCATACACCCTTTTAGTTGTGTTTTTATGATCCTGGGGGTCCAATTTGACCAGTAAAGATAATACGAATCGATTTTAAGACAAAAAATTTTGACTCAAAAAAAAGTATGGCTAACCCCTCTGGATTTTTGGTGATAATTTCGAAGTTTTGAAAAATCCTGGAATCAGTTTTTTGACGTACTGTATTGACGTGATTTTGCGAGAGAAATCGATTGCGCATGGCCCGAATCCGCTGCGTGCAATGGATCGAGTGTAACGGACGGAATTAATAAAATTTGCGAAAACTTTTAGAGGAGGAGGGTAAGATGAATCACAAAGGAAAAGATTCAAGGTTTCAGTTTCAGTTTATTCAACATACTTTGATCGTGGTACAAATGTTCCAGCGTCAGTGCATGAACTCTAACAGATGGCTGAATAGTAGGTGGCAGATGAAGAGAAATGCAAGAAAATGCTTGTACATTATGTATTAAATTTAACTATTCTATAAGAAGGAAAATGTTCTACATACACAACCTTAGGTGAAATATGAAAAATGTTGTATCAGATAGTTATGATTGTAGTTTGTCAGTAGAGTTGATGTTCCAGCATGCGTGCAGGTGCTACGACTCTCTGCAAGATATGATCTGTGCGTACTGTTATTATTTCATGTAACGTGTATTGATGAAACACCAATAAAAGACTTGATTCTTTTGTATATTTTTCTGTATTTCTCTGATGTAGATCGAATCGGCAAAAAGAGATTTTTAGACGATCTGAGAAATGCCTCTGCAATCATTTCTTTGATGCACTATAACGACGTAAGTTTGTAAGTAAAATCGATTGCGCGTAGCCCGGATACGCTGCGAGCAACCGATCAAGAGTTATAGCCAAAAGACGAAATCCTGATTTAGTGATTTTTGAGCTGCATCGTCTTCGCTTCGTCGTTCCTCTGCTGTGAGTCCTACTTCCTTTTTCCTGTGTTTTTTGTGGTCCTGGGGGTCCACTTACTTTGAAGAAGCTCATACTAATCGAATGTCGAAATTGACCTGTAAAGGAAGGCATTGAGATTGTTGGCAAAAATATCGGCGACTCCGGAAAGTGCTACAATAAATTTTTTGAGGCACTATTCCGACGTAATTTTGCAAGAGGAATCGAATAAGCGCAGTCCCAATACGCTGCGAGCGATAGCTGGAAAGTTACGGCCGAAAAACTCATGATTTTCGTCGTCATTTCTCCGCTGCTGGTCCTACGCTCTTTTTGATGTGATTTCTGAGTTCCTGGGGGTCGAATTACTCTAGAGATGGTCATACAAATCGGTTTTGAGACGAGAAATTTCCGGCTCCGAAAATGACCAAAAAAGTAAGGCTAACCCCTTTGGATTTTTGGCGAAAATTTCGACGATTCCGAAAAGTGCTACAATAAATTTTTGAGAACACTATTCCGACGTAATTTTGCGAGAGGAATCGAATAAGCGCAGTCCCAATACGCTGCGAGCGACAGCTGAAAAGTTACGGCCGAAAAACTCATGATTTTCGTCGTCATTTCTCCGCTGCTGGTTCTACGCTCTTTTTGATGTGATTTCTGAGTTCCTGGGGGTCGAATTACTCTAGAGATGGTCATACAAATCGGTTTTGAGACGAGAAATTTCCGGCTCCGAAAATGACCAAAAAAGTAAGGCTAACCCCTTTGGATTTTTGGCGAAAATTTCGACGATTCCGAAAAGTGCTACAATAAATTTTTGAGGGCACTATTCCGACGTAATTTTGCGAGAGGAATCGAATAAGCGCAGTCCCAATACGCTGCGAGCGATAGCTGGAAAGTTACGGCCGAAAAACTCATGATTTTCGTCGTCATTTCTCCGCTGCTGGTCCTACGCTCTTTTTGATGTGATTTCCGAGTTCCTGGGGGTCGAATTACTCTAGAGATGGTCATACAAATCGATTTCGAAACGAAAAATTTCCGGCTCCGAAAATGACCAAAAAAGTAAGGCTTACCCCTTTGGATTTTTGGCGAAAATTTCGACGATTCCGGAAAGTGCTACGATCAATTTTATAAGGCACTATTCCGACGTAATTTTGCTAGAGGAATCGATTAAGCGCAGTCCCAATACGCTGCGAGCGACAGCTGAAAAGTTACGGCCGAAAAACTCATGATTTTCGTCGTCATTTCTCCGCTGCTGGTCCTACGCTCTTTTTGATGTGATTTCTGAGTTCCTGGGGATCAAATTACTCTAGAGATGGTCATACAAATCGATTTCGAAACGAAAAATTTCCGGCTCCGAAAATGACCAAAAAAGTAAGGCTTACCCCTTTGGATTTTTGGCGAAAATTTCGACGATTCCGGAAAGTGCTACAATCAATTTTATAAGGCACTATTCCGACGTAATTTTGCGAGAGGAATCGATTAAGCGCAGTCCCAATACGCTGCGAGCGACAGCTGAAAAGTTACGGCCGAAAAACTCATGATTTTCGTCGTCATTTCTGCGCTGCTGGTTCTACGCTCTTTTTGATGTGATTTCTGAGTTCCTGGGGGTCGAATTACTCTAGAGATGGTCATACAAATCGGTTTTGAGACGAGAAATTTCCGGCTCCGAAAATGACCAAAAAAGTAAGGCTAACCCCTTTGGATTTTTGGCGAAAATTTCGACGATTCCGAAAAGTGCTACAATGAATTTTTGAGGGCACTATTCCGACGTAGTTTTGCGAGAGGAATCGAATAGGCGCAGTCCCAATACGCTGCGAGCGATAGCTGGAAAGTTACGGCCGAAAAACTCATGATTTTCGTCGTCATTTCTCCGCTGCTGGTTCTACGCTCTTTTTCATGTGATTTCTGAGTTCCTGGGGGTCGAATTACTCTAGAGATGGTCATACAAATCGATTTCGAGACGAGAAATTTCCGGCTCCGAAAATGACCAAAAAAGTAAGGCTAACCCCTTTGGATTTGTGGCGAAAATTTCGACGATTCCGAAAAGTGCTACAATAAATTTTTTGAGGCGCTATTCCGACGTAATTTTGCGAGAGGAATCGAATAGGCGCAGTCCCAATACGCTGCGAGCGATAGCTGGAAAGTTACGGCCGAAAAACTCATGATTTTCGTCGTCATTTCTCCGCTGCTGGTTCTACGCTCTTTTTGATGTGATTTCTGAGTTCCTGGGGGTCGAATTACTCTAGAGATGGTCATACAAATCGATTTCGAGACGAGAAATTTCCGGCTCCGAAAATGACCAAAAAAGTAAGGCTAACCCCTTTGGATTTTTGGCGAAAATTTCGACGATTCCGAAAAGTGCTACAATAAATTTTTGAGGGCACTATTCCGACGTAATTTTGCGAGAGGAATCGAATAAGCGCAGTCCCAATACGCTGCGAGCGATAGCTGGAAAGTTACGGCCGAAAAACTCGTGATTTTCGGCGTCATTTCTCCGCTGCTGGTCCTACGCTCTTTTTGATATGATTTCTGAGTTCCTGGGGGTCAAATTACTCTAAAGATGGTTATGCAAACCGATTTCGAGACGAGAAATTTCCGGCTCCGGAAATGACCAAAAAAGTAAGGCTTACCCCTTTCGATTTTTGGCGAAAATTTCGACGATTCCGAAAAGTGCTACGATCAATTTTATAAGGCACTATTCCGACGTAATTTTGCGAGAGGAATCGATTAAGCGCAGTCCCAATACGCTGCGAGCGACAGCTGAAAAGTTACGGCCGAAAGACTCATGATTTTCGTCGTCATTTCTCCGCTGCTGGTTCTACGCTCTTTTTGATGTGATTTCTGAGTTCCTGGGGGTCGAATTACTCTAAGGATGGTCATACAAATCGATTTCGAGACGAGAAATTTCCGGCTCCGAAAATGACCAAAAAAGTAAGGCTTACCCCTTTGGATTTTTGGCGAAAATTTCGACGATTCCGAAAAAAGCTACAATAAATTTTTTGGGGCACTATTCCGACGTAATTTTGCGAGAGGAATCGATTAAGCGCAGTCTCAATACGCTGCGAGCGACAGCTGAAAAGTTACGGCCGAAAAACTCATGATTTTCGGCGTCATTTCTCCGCTGCTGGTCCTACGCTCTTTTTAATGTGATTTCTGAGTTCCTGGGGGTCAAATTACTCTAGAGATAATCATACAAATCGATTTCGAGACGAGAAATTTCCGGCTCCGAAAATGACCAAAAAAGTAAGGCTTACCCCTTTGGATTTTTGGCGAAAATTTCGACGATTCCGAAAAAGCTACAATAAATTTTTTGGGGCACTATTCCGACGTAATTTTGCGAGAGGAATCGGTTAAGCGCAGTCCCAATACGCTGCGAGCGACAGCTGAAAAGTTACGGCCGAAAAACTCATGATTTTCGTCGTCATTTCTCCGCTGCTGGTCCTACGCTCTTTTTGATGTGATTTCTGAGTTCCTGGGGGTCGAATTACTCTAGAGATGGTCATACAAATCGATTTCGAGACGAGAAATTTCCGGCTCCGAAAATGACCAAAAAAGTAAGGCTAACCCCTTTGGATTTTTGGCGAAAATTTCGACGATTCCGAAAAGTGCTACAATAAATTTTTGAGGGCACTATTCCGACGTAATTTTGCGAGAGGAATCGAATCAGCGCAGTCCGAATACGCTGCGAGCGATAGCTGGAAAGTTACGGCCGAAAAACTCATGATTTTCATCGTCATTTCTCCGCTGCTGGTCCTACGCTCTTTTTAATGTAATTTCTGAGTTCCTGGGGATCGAATTACTCCGGAGATGGTCATACAAATCGATTTCGAGACGAGAAATTTCCGGCTCCGAAAATGACCAAAAAAGTAAGGCTTACCCCTTTGGATTTTTGGCGAAAATTTCGACGATTCCGAAAAGTGCTACAATGAATTTTTAAGGGGACTATTCCGACGTAGTTTTGCGAGAGGAATCGAATAGGCGCAGTCCCAATACGCTGCGAGCGATAGCTGGAAAGTTACGGCCGAAAAACTCATGATTTTCGTCGTCATTTCTCCGCTGCTGGTTCTACGCTCTTTTTCATGTGATTTCTGAGTTCCTGGGGGTCGAATTACTCTAGAGATGGTCATACAAATCGGTTTTGAGACGAGAAATTTCCGGCTCCGAAAATGACCAAAAAAGTAAGGCTAACCCCTTTGGATTTTTGGCGAAAATTTCGACGATTCCGAAAAGTGCTACAATAAATTTTTGAGGGCACTATTCCGACGTAATTTTGCGAGAGGAATCGAATAAGCGCAGTCCCAATACGCTGCGAGCGATAGCTGGAAAGTTACGGCCGAAAAACTCATGATTTTCGTCGTCATTTCTCCGCTGCTGGTCCTACGCTCTTTTTGATGTGATTTCCGAGTTCCTGGGGATCAAATTACTCTAGAGATGGTCATACAAATCGATTTCGAAACGAAAAATTTCCGGCTCCGAAAATGACCAAAAAAGTAAGGCTTACCCCTTTGGATTTTTGGCGAAAATTTCGACGATTCCGGAAAGTGCTACAATCAATTTTATAAGGCACTATTCCGACGTAATTTTGCGAGAGGAATCGATTAAGCGCAGTCCCAATACGCTGCGAGCGACAGCTGAAAAGTTACGGCCGAAAAACTCATGATTTTCGTCGTCATTTCTGCGCTGCTGGTTCTACGCTCTTTTTGATGTGATTTCTGAGTTCCTGGGGGTCGAATTACTCTAGAGATGGTCATACAAATCGGTTTTGAGACGAGAAATTTCCGGCTCCGAAAATGACCAAAAAAGTAAGGCTAACCCCTTTGGATTTTTGGCGAAAATTTCGACGATTCCGAAAAGTGCTACAATGAATTTTTGAGGGCACTATTCCGACGTAGTTTTGCGAGAGGAATCGAATAGGCGCAGTCCCAATACGCTGCGAGCGATAGCTGGAAAGTTACGGCCGAAAAACTCATGATTTTCGTCGTCATTTCTCCGCTGCTGGTTCTACGCTCTTTTTCATGTGATTTCTGAGTTCCTGGGGGTCGAATTACTCTAGAGATGGTCATACAAATCGATTTCGAGACGAGAAATTTCCGGCTCCGAAAATGACCAAAAAAGTGAGGCTAACCCCTTTGGATTTTTGGCGAAAATTTCGACGATTCCGAAAAGTGCTACAATAAATTTTTGAGGGCACTATTCCGACGTAATTTTGCGAGAGAAATCGAATAAGCGCAGTCCCAATACGCTGCGAGCGATAGCTGGAAAGTTACGGCCGAAAAACTCGTGATTTTCGGCGTCATTTCTCCGCTGCTGGTCCTACGCTCTTTTTGATGTGATTTCTGAGTTCCTAGGGGTCAAATTACTCTTAAGATGGTCATGCAAATCGATTTCGAGACGAGAAATTTCCGGCTCCGGAAATGACCAAAAAAGTAAGGCTTACCCCTTTCGATTTTTGGCGAAAATTTCGACGATTCCGAAAAGTGCTACAATAAATTTTTGAGGGCACTATTCCGACGTAATTTTGCGAGAGGAATCGAATAAGCGCAGTCCCAATACGCTGCAAGCTACAGCTGAAAAGTTACGGCCGAAAAACTCATGATTTTCGTCGTCATTTCTCCGCTGCTGGTCCTACGATCTTTTTGATGTGATTTCCGAGTTCCTGGGGGTCGAATTACTCTAGAGATGGTCATACAAATCGATTTCGGAACGAAAACTTTCCGGCTCCGAAAATGACCAAAAAAGTAAGGCTTACCCCTTTGGATTTTTGGCGAAAATTTCGACGATTCCGAAAAGTGCTACGATCAATTTTATAAGGCACTATTCCGACGTAATTTTGCGAGAGGAATCGATTAAGCGCAGTCCCAATACGCTGCGAGCGACAGCTGAAAAGTTACGGCCGAAAGACTCATGATTTTCGTCGTCATTTCTCCGCTGCTGGTTCTACGCTCTTTTTGATGTGATTTCTGAGTTCCTGGGGGTCGAGATACTCAAAGGATGGTCATACAAATCGATTTCGAGACGAGAAATTTCCGGCTCCGAAAATGACCAAAAAAGTAAGGCTTACCCCTTTGGATTTTTGGCGAAAATTTCGACGATTCCGAAAAAAGCTACAATAAATTTTTTGGGGCACTATTCCGACGTAATTTTGCGAGAGGAATCGATTAAGCGCAGTCTCAATACGCTGCGAGCGACAGCTGAAAAGTTACGGCCGAAAAACTCATGATTTTCGGCGTCATTTCTCCGCTGCTGGTCCTACGCTCTTTTTGATGTGATTTCTGAGTTCCTGGGGGTCAAATTACTCTAGAGATAATCATACAAATCGATTTCGAGACGAGAAATTTCCGGCTCCGAAAATGACCAAAAAAGTAAGGCTTACCCCTTTGGATTTTTGGCGAAAATTTCGACGATTCCGAAAAAAGCTACAATAAATTTTTTGGGGCACTATTCCGACGTAATTTTGCGAGAGGAATCGGTTAAGCGCAGTCCTAATACGCTGCGAGCGACAGCTGAAAAGTTACGGCCGAAAAACTCATGATTTTCGTCGTCATTTCTCCGCTGCTGGTCCTACGCTCTTTTTGATGTGATTTCTGAGTTCCTGGGGGTCGAATTACTCTAGAGATGGTCATACAAATCGATTTCGAGACGAGAAATTTCCGGCTCCGAAAATGACCAAAAAAGTAAGGCTAACCCCTTTGGATTTTTGGCGAAAATTTCGACGATTCCGAAAAGTGCTACAATAAATTTTTGAGGGCACTATTCCGACGTAATTTTGCGAGAGGAATCGAATCAGCGCAGTCCGAATACGCTGCGAGCGACAGCTGAAAAGTTACGGCCGAAAAACTCATGATTTTCGTCGTCATTTCTCCGCTGCTGGTCCTACGCTCTTTTTGATGTGATTTCTGAGTTCCTGGGGATCAAATTACTCTAGAGATGGTCATACAAATCGATTTCGGAACGAAAAATTTCCGGCTCCGAAAATGACCAAAAAAGTAAGGCTTACCCCTTTGGATTTTTGGCGAAAATTTCGACGATTCCGGAAAGTGCTACAATCAATTTTATAAGGCACTATTCCGACGTAATTTTGCGAGAGGAATCGATTAAGCGCAGTCCCAATACGCTGCGAGCGACAGCTGGAAAGTTACGGCCGAAAAACTCATGATTTTCGTCGTCATTTCTCCGCTGCTGGTTCTACGCTCTTTTTGATGTGATTTCTGAGTTCCTGGGGGTCGAATTACTCTAGAGATGGTCATACAAATCGGTTTTGAGACGAGAAATTTCCGGCTCCGAAAATGACCAAAAAAGTAAGGCTAACCCCTTTGGATTTTTGGCGAAAATTTCGACGATTCCGAAAAGTGCTACAATAAATTTTTTGAGGCACTATTCCGACGTAATTTTGCGAGAGGAATTGAATAGGCGCAGTCCCAATACGCTGCGAGCGATAGCTGGAAAGTTACGGCCGAAAAACTCATGATTTTCGTCGTCATTTCTCCGCTGCTGGTTCTACGCTGTTTTTGATGTGATTTCTGAGTTCCTGGGGGTCGAATTACTCTAGAGATGGTCATACAAATCGATTTCGAGACGAGAAATTTCCGGCTCCGAAAATGACCAAAAAAGTAAGGCTAACCCCTTTGGATTTTTGGCGAAAATTTCGACGATTCCGAAAAGTGCTACAATAAATTTTTGAGGGCACTATTCCGACGTAATTTTGCGAGAGGAATCGAATAAGCGCAGTCCCAATACGCTGCGAGCGATAGCTGGAAAGTTACGGCCGAAAAACTCATGATTTTCGTCGTCATTTCTCCGCTGCTGGTTCTACGCTCTTTTTGATGTGATTTCTGAGTTCCTGGGGGTCGAATTACTCTAGAGATGGTCATACAAATCGATTACGAGACGAGAAATTTCCGGCTCCGAAAATGACCAAAAAAGTAAGGCTAACCCCTTTGGATTTTTGGCGAAAATTTCGACGATTCCGAAAAGTGCTACAATAAATTTTTGAGGGCACTATTCCGACGTAATTTTGCGAGAGGAATCGAATCAGCGCAGTCCGAATACGCTGCGAGCGATAGCTGGAAAGTTACGGCCGAAAAACTCATGATTTTCATCGTCATTTCTCCGCTGCTGGTCCTACGCTCTTTTTAATGTAATTTCTGAGTTCCTGGGGATCGAATTACTCCGGAGATGGTCATACAAATCGATTTCGAGACGAGAAATTTCCGGCTCCGAAAATGACCAAAAAAGTAAGGCTTACCCCTTTGGATTTTTGGCGAAAATTTCGACGATTCCGAAAAGTGCTACAATAAATTTTTGAGGGCACTATTCCGACGTAATTTTGCGAGAGGAATCGAATAAGCGCAGTCCCAATACGCTGCAAGCTACAGCTCAAAAGTTACGGCCGAAAAACTCATGATTTTCGTCGTCATTTCTCCGCTGCTGGTCCTACGATCTTTTTGATGTGATTTCCGAGTTCCTGGGGGTCGAATTACTCTAGAGATGGTCATACAAATCGATTTCGGAACGAAAACTTTCCGGCTCCGAAAATGACCAAAAAAGTAAGGCTTACCCCTTTGGATTTTTGGCGAAAATTTCGACGATTCCGAAAAAAGCTACAATAAATTTTTTGGGGCACTATTCCGACGTAATTTTGCGAGAGGAATCGATTAAGCGCAGTCTCAATACGCTGCGAGCGACAGCTGAAAAGTTACGGCCGAAAAACTCATGATTTTCGGCGTCATTTCTCCGCTGCTGGTCCTACGCTCTTTTTGATGTGATTTCTGAGTTCCTGGGGGTCAAATTACTCTAGAGATAATCATACAAATCGATTTCGAGACGAGAAATTTCCGGCTCCGAAAATGACCAAAAAAGTAAGGCTTACCCCTTTGGATTTTTGGCGAAAATTTCGACGATTCCGAAAAAAGCTACAATAAATTTTTTGGGGCACTATTCCGACGTAATTCTGCGAGAGGAATCGATTAAGCGCAGTCCCAATACGCTGCGAGCGACAGCTGAAAAGTTACGGCCGAAAAACTCATGATTTTCGTCGTCATTTCTCCGCTGCTGGTCCTACGCTCTTTTTGATGTGATTTCTGAGTTCCTGGGGGTCGAATTACTCTAGAGATGGTCATACAAATCGATTTCGAGACGAGAAATTTCCGGCTCCGAAAATGACCAAAAAAGTAAGGCTAACCCCTTTGGATTTTTGGCGAAAATTTCGACGATTCCGAAAAGTGCTACAATAAATTTTTGAGGGCACTATTCCGACGTAATTTTGCGAGAGGAATCGAATCAGCGCAGTCCGAATACGCTGCGAGCGATAGCTGGAAAGTTACGGCCGAAAAACTCATGATTTTCATCGTCATTTCTCCGCTGCTGGTCCTACGCTCTTTTTAATGTAATTTCTGAGTTCCTGGGGGTCGAATTACTCCGGAGATGGTCATACAAATCGATTTCGAGACGAGAAATTTCCGGCTCCGAAAATGACCAAAAAAGTAAGGCTTACCCCTTTGGATTTTTGGCGAAAATTTCGACGATTCCGAAAAGTGCTACAATAAATTTTTTGAGGCACCATTCTGACGTAATTTTGCGAGAGGAATCGAATAAGCGCAGTCCCAATACGCTGCGAGCGACAGCTGTAAAGTTACGGCCGAAAAACTCATGATTTTCGGCGTCATTTCTCCGCTGCTGGTGCTACGCTCTTTTTGATGTGATTTCTGAGTTCCTGGGGGTCGAATTACTCTAGAGATGGTCATACAAATCGATTTCGAGACGAGAAATTTCCGGCTTCGAAAATGACCAAAAAAGTAAGGCTAACCCCTTTGGATTTTTGGCGAAAATTTCGACGATTCCGAAAAGTGCTACAATAAATTTTTTGAGGCTTTATTCCGACGTAATTTTGCGAGAGGAATCGAATAAGCGCAGTCCCAATACGCTGCGAGCGATAGCTGGAAAGTTACGGCCGAAAAACTCATGATTCTCATCGTCATTTTGCCGCTGCTTGTTCTACGCTCTTTTTAATGTAATTTCTGAGTTCCTGGGGGTCGAATCACTCCAGAGATGGTCATACAAATCGATTTCGAGACGAGAAATTTTTGGCTCCGAAAATGACCATAAAAGTAAGGCTTTCCCCTTTGGATTTACGGTGAAAATTTTGACGACTGTGGAAAGTTTTGCTATATATATGTGAAGGCACTATGCCGACGTAATTTCGCGAGAGAAAATGATTGAACGCAGGAACAATATGCTGCGAGCTACGGATCAAAAGTTGTAGCCAAAAAACGAAAGACGCCTTCTTTCAATTTTTTCTCTGCCGGTCTTTGCGTTGCAATTTCGCTGTCGTAGGTCCTACTT
Source organism: Diprion similis (assembly GCF_021155765.1). Taxonomy (NCBI): domain Eukaryota; kingdom Metazoa; phylum Arthropoda; class Insecta; order Hymenoptera; family Diprionidae; genus Diprion; species Diprion similis. Next base: position 3,217,657 of record NC_060115.1, read on the forward strand.
CGTTTTTCTTGTGTATCTTAAGTTCCTTGGCGTTCAAATAATCTAGAAAGAGTCATACAAATCGATTCCGAGACCGAAAATTCTCGGCTCCGAAAATGACTAAAAGAGGAAGGCTAACCCCTCTGGATTTTTGGTGAAAGTCTTGAAGTTCCGAAAAATTCTGGAATCAATTATTTGACTTACTCTATCGACGTGATTTCGTGAGAGAAATCAATTCCGCACGGCCCAAATCCGCTGCGAGCAACGGATCGAGTTTGACAGCCGGAATAAATAAAATTCTTATGAACTTTCAGAATAGGAGGGTAAGATAAATCACAAAGTCACAGGTTCAAGATTTCAGTTTTAGTTTATTCAACATGCCCTAATGGTGATACAAATTTTTTGGTCTTAATGTATGGACTTTAACAAATAGCTAAATAGTTTCAGGGTGGCAGACAAAATTAAATACAAAAAAATGCTTTATCATTACGTATGAAATTCTACAATCTTATGAGGAGGAAGAAGTTCCACATACACAACCTCAGGTAGAATATGAAAAATGTTGCGTCAGATAGTTGTTATTGTAGTTTGTCAATAGAGTTGATCACGTTCCGGCTCCCGTGCAGGTGCTACGGCTCTCTGCAAGAAACGATCTGTACGTACTGTTATTATTCCTTGTAACCTGTTTTGAAAAAATCAATGAATGACTTGATTTCTTCGTATATTCTCCGTCTTGTTTGTGCGATTTTTCCTACGCCCTTTTTGGTCCTTTTTCTGTGTTCTTGCGGGCCTAATCAGTTGAGCAAGGGTCATAGAAATCGAATCATGGGCAAAAGATATTTTAAAACTCTGAAAAATGCCTCCGGAATCAATTAATTGATGCACTATTTCGACGTAATTTTTCTAGAGAAATCGATCGCGCGCAGCCCGAATACGCTGAGAGCAATGGGTCAAGAGTTGCAGCCGAAAAACGGAACATTGATTTGGTAATTTTCGAGCTGCTTCGTGATTTCTCTACTGTTGTCCCTACATCCTTTTTGATGTGTTATTTGTGTTTTTGGGGGGTACAATGAGTCAAGAAAAGATCATACAAATCGATTCTGCAACAAAAATTTTTTGGCCCGAAAAAAAGTAATAATAATCATAATGGTTTATTTATGTCCATGGCAATGTCGGACAACAATCAGAAGCGCAGCAATTTGATCACAGAATATTTAAACCTAATTAGAATAGCAAACTAATTATAAGCCAAGGGTATGAAAGCTATAGTGAGAGAGAGGATTAACGCATTGGCACGTAATACACCCAAAGTTTCACTGACTAAAACTTTATCTACACACCAAACACAGTTCCGACACCAAGTAAGGCTAACCCCTTTGGATTTTTAGTGAAAATTAGAACGATTTGAAAAAAACTGGAATCAATTTTTTGATGCACTAAATCGACGTAATTTTTCGAGAGCATGGTGCGCAGACCGCATACGCAGCGAACCCTGTTATGTATTACCATCTAGCTGTGAGCCACGGTTCAAAAGTGATAGCCGAAAAAAAAATTCGCACCAATTTCCTAACGAGGCGCGGAAGATAAATCACACACTCATAAGTTCAACGTTCCAGTTTCAGTTTTCTTCAATATGCCTTAATCGTAGTACCAGTGTTCAAGTGCCAGTGTAAAGTTTTTTAACAATAAGTTGCTAAGTAGTATTGCGGTGAAAGACAAAAAGAAATGCAAAAGAATAATTCAACATTACATACGAAATTTAACTATAGTATAAGGAAAAATAAGTTCAATATAACAGCATGCATAGTGGAACCAACAGCTGAAAAAGTACAACGGAAATTACGAAGAAATGCTTAATTTTTAAATCGCAACTTCTGATCCGCCTTCAGCAGCGACTCTATATTTATATAATTTTGCGAAAGAAATCTTTTGCGCACAGTTTCGACTTGCTGCCGCACAACGGATCAAAAATTATGGCCGGAAAGCATCAAATTCCTTCGTATTTTCTCAGCTGTTAGTCCTGCGATGTCCTCGATGGCTTTTTTTGTAATCCTGACGATCCAATTTGTGAATCACATGAAGTTTTCTTTAAGAAAAGGAAGAGCCAGAGATCTATGAGAATAATTCTTCGTAACATTTGAACCGAGCGTGCGAACTACTCAACTATGTGAATTTCATTTGTATCCCGGGCACTTGGACTTCTTTCGTTACTTCTCAACTGGCAAAGAACTGCACGCCTGAATTGAGTGTGCACACAGTGCACGCACGCCATAGTTTCATTACATTCTAGGTTGTGGTTTACTGTGACCACTGTGACTAACACCGAAAGCAACGAAAAGTCGATTTTCGATAAAGTTAGTATCGATCTTATTGTTAGATACACATTTCTATCACCTAGCTATCGATTACATGCAGTCGATGCAATGGTGAAGTTTCATAGTTGACACGATTGGAGTAACCTGTCGACCCTCTAAGTATCATCACTTTCCAACTGACTTTGTGCGGCAAAGTTGAGAGAAATACATAGGATTATTCACTATTTCTGAAAGACTTCAAATTCAAGGTGCTATTACTGAAACCTGATCGAACCGTAAAACGCCATAACCTAACTTTAATGAAGAGAATGTGCCCACTGTGCTTTAAGCCGAATGATTAACAGACGTAATTTAGCTAGTTTGTATTTCTCAGTATCACCTTTAGAATACTAACAGCGTGAAATATTCAGATTTCCTAGAACCCAGCCACCATGGATTTCCAAAATAGGCCAGGTGGTAAAACTGGGGGCGGAGGAGTGGCGTCCTGGTCCGAAAGTAATCGTGATCGAAGAGAGCGCCTTCGACAACTTGCCTTGGAAACAATTGATTTAAACAAGGATCCCTACTTTATGAAAAATCACTTGGGCTCATACGAATGTAAGCTTTGCTTGACGCTGCACAACAATGAAGGAAGTTACTTAGCTCATACACAAGGTAAAAAGCATCAGGCAAATCTAGCCAGAAGAGCTGCAAAGGAAGCTAAAGAAGCTCCACAAACTCTCGCTCCTGAAAAACCGAGAGTTGAACCAAAAAAATTTGTCAAGATCGGTCGGCCTGGTTACAGGGTGACAAAACAGAGAGATCCAGAGTCTGGTCAGCAAAGCTTACTTTTTCAAGTCGACTATCCAGAAGTTGCCGACAATGTTATTCCACGACATAGATTTATGTCTGCATATGAACAACGAGTTGAACCCCCAGATCGTAAATGGCAATACCTACTATTTGCTGCCGAACCATATGAGACCATTGCTTTCAAGGTAAGTTACTTAGAGCAATGCACTACGCGATGTTTTAACCAGCATTCCTCCTTTACCATTTGTATAATATTTGCAATATTTCATCATTAGGTTCCCAGCAGAGAAGTAGAGAAGGCAGAGGGCAAATTTTGGACACATTGGAACAAGGACACAAAGCAATTCTTTCTTCAATTTGCATTCAAAAATGAAAAACCATCAATAGGTAAAATTCCACCTCCTCCCGTCCCACTCATACGACCAGGGATGGGAGCACCTATGATGCCTGTTCCACCGCCACCAAAACCACCGATGTTCAATCCGGTACCCCCACCACCTGCATTATTGGCTGGAATGCAAATTCCACCCCCGCCACCTCATCTGAATTAAATAAATTTAGTAGCTGTAGATAAAGCTGAATACTTTTATCTATTCAATAGTCATTTATCTACTAAGTGTAAGTTACACGGTCACAGAATAGGGCAGAGACCGGTTCTGAAGTTACATCAAAAATTCGAGATTGGAAATGGCAGTGGTATAGTCTACAGAGTTTCTATGTGTTCTACACATTTTTCATGAATATTTTCTGTCATTTTCCTATAAAATGATGCTGCAGATGCAATGTTAATATCATGGAGGAAAAATGTTACAAACCAATCTTGATTTTTTTTAACCAAAATCAAAATGTGAGACTGTTGCAAGCTTTTCAAAGAATTTCAATTTAAAGTATATATCGTTTGAAGGTGTACTCCAATTGTAAACGTCTCACTATTGCAAATGGTGTAGATTCAATTGTGCTTCAGCAGGTCATTATCATACAAAATATTCATGAAATTCATGCATTTGAATGTATAAAAACTTTATATTACAACAATGGTACAATGACATGCAGGTTTCAATTACCTATCAAGTAGCATACGTGGTGGATTGTGTACATCCGGAGCAATTGATTCTGTCACTGATAAATCAAATTCTTCATCTAACTGCATGGTGACAGAATCAACTTCATTGAAAGTACATAGGGCAAATTGAGTTCACACTGGTGCCATACATTATCAAAATTTGCTATCACATCCGGCAACACTAGTGTAATCCTGATTTCAAGCATAGACTGTCTACCATATTTTATTATAGGTACATCTCATGATATCCGTATTATAATATAATATAAAAGCTTGAATATTTAAGTATCGTTATAACATGACCGATTATTACAGCTTATTTGTTAGTACAATTTTCTCCTTATAGATTTTCCACGCGCACTAGGTATCATTGTTATTACATACTAGTATCATATATTCTTAATCACAGCTTAAATTATCAAATCACCAATGGAGTCACATAATTTATGAAGAAGAGAATCTGTTGATTATGAATGAAACCATTGCATGTGCTATTTTTTCACGACACTCTGCCTTTGTGTAATTGTAAATCTTGCAACAAATGGTATGGAATGTGCAGAATTATTTTACGTTTGTAACTGATGTCACATTTACATGAAATATGATGCACATATATATGTCTGCATACTCCCTGTAATTGATCTTAAGGATTTTGAATAAACTGACAAGTGTTTTCATATTTTCATTAGTCCCATAACAACCTAATACAGCGTTTTATGATGGTCCATCGGTGGGGAATATTTCCAGCATGTTACACTAGTACAATCACCAATTGGAATGGAGCGTCAGTGCATCAAGTCTGATATCTGAAGTGTACTAACAATAAATTTCATGATCTGCACAAATTAATGAGACGTGACTACATGGAATTAGATATACCTATAATGATTGAGAACTTTCAAAAATCGAACTCGAATGAAGACTTATACACTATTTGGAATTTTTAACACTACCAGTACATTATATAAAAATAACAATCGACATAATAAAAAAATATTTTATGTGCAAAATAAATGCTTGTCTCTTGACCCAGTGTTTTTTTATTTCTGTTTTATTCACTTATGTCGTGTGGTCTCTGTTTACGTTCTTTCGTACTAACAGTAGCTAAGGTAAATGTACCCGAAGCTGCATGCTTATGCTTATAATTTCCAAAGCAGTGCGACTTATCTACACACTTTGCCATGAGGATTAATCTGATGTCCTCCTTAAATTTATACTCATAAAGTGCTCTTACTGATAAATTGCCTCAAATATAAAATGGCAATTTATCTGTATGCTATACATTATGCAATTTGTCTTGTAGTAAACACCTGATCAGCCGCAGAGTATAGTTGGCTCTATGGTTAGTGGAAAACCGCGGACTTCTAGTTGGGGAGGTTTAAACCAGTGCTGCATGCTGTACCCTGGGTCTCTTTTCAATATTTTCACAAGTATATAATGCACGATATGTAGATCTGTATGTTTATGAGCAATGAATCTTATGTAGATGGATGCTGATACTGCAAATTTGTTTGATTCAATTTTCTCTACCAACAGAAGGAACGGGTTCGCAGTGCTAACAGCGCACCGTTTTATGTAGCAAATAATATGTTTATACGTAGGAGTTCACCCTCCTTCTATGCCATAGTAATATGTATCATACAGTGAATTGTTAATATGTATGGTATGCTGTATGATACTATGTGCCAAGAGTACATAACATATGAAGGAATGAAATATACTAGCATTCCACTGACAGCGAGGAGAATGCTTTGCATTACTTTTGCAATTCGCAATTAGTCCGAACATTGGTCAGTAAAGATGAGTTCAATCCATTTTGACATCGACCATGATACATGCCAGTCAAGAATGTGTAGCGTTGGATTTAGAATAAACTTTGTTAATTTGATTTTGACATATTAGAAATGCCACGTGCTGAAAAAAGTCTTTGCAGCACCTTATGTCCAGTATTGATCCAGGCAACTTCGTATAGAGATTTTTACTCTTTCACACGATCTGATAATTAAATTTGGCATTACGACATGTGGTATATACCCAAATGTGCGTACATATTCATACATATGCTATATGTATTATGATATTCCATTAACTAGGATAACTTTAAACTAGGGATGCAGCTTTGGAACAGTGTGAAATGTTGCGATTTGTATTTTGGGTCTTGGCTGGAAATTCGAAATCCGAAAGCTTCCCGCTGTCGCAAAATTGCACCCAGTCCCAAAATTATCCTTGTTTACAGTAGGGGCTAGGCTTTTGAACGACTGTGGAAACCATCTGACAAATGATCGATGAATGGTTATCTATCGATAGCCCGTTTCTATCTGAGGCAGCGCAACCACTTTGGCAATATGGCTGCGCACCTCAGATAATCTCAAATAGAGCCACTACTGTCTCCTGGAAAAACCATCATATTCTCAGCTCCATAGGAAGGCGTTGGTGAACTTCGTGCATCCAGGGAGGCCCTGCTTGCCGAGCTGAAGCTACTTGAGCTCAAATCTTCGTAACTTGCTACAGACTGGCTACCTCCTGCAACACAGAAGACCTTTGTTTATAGGTGCTTGATCAGAAAATGTGATTGTTATCAAAGAAATTGGATGCTAGTAAAATAATTCGACAATCAGTGAAATAGCTACATTGTTTTTAAAAGCACAGCCGAAAAGCAAGGGGTGTTAGAGAATGTAACATATTGGATGATCAAATGTGCTGCCACATCGTATGGAGGAGAACGACATTAAGACGACTAATTATGGTTTTAACGGTTTATTTCCAATTTTTTTTTGTTTTGTTTAATTTACTCAATCTACCTCTTTTCTATGTCATGTACTAGTTCAAGAAACTTGTTACATTAGAACCTGGCTTCTGTCATTTAGTGTCGGAAGAGGTCAATGACCTCATTGACTGTGCCTAGGTCCTTAGGTGACAGGAATCCTCAACCCGTTTGCTACTAGCTGCAGTAAGTGATCGCAGTCTCAACCAGCAAAGTAGCAAGCTGTCGGAGAAAGGGTACTGGGATAGGAGATAAATATTGATCATATTGCAATTGACACTAACGGAGTTCTAACTCTATATTGAAATACATTATTCATTATTCACGGTGAAGAAAAAATTGTGCAACTTTATTGCTTTACTGAAAGTAGTGAAAATGAATCTCGCGTTTGTTAGTCTCTTGCTAATTTGTAGATCGGATAAAGGTTTATAGTTTAATACATCTAAACCTTTACATCATACAGGTCAGTATAGGTAGTCACCATCAATTATGTTCGCAAGATTGCTATGGGATCTTTGTAATATCCAGAGAAAACCTGACTTATACAAATAATCACAAGAATAAATAGTATTTTGCAGGTAATGGCGTTCAATGTTAGCCCTGTTACATAATAAAATGACCCATGAGCATGGTAATATTGAGATTGGTGCTAGATAATTCAAAAGTCGATAAATAGTTCAATAGTTGTACTGCTTACGTGTATTCCAATTTCTAGTACATATTATTTGTTTCAAAATTTGGTAGGTTTTATGAACCTATTGGCGTGACGTTCATGTAAGCTGATAGATTGTATAATATATTTTGCATACTATATAGCCAACTTATATTCTAACTCACTCAAGATAAGAACAATTTCTACAATTAAGAACTAATTGTAAGCAATGACCATTGGACATGATAGTCTGATCTTTACACGTAAAATTCAACATATTGATGGTCCATGTAATACTTATGTTGTAGCATGTGATATCTTAAACTATATTAGAGCACAGTACTCGTATAATACAATAATCAAGTGTATAGTCATACAATAAAGTAAACTAGTAAATGTACAATGTATGTTTACATCTGGGCGAATCCGTGTGTTGCGCAAAACAAAATGTGATGCTTTTCCCACTTGACTGTCAAGAGTGGATACCTGATTGCATATCCATGAATGTTGATGATTATTGGAGCGTTTGAATGAAACGTTTCCCCATATTGACTGCTTATCGAATATTCATTATTAGTTCTCCCGTGACTATAACGTTGCACAAATAAATATACATACATCTATACGTTGCAACAATAAATATACAATTACAAATAAATATAGTATAAGCTAAATAATAATAGATACATGCCTGCATGTTCGGACAGTTTCAAGAGAGCGTCTTCTCCAGCTGCAAATTGCCTACCAATTAATATTTCTATAAGAATTCAGCTACCGTAATGAGTATTACCAGCCCATTATGCAGTCGGCTTGACAATTCTCTAATTCTAGGACACTTCCAGATTTGTGCAAGAACCATAGTATGACACAATTCAAGATGCTGCTATTGTACATTTACTTGAAATAAGAATTGAAACGTTACTGGTGCCTGTTTTACCTTTTCGTTAATAATTTGCAAACACAATGGCAAATTGCATATCGAGAGGGAAAACTTTATTGATTTAAAAAATACTATCCTCTGTGATGGAATAATTTCAAAATGCTGATATATATACTACAAGCTGTTGTTAGGAAATATAGCCTTTGTGATTCAATTACTTTTACTTCTCATGCATAATTTAACTAAGAAGTTCATATGTACATTATTTTGAGATATAATCCGTTCAGGTAAAATTTGTGGAGCTATTTCTTTAATTATGTCTTTTGTTATACCGAATTATGTCATACTTATACAGCTATTACTAAATTGGTATTGTTTCATATCTCAACATTTTTTTTTTTGCTTTTGTACTCACAACCAGATATATTATAGCTCCTGTCATTTGGCATCTCAAAATATTTTTTCGAATCCACGTGACATATAAAATGTGTTTGTATGTATATATTGTGCATACATGAAATTATTACCCTTTACGATTCTATAAGACAGATTCTTGAATAATAGTTCCACATAACCCGGAGATTGTTGCAACCAACTACTTCTGATATTCTTTAATAATCAAAAGAAAACCTGAATACTCAGGCGAATTAAACGGCGGCAGACAATAATGAGCTGAAGGTAATAGGGCAATGTACGTTTTGCAAATATACATTGTGTACATTCTATTAAGGGACTTTATAATTCTGAACCAGATTCGTTCATTTTCAAAAAATATATTCTACATTCTTTTAAGTGTACTCCACAATTTGCAAACGGTATCTGAAGGGTTGAAGACTTGTCAGGAACCATAAAATTAAAAGTGGGTAAGTTGACGTCAATTGTTATTGCATACTGGCATTCAATTGGACACCCTAAAATTTTCGATCGATACCAATCAACAAGTTATAAACTGATAATCTGATATCGATTCATTATGAAGAATAATATAGCAATAAGGTCATGCTACAAAGTGAGTATAACACAACAATTTTTCTTACCTAAGTGTAGTTGCTGTGTTTCTATCTTTCTAAGTATAATTTTTTTAAATAATTTTTCCGTGCCTTCAGATTGTGTACGTAGTACCTAGTGATAGCTATATTCAAATAAATTGCAGAAGCTTGTGTAATTTTTTTGTAATACTCTCCCGTTTTCTATCTGGTTTTTTTATTTCTTTTTTTTAAATACTTCTTACTAATTTCTGCTGAACACCTAGCGGTCAATTAACACCAGTTTCTTAATTTCAAATACGACGATTAGTTAGTAGGACAGAATATCATGACAGTAAAAGTAAACAATTGTGAACATAAGGGAACAGTTACCTACATGTAGTCAACAGGGCACTGAAAATTATTGCGTTGGCAGAGCAACGCTCCACGAATTGTTGTAATAAGTACAATCATGAAAAGACTCATGTTTCCTAACTGACGTTAATACTTGTCAGTGGTGACAATTAAAGGAGTAGTGATACACTTCTGGTGTGCATAAGGCTTGCCTAATAATACCCACACTCATAAACTCGATGCATTATCATTTACTATGCCTTTTAAAATTCTATACCGCCCCTATGTATCCTGTGACTACAGTGTCCAAATTTCATCCGTTAACCTTGCAGATGGAAGTGCCTGGGTTACTATAAATTAGAGACCTTAATTGCCATTAAATATACCCAACTGGCTTACAATTCTTGAACACAATAAGTTAAGTTTAAAGCTAACTTACAACTCTGTTAAGCCCAGTTTACAATGGAACACACACCTGTCACAGAGACAATACACTTTTACAACGATGAGCGAACGTGTAAACATTATTTCCAAGTATGGCATTTGTACAGTGTATGCGTACAGGCATATACGTCCCGTTGTAAACCAGGCTTTATTCATTATATACCTGGCCTATTGGATTCTAATCTGTGTAGTCAGGTGAGTTATATTTTAATCCAATACACCAGGAGTATAACATTATTTGTTACTGTCTACTATGCTAATATATAGATGATATTTGATCAAGACAATTCAAGTATGTAAATTATAAATAACAATTCGCTAATCAACCCCGGTGACATGCATAAAAAGTAAATACAAGGCAAGGCTGGCCTTTTGCACGTCTACGCATTCCTTTACTCATCTGCGTCGTTTCTTTTTTGACCTCCCCTTTTTAGCAGTTGTGCAACCATTTCCAGGACTCTTGTCAATATTTTCCTTTGATGAGTTATCTTCCTCTGTATCCATCATATTACCATTTACATTCGTATCATCCGACAAATTTGAAGAGTCGACAGCTGCAGGTTCTGGATTGATATCATTTTCTTTTGAAGGTGACACTTCTGCTTCAGGTGAAGGTTCTTTTGAGGAACGACCTGATGAAGATGAGTGTTCCCGAGCTTGTACCAATGTTGCTGCAGACTCACTTTTGCTAATTATACATGACTTGTCTTCACTGGTAAACAACAATGACAATGCCAAATCTTCTGTGAGATTTTGATCGCAACCTAAAGTTTGCGCTGGGTAGTCGCACTTGAGGATATCTTTTTCGCAAGTAGATAGAAGCGGAGGAGAGTCAGAGAATTCTGACTGCATAGATATCTGAATATCATTGACTTTTTCTCTGATTTGGTCTTTAGTATCTCTGTGAACTCTAGTATCCTTACTCTTTTGCAAATGATCATCTTGTACAGCTGGATATCTCTTGCATCCATCTAAATTCTCGTTGACTTCATATCCTGAAATCGGTTTAAAATAAGTACTGGGAAATATAAAAAATTCATTAGATGCACAATTAGATCTCAATTTTTTGTATTTACCAGGAGTCAAGATTGGTTTTGGACATTCTTCAGTTTCATTATCCTCATCAAATGTCTTATTAACGTTCTCTAGCCCATCTCCTGGGAATGTGGGTTGATTAATTGGAATTGGTTCTACCCGCTGGAGCATGTTCGATTTAAGATCAATCTCTTTTTCTGTACCTTGAGGCCTCTCGCAAATTCCTGAGCTTGATTTATCTCTACTGTTTTTCACAATCGAGCTCCACGAGCTTGCAGGGTTCCGTCCTTCGCTTTGTGTTACACTAGAAATCTCAGGTGGCTCTGGTTGACGTATTTCTGTCTCGAGCAATTTTAGTTTAGATAAACTCAAAGGACTAGGATTAAGCAGAACATCCCCGCTTGTATCACAATGAGTTATCTTCTTTGATTTCCGTGATTTTTTTGGTCGACCCAGCAAGACTTCAGGTCTAAATTCAGAGACTCTACAATCATCGCTACCAACGTGACTTGCAGCAGTTTCACATTGAGCCTCAGCTCTTCTCAAGGCATCAATATCAATGATTTCAATACTACTCAAAGATGTAGCTTCGTTAGATATCACTTTTCCATCCCTATGTGCAAAGCGTCGGGATGGTGCAGACGCACCTGTTGCTATCTGGACACATCCATCCATGTCCGCGGTTACGAAGTTTCCTGGTGTTTTATTTCGTTTGCTACTAACATAATCATCATCAGGGCATTGGACTAATGCAGTCTGGTTTTTTTCCACAGTATTAGAGACAACAACGACGAGAACGTCATCTTTTTTTTTCCTGCTTTTGGTAGACTTGACCTTTTCCTTCCCCTTATTTACATCAGGATTGGATTCAACTTCTTCCGCATCCAAAACTTTTGCAGATACGTTTGGGCACATCTGATCAGCTTCATTCCTAGATAAAATTTGCTGCCCTACAGATTCCTCTTCCGTTGTGACTTTAGATCGTTTGTGTACTTCAGTTTGCAATGTGACATAATTTCCTTCTAAACACGTACGCTCCTCACACAGCCTGGGAGAAGTTACAGATGGCTGTCCGATAGTTTTTCGGGATTTTCCAAGTTTTACGCACTCAGCATCAGATCCAGATCCTGTTGTATCAAATTGATGCTTTTGTTGAACTCGTGTTGAATAGTCTTCTGAAATTTCTGAAGATTGTATGTGTTCCATATCATCGTCAGAAGATATAGCTTTGCTTGAATTTTTCTCTCGCTGCATTAGTAAATCGTTGCATTTTGTCATTGGGCTTTTACGTGGGTTGCTCGCCATTTCAAGGTCTTGTATTTTATTTGGCATGATTTGAGATGCCAGAGCTAGAGTCACTTCAGATGTGTCAATGTGCTCCAAATCTTCGTCTGAATGATTTGAAGATACACCATCTTTGTACTCGTTTTTCTCTAAAATTGAATATTCACTAACGTCATCGATAGGCAATAACTCATCAGGACATGATATATCCACAGTATGAGTCTGTCTTGTTGCGTCACTTTCTGACTCAGAGAGTTTATCATTTGCACGAGGGCCAAATTCATTCACAGAAGTCGAATCTATATCTGGCAATGTTATCGCATGTATTTCTGAATCCTTGATAGTTTCAAATGAAGACTCAAACCGATCAATATCTTTATGCTTGTTCCTATTTTTTTTTTTGCTCGATTTCTCTTTAATTGGCAATACTTTCTGAATACCTTTGATCATAGAGACAGTGACTATATTTGTCTCTTCTTGTTGGTTTGATTGTGACACCACACATGACTTGTTTTCAATCTCATTGCTTTCATTTGATGTTTTATCTTTACGCTCTTTCTGGTCCTTATTTGAGATCAACTGAACAGATGAAGATCCCGCGTGTAGACTAATATTCCTCAGTTCTTTCGTATTGATTTGTTCTTCAGCTGAATTTTCCGATGTAACACACTTAGTTTGTTCACGTGCTGTGTTATCTAAGTTGAGGTTATTGCTGGTAGAGAGGGGATCTTGAACATGATCGCTTCCTTCGGTGGTTTCTTCAATGTTACAAATCCTTTCGGTTACTGGTTCCCTGTTATCTGTGAAAACGACTGTATCTTCGTCGTAATTAACAACATATTTTGCCCTAGCAATTTTAGTCTCTTGCAGTTTCCAACGGGTAGATGTCATTTTTTGATTCCAAGGATTTTCCTTAGCTTGGGTCATTGGGCTTGGTGGTATTTTACCAGCCTCAGCACATAAATTTAGAGTCATTTGAACGTCGGTGAAAGTCCCAGCTTCGTCAAAGTTGACTGTATCTTTTGATCGTAGCTTCATTGCTTCCGCATATAGTGCTTTTTGTTCGACAACTTCTTTTATATCCTGACTGGCAAGTGAGTCGAGCGCTGAATCACTAGTTGTACGCATTTCAGCACAAATTTCTGTTAGATTTTTAACAGGTTGTGATTCCTGTCTAAAATCATCAAGTGATGCAGGACCCTCTTGCGCACAAAGACTTCGCAGCGGCTCCAGGTTGTTGTCCATTTCATAATTATCACTGGAAACAATATCTTCCTCGTCGGCAGAGATAGTTATAACGGTGCCCAGAGGGTTGACAACTTTAGTGACGGGCTGTCCCATCCTTTCAACTACCACTCGCCTCCCTAGTAACAGAAAAAGCCATTGGCAGGTATCAATCGCAGCGATCTACCAAGTAAACTAATTTTTGCACGGAGTATAGAAGAGGAAGAAGTGAAATCAGACGAATCACCCATCAGTCATTGAACGAGTTTAAAACGAAGAATCAAAGGCCGACAAATTAGGGTTGAACAGGGTGAATTTTTTTAGAAACTCATATGACTGCATGCATACTAAAAAAGCTTTCAACAAATGATAATTTCCTTTACTGGTCTGTGCAGGTAGCTGCATGTCGTCTGTATATACGTACGAGTACTTATGTATATTGGCATCAACAGATGTTGACAGCCTCTCAATAGGAGAAAAGGAAGCGTTGAAATAGTCATAATCTGATTACCTGAGTATACTATATGCAAGTGCACTCTGGAGGAAATTCATATCACAATAATTTCCACGATTTATGATAATGTCAAAAATAGTTTTTCGTTAAGACTTTGGCCTTGCGTAGGAGATTTGTAATAAAACGAGTATATAATAGCGAGAGATTGGTATAGTTTAGGTTGTGGACAAGGACAAGTCAATGCAAATAACAAAAAGTATACGTATGTTTGATAAACATATCATTGACCTTATACTTTGGGATAAGACTAACTTTTGTAATTGGCTGTGGATTTACAGCTAATTGTGAATTTTTTTATCTAGCTTGCAAAAGCTGTCAAAGCAAAGGAGGGTCAAGATAATTTAAAAGTAATTGTTATGTGAGACGTAGTGATAATTTTAAAAAGAGTGTTATTCAACATCATGGACGGTGTAAACGCATCTGGTGATAAGAGAATGCGGTACATATCACTAAAAATTTCTCTGTGCAGGGTAACGGTCTTTTCTGCGATAAGCTAAGACATCAGGACGGGTGTAGTTAATTTGTAAAGTGTATGTTAGCGATGGGTTTAAATTCGGACAGTATACCTGACGGGTGTAACTGAGATACCTGCCACTGGCCAGTTCTGTATATTATTTAAAACTTAAAATACTAGTAATAATTATGTGCCACATGCAGCGTTTGAGGTCTACAAGTATGTATAGTTGTCCGTACACAATAAACGAGTGACAAACGATCGCCAAGCTATTAGTTGTGTATACACGCAAACCAATTATTTGCCAATTGGTGATTAGCAGATGACAAAAGTACACATATTCCTGAAATAAGAATGGTTACTATTAACTATGAGTCTTGCTTCGAACTTCGTGGCGGTTGAGACTGCCTTATGACGCATAGGAGTTTTCAAAAATATTGTACCACATTTTCGCCCGAGTGCATTTGCTCAGTTCCACTAAAAATGGGCACCCTCACAAGTTCATTTATTCAACATTCATCTTCGCAAAGACAAAGGTTGAAAGTTATCAATATTATAATTATCTAACATGGGTTCAGATATTGTTATAGGTATGGGCAACAATGTAGTCTAGTCGCAGGATAATCTTGAAAACGTAACTGAAGCACTCAGTGAAGACAACTGAACCTAACGACAAAAAAGGACAGCAATGTCTTCTTCTCTCTGACTCTGGCAGCGCATTGGGGACTTGGGCATAACAGGATCAGTAATGCTTGTATTGTCTGTATCCATGCTACGTGCATATCAGACAGAGATAGTATGATGTTAGAAGGAAACCCATCTATTTCAAAGTACTCTAAAGTAGTTCGATCTCCGTTTAGCATCGGCTTTCTTTGTTTCTACTGAATGCTCCATCTACGTTTATAATTCTCTGGGTATCAGTGACACAAATTAGTGAACGTGATTAAAAACGCAAATCATCACCTACATTAATGTAAATTATGAAAGGGTGCAGATAACATGTACAGTGCTGCCTCCATAACTCAAATTCTTTAGAGTTCAGAGTTCCAAGAAGTAGCTACGATTCCTCGAATAATAAAGATTTCAAATGACTCCACTTCTTCAACACAGGCTGTGAACTGTGAAGACTAAAAAAATCGGATACTACATGCCTGCCTCTATTGCAGCATAGTACATATGCAACAAAGTGAGGAGCTATACTTTCTCCCCATGGCGAAGAAGATAAGAAAAGCAACACTTTATCAGGTGTCCAAAATAGTATAGTGGAACTTTTCCAAGACAAATGTTTTCACCTCTCATGAATAAACATATATCTCAACTGAATAGGGAGATTGTTGTGCTCTTGGAAGCATAAGTTCGGACAAAGCTTACCTGGAACACGATGTGGCGTGGTAGCTGTTTCCAACATAGCTTCTGCTAAGTCTTCTCGGAGTTGATTCTCTCCACCTCCGACACCTATACTCTCATTTTCCAGTGAATCTCCATAGGTTTCCAAGAACCTAGGTGACTGCTCGTAACTGCCTGTAAACGCATATTTTTAATCATGTAATGTTCAAGTGCCAGACCTTAAGTTTTCACTACATGAATTAAGGTCAAAAATAATTTCACCGCATTGTTTTAAATTTTACAAGTAAAAAAAAAACCTCACAAGGTCATATAAGTAAAAATAAGTTAAATTGGAAAGAGTATTCAACTTACTTCCTGATCCGTCAATAACAACGGGAACCAATGGTCTTGTGGCAGTGTGCGGCATGTTAACAGGATTAGACCGTGCAGGTCGCGATCCTGCTGTAACACTAACTTCCACAGCTTCTGCTTCGACTAGGTTTACTGCAACCCTAAATAAGGAGTTAAACTAATTCGTAATTGTCACAGTAACAGAGTTCAATAAGCTACTGCATTATTTCTATAATAATTCTACATCGATTACTAATTGGAGGCGTAACTAAACTTACCCACTGGGTGCATTGTATGTTTTAAAAATGAATTGAGGCCCCATCCATAATCTTCTGTGTGGTCCAGCGTGAGTTACGATCTCAACTTGACTCAGCCACTGATCTTCTATCGAGTCTGCAGCAGGCTTACATTTTGGGGTAACAGGTATGCCGAGCAGTGGACTTGATCCCGAAAGCGGTGGTAGTATTTCGAGTGAACTTGTGGATCTGAGTAACGGCCACTGCCCTTTGGCCTCGACATCTAACTCGATTGTAGTGTCGTCACAGACTTTTTCTTTTGGAATTCCTGCCAATTAAATTTTGTTGTTTCATCAAATTCCATCCAATCTATGAAAAATTCACAGCACAAATTTTTAATTTTTCTATACCTGCCGCTGGTTTTGGTTCTAGGTCGTATTGTATCATGTTGCCATGACACGCCATTATGAACAACGAGTCAACAGAACGTTTGATCACTTTGTTTCCAGCATCCCTTTGGGCATAGAGCCATGCTCTTTGTGGTGCAAAACAACAGCAGATTTTCAATGGTAAGCTCCCACTGTCCTCAGATTGAAGGCGTTGTCTTTGCTGCGGTCTATTTGAAACATCACAAATAATAACGCTAATATTTATTTACATATGGATAGGCCGCACCTAGGCAAATATTTATGTAGTTTTCCTTGCTTTCTGTGCCATGGTAGTTTATATTCAATATTTTAAGACTGCTGGAGACGTATGATGATGGTTACTAATCCATTTCTGCCTCACCCCGCAAAAGCTGATCGCTTGTGGAGACATACCCAAAAGGGGAAAGAGGGTTAAATTGTGATTATTATCCTTATCACTATCATTATTGTTATTAGTCCTATAAAGTAATAGCATTTTCACACAAACAATAATAATTGTAATATTAATAACAACAAGAAAAATAACCACAATAATAACTACATAACATCAGGGCGACAACTGATATTTGTATCTATTTGTACAGTAAATACAGTCACTAGTAATAATATCTGTAATATTATTCCTACCTGGGTAAAGGTTGGTTATTGACGTGATTCAACGTAGACGGTTGGCGTATCTGAGCGAGAGGATGAAGGATGGTTGGATGAGGGTACGGTGGTAGCCGAGGATTAGAATAAGGATAAACTGACAGTGGAATCTCAGCGTGAGCTACCGGAGAATGAGATCTCGTGCCGTCAGCAGTCAATCCAGCACTTCTGTGAAACCTTGAGAGTCTGTTAACAACATGTGGAGTTGAATGGGTTCGAACACCGACAGGGCCGCCATATGGTGCAACAGGGAAAACGTGGGTTGTACCACGAACGGTCGATACAGCTGCCCATCTTGCATCACTTGAAAACGTCATGTCCTAGGATAAGAGTACAACAAATTTATTGAATGAATCATTAAACGACTCTTCCGTTACTATACGAAAGTATGTAACAACGTTATGAGAGACCCCCTCAAATGCACTAACATTACTTGCTTCATTGATGTTTGAAAATGTTTGAAAATTTGGTCAAACAAAAAACAAAAGTAGTAGAAAATCAACGATTGAATTGAGTTTTTCTTTTAGCGGTGTGATGTAAAATGTATTTTTTCACACATGAACGGAATGGCCTATTTTGCTACTTATAGAAGAGAGGGAGAAAAAATGCGTTTTGCTTTACGAGGGAGGAAAAACTAAGTGGAAAAACTTTCCGCCTTCGGCTCGCCTCGCACCCCCTCCCGACTCGTGCAGCAAGTTAGACCTTGGGAGCCCGAGTCAACTCGGACAGCAAGCTCCGCACTCACAAACAAAACTCTACTTTCCTCCCGAGATGCACAATATGCTATGGTCTGACAATCATTGATAGCAGCATACCTGGACTTTGGCAGTAGTATCACCTCTATGCAGTACATAGAGATGATGAACAGCGGCCAATGTAGGTCCGCCAGGATGTGGCTGTATCCGGAATATATGGAAATCATGACCTCGACGATCAGCAGTCATGAGTAAAGCTCCCGTTAGATCAAACGTCATGGCTACTATCGCATCGCTATGAGCTGTGAAATGTGCTAGAACTGTTTCAACCGTTCCATCATCTGATTCTTTGTCTTCTTTGGCAGCTTGGAGGTCAAGTATCGTCACAACACCTGGCTGAGTTGTGTCAAATCCAATGCTATTGGGAGTTGAAGGAGGAACGGAGTTTCCTAAGTAGAAATATCATGAAATTAACATCAACAGATATTCTGTATAATTCTGTTGTACCAAAAAATACTTAAACATCAGCTTTAAAAAACTGTCAATACATTGGTTTCCATTCACCGCTGAAATGCCACTATAGTAGCATGAGCCCTAACAGGACATTATATCTTATCAGATGTATCTGATGTGTATGCATCTTTTGGTGAGAAATTTTCCAAGCAATTATTATACCCCATTTGACGGCGGTCTAAAGGTTAATAAGATATATACAAACAACTATCGAATGTCTAAATATCAATCCTGATTACTTGCCTGTCAGGGTGGATGCTACAGTCTCGCCCAAACCCCTCAGTCCTTTTCCAAGCGATTTGGCAGCATGCAAGACAGTAGCCGTATAACTTTGAGTACCTTCTCCTTCACTCCCTCCACTGCTTCGTCTTGCTGGTATTAATTTTTTTTCGCTGCAATTGTTATAGATACAATATAATATGTCACAGTAGTAGTAGTAGTATTTGAGATTAAAGCCATTCAACTTGATTTACCTGTACGCCAACCACCTTGTTCCTAGAGCTACAGGGTTAGAATTCGGCCCAGGGCTCAAATAACAAGTTGTAACTGTTAAAATATCTTCTAAATTTTTGGCATCAAAGACAGCGATTTTTTCTGAGAAAGTCACAATAACAGTTCTCCTATTGGCAAGCACGTCGTTGACAGGATTTTTAAACTTGATGGTCTTCACTTGTTCTCCTGTTTTTAGAGAAATAAATCCGATATTGCAAAATTGCGGTCCTGGGCCAGCTGAGTCACAGATGGAAACCAATGGTCTCTTAGAAAAGAAAAGATCGATCTGCTCATTGCTTCCCTTGGGATTTGGGAGGAATCTTAAAGTGCGAACAACTCCTTGGCGCCAGGAAAGAACCTCGGTAGCTTCTCCAGATGCAGTTATCAACCATACCTACGTGACAATATTTATTTTATCTAATAACTAAAGTCTAGGTCAAAAATTCATATATATGTAGTAAATTTTAAACAGCATGCTTGCCATATACACAGAACTTGTTTGATGAGTAAATTTTTCACCTGTACACCAGTCCCATACCCAAGGACCAACAACAGCGGAGGTGTACTCGAACCTTCGTTATAGTCTGGATAGAGAACAGGGTCATTGACGTCGGCGTATTCAAACCTAGCCCATGTTATTGATTCCTTGTTCTCCACGTTTGGTGTCCCAGTGTAGGCCTGAAAGGGAGAGTATTAAGCAACGTAACATTAATCCGTCTATACATTGAATTTTAAAGATTTTCAGGCTTTAAACAACTTGGAAAGGATTTCGGTGTTATTAATATACATAAATGCAGAATGTTGAATAATTGCTGAAGATGAAATTTCGCAAGCTACCCAATGGCTATAAGACTCACTCATTCTCTTGTCTGAGTTGTCCAGAATGTAGGATATAAATCTTGTAAATTAAAGTAATAACCATACAAAATTAAATAAACCAACTTGAGGGACGATATCGTTTATAATGCCAGCCACGCTTTCAATAATCGACCGGTCACTGACAGGCTGCGGTGATACAACTTGCGCTCCTTTGTGTATCCCTCTTCTCGGTGACTCAGCTGACATCTTGCCTTGTTGAAGTTACACCTTGGTTCTGAAAGACAGGGTGATAATCCAATTCATTTGCAAGGAACAAACAGAAGATTGATATATCCGTATGAACGAGCCTGTCGGCGGTTGAAAATTTATTGTTCCTAGGACTCATAATGCTCTTTGTTTTACTTTAATTTTGATCTTTATCACTTTATGTTGGTGAGCGAAATAGAGCAATATTGCAAAAACACGATATTTCATTGTGAAAAATAGGATTCTGTTACAAAAAAGCATAATTCTTCAAAAATGAAAAACAATCAATTATTTTTTAAGTTGCGATGTTATCGAAGAGTTGAACAAAGTTCAACCAGTTGAAGTCATATTGATAAGTGCCATTGATCAATTATCTTCGTTGTCAAGCTTTCAAGATTTGAAATTAAATAATATAGAAGTGACAAAGGATTTTATAAACAAAGTTACAATCAGAATGTCTGATGTTATTTGAGAAACGGAATGCAAGTACATTTACTAGTATTAAGAATAAGTTGGGCCCTGGCTTTATGGCAGGGGAACATCTATTTTGTCTCTTAATCATTGCGCAATTTGAGCACAGCTGCTGAGCCAGCACTAGTACTTCAAGGTAGTAGCTCAATTTTTACATTTTATATAATTTTCTTTGTCTTCCGAAAGCGTATCGCCAACGGGAGAAAGGAGAAGAGAGAAAAGGTGAAAGAAGAAAAAGAATGACGAATTAAATGCTGGTACGGTTGTTGAAGCAGAAAAAAATTAATGGAATAATTTTAAGTTTGTTTTTATGCATTGAACGCGATCGCATTCACACGTTATGCGTAGGTGTACTATAACTCGGTAGAAGGTTGTTACGTGCGAGAGCAGAAAATAGATTCTTGTCACCACAACAAAGGCGATATTTTTGAAGCTTAGTTTTCTCAGCTGTTCCGCGATAAAATCTTTATTATTTATGCCAAAATTAAATCAGATCACATACGATTTGTACCGTGGTAGCAAAACTGTTACAGTTTTACTTACATTGGAGCGAAAGTTTCCACTCATCGTGCGAAGCGCAGCATCGTTCGTTCGTCCGTCCTTCCCAGTCCGTTCCGTCCAGGGTCTACTGCGTCATTTTGCAACTACTGACAGCTCTCTAGCTGGCAGCATCGATGTCACTACCACGTTCGACGACGAACCAAGCTGAATTCAATCCGATATTTTTTAGTCTCTTATTCATATGATCACATAGGGTAAAGGCAAGATTTGAACAAGTTCACGTTAACGCTTACGTTCAATGCACAAAATAATCACCAATCTTTCCGAACAGAGTCAAATCACCCATTCGAACGTTTCAGGCGAGGCTTACCTATTAATTGTACTCGACCAACGAAAACAATAATCAGCTGATCCCGCCACAGACCATTCAGTCCACTGATCGCATTTCGAGCGTGTTTTACCGCAGACAGGCAATGTTGTTCTGCCCTTTTCTACTTTATCTGTTAGAAAGAGACCACAGATCTACTGTTATCGACGAAACATATGTTATTTTCGTAATGGTTACCGCGGGTAATTTTTTTACAACTGTGCACTTACCGACGTCTTTAGTCATCATTAATCACGACGGTCACGAATCACTTTGACCGCCTCGGTTTTAAAAGTGTTTCGGACTTTCAAATATTCGTTAAAAATTTAAGATTATTTCTGAGAGTGCCTAGCGCATCAATCGAAAAATAGAAATGTCAAATGCTCAAAGAGTTTTCGAATGCAAATTAAAATCCCCTTCACCCATAACCATAACAGAGATATTCAAGATTTAAATTGCGACTGTGCCATTAAATCGAGGAGCTAATTGAAAGACAAGAGTTTGTACCCGAACTGTCGAGATATTTACTTTGTATGTATGTGTATGAAAAAAAGATCAAACGAGGAAGTAAGAGTTCCTGCTTTACATCATCAATATCTGAATGTTTCCTGTGGTTCAACGACGTTGACGATCCTCAGAGAAGTTATACCTATGAATAAACAATTCGATTTTTCAAAACAATGGAGAGTCGGCCTCGATATTCCATTCAACTTCGGCTGAGCACCTGGTTCATTTTCATCAATTTCACAATATTCAAAGTGTTTGGAAAGCAAAATATTCTGATGATAGTAGTTGATGATTTGAGGCCATCACTCGGCTGTTACGGAGATCCTAACGCTGTTACACCAAACATTGACCTTTTGGCGAAGCGAGGCGTGCTGTTTACTCAAGCATTTGCTCAGGTACTAATGTTCTATATTCCTGAAATAGAAATAATTGGATGAAACAGAAGAGATGTCACAGTTACCTAGTTTATGATTAATTTCAATTCCCATTCAAATTTCTCAGCAAGCGTTATGTGCCCCAAGCAGAAATTCTTTTTTAACCAGCCGGAGGCCAGACACACTCAAGCTTTATGACTTCTACAGTTATTGGCGGGATAAAATTGGAAATTTTTCTACTCTGCCTCAACATTTGAAAAGTCATGGTTATACTACCATGTCAATCGGAAAAGTCTTTCACCCGGGTAAATGTTTATTTCAAATCACCATAGCATACTTTTAGTTAAAAAAGTAAACTGATAAATTTCACATCTATTTTATTTATAGAAATGTTTTCATATAAATGGAATCTCATTTTCCATGTAGGATCAAGTTCCAATGGATCAGATGATTCTCCATATTCCTGGTCTGAGAAACCATTTCATCCATACACAGATCGTTACAAAGATGCACAACTATGCCAAACTACTCCAAACTCAATACCTGCCCGCAATATCGTAATGCATTTCCTGTAATTTGTAAACAGTTATTGCAGCGAGTTTGGAAGTGTAGATCATTTCGCGCAGAAAGATTAATTGTTCAACGTTAAATATTGAAGTCCTTCGTATTTACATGTTGATAGGTCTGCCCTGTATATGTTCCTCATATGCCTAATGAAACACTACCAGATATAGAGACGTTGAGGGCAGCAAAATCATTTTTATTCAAACATCGTGGAGATAAGAGACCTTTCTTCCTTGCCGTTGGCTTTCAAAAACCTCACATTCCATTGAAATATCCCCGAAAATATCTTGGTTCGTAGAATTGTTTCTTTCTTCCACCATATTTACCATAATATGCATATGTATTATGTACATTATATTTTTTCTTGTGTGCAGAGCATCATCCACTAGAAAAGTTTGATGTACCTGATAACTACAAGTGGTCAGAGAATGTAAGTTACACAGCCTACAACCCTTGGCTGGATCTTCGAAAACGTGATGATGTAAAAAAACTGCTTCTCAAATTTCCATTTCAAAAAATACCACGTGCGTGTAATAATTTTTTGTTATTTTTTCTGCTATGCAAACGTCAGGAAACGAAAGATCGAATAAACTCCAATATATGGTTTATAGGAGTTAGAATTGTGTGAATTTATTATAGGCGACTATGCAAAGTTGATTATCCAATCCTACTATGCTGCAGTAACTTACATTGATGACTTGATTGGACTACTTCTGAAACAACTAGCTGTTTATAACATAGAGCGGTTCACATCGATAGTTCTTATATCTGATCATGGTAATTGTTTTTTCTACTTTTCAAACATGAACAATCTAGTTCTCAGCAGACTATATAAATTGATGAGAATTACATCTGATAATGAGTCATACTGTTAGTGGCTTCATCTTATCCGATAGGCTGGTCACTGGGTGAACATGGGGAATGGGCAAAATACAGTAATTTTGAAGTAGCCCTGAGAGTTCCTGTTATAATTGCCATTCCTCAGGTGACGTTTGATCCATGGATTGAGAGCACCTATACAACAAAAAAATTTTCCCTAATCCAGAATTCAGACTGTAGTCCAAAGCTAGGATGCATTCAGAACAGGTAACATATAGTGCTGAGTAAAGAAATGTCCCACTTTGTATACATGCTATATTACTTATGAGCTCAGAGTAAGGTTTAATTAAATATCGATTAGAAATTAACAAACGAAAACCTTTATGTTTTGTTTTGCATCGCTGAAGGCATCAGAAGAAGGGCTATGTTATATCAGATGCTATGATAGAATTGGTAGATATTTTTCCGACAATAGCTGACTTAACAAATCTGCCAATACCATTATGCATCGATGACAAGGATTACGAGTACAAGTACAAGAGTAACTCAACATCAATGTCTTCGAATCTTTGTAGTGAAGGTGTCAGCTTCTTACCTGTCATTTATGCAACTATGTACAAAAAGGTGCAAATGCCATGATTATTATTAATCTTTGATAGTTTGCTTATATGATTCACTATTCATTTGAAGCAGCTCATCTTTTGTGGGTACCCGATCAACAATTATTTATCAGCAAGATTGGACAGAGTGCCATAGCTTGCTAGGTTCCTGCAATAAAAAAAAAAACAAAACAAAAAAACAAAAACGGACAAAAGTAGAAAGCCCGCTGCTTGTTGATTACTTTGTCGATAGTTTTATGTCTTACAGATCATTCCATGGAAGAAGGCTGTCTTTGGTCAATACCCTCGACCAGGTGTAATACCGACACGAAATCCAAACAGTGACGAACCACGTCTAAGAGAAATAACTATTATGGGTTACACAATTCGAACAGCGGAATATCGGTACACTGCATGGGCTTCCTTCAACAGTAGCATTGTAAAAGCGGATTGGAGTGCGATCATTGCTGAAGAATTATATAATCACAAATTGGATTCTGAAGAAAATTTGAATTTATGTACTTTACCAGAATTTTCACGGATAAAAAATAAACTTAGGAAGCAGCTTAAAAATGGTTGGAGAAAAGCTCTACCTTACCGATATAAATATGGAGGTGAGTGAATGACACACAAGAAATGTTTAAAATTAGTGGTTCCTTTGCGTGCGGAGCACTTGTGTCTAATGTCCCCACATTTTGCAAAATACATTGAATAAACAACCTAGGAAAGATCTACAGAAGGCGTGAGCTTTTATAACATCTATGACAGAGATATACATAATATGGAGAATACATTGGATTCTTGTGTGAGAATTTAATTTGCTTCACTCCGAATATTCGAATTATAAAGAGGTGGTCACTACGAATGGTATTCATTTAGTATCATATTTGCTTGGAGGTACTACACTTACATCATGTAACAGTGAAGCAACGGTTGATTATTATTATTGTACTGAACTGTTTGAAATCGAATTAAAAAAAAAAATACCAAGATGATTAGTTTATTGCAATGAAATATTCAAGGAGTAATATGTGTACCTATAACCTGATATGGCGATATTCATTCACTTTCACCAGAATAATCGCCGTAACACAAAATAATGTTCGTATGAATGGTCAAAAATTTGATGTTGCATAGACAGATAGATCGACTGTCAAACTTTTGTTTCATTCCTCGCGTTTGTAGCTACTTTTTCAAAAAAATTTGCTAGTTTTCAAATCACTCCTCCTGTCTCTTACTGATTTCAGCTGGTGCTGAAACTGGGGGTGCTTGAACGGACGAAGATGGCGCTGTCCCAACTACTGACGTAGGTGTCGTTGGTACCTGAAAACAAGAACAGTTATGTTTAGTTGCAGTTGTTTATCATTATTTATTACCGTATTGTTCCGAAAATAAGTAGAGGTTTTTTGTCGTTGACAACATCCGCAAAAATCATCGTCTTATACGTGAACCCGTATGTTATGTGCAAGTAACTAAGAAAAACACCCTGAAAAACTGTGTGAGAATTGAAGGTCGTCTTATACTCGGAACAATATGGTCATTACGAGCAGTACAGAATATATGATTAATTAAAGGCAGGTATATACTAAGGGAAAGTAATAAAAGATGATAAAGCAATGGTTGTTTGACGTAAATGGAATGGAATTAATAAATACAAAAATTTTACCTCTATAACATCGTTGTCGTCTATGTGTAAATCGACTACTGGCGGTGGTCTTGTCACAGGGGTGGAAGTACCTATTCTGACATTGCCATATTGTTTGGCATAGTTTGCTTGTTGATCACGTTGCATGAGTAGCTGTTGTTGTTTTTGTTGCTGTTGTTGTAAGGCATATTGTTGCTGCGCTGGGATCTATCCACAAGAAAAACGATAGATTATTGACTCACAGCCTTTAAACTCAAGGATTCATTTTGATTTCTTGCTTACTTACCATCATGGTTGAGTCACCATAGCTTGTTGTCCCAAGGTTGCTCACAGTTGGGTAACGGAAGTTCTGTGACAATACAAACAGTTTATAAACTTATCAAACTATGACAGTAGTAATTTTGAAGGAAATCTCCCACTTACAGTTGCTGCTAAGTGTTGTTGTCTGATGGTTTCGCTCTCAAAGTATGAATACATCTCCATAATCGCACGTGCTGTCATGGCTGACTGAGCTTCCGGAGTCTCATTTGGATACTAGACGTAAACGAGTGATTGCATTATAATCTGTTAAAGCTATATAATCTATAAAAGTTGGCTCATTAATTATCTCGTGATTTATATCAAACACTCTGCACCTGATTGTGCCATCTCAACGGTAACTAAATGGTAATAATCATTCGTTGATGATTATTAGTTAGGAAAATTAGTTTGATATTCGACAATTATTCTTACATCTTTTCGAATCAGAGCTTGTAGATTTTCAATATTAATTCCCGAATACATTGCTCGGTTAGCAACCTCGGCTGGATTTAAACGAAGCATGTCATTGTACTGCTGTTGCAGAAGTAGATTTTGATTGTGGGGGTTGCGCATCAACACCTTTCGTCCTGTACGTTCATCTTCATACTCTTTCCATGCTTCCTTGCGCTCCTCCTCATCTAACTCTTCTTCTGCCTGTAACATGAAGTTTTTCTTTCCATATTTTCTTAAATCATCACATGAAACTCTTCCTCGTTGTTCACTATTCATCCAGAAATGCTTGGTGTCAATGGTGGAGGACACTGCACTATTTCCCAACACAATTCGTCATGGGCCGTCACTGTCAGCGCTGACAAGCGTAAAGTGGCTGATTGTGAGGGGAAAGTAGTTGCAGGATAGAGCGCCTCACCGCAGGGACTGGTCAAATAAAAAATCTTGACCATTATTATAGGTATGTATGTACGTTTACAATCCAAATTCAATAATGGAAATGCAGAGACGTATTCACCATCTGATATCTAGCTGTGATCCCTGGAATTCGGGTCAAAGGTCCTGAACCATGTGGTCTTACCTTATTTTCCAATAGAGAATCGTGTTCATGGAACGTTTCTATCCTGTCTTCATATTTTCGAAAAATTTCTGCCAATAATCTGTCCTTTGGCAAGTTAAGTGTAGGCTTGTCTTTATTAGTTTTAGGTTCGAATTCATATAATTCATCTAAGTCGTGGTTACTGTAATGTCGTTCAATTTGTTGTTCATCGACCACCCGGCAAGACAGAGAGAGCTTTGTCACCTGTCTATTGTAAATTTTTTCTTCCATAGTACCCTGGGCCAAGAACCGATATACATAACAAGGCTTTTTCTGCCCAAATCTGTTTCAAAATTGAACGATAAAATATTATATAAATTATACTGTGATGTGAATAGTGAATTTAACTATAGAAAAAAATTCTCAACTTTAGCCAAATAGTTGCTTAATTTTTTCAGTATCGAAAGTAATCACTGATTAACAATCAACTGTTTTACTGACGTTTTGGCTGAAAAACAGAACGAATGTCAGCAACCCTATCAGAAAAAAAAACCTGTGGTATTTTATTTTTCACGATCTTTAGGTACTATTGCAGTACCGAACCTTGCAGTTATTCCTTAGGAAACTACGAAGAGTGGTATTTTACGCAACACCTACTTGCTGATAAACCGCAGAAACAATATGTTTTTGCATAGTTGTCCACCTGAGTTGCCAAACTTTTCGCAGTTTATCCACCTCGTATCTGTGGAAGCAGTTGTAGAGTGAAACACCAATGCAATGCAAGATTCAGTACTGCAATGGTACCTAAGAATCCTATCAAATAAAATACCACAAGTGCTTTCTTTTCTGGTGAGGTTTCTGACATTAGTTATATTTCTGGTAAATTGCAGAGAAATTGACAGTTCTCGACCCAACTGCTGTTACATTTGACGACTGTTGACCTTTTGTACCTGGACATGACCTGTTCCTAATTTTTTCTTCCATTCGTTTTTTCTTTCTCTCATCTATTACAATGTAAATACTCAATTTGAATTTTGGTAAAGGAATATTGTTTCTTTCTTTCTGTTTTCATCTTGTAATTTATACCTGTTTTCTCTATTATACAGAATAATTTATTGGTTCTCTTTATGCAAATAAACATTTAGCTCTGTGAAGCCCCTCCCCCAAGCCGAAACGTCAGTAAAACAATTGTCGGTTTTTTCAATGACCTTCGATACTAAAAACTTGAACCATTGTAAACATAATTGCACGAGTCTCACCTGTATATTCTGAATATGCTCTGTACATCGTGCGAAGGGTTCCAGCTAGCATCAAATATAATGACTCTGTTAGCAGCAGTTAAATTGATTCCGAGTCCGCCAGCTCTAGTAGATATCAAAAATAATCTGGCCCTGCTATTCTTAGGGTTGTTAAAAATTTTACAATATTGACTTCTATTTTCGGGTGCCGTTTGACCGTCGAGTCGAAAATAGTCTAAGCCCAGAGACCAGCTTCCAGTATGGCCGTCAATAAGCTCACTACACGTTCCTCTTTGAGTTTCATCGTCAATTTTATTGAGGAATTCTTCTATCAAGGATAGTGCGTACAATGACTGGGAGAAAACTAAGCTGCAAGGCAAAACAAAGATAAATAGGTAAATTCACGAATACAGGGTTAAGGTCGTACACATCGCACCGTGGTGACAAGGGTGACACAGCTTAAAAATTAGCATTTTCGAGTTGGCACCGTATATGCAAAGTTCGACTCTATAAGCTTGAAAAGTGACATTTCTGTAATTGAAAAGTTGGCGATCCCAGAGTAGAGAACAATAGATAACTTCCATAAGCATATAAGGCTTTTACTCATAGCTATTTGCTTCTACTAAAAGACCCCAATTTTTGAGTTGCATCACCCTCCACCCCATGGTGCGATATGTATACCTTAGAGAAGTCGATTGTGATCCCCTTTGATTTAGGCATCGGCATAATGGCAGCGGCGTAACCAACCAATGAGGCGTGTGTTACTCTAAAAATTAGGGGGATCAGAATTGACTGTATACAAATACCTACATAGGTTGATTCTGAAACTCAAGTAGTGTCTAGGATTATGGATAGGGATTCAAGTTGGTATTGCAGTACAAATCAATAGCGCCATTACCTCTTGCCACTACTGGTCTGCAGTACAATATCAACCTAAATTGAAACCCTAGTTGCTACTTCCGTTTCAGAATCAACTCACGCAGGTGTACATACAGTGACCGGAATTAATATTTGCAAGTTAAGATTTGATATTGAGACCTTTCATATCTCTAAGCCAAGCTGTTGCCGGGTTCACGGATGTTTCTTAGGTAGCCTTTGATCGGACCTAGGAAATGCATACATGCAAAACTCCTCAGCACCAAGTCAGACCCTTCAAGAACTTTTCCGGCTCACCGTATTGTGCATAAATACTGCCTATTATTCATCCAGAATGTTTCAAGTTTTGATAACACTGCAATAGCATCCTGAACGACAACTCTATACATACACTTTATCTCCAATTTGCTCGCACTCCTTCAAAATAGCAAACAATAGAACCAATTTGGAAGATATCTTCATATCCTCGAAGTGTTCAGGCTCTATAAATTGACTCCACCATTCACCAGCCTGTGGTGCGTCCTCGTCATCGGAATTGATCGTGATTTCGTCTAGAGAACGAGCAAGTAATAAATTGATTAGATTTTGTATTATTCATCAAAATCTCATTTTAACATAAAGTCGCATCCAAATTACAATGTCATCGATTCAATTCCGACATTTTTAATCAAATTATACCCAGATTCCAAAATGGAAATCACTGGACTCTCCATTAATCCTCATCGTATCTTTATCTACAATGCCAAATGAATACTCATTTAAATAATCATATGCAGAGGGATCATTTTTCAACTTACCTAAAGGATTGGCCCTTGTACCACGCCTTGGCTTATCAGATTTCTCATCACTGGAACCATGAGTAGATTGTATGTCACTGTCAGAAGAGGTCGTTGATTTATCTTCACTTCCATCATCCAGAAAATCCCTCAATGATCCCTCAGAATCGCTCGCTTCCATACGTTTCTTTTCATTAAGTTTTTCCACTTTCTCTGCATTCATACGCAAAACGATCGGGTGAGTCCATATTCTTTGAAGTGATTGGAAGTCAGCGAATAAGGAAGTTCCTGCACCAACCTTTTTCCTATCAAAATATTATAAGAATGTATGCATTATTGTTGGTAGTCAAAATTTTGCGTGGATCTTGTAATAGCAGTTGGACACTGTTAGTGTGGCGGGGTAAAGAAATTTACCTTGAAAAATTTTCTAGGTAGTACTCGTACAACTTGATTTGTATGTCTGCCAATCTGACAGTAATGACATACTCTTGCTTTGGTGGTAGAAACGGTGTTAGGACAGAGTAGTCAAATCTTTGAACACTTCCCTCCAACATTTTGTGTAGCACGTGAGCACGTTTTTTCATTAATTTCACATCATATTCAGTTGAATCTTCGAATTGTCCGTTTGTTATGGGATTGACAAATCTATTCAAGAATTCTTTCTTTGTACCAAGAAGATTCGGTTTCACAAACTGAACCATGCAGTGGTCTGCAATACACAAGCGTTTAAAAAAATGTCATGGGTTTTGAATAACACTATCAGTACTTGAAAAAATTTTTACATGTGTTGACAGAAAGCGATGCTGACAATTACTATAAAAACATTATTCCATATAAAATATTAGTAGGTACTTACATTCAACCAAATTATTCTGCAATGGTGTACCGGTAAGAACAATTCGTCGAAGGGTCTTAACTTTCCTCATAGCCTTACTCAGAGCTGTGTCCTCATTTTTGAGTAAATGACCTTCGTCGCAAACAATTAGATCAGGTCCGGGATCAACCAGACACTTTAAAATTCCCTCATGCATACTCTTGCGCATTTTCTTTGCTTTTTGGTTGCTCAAAATTCTGAACATTTCGTATCCGAGAATTATTACACCTCCGGTACGTTGCCACTTTTCTAATTGGCACCTTCTCTCAAAGTTTTTCTTCATTCTGAAAAGCATGATAAGGAACAGTTAAAATAGAGATCTTGTACATTTCGATGTTTGTACTTACTTGGTCATCTCGTAGACCCTGACATCTTGTTCATTGTTAATATCACCCAACCATTTTTTGAACTCGTTAACCCAATTTAAGACAGTGCTCAATGGGCAGATAACCATAATTGTTTTGATACCAGTTTCGGGATGCGTAAGAAGAGTATGAGCAAGGGTCACAACTTGGAAAGTCTTTCCTAATCCCATACAATGGGCAACAATGCAGCCTGACCCCTTGGTAGACTTTGTCCGTTCTAAAGATTCAAAGCATGCGTCCCACATGAACTTAATACCCTGTGCCTGGTGCGGTTTCAAACGTTTGACGAGATCTTCATGTACGCTGATCAACTCCTTCTTTGTTTCTTCATCGAAGTCGAGTATCAATTTATCTACCTTTGCTTCACGAGCCAACTTTATTTCATACATCTCGTTATACTGAAAAGTAATAGAAATAATTCAAGAGAACTGGATACGGTAGACATGGTAAAATTAAGTCAAGTTCAAAATCTACACATACAGAGAAGTTGTAAAATTTACTAATGAATAAAGTATTTGATTTATAATTTGATATGTACCGCAATAGTGGTAAATAATTGTACTTGGTTCTTTACCAACTGGAATCATCAACAAATTTAAAAAAAGTTTCTTATTTATTTTTTCTAATTAAATACTGTGACCTTCCTAACAAATATAAATCCATAATAAATTTTATTAGACAGATTTCCATTTTGAATTCTATTAGTCATAAGTACTTTACATTAAAACTTGGAACTTAATTTTTGCAATAACTGCACCATACATCGTTCTGTAAACGGTCTTGGCGAGTAGGGTGAGTTAACAGAAGAATGCCAGGTCTGCATGGCCGATAGCCTCTTGTACAATGTGTGCGCATGCATACCTGGATCACTCTGAAGTTGATGTGTCAGACTGTGCTTGTAGATAGAAGTTGAAAAATATTAAGAGTACACTTTATCCACGTCTTCCAAAATTTATAAAAAAGTTGAACAGTTACGTATTGCCAACTTTTGAAGTCAATTCGATTGTATCGGAATATTGCGAAATTTTCGCTGTTCTTTGATATAAATATGGAAATTGGTATTGCAGACTTACCAATTTTTGACGTTCTGCTATACGTTTTAATCTTTCCTCTTCTTCTTTACCAGCAATTTTCGTTACATCTGCCACCTGCTTATCCTTTAAAACTTTTCGAATATTTTTCCTGTGAAACTTTCCTGGTGCATCTTGCGAGTTTGTAGGCATGTCGCTATCGCTGTCAGAATCCATTTTCTTTATACGTTTCCTTTTTTGCTTTGTTCTGGTGGAGGATATGAAACAGTGTAAATTTTACATTCATAGCAAACAACTACTCTAAACAAGGATAATGAAGTGCAAACTGCAAACAGAATTGAAT
This sequence comes from Diprion similis, assembly GCF_021155765.1. Lineage (NCBI taxonomy): Eukaryota > Metazoa > Arthropoda > Insecta > Hymenoptera > Diprionidae > Diprion > Diprion similis. The sequence goes on from NC_060115.1 coordinate 3,250,768, forward strand.
TTTACATCATCCAAATAATGGTAACTCAAAAGCAATAATGAGTAGCTAGACATATAGGTATGTTAAATCAATGTTAATATAGCTTAAGGATTACGGTTTTTCATCCGGTTCAGATTCTGAATCTGTGTCAGAGTTTTGCGTATTTCGTTTGGTAAATCTTTTTTTTCTCAGCTGGGCAAACATTACATCTGAATCTTCAGATTCAGACCCTGATTTCTTTTTTTTTTCGGTAGTATCGTCTCCGTTATCGTCGCTCAGGTCTGTTAATTTAACGGAATCTGAATCGGACCCTAACATTCTTCGTTTTGGCCTTTTCTGACGCTTAGTGATATCCTTTTCTTCTACATCCCTGAAAAAAATACGAATACATGGATTCATCCAATAAATTAAAGAAGGATTTTTGGTAAAGATGGAGTCACCCTCGTTTGCAGTCGAGGACGAATAATGGCACGAATACATTAGAATGACACTTTTTCCATTTAATTTACAGGTCGTACGATATACAGGGTCACTTATTCATTGTTGAATACTGAGTGGGACTGATGCAGCCATTTTACTCGGTGCCCGATTCTCACCCGAGTCTCGTATTCAGCAACGATTAAATGTCCTTCTATATCACAATTAACACCCTATTTAAAAAATTATACCTCTTTTCATTTTCTTCTTTGAGTTGCGATTTACACCATTTCCTTTCCTCGCTGCTGCTGTCAGAATCTGTTAATCTCCAATTACGCTTAGCCAACAGATTTTTCATTTTCTGTAAAGACATATTTCTATTACAAGTTGAGTGTGAAGTACAAGTTGTCAGATTGAACGAAATTACCAAATAGCTTTAACAAAATACTAATGTACAGTGAAACTTCAGCTATACTATTTTCAAGGGATGTGGCAATATAGATCTAGAAGTGAGAATAAAGTTGAAGTGAAATACCAAAAGATTTTAAACCTTCGTAATTGTAAAATAAAAAATGTATGATTTCCAGTGGATTTTTAAACGAGAAACACGTACAAGTGCGAAACATATATAACGGAGGTTTCACTGTAGGTTGATCTCAACCCAGGTAGTTTGTGGTATTTCGTATACTTTACCCGCATCAATTATCAGTAAATGTAATTGTGTATTGTTTGCATGAAATGCCTCAAAGAGTTGACCTACTGTTTGTTCACGTTTTCCTTTGCTATCGGAATTATCAGTTTCTTGTGAGTCAGCATTTCCTTCGTTGGCTGTATTTTTTTTGCCCTTCTCTCCATCGGAATCATTCTTATGGTCACTCCCTGAATTTGCGGATTCTTCTACAAAGATAAATAATTTCTTGTATTTTATAAAGCATTATATTTATGTTGCTTTGCGATACTCCTGATCAATGTCCAATCACCAATCACCAATGCTGGTGATGCAATAGAGTCCCCTGCTTGACTGACCACTGTATTTATTAGTCCATATTTATAAAAAATTGTTTCATACATTAACGAATATGTAAAACGGTACTGCAACTTATGTTACACAGATGTCACATTTATAGCGCTTTCAGCCTGCACTGTTTCGCTATGCTGTGCTTTGTTCTGCTGCACTGGAATACAGCAGGACACAGCTAAACAATGCAGGCTGAAAATGCTAACAGAAACGGCAAAATCAATATACTTACCACCCTCTATTTCGGTCTTCTTTTTCTTTTCCTTTTTTGTAGTTTGCAGTCTGTCATTATCCTCAACTACCTTCTCTTCTTCGTTCTCCACATTGGCAAGTATCTCTGCAAAATAATTTCTTGCAGGAATATATTTGTTGTCTGTTTGAAATGCTTACTTTACAATAATTGATAGCGACATAAATCAAATAAGTTTTTCATCAATGCTCATGAATTTTAATTGAAAGAGTAAGATTGACTCTCATTTGGAAAACAAGTAAATTTCATTGTGACAACAACTCACCTTGTTCAGAATCCGAACTCTGGATGAGGCGATCTTTGGCGAGTTCGTTAGCCCTTACCAAAGACTCCTCTTCTGCATTTGTCTTCAGAATTACATTATTTTCATCAGACTCATTGTCGGAGAAGTCAATTACGTTTTCACCATTTTTTATTTTCTCCAAGTGATCCATAAGAGTCTCTTCCTTTTCCTGCATCTGTTTACATTTTGTTTTCTTCGCACGTCCCTTTGACGATGACCTTGAGGAAGACGATTCGCTTGAGCTTGAGTTGCCGTTTTCATTGCATGCGCCTCTTTTACGTTTCTTGATATTATCCACATCAATCAAGCTGTATAGGACCAATCATGACAAATTTATCAGTAATACAATCAATTTAGGTACTAAGTGATTATAAAAGTGGATTAAAAAATCACAAGCCAATTACGGGTTCTGTACAGACTCAAGACTAATACCACTAATATCACTACAGCAAATGAGCTGAAGCTATTTCCCAATGACTATAACGAGAATTGGCATTATCGGAGTATCACAGAGAAAACCTACACTTCTAAATTTCTACCTTTAGCCACCAGAAACTATAAGCGTAATTTTGTCTTGAGGAACTGAGGTAAGTAGGTGAAATAATGATCTGGATATTCTGTTTATGTATATGTGAATACCTTTTAAATGATTCCCATTCTTGATGTTCTTTAGATTTACCAAGCAACTGCGTGAATTGCTGCAAGACTTTATTTTTCAATCTTCTAATTACGACTTGGCATGACATTTGTAATTTTTTGTCCGTCGGATAATAAGAATTTTTTTCAATGCAAAATTTTTGTTTCCTAATTTTAGTTGAATTTGTGCAGTCGTCTTCGTAAATGGAGTTTGAACAGATTTCCTCCTGTTTTTCAGAAGACGGAGAATGTAAATCATCCGAAGATGGAGATACGACTAATGCCATGTCATCATCGGAGTCTGAGGAATTGGAGTCAGATGATAATAAGAGTCGACTTTTAGCAAGATTATTTAACTTAACATCATCAAGATCTTCATTATCTAATTGAGAGCTAGTAGATCTTCGATGCTCGTTTTTGTTAATTGCAGCTGCTTTACTATCTGTAGAATCTCGTTTCTCTGAGTATTTATTGGCATCTGAATTTAATCCCAACTCATGTGTATCTGACTTTGAAGAAAGAGATGTACTATCATCAAACTGTTCCGAGTCAGATTCTAGAATTCTTTTCTTAATCGCCTCTTCCGAATCGTCAAATGCTGCAGTCATATCGAATTCAGAAGGTATATCGTGCATCAGAGATTCTATGTCTTCTTGTTCGACGTTATCGGAAACTTCATCAGACTTGTGTTCTACAACATTTGATAATGGAATATTTGATTCAACTCCATCAACCTCTTCATTCTCAAGATGTTCTTGGACGTTTTCCAATGTACTAGGTTCAGGATCGAAGTATTGCAAGTCTTTCTTTTTTTCGAAATCAATTTCGTTCTGCCTCAATTCTACCAAAGGTAAAGTTTCATTTGTATTCAGATCAGTAATTTCATCAATTTGTGGTGTAACTGTTTCAATAGAAGGTAACTCTTTGGGGGAATGAGCTATTTCAGATAATGCAACTTCCTCATCATTTTCAACTTCCATTATCGTTTTATTTTCACTATTTTTAAGGTTGCTCATATTTGCTAAAGAATCTGATTCACTGGTAATATGATTTATACCTTGAGTGAAGACAAGTTCAGTCTCGCAATCGGACATATGATGCACATCGGTATCAATATTCTTCGATGAGTCATGAATTATTGTCCCTTGCTCATGTTCGAACAATTCTAGTGTAGTATCATCATCAGTCGATTGTACGGCATCAGGACTATTCGCTTCTATTGTCGGTTCATTTTCTTTACAGTGATCAGGCGATATCATACCATTAAAATTGCCTTCAACTGACGAATCTAATTGCTTGGTATTCTTATTACAAACTTCGACCAACGCCTGTTGTGAACCACTTTCTTGTTCTGAATAGTTAATAAGTTTTGTTTTGTTACCTCGTTCTTGGTGCGCTGACAAGTCCGAGATATTATTGAATGTGTCGACAGATTGCAAAGATTTTTCTTGGATACTAGGTGAAATTACATTATGTATACCACTTTTATCGGAATTTAATTCAGCTGATTCGGTTATTCCTTTGTCAGATGTATTTGGTGATCGAGATTCTATCAAACTTTCGACGAATGTGGCTTTATTAGTTTTTTTGGCTGAATATCTATTTTCCTCCTCTGAAAATATTTCGGTGCTGTCACATTCTGATATTACATCACAATCTAGAGTATGTGGAACTGTGTCGTTATTAACATTTCCATTCATATTCTCCATAACAACTTTAGCATTCACAGGATTTTGCATATCTTCTTCATCATTTGCCAAACTTTCGCGATCAGATTCTTTGTCAGAAACCATAGACTTTTCCTTGATACTGGACAACAACGATATATTATGCTTGGTGATATTTTTATGATTATCAGCAGCTTGTTGAGACGACTTCGATAAAGTATTAATAGACTTATCGAAGGTGCTCAAATTTCCAACATCCAACTCGTCTGAACTATTCCTCGTATCATCTCCTGCTCTGCCTGAATCAGAACCTTCAATAATTTTGGAATTTCTACTAGCTTTTAAAGCACTCATTTGTTTCGATGGTGAATCCTCTCCACTGCCTGTGGCAACATCGGAATGATCCATATCCAGTAGAATACTGCTTACGTTACAAGTATTACACCATGTACTATAAAATTCCATAAATTCTTCTACCCTACGACTCAATTCTTTCTGACAGCGGCTTACTGTTAAAGCACATTTTAGTACGGTCTTTGAAACAGCCGACACTACTGTGAAATTGTTATTCAATTGCCTCTCAGAGATTTTACGAGCACCCACATGTAAGGCTGCACCAAGTTTGTCCATTTCATCTATGAAGCTGTTTATGTGAGCTCTAATTACTCGTGCCTGATTCTTATTTACATATTCTTTGGTATTTGCAACTTTTGCATAGGTATGTTTCATGGATGATTTTTTCTTCCCCAAAAGTCGATTCTCATGACCTAATACAAACGATGTTTCGGATTTTTTTAATGCAGGCGTATTTGTTTTAGATTCCTGCTCCGATTTGTTATCCAAAAGTCGATCTGCCTCACTTTTTCTACGTACCGATGTAGAAACTTTGCTAGTGATTTCAGTATTTTTGGAATCCCCTGTATATTCTTTTCCAGAATCCAAGTACTGTTTAATTGGCCTGGTACATTCACTGAAACTACCAGTATTTCTAGTACTATCACAAATTTTCGTCTTACTACGCCTAATTTTCTTATTACTAATGCTTGAGCACGAATCCTCAGAAGAGAACCTGCCATGTTTACTATTTGAACCTTTTGACTCGTTAATTGCTAATTCAGACGATCTTTTCACAGCTTCAAATTTATTGTAGAGTTGCCTTACATTTACTATGGAGTTTGGATTTTCAATATTACTTGACTTTTTCTCACGAATAATTAAATCCTTTTTTCTTGTATTTTCATTCGGAACTTTGGAAAGGTTTTGTCTCGATGATTTGACAAATTCATTGCTCGATTCATGATCACTGGATTCTGAATAAATTGATGGATTCCTCGAATTTCCTTGAGATTTTGAAATTCTCGGCTGTTTCTGTCCCAGTTGACCCTCTTCTTTATTCCAATGGGAATAGCTGGAGCTCGAGTTATCATGCTTATTACTTCTATGTTTAGATTTCACTCTTGACAATTCATTTTTAAATCTAGAGTTGACATGGGTTTTCTGTCTTATTTCTTCTCGGTCAAAGTCAGTAGTTTCTTCATCGCCGGACAGTGATTTCATATTTTCTTTGAGTGTTTTAGCATAATTTTTATCTAACATAGCCTTTGTGTTATCATCAGGTTTACGATATCTATTTTGTACATTTGAATTTTCATTGCTAGAGGAATCATCTGAATTGTCACAGATTCTTGCAATGCGCTTCAGGTGTTCATTCGTCTTAATAGAGCTACGCCTGGGTCTCATATTACGTCGTTTGGTCAGTTTAGAGTTCTGAAAATTATTATCTAAATCCTCAGATAGGCTGTGGTTGGCATCTGATTTGGAGACCTCACCTCTAGTTGGCTTTTTATTGTGCTTCCTCCGTTTTCTGAAACACAGAAGTTCCAATCCTGTGTTACATTTGCATCTTTTCTCAGCTCCATTACGAGACAAAATTTTTCAAATTTATGAAAACTTTCACTTTCCTCAAAAATTCTTCCCACTTTCTTGCTTTTGTATTATTATCTATCAGCTGGCTTTGAGGATTGCAGATTTTTCTAAACTCTTTTCACTGATGAGGATTTGCTCAGAACACTGCCAAAATTATCCAACAACATAAGGAGAGTAGTTCAGAAGATCAAAGGACCAAAGCAAGAAAACGAGAATCATGCAACAGTGCAATTAATTTTACGCCAAAGGAGGTTGTTTACTATAGGGTATTGACAAAAATTATTTTTCATGCAATACGAAGACACAAACCAATTTCTAAAATAAGCATCTACTACCATTAGTAATACTAAGTGAAACCACTTTGAAAAATTGTTCGAAACACTGCGATTAGCAAAGCAATATGCGTTACATTGCAAAAGACCCAACACGAACTCAGCTTCAGATACTAGTTTTAAATGGTTTTTTAAGAAATGCTAACATTCTTAAGAGTTTGTCTTGACCCGTTATTTATCCATCATTATCAAAGTCAGCGAACGGTGCGCTTTTCAAGCACCGATTAAAGTATACCACAATAGTTAAGGATAAGTAAATTTCTTTTATGTAATATTGGTATTGAATCTTAGACAAAAAGACTTGAATCAACCAAAACTGAGTTGCTTAAGGCCCCGCTGACCTGGCATGTCATATATATATTTCGTGACGTCAGAAGCAGGGAAAACGCCATTACGAATCCTGCAAGAACGGAAGCACGAATCTTACTCGGGAAATTTTTAAATTGAAGCTTGAATAAAAGTGTACGTGGCTAACTCACTCACTGGTCATGCAAATCGCTGATAATGTGTATAATAAAGAATAATGAAGTGAATAAAATCACGCCAAAACAAACATGGCCGATCGGAGCTACCGCATGTTGAATATTCACTGATTGCACTGTTTCACAATTTCTTTCACTCTCGCCAGACAGTTAGCCACGTACAAAAGCACTCACTTTATTCGGGAAAACTTATACTATCAGTTATTTTTTTGTAAATATGGTACGATTCGTAACGGCGATTTTCAAGTGACAGCAGCCCGTTCATGGTCCACAAGAAGTATGTCTCGATCTGTAACTGACATCATTGGTTGGATCTAACAGAACAAGCCAATGAAATCAGCGGTCTTAGTTCACCGTTCAACGTTCAGAGGCGCTGCACGTATTTATGACGTCACGATTTGATATTTTCAAGTCAGGTCAGCGGCGCCTTAAGAGTTTGTCTTGACCCGTTATTTTGAGAATAAGTAAATTTCTTTCATGTAATATTGGTATTGAATCTTAGACAAAAAGACTTGAATCAACCAAAACTGAGTTGCTTAACACGTGTTCGAATGTAAAAAAGGAATTATATCAGCCACATGCTCTCAACTAGTACACACTGATTGTGAGATAAATCACAGAGTGCAATAAAACCACTTTGCCCTCTAATGGATAAGAATAATGCTTTCAGGCATCGGAATGTAATACACATCAAGATCCGTTGCGGTGATTCATCGTCAAATACAAATAAATTCAAAAAACTCACCTTGAATTTTCTCGTTGAATGACCTCGCAGACAGCTCTTACTTCCCAAAGAGGCTCACAGTTGCAGCGAAGACATTTCCAGTTGTCCGCTTCAACTTCAGGCGAATTTTTTCCAACGTATCGTTCTATACAGTCCTAAAATCAGATAACACAAAGTGAGTGGTACAACCAATTTCAAACTATAGATCTATTGAAAATACTTATTAGTAAAATAGTTGAAGTTTACAATCAGCAGTTGAATGTTCCGATTCCTGTGATACTACAATTGAATGGCAGTATGCAACAATGAGGAGAGTTGACTCATGTTTCATTTAATACTTTTGTTAAGAATGAATCATTTTGATGCGCGGTTGTTCTAGAAATGAAAGAATACAAAATAAAATTGACTTTGTTTCATACACACCAAAATACAAAACTAAAAATGCACAGCATGTTTTCCTAGAAGACGTGTTTTTTACTTACTGCATATAATAGTACCGCCATTTAACTGCTGGAATGCTTTCTTAAAAATAAGGAAAATAGTACATACATGACAAAAACCATAGGGACATGGCTTGTTTCCGCAAATGTATAGTGCACCACCATTTCCACACATGCGACAGTACTTATCGTCACCATCTTCGTCCATACTAAAATCACCGTCGCCATAGAAGTTGCTGCATTTCTATGACAAAATTAACAGCCTGAGTTGTGAATCAAAGATAAAAGATTCCAGGATTCTTGATTCTTTTAACAATTATCTGAGTTTCAAATATATGTCTATTTCCTTTTTTTAGGTGTAAGTATCACCTTCTAAATTGAAAATCTTGGTCCAAGGTAAGGTTAGAAGGTATTACCTGGTAAATTTCCAAGCATTCACACTTTATTGACAAGTTCATGTAATTAATGACTTATATGGACTTACTGGCAAACTTTAACGTACCTTGCACTGCAACGTCGTCATCAACGGGTGGATAAACAGGCCACCAGGCTTGTCGAATTTCCCACTGAGATCTGTTCCACATGTTGCGCAGATGATCTGCTTACGGTCAATGGATTTAGAATCTGAAATGACCAAACAGGAAAATCGGAATCGTTGATTGACAAGCACAATGATTTCTGTTGAATCTAGGGTCGATCAATGGGGTAATTTTGCAATAACGATTGATTTATGGATACCAAGTAAGAAGTTTACAATAAATTCAATCTGACTATCATGACAATTGCATTTTGGTAAAAAGATTCTGATTTAATTATTGTATTAGCTTTGAAAAAAAACCTATTGTAAATACTTGCTAAACGTGATATATATTTATAATGATTGTTTAGAATGAATAAAGAAGAACAATAATTTTCTGTTGACCCTCAAGTGCAATAATATCTATAAAGCAACATCGATGTCTATACGTTCGCGATGCATCCCCCAACATAAACGACAATCCGTACGAACGTTGAAAATAAATACACGTACCTTTGTAATTCTGGGCACGGTAGTCCGACTCCAGATTTGTCACGTCGATAGGCATTTAAGAATGTCAAGAAAAGAAAAATCGATAGAAATCTATTGAAAATCGATTGTTTGAAATCAATTGATAATGAGAGAAGATTCGGCCAGCAAGTGAAAGTACTCGCGTCAAGCTTGTAAATAGTCACGAATTTGACGTTTCAATACGTTTAAAACATTTGACCGAATGCAAACGCAGATCTTTATTAGTAACGTTTCACCGGGTTCGACGTGTAAAATCACAGAACAGCCATATTAAAAGGGTTTTCCTTTTTTAGAAATTTGACCCATGCTCTTAGGCTGACGAGATTATTCGCGCGCGGTCTTTCTGCGCTTACAAGTTATCTGTGGTTTTACGTAGTACGGCGTTCTTGTCCCCACGACTTCCAGCACAAGTCACAACCATGCGCAGAGTATACATAGGCTGGCGACAGGCATGATGTTTTAAAAAAGTAAGGTGTGCTCCTGCGCAGCAATCTCTAATAACCAATCGCGTGCCCCGCCCGTATGAAGTCCATGTTGGATTCTGAACCAATCACATTCGAGATCCTTTGGCCTTCAGCTCGTGATCAGTTAGTACTCAAGCGATCCGGTAACTTCTTTATCAATGACAATGAGAGCTATTTATAAACGCAATCCCATACGACACACATAATTTTATTAGGATAACCTATGGTTTACAGGGACTTTAGGGTAAAATCGTATTTAGCAGTCGTTAGTCAATTGCAGCAAATTGCTGTCAACTGGTCGGCGCAGAACGGGGCGAATATGTTTCCGCCAGAGAAGCACGCCTTTTCTTACACCATTTTCTTCAGTCTACGCTGCTTCGTTTCCATTGTTCCAACTTCAATTTCACCGTTCCCAAGAGCGCGTACACAGAGCTGCGTTCTGAAACCTTATTCGAGTATCGTTGTTTCTCTGTTTGATCTTATGCGCTTGACAGAGATACGATGATACATGAGTTAACTCCGGTAAGATTTCAGAACGCAACTCAGGAAGTCAAAGAGACTGCAAAAGTTGGCGCGTTTATGCGAGGGTGCAGGCAAAGAGGATTAGGGGTGCACGAATTAGGTTAGCGTTTGCGAACCGAGTGTCCATCCAACGGCTCTCAATTTGATCGAAAGGGTGTAAATTACAAATCAGGAAGACTGACAAGTTCCGACTAATACCAAACAAGTTTTATAAAACTACATGATATTGATTCAAATTCTAATCCGTCTTCGACTCGCCTGTAACCGGGTGTAAATGCGCTCATATCCATCATCTAGTCAGAGAATGATTATTCTATGGTATCTATACTGATTTAGCAGTTACATCCAGATGACTGGAATCAGTACCGTCAGGTCGTCACCAAAAGCCGGCACGCTAATATGCTCCTACAGTGCCCTAAAGCATGCCTTCCAAAATTCCAATGTCACAGGAAGAGCGAAGTAGACTGTAGACACAAGAATAATGTCAAAGATAACATTACCACGTGTCAGAGAATATTAGTGTGTTTACCATACGCTATTATTGCACCTTTATTTTTGAACATACACGCGTACCGATAAAAATGTCATACAATACATACTCTTAAAGTTACCAGTAATTTTTCATACAATATGAATAGTAAATCGAAGTTACATTTTAATAACGTAACAATAAAAATTGGATAAAATCAGTACTTTTGTCACGATAATGAGTTACAAATTTTTAAATATAGGTTACAAGAATTTTTAAATACGATAATTTGCTGATATTTAGTCACTTTTGAAAGTTAAGCTGTACTCCGTCGCAAATATTCTGTTAAAAGTAGATAAAAGCATAGAAACGCATACAAATGTATTGCATTTCAATCTGGTTCTGATTATGTCTATACGGCTGTGTAAATTTTTTTCCATACGTTTCCAGTGGACACTGCTGCATTCTTTTTTACTAAGATCGAAGATACAGTTGATTCAAAAGAAACACTACTCACAAAAGTATTAGCTGCATAAATATGCTTATTAGGTAGTTGGCGTACAACTCTTATTTTATCTTATATTTAACCATTCATCCGTGTAAAAGAAATGCACTATACTACATGATAGTGTCGAGGTACAAGCCTACAGTATATCTAATATTAACTGGCGCAGGTTTCTGCCAATGATGTCACCTTGAGGACGTATTGCAGGAACCACATTGACCATTGTTCCTAGTTACGCAAAGTTACGAGGTAAAGAGGTCAGCCGTAAACAATGTCAATGTTGGTAGTCACATTTGTTTGTTGCCTGCGGGAATTTTGGCAAGTTTGAAATTTGAAGAGTATGGTTACCACGCTCGAAAGTGAAGTAAGAATGGCACCATAACTTTGCCAAAATGAGAAAGCAAATAGAATGGGGTATGCACTGAAAAGAAGTAATAATAAACTATAAAAATTTCTTATTCTACAAGACCCTAAGACTCTCAACCTATTGTCAATAGCCAAAGATCTTTACACATCATGGTATAATACTTTGAACATTAACCAGCTTTTCGAATATACTACAATAATTAATTTACATGCATACCTGTAGATCGTATTTGTTATTATCATTTATAGAATCTCCAATAGAGCATCAGTTCATTTATTTAGTGCCAACAGATATCTCTATGTATTTGTCTTGATCATTGAAAAATTAGATAAAATAGTCGACCATCATATGATCCTGTTGTAACCTTTCATAGACAAATACGTTAAATTTTTTATACTATTTTGCGTTTGTGGGATATGTCGAATAGAAATTAGATGTATTTGGAGGAAAAAAAGTTTCATTTTCTATGGGTTGGGTCTGTTGCTGTATTCAGCAGACTTTGAATTAATATTGAGGTGTGAAATAATTAAGTCTATCCACTGTATTCTCTAATTTCTGAAGAATCAGCCATGAGATTCTTTTTTAACAGTCTGTACTGGCGGTTGATCCTCATCACTTTCAGCGTAGTCGCTCGAATTAATCCTAATGTTGGCCTTAATGTCAGTCTTAAAGTTTAGTTGTTGGAGAGTAACCTCATCATGGAACATTTGATTAGTGAATTGAAAGTTACTTCCACTTCCAGTCTTAGTGTTTGGATTGAAATTGCTGCCGTGAATCTCATTGAAATGTTTGTAGAGGGCCAAGGTCGTATTGAATTCCAATTCACACCCCAGAACCTTGCACCTGCCGAGCCAATACGAAATCAATGGGGGACTCTCATTAAAATACCGTCAAAGTTTTGCGTACAGTGTATAATTGAAGAACCTTACCGAAATATTTCAAGGCTCTTGGAACTGGGAACCATGGGGGGCTTAGCGTTAGCATGATTATCCTGGTAATGTTTCCATAGGGCAGTGACATTGGTCACTTCAGCACCACATCCGGGCATTTTGCATCTGAATTATCATAATGCGATCAATATATCGTATATAATTATTTTTATCATTCAAAACTGAAGTATAGAACATGCAGGTAATTGCGTAACATACAACAAGCATCGATAATTACCTACAGAGACCTTGCATGAAACTAGCGCTGGCATTTATGATAGGTATACCTTGATCAACTAAAAATTGATGAGCCCTGTGATAAGATGGGTGTATTTTTCTTATCGAACGGTCAGAGCAGGTTAAGCCCAATAAAAAGTAAATTAGCCAATCGTAGATGAATGCTCTCCTATCAGTTGAGGTACTATTTTCCGCAAGGCATTGCCATTTGTTCACATGCATGATCTCTATAGATACATTAGAAATGCTCACTGCGAGAAACTTACAAGAAAAAGCTAACGGTGGAGGCCCTTCCAGACCGGGGTTTTGGTGGCTTGGTAGGTTTCATACTGTTGGTATTAATAGCTAATTTGTGACTGTCTTGATGGTGCCGATAATGTGAAATATATTTGTACATCTTTCCGCAGCCAGATACTTCACATTTATAAGATTCCTGTTTATTTCGTGACATTCTTTGCTTCTTTGGCATATACTCTTCATCCTCTGAACAGTTACTATTTGTCTCTGTAATACTTTCTTCTATTGTTTGTGAGTCGCACTCAAACCCACTTCGAAAAACTTTCTCCAAATTACCCAAGTCTATTCTGTGGCATTGAGAATATGGCTGCACCGAAGATATATCACTCTTTGAGTTTTTTGTAATTGTTACTTCTTTGCTGACAAATACAACATTCTTATCCAAAGAATTTCCCGCATCTGACACATCATCTGCATTCGATGTGAAGGTATCGTATTTTGTCAAGAAATTTTCCTCAGCCATAGACAGTTCTTCACTTTTGAAAAACTTCGAGTCATCCTGGAAACTTGATTCAGTTCTACATGAAAATTCCCCCAATTTTATTGGAAAATCTAATTTTTTGACAGGAGACTTGTATTTATTGAAACTTGTATTATATTTGAGATTTTCATCACACTCCAACGGCATACTCTCTTCACGATTTTGTGTAGCATTTGTTGATACACTAATATTTTCCAGAGTGAATTCAATGTTTTGTTGACCATTGACATTTTGTGCGTCACCCTTCATACTGTTGTTGCAAACCTCTTCTTCATTCTTCGAAATTTCGTCATCTACCATACCTTCCGGTCCTTCGAGACATATGATTTCGGGTTCGATTGGTAATGTCGACAGTTGCCTATGACAGGAATCAATATGCTCTTCCAAATTGTTGCTGGTCGTATGAAGGGAATTGCAGCTGGTATAAGGACAAGCAAAGACATGTGTTTCATTGTTGTGCCATTCCTGGTAGTGACGCCACATACTTCCAGGGTCAGACAATTCTTCTCCACATCCTGGTTCGCGACAACTAAATGAGAAGATTGAAAACAATTATCTGCCACTTTGAGCAACTATCCAACAACTGATTTCGTTCTTGAATGAAACTTCAGTTGGAAATATAAAAATAAATAAATAAAATGATAAATAAACTTATCAATATCCGATGCATAACTTGTTTTCACAAATTTCTATCACCATCCGATGAAATTGTGAAAATTGAGAGTGAGTATATGTTAAATCGAGGTGTTTGACTCACATGAATTTTATTTTCAACGCTTCTAGAGCTTCGTGAGTTCGATATTCATCCCGATTGGTAAATACTTTTCCGCAACCATTTTGCTTGCACGTGTAAACATCCTGTAAATATTGGTTTCAACAAGATAGGTCAAGAGTTAATCGTAATTTATGTATTATAATTAAAAAAAAAAAAAATCATATCAATGAATTTCTGTAGAAGAAAAGACAATGCTACAACGAGCATGCTACCCGATTCAAAGGGGGGTGAAACAATTGCATTTTTCAAATCAAATGTGAGCAGCCAAGTAAATTGTTTTTATTCAGGGGTCAATGAACCCTGCTGTGAACTCTACATACCTTTTTCGGTGCTATATTTTCTATCGTTTGATTTCTTGAGACAAACCGGATAACACTGACTTCTGTTGGTCTGTCACAGGTCTCCGTACCTTGCCCCATCGTGTTCAAAGCCTTGATAAAGAATCATAATACATAGATAACAAACATAACATAACCTAGTACGATACAAGAGGAATGGATGAAACGTCGATAAAATTTAAGTAGTGAAATAAGTCGAGTTTACGACTCCTCGGTGGTCGCAATCATTATAATTGAAATTACAGGCCAGCACTTACCAATCGGTTTTAAAATTCTTTACTCCGAGCAATTATTTCTTGAATTCCCTTTAACATGATTGTCAATAAAAACAATTTACTCGCGCCGTCGGCAGCACCCACGTACAAATTAGTCTTCGATGTTGTACAAAAGTGGAATGTGATTTGGTTCCACATGCTACTACCGAAACCACTACTCGCAGCGCCGCTCACGCTGGGTGAAGATCGGTATTGGAGGGTGAAGTGTCCTCACTGATGCGGTCCTTGTGAACCTGGGCGCGTTTTCTATCTCTCTCTAGCGTTGGAGACAGAAAAAGACAGGCCTACACTAGCTCATCTATGTAGTATATGCACTAGGGTTCCGACTCGAGAAAATGGTGGACCGATCAGAAGTTAGACGTCCACTTGTCAGACTGTTGAAGCACCGGAATGCTCTAGATACGGAGAGAAAGGTACAGAGAACTACCTCACATGGGTTATCAACTGAAAAAGTTTTCGGTTCAATCTGATTGGCGGGTTTTTTTAAATGTGAAACTTTTGCTACATCAACGCCATCTTAATTGGAGGTATGCATGTATACACTTTTTCATGGACACTTTCTACGATATCAATCACGCTTTCTATACACGGTGATCAGGAAGTAAATTACTTCCTTACGGTAATAGTCCTCCTTACCTCTATCCAGGAAGTGATATTGGGGTGAAACACATTTCAGTCGAGGGGACTTAACTCCGTATTCTTTCTGATTTCAAACGCAAGACACATTACGATCGGAAGGTTGTAGTACCGATCGCGCCATTCGTAGCGCTGGTTTCGTCTGTTGCATTATGTCTTATCAAATGCAGTGCAACAGACGAAATCAGCATTGCAAGCAGCGCTACTGGGACGATACATTCCCGACCAGAATATGGCCAGTTTTGTAATGTGAAAATATGTCTTACTACAGGTCTAGAAACCTGCGGCGGCCTAATGTATTGCCATACATAACCTTATTCCGAAGATTTTCATATTAACAAGTAGCATGAGTAGCAATAGTAACAGCAGATTATTATTTCACTTTTCCATCTTCGTCTCGCAAGGGAACCAAGGGAAATGAGCAGGCGCGGCTGGGGATCCCTTGCAGGTAGCGTTCTATGCGGAAATACAGCGAACTATGGACTTCGCCGTTCGTAGTCGGGACCCCTAACCATCAAAAACGTCGTCCAGCTCCAGCATCGAGACGTGTGTATGTATTACATACTACGCCGTGGTCCTCCTTAATCTATTACTTCCTGCCTCTACCCTCCATAGCTCTAGGCCATCGGGTATTGCTACGCCATCTAGCTCAAGCCAATGTCGGTAGTCCGCTATTCAATTGTCTAACACGCAGGTCCGGTGAGGCTGGCTCTCTTTGTGTCATGCATGCGCGCGCTAGAGTGTATGTGTGTGCGTGTGTTCGAATGTATCCTGGCGCAGCTGCATTTTGAATCGATTCATGTATGCAGTGTGTTTCGTTTTGTGCTGTATTATCCTTGCTATTATACGTGTAAAGTATTCGACCGTCCAGTGATCGCCAGTGAGTGTCTAAATCACGTAGAGTTTCACTCAGTGCGTTTACGATTATTTTGTCACATTGTGTCGAGTCCTGTTTTCTCAATTCCTTTTATGCCGAATTCTTGCAATTTATGATAGTGTACTGTGTTTATCGTCAGGACGCGATACCAGACGCGCTGGGTGCATCACCCTCGATGAGCGTCCTGCGAGAAACTCGATACGTAAATAAATAGTGACTGACCACGATTTTCGTGGTAATCATCATCGTCTCATTTTTTTCGTACAATCGCAATATTTCAGTATAAAGTGTAATATTTAAGGCGTTTTGACCAGTGCGTGAATCTCAGATATATACGCGTCAGCGATTCGTCAACTCCCTATTTTCAGCTGCACGCTATATACAAAGGTGAGGATTTCTTTTTATTTATCCGGTGCTCAACTGCACTCTTTTCTCTCCCTCGCTTATCGCTTTGTTCGGGCGGATATTTATTATTAGTAATGCATTTGCTGTAGGTGTATAAATTTGACTCGTCGTACGTATTTCATTTACTTCCAATACTTGTGATAGTTCGCAGAAGAATACAGACTAATTGTATAATTCATAGTTTTGTCGTGGAGTAAGGATCGTTTCTGCAGGAACAAGCGAAGAGCGAAAGTGAGTGTGAAATTCTTTTCACGTTGTCAACACTTGGGGATAATTATTGCCAAATTACAGCTAATCCGAATACTTGTGCGTAAAAAAAATACGTTAATAGAGCGCTATTTTGAACAGGAAATATTATTCAGGCAACTTCTAGGATTCTATCACTAATGCAGTATCTCAGGCTATTTATTAAACAATATAAACCAAGAGAATAACTCATGAAATTTGAGACTCTCTCGTTAAAATGTGCGAGAACTGGGTATGGATCAGACCAGAAAACGCAGTAACTGCAAACTCAGATCGCTGATAATGCTTATTACGAATAACGATCAACAAATAAAATCACGTCACATGAAACATGGACGATTGGAATGACTGACTTGTTGAATATTCACCGCTTCTACGATTTCAAAATGTATTTCTCATCCGACGGGGAGTTTATAAGGAAATGTGCGCAGCCGTTCCATTCTCGTCGCGACCTGTGTTTCCGTAAATGAAAGAAAGAAAAAACAAACGAACAAAAAAAAAAAACTCAACTATAAAAGTTCTCGCTAATTACTCAAAATTTTGCGTTTCAATTGTGGTTTAAAAAAATCAAAAAAATTAATAAAACTTGAAAATTTTCTTTGTCAGGTCTTATGAAAAAAAAAAAAAAAAGATTTTGGATACGTAATCGTGTTGCGAATGTAAGCGTCCTGTGCTGCGAGGACCCCTTATAGTAAGAGACCCTGCCGTTGGTCGTGCATAACACGCCTGAACGGATCGATCTCTGCGCGCTGCTCTGGCTGCTCGTCGAATCATTGTGTGGATTTCGTATCTATATACGGTGCACCGGATGTATGGATGTGTGTGTGAGGTGCACGTGAACGTACGTCTATCGTTTACAAAGGGTGCACCGCAACTTCTGGAAAGGACGCGTGCAGGGGAGTACTGCATGATGACGTCGTCGATGAAAGGCCCCCGTGCCTGAATCGCTTTGCCTGTACTGTGTATAGCTGTGCAGCATCGTACGCTAGATGAATACCTTGTATACCTGAGGAACATTGCAGCGTCTTAGAAAACTGCAGCAACGGTTAATTCTGAGTTTTAGGAATTTATGTACTTGGATAATATAATATAAAATATGTTTCATCGCGGTGATTCGCAGGAAAAAAGTACCTATGATTAGTTACTTTATAATGCCTGCATTTTTTATTTTAGTTTAAACCGTTTTTATTGTTACCATAACAATGTTACTATAAATTTTTTATGACTGTAACAAATAAAATTTTGCTCAATGTAGACTGCGCGATATCCGGGAAATGTGACAGAGTCCCAGGTGTGCGCGATAATTATTATTTCAGAAGAGGAAATGAAATATTCTCGTATGAATGAGTGGAGCGGTGAAAATATGAAATTCTGAATTAGCAGCCGGATTATTTTTACCGTGTAATAACTTTGTCGCGTCATAATTTTCAAATGAATAATATACCTACGGGAGTTTGACGACGAGTCAAGGTTGGCTGAGCGCGTACGGAATGCCCCATATCGAATATATATAGTACGATAATTCAAGACCGTTCATGTGTTTGCCGCAGAGTCAAAGATGAGCCAATCCGGGGACGTCAAGACGACGGAGAAGAGCACGGACAAAAAAGAGATCGCTCACGAAGAGGAGGAAAGAGAGAAGATGCTGAACGCGGAGAACACGAGGCACGACACCTCCGAAACGCAAGAGAACTCCGAGGAGCAACGGCCCAGGAAGAAGATACCGATCGGGGGAATAAAAATGCCCGGATTTTGCCGAACCAAGAGCAAAGAGCCCTGCAAGGTATTGTAAACTGCCGTTGTTTATAACTGTGTGTATACACAAGCATTTATGGTCCTCATATAGATGCAGAATTATTAAAATTAAATTTTCTTCTCTTGGAAACCTCTATATCCTGTGGTTTTTTATTAACTATAAGCTTAGATTTTGCTATTTCGTAGAAAAGAGAACAAAAATTTTGTTTATCTAATAACAGACAAAAATGCAATAAAATATCGGTGTATGCGTCGAATTCGATCCAGCGTGGTATACCTAATACCCCCCCTTCCCCGGCGCAAAAGGAATATGCACTTCCACCAACCGGTAACCGACGTATTTCCTGTATCGCGCCAGGTGCGCCAGGGCACTCTCCTTTTTTTCGGCACTGGGTATATTATAGTGTACGTTTTGCCTCGCAAGATGTTATACAGGGTGAAGAGGAACAGGCTGTCAGATACACGCATTTCAAACTGAGTGCAAAAACATGCCCAAAATAAAATTCGAATTTTTTTATAACAATCAATGTTCAAATATTATTTTAAAGAGTGCTGTGCAGTCCGTGCATTACCTGAAATATTAAGAGCTTGTCTCAGGTTTCACTTCGGCATACCCTGTATATACCCAGAAACAGGCGGGCTTTTAGGTAGGTATACACGTACCTTGTACCACTAGTTGGGTCGTTTTGCCCTGGTCAGTGTCAACCGTATAACGCCATGTGCACTGCGAGGATACTTACAGCTGCCATGTGCTGCACGGTCTGTGATCTCGGCGGTTTCGTTCCGGACCGTGCAGCATCAGCCTGCAGTCGCCAGAAGTCTAGAGCTGCATTAACAATACGTTGATAAATTTATAAAATATGTATGGGAATTTTAATATTCTTTATTTGCATGATAAACTTTGCAGGATCTTTGATTCAGCCATTTCCGTAGTCAAAGTGTTGCGTTTAAACAGTGGCATCTAGCACTGGATACTGATGGTTGTACGAATGGAAATATAATATTAATACGACGAAATTTGGCAGTGACTTGGAGATATGTTGGTCAGAATATTCGGAAATATCCTCGCAAGCATCGTAAGCTCATTTCTCACTATTACTGCACTTGAACCAGTACTCATAATTCTTTAAACCTCATATTTTCAGACGAAACTTTTTCAACGGCTTTTATTATCATTTGTTAAGACAATTGTTTAGCTTTCTTTAGTATTTTCGATTGGCTAGCAATAGTAAAAAGTCACTATGATAAATAAGAAGAACTTTTTTTTAGAAAAAATAATAACTGAAATAGGTAAAAAAATCTGTTTCCGGTATTGAGGGACCAGTAATGGAAGATTAAATAATAAAATGCGTGCTGGTGGTTCGAAAGTAAATTCAATTTTCTAGCACATTTTCTGAAGGAAAAGACCTGCCAGCAAACATCTTAGATTAAAGACGAAACAGCGGAACAGCGCCATTTATTCAAAAGAAGGAGATAATAGCAGTGTCCGGTACTAGGTGCCGTCCGGCGTCACAGGACTTCCTATGTAACTGGCATCGTTGGTCCTTAATTTCAAGAGTGGCGGAGAGACTCCAGACCGCAGCTAAACTTGGATTTTTTATCTTCACTTATCTTTGTACACGTGTACCAGAACCAGGCAGAGAGACAATTATCGCACTTTGCGAATGCGCCAGACGCAGACTGTGTCCTTTGAATCCACGTTCCCATACATTGGAGATATCATCTCGTCTTTATCTGGTAATAGGGTTCAGCCTGCAGTCCAACGTAATTCTTACGCGTATCACATACTTATGCTGGTCTGATAAGTAGGGGGACGCGCGACGACGTGGAATGCATTCCCTAATTCACTTGACTTCAAACAGTAATAATATTATTAGCATTATGATTAGTTACAAGCAGTTTATTTCATCTCGAAATTATTACTCTGCAGACGTCTCTGAGTCCACGCTTCGCCCATACGATACACACTGTGTATTATGTAACATATAACAATGAAAATTCCTCGTCCTTCCAATTTTTGGTAAAAATGAATCTTTATATTCATTTCCATTTTTGTGTAAACGTATCCAGACCCAGGGCCTCGTCGTCCTCCGTTTTGGAGTTGTGTATGACTCCCCAGAAATAAAACCAGCAACCACCATTCTGGAACATCTCTCACGGACAGTTATACTCTCTCACTTATAACGTAGCGCTGGTAACAGATTCTACCGTTTTCCTACCTACCTACCTATCCTAAATCTATTATAATATCACAAGTGTAGGATAATTTTAGGATAAAGTAACGGGGTACAATTTATTTTCCTCTCTATCAACAGGATCTGCAATCTAGTAGAACTACATAAACACGTTTAGTATACGCGCAAGCTTTTGTTGGTCAGATTGGAATAAAGAAAAACAAACAAAACAAAAAAATATATTTTGTATATTTTCTGTTACAGGACGACGAGAGCAAACCCGCGGAATCGGTGAACCTGGAAATTCCGAAAAAGAGTGCAGACTCGCAGCCGCCAATCTCAGAGAAACCTACGACTCCAGTGAAGGAGGCTAAGGATGCCAAGGATGCTAAGGAGGGTAAGGAGAAGGAGGGACGTCGCGGTATACTCGACGCCATACGGCTTCCGCTGGTGTCTGTGTTTCCACGGAAGAAAAACAAGGTGAATACATATTAGTATTACAGTCATATTGATTTGTAACGTATATATGTATATATGTGTGTATACCGATTGACAAATACGGATTGCATTCTCGTTCAATGGTTGTGAATTCAGGATCTATGCGTTCAGAGCCACAATCGGATTAGCGGATTATCTTGGACTATTTAAAGTTACTGGTCTTCCCTATTCATAAATTCCTGGGGTTTAACGTCGGAGGAAAATTCACTCCGGATAATAACCACCTCCTTCAAACAACCGTTATTGAACCATCACGTTCAGAATTCACCGTTCGATCTAGCAACTACATAATATAATATAATTGTAAACTATATCGAGAGCCTGATGGGGCGTCCTTTCACTGCTTCGGGTCAGTGTCTACTCGGTTGAGGCCTTACAGGAAACGCTATGCTTGTAGCACCTAATCCACCCTCACAGTTTGAAGGGCGTTGCTACGCTGTAGTATCACGTATACATGCGTTACGTGGGAATTATGTTTCATTATTATTATTATTGTTATTTTTATTTGTACCACACTATGATCCCACCTGCTGGTGAGGTGAACTCAAACCTAGTTAGTCAGTCTCCTGCAGTTTTCAGGGCTTCGCTGCCGTTTACAAACGTACTTCTTATACCATCGGAAACACAACTTGACAACCAACGACACAACCGTACTAACAATAAATATTATTATTAGTGCAACTGCATAATCTTTCTGATGCTTACATATAGAATTGTAGAAGTATTATTTAATATTCTTTTACGTAATAATATGGGATTTTATGATCTATAGGAAGGGTGCGACGCAGAACGTGGAACCACAGCAGTTGCCGGCTTGGCAAGCGTCGAGACGCTCGACGAGGGTGTAGCTGTTGGTGAAAAAACAGCCCCAAACAACGACGACGGTATGGAGACGGTACGCCTTGACAAAGATGGTGTCGAGCCAGTGGCACCATTACCGAAACAGCACCCCATTCTAGCTTTCTTATCGATGGCAAGAAGGAACTTGTTTGTCACAGGTTAGTTGCAGGAATTGACAAAGTCATGTTTCATGCGTTGTATTCAATTTATACACCTGGTTAAACAACCAACTAACTCCATGCAACTTCTTCCGACAGTTGGCACGCTGCTTATTATTCTCCTGATGATAATAATCTTGGGTATCGCCTGCGCTGGTCCACGTTATGAGCCCGCCGCTCTACTGCGTGATTCGCGATTCATTTCGGCTGTTACGTCCTGCGGTCCTGTCGAAGGTGTCCTTGAGGATGGTGCATACGCTTTCCGGGGTATACCGTATGCGGTACCACCCGTCGATACTCGTAGATGGTTGCCAGCGGAAAACCTTGAGCGGATTGAAAATTGTTGGACGGGAACTTATGCGGCCCACAATGCTTCCGAGAAGTGCTGGCAGTATGACGCCTCAGGTCGTCACGATGGTGTCGAGGATTGCCTCTATTTGGACGTGTTCACCCCGGACGTCCGGTACCACTCTCCGTTACCTGTCGTCGTCATGATCGGTGCTGAAACCCTCAGTGGCACTTCACCGGGTGTGATGCAAGCCTCGGCTAAACTTGCCAGAGACCGGGATATTGTTTTCGTTCGACCCAATTTCAGGTGGGTTACAATTTTTCATCGACCGTTTTTCATTTTTACTCTACTCCCTAGAATACTTTTGATTAAAAACCGTTCAATACCGGATCCACATGTAACGTCGTGCGAAATCGTTTCAGGCTCGGAATTTTCGGATTCCTCGCGGCCGAGCCGTTGACGCGATCAACACACCCGCCGACATCTGGAAATTATGGTCTCTCTGATGTGATTGCGGCTTTGAATTGGGTGAAACTGAACATCGAGCATTTCGGTGGTAACAAGTCATCGGTTACGTTGTGGGGTCACCGGGCTGGCGGGACCCTGGTTACGACCCTCGTCGGCTCGCCACGGACCAAGGGTCTTTTCGCTCGCGCCTGGGTGTCAAGCGGTGGTGCTATATTCCCAGGCAAGCCACTATCCGAAGCTGAACAAATAAATGACCAATTTCTCGAGTCGGCGAGATGCACGGACGCAGCCTGCCTCAGACAGAAGACTGCTGTGGAGCTTATGAACGCTGTACCCTCGACCTGGTATCTTTCCGACACGAAACTTCCCGAGCCACGAGAAGCCACGGTGGAGCGCAGGCATGAGTGGCTCGTTCTGGACAACGTGATCCTGCGTGAGCACGTCGGCCAGGTCTGGGCGGGAACGACTCTCCCAGTCAGTCTCGTCATGGGTACAACCGCTCAGGCTGGCACCCCGGCGCAGCTTCTGGCTCCTAACGCAACCCTTAACGCGAGTGAAGCAGAGAAGATGGTTCGCGAGTCGCTCCTAGGTACTATGGGTCTCGCTGACGAAGCGCTGCGTCGGTATAGCCCGACCCTTAAGGGCATTGCAACGATGATCTCAGACATCCGGGTGGTTTGTCCTCTCCTGACGGTCGCTCTGCAGCAGTCGACCATACCATTTTACGTTGTTACTCAGCCCCGCGGGGTTGCGGGACTTGCCGATGTCGACAGCGACGCGGCCGCCATTCTGGGCACCTACGCAGCTAGAACATCCGAGGAGAAGAGACATGTGACGGCGATGCAGCAGCTTTTCAATCACTATGTATGGCATGGGGAGGTCGCTCAGGCCACTTCCAATCTCAAAACAAGCAAAACTCTCGTTGTCGGTCAGGATGTCCTCCCGGTACAGAGCTATGAAAATTGTGATTTTTGGATAAACAAAGACATTGTCCCGAGATATGCGAGGGCCGATTAAATATGTCTATAATCCGCAGATACACGCTGAAATCTTTTGGATGAATTTACTTGTGACGAAGATACGTAAGTTTAAGTAGGGGTTACCCTGCAAATGTAGCTGTAAGAAGTAACAGCCGTAGAAGCTTGCCAATTTTTTCTTTGTATCTGTTTGAACAACCAACATGTATTTTATTATGGTTTCCTTCCACATATCATTTTTTCCGATTTATTAAAAAAAAATGTAGTCTCAATGTGAATAACTTCTACAATTTTCAATATTTTTGGCTCAAATTTGGTGTGTACGTCAGTGTACCATTTTGAAAAATAAATAGAGCCAGATTTTTGATACTCAATTTTTCCTCAAAGCGGAAAGTCGACGAGCCTCAAGTTTTTTTTTCTAAGGTTATTTGGTTGGGCAAACGGTGTTTATTGTTCCAAGTAAACTTGGCAAGCTTCTATCACCATTAGTTTTTACAGGTTCATTCGAAGAGTAAGCCCCTTTTATAAAGTGTCCGTATCAGTCTATAGCATGACTCTCGTCTAGCAATGGTTCATGAACAAAATTACCTTTGTGGGTAAAATAATCGACTTTGCGAATGAACAAGGTGAGTTTAATCACTGTACCGGTTTATAATTCTACTTACGCTTTATTTATGTGGTAATTAATTTAATAACCTCGTGTAGTATAAAATTATCTACCTAAGCAGGAGTAATTTTACATACCTGCAATGGGGCGCAATGGGGCGTTCTGCTAACTACATGCATAAAATTGCTAAATACTCAGGCTTTTGTTTCTCTTCTCTATTATTATCATTATCGTTATTTATTGGAAAAACAAACGGCAAGGACGAAATTTTCTCAATTTCCTTTTCACTTGGTGTAAGTAAACCCCGTCAGTAAGGAACGATGTTATTATCATAAATGGCGCGTGCATTATAACTCACGAGTCAGTGTCGAGGTAAGGCCATGAGTAATACGTGTCAATGTATAAATGTCAATGAAATTGTAATATATTAAGTCATTAAGGTGAAGTCAGCTTAGCTTAAGATGACAATATAAATGACAATGACATTGCTTATTAGTATAATCTTGTGAGGATTAAGGGTAGGTAGGCAGGTACCGGGAGTGGGACAATCATGGATCATTGTTGATTGTCCATTTCAATCGAATGTACCAACCACTTTACCGTTACACATGCGGACGGCTTTATATTCGAAGGGCGGTTCGGTAAGTGGGTGGTAACTATAGTTGGATTTGCATAAATGTAGTACGAGCAAACATCGAGTATGAATGAGCATTCAGAGGTAATGCCCTCCAGATTTTGTATGTTAGGTTCGGACTGGTCAGAATGGTAGTACATATCTGTGTGAAAAATTGTGTAAGCGCTTAAACGTAGGATGGCCGAGAGAATAGTCTGCCGATGAGGTTCGAACCTCGACTGGTTCATTACCAATTCCGATGAACATAATTATATATTATCGTATGGTATAAACTTATGGTCAACCTGATCAACAACTTTTCAAATATTAAGTATCTGCTAGCGTACAGATGGTATATTCAGTTGAGTCGTAAACCTCCGCAAGGGTTCTTGGCTAATTTGAAAAAATACTATGTTGAAACTCGATATGATGTCACTTTCTGTGATGTGGGATGCGATTTAACTCAATAGACAAACTGTACTTGGTGCACAATTTTTAAAATGTAGCTTTTTTACTTAAATTGTTAACCCCAATTTTTTATACATGCATATGAAGGCATTCGTATTTTAAGCAGTATTTTGTAGCTTACTTCGAACTTCTTCAATTGGCCAAAATAAGTAACCTTACAATACCAATAAAATACTCAACCATAGATGAGAAGTACCTGTAAGTTGCAGTCTTTTGTAAAATGTATCAATCTTGACGTACAAGCTTTACATGACTGAGATGGTGACGTGCGGTTGAACGGTCATCTCTTTTAAATTTTTCTCAACCTTATATATTAGACAATATTTTTTGTTTCGGACAATTTTTTAAATAATGGATAATTCTTTAAATTATTGCAAATAAAAAATGTATGGATAGTTCTTTATTATTATTATTTTTTTTTTAAAACACATTACTCTGCCATTAATAACGCCAAATGACTGAATTTTTTTTTAACTATTCTCAATACATGCAATTGCAGATCAGGAAAAAAAAGTAGATGATACCAAAAGAAGACGATTTTTTGAAGATTTTTAAAACATGGCTCCAGGTGCTCAAAAATTTTCAAAACTGGTGACATGTATTTCAAAGTAAACAAGTATTCATGAGGTGACTGACGCATTACAGGTAGCATGACGTCTCTTCAAATTGACTCAATCACAACAAAATTTTGTAGTTTTTCTACGTGTGTGAGCCAATTAGGATATATATGTGCATACACACACACACACACACACACACACACGTTTTAGTGTATAAAACAGAGTTTCTACGAAACTAAAGACTTGGAAATTTTCAACATGATTTTACTCCATTTTATAAGCGTTTTTTTTTTTACTATTTATAAAATACATATTAGTTTTGCAAAAAAGTATACATCAACGTTCCATCTTTGCAATCGTGCATTGCAATGTGAAGTACTTTTTTAGGTGTATTTTTCAATAAATTAGATCCTTGACGAATAACTTGAAATAAATGAAATGTGATATACTGATATGTTGTGCGTTGATCAGTTGTATAGAAATACAGATCACTGCATCTCTAAAGTAAAGCTGATAATCAATTGAGAGCATCTGTTTTCAAACGTAACGTAAGGTTTAAACTATCCAGACACATTCACACGAGATTTTTTGGAAATGCTTTTAATCACGTAAGCTGTAAAATGTTTGATTGCAGATGAATAGTTGTGAAGCTGATTTCATTTACTGATATAGCATTTTTTTAAATTGACACATAACAATGGTATATACAGGTATTGTACACACCCCGCACGCTAACTTTGTAACGATAGATTTAAATTATTACATAGGTATAAATTTCAGTATTGTATCTGATGTACCAATAATAAATAGTGAGATTTAAAACGACCAAATTGTACATTGAATTCATCGACAAAATCGATAGCAATGTGGGCGAAAAAATCCGTTCGTGCATGAGAGATGTAGTAATCAAAATATTAATGATTAAATTAATTTTAGTTAGAGGAATGAAAAGAGCAACGAAATTCAAGATTTTTGTTTTATTATGAATAATACACAGATGGTGATTGTATGTGCACAGTTTGAGTATCCCATTAGCTGTTAATCTGTAAAATGAACACAAAGAGCACGACTAATTATTTTGAACCAATTTGTGCTCTCGTAAAAGCACTTCATTTGCACAATCAGTAAGGAACGATCAGCATTCAAAGTGTTGTAAGCACTTCTCAGTCCGCCCGTTCACGTAATCATCATTTAATGTGAGAGAACTTTTCATATCAAAAATATTTGACGATTTGCTTACGATTTGCTAAAATGGTGTTTGAAGAAAAAAGTTACCTACATAATTATGCGCTGAGAACACATGCACCGCCGACAGCTTTGATCTTATCTTCGGCTTGTTTGCTGAAGAATTTCGCCTTAACAATGACAGGCTGCTTGGGCAGGCGTCCTTTGCCCAAAAGTTTGTAATAACCCTGAAAAAAACAACAGACTTAGCGTAGGAAATAAAAAATTAAAAATAGAGTAATTAAATAGAGGCTGTGGATAATTTTCGAAATAATAATTAATCAGTAATGAACATTCCACATGGAAAGTGTTGTACGCACTTTTAAGTCCGCCCGTTCACGTAATCATCATGAATTGTTTCTCAAATTGAGGTGAAATTTAAAAGATATATTTTTTGTTTAAGGCGGTGAAAAAATATGCTCAAATCAAGCGATAAACTTACAGCTTTGACAAGATCGATGACCGGGGCCTTTCCGTCGGTCGAATTCTTGTATTTCAACCTTGTTTGTTCAGAAACAAGGGTCCATAATTTGTCCAAGTTCAAGGTCGGACACCACTTGGTATTTCGTCGTAAATGATAGTTCCTCATACCAAGCTGAAAAAGCAGGTATTGTTTGGCAAAGAGTTGCAACATGTTCACTCTAAAATTTAAATCTTATATAAAAACATCAGTACTGCGGATGCATTCACAACGTATCAGTTCGCCGGTGAAAGGCACTTCTATTCATCATAGTTAGCAAATGCTGGTAATGGCTAATAAGGCTGTGCCAGTGAAGTCTATGCATACCTTGCCAAAGTATCCTGGATGGTACTTGTCGAAGTTGATACGGTGATGATGCATACCACCAGCGTTACCACGACCACCGGGATGTTTCCTGTGCTTGCCTGTGAGCAAAAGTTGGATTATGAAAATTGAAAACTTAATTTGCACACCGATTAAAAATGAGCGTCAGCATGACTGCATGATGAGCGATCATCAACGTGTTTACGGTCAGATGGTAGGGTGAAGTCAGAGATAAAACTGATGCAGTTACTTGATTATCGACTTACCGATACGGCCATGGCCGTGGCTTACATGTCCACGAAGCTTCCTAGTCTTCTTCTTGTGAGTGGACTGTGAACAGAAGAAATAAATAATGTTGTTACAGACACACCGATTATACTTGTATTGTTGAAGTCGAGTGAAATATCCACGTGATACATTGTCTGATTAAAAGCAGAAACGCCGATGCGTTACACATATAACCGTAAGAAATTATCGGCGATAAAACGAGATACGTTTTGCAGGTAATTTAGTGTAATTTAACGAACGGATGCACGGCGATAACAATGGATTAACAACAAATTCTCGCCCCGACGTGACACTCACCATCTTGAATCTGGCGTGAAGAAGGTGAAGCGCGGAGAACAGCAAATTCAGGCGGTTGCGTGTTCCCAAACGCCACACGACGGAAATATGTGACGCTTCTAGCGGCAGTCCCGGCAGTTAGTAGAACTATGGAATACATGACCTATGGAATATCGCGTGTTTTAATTTACGAAACACATCTGATACGCAGTTGTTGATGATATATTACTGATCAGATTTTACTTTCTCTTTCAAAGCAATGAACCCTTTTTCTCACTTGTTCGTTCATAAATATAGAGCCTATAGTCGAACAAAATATCTACTCAAAGATATAGTTCTACGTAGAAAATTGATGTTAATTCAAAATATGTACATTTTTTTTTTATAAAAAAGGAAATAATCGAGTTAAAAACTTTTTTCGGAAGAGTGGCATGTTGTAAAATACAACGCTAATTCAATAATTCAAAATTATCAACGAACAATTCATTCCATTAAAGTGCAATGAATTTGGTTAAGCGCAGAAATATAGTTCCATAAATTTATTTCGTGTTAGAGGGCGCTGCAAAGCGAGGGAAACGTAAAGTTATACGGGCCTCAAACAATTGACTACCGACCGTACCGACTGCCGAGCCGGGATAACAAAATGGCCGCGATATCACCCGTCAGACTGTGCGGATAGTATCTACAAGTTTCTTCATGAGTTGCAAAGAACAATACAGAAGTGTGGTGTGGTTACTGTAACGCTGACGCTGCTCAAGAGCTGCAGTGCTCCAGAGGATGTAACTCTTCATGAGTAAGTAACACGCAAGCCATTCGAAAGCCGAAATTTGTAGATACCGACTGCCTGTATTCGTCAACTGTTTATTTTGTATTCGGTCATATTTGTTCAACGAATGTTTCGATTGTTTTCTTTTTGTTGTACCGATTCATCTCTGATATATTACAAGACTCGCACTGTTGTGGGCTGTTTGTATTCAACGGTCTATAGTTCGTTTATCGCTTGTAGCCTCCGTTGGTATATCCCTGAGCAATGTTAACCTGGCGCTATTTTAAATCGATGATATTGTCGACGGAGCTGTCAAAATCATCGGATGATTCGTAGATGGCGCTAAGCTGTGCAGCTAGTTCGCGGTTAAAAAATTTCCTGACGATTGTTTTCCTCAGTTATTGTTCTACCTACGTGTGGTGATTGGCGTGCTGCAGGATGAGCTAACTTCACATTCCTTTGGCCGCGGATTCGAACAGGTTTGGAATACTTTCGTCATACGTCAGAAAATTGCAGAACAGTAATGAATCCGTAGGACTTTCAGGTCGGATTTGAAACTAACCTTCTGGAAGAAAGTTTATTTTCCGTCGAATAGTAATCACGATTGATTTCTATACGTATTATTTTATTAAGTTTTGCCAGCATGCTTGATGCTTGGTGTCACCAAGTTTGAAGTATGTAGGGTCGAAGGAATGTAAAGTTTGGTAAAACGAATCTGCTATTAATTTTATACAATCAATTCTCTATCCCTGGATTCACTGAAGTTAATTTTAAATTCTATCTGCAATCAGCGATTGATACCTTTAAGATTTCGTTGCAGCTCGAGTTTGCCCCCCAAAAATCTGATTAAAATCTTTGATATAAACACAGAAACTTGCAGGATATTTGATTAAAAAAAAAAAAAAAAAAATTTCGAAGTAAAAATGGTGTAATAATCGAGCTGATAATCATGTTTTCAATGGTTTTTACCTTAAGAGTAAGGATAGATATTTAAGTCAACTTGTTTTTTTTCAAACTACCTAAAAGTTGGTCTAGATACCAAATGCGATACAATTGAGGAACGAATTTCACGTGCAAACTCGGTTACGCCTTTTAGATACTTTAAAAAAAACTTCTGTACGTTTTACTAGCAAATGCTAGCGGATAGCAAATTTTTTTTCCATAATGAAGGAAGTAAAAAATTGTTTAAGAAATTCGACTGATTTAGAAAGATTGGATAAAATTTTATTTCAGAAACTGGTTGGGTACTTGGCTGTAATAATGACTGAAAAAATTCAACTGTCAGCTGTATAATGTATCACGTGTAGCGATTTATCTGTATCGCTTTTCAAAGTACGCTAATCACACGTAAGCTGGGAAAGTTATCAGATAATTTTATCAGTAGGGTATTAAAACTTATGCACTCATCGGCATCATTTACTTCGTATTTTTGTATTTGAGTGGGTGTTTCAATGTCACTGGCACGTGTTCAGTTTTCAAAAAAATACGGAGTTGCGGTTAAATTTATCTCAACATAAGAATCATATTTTGACCAAATACCTAGTAGCATTAATATTCCGTAATTTTTTACAATTGCAGATATTATTTGCAAATAATCATTCCTGTGATTAAGGAAATTTCCATCTTTTCATATCTATTATATTATTTTTAAGAAAAATTCAATTTCAGTAGATACCGAAGTCTCTCACGATTCGATACAACTTCAATTTCCATTCTCCGATCGTAAAAAAAAACTTTTGCCTCACGTGATTCATCATTAAAAAACGATGAAAACGATACGATGTAGCCGAGAAATGAAATCTACAAAGAAACGGCGGTTTTTCACCCCCGCCGTCGTTACCAGAATAGATAAAAAGAAAATAACGTTGCCGATCATCTAGGGTTGAAGACGGCACGTTATGTAGGTACCTATTTGGGAGCGGAGGCCAGATATTCTTTGTTCGTTCTCAAGACCCTTCAACCGACTAAATGTTTATGGTATAGAGGAACGTATGCTTCAATGTGCCGTAACACACGCAACCACTGCTACTGCCTACGGGTCACCGTTTACGGTTTCAGCATTCCCCCAAGACGTGGCTCTTCAATCCTTTTGGAGAAGGAGGAGAGTATAAAGTACTTGGGCCGTAATTTTCCAAAACTTCTAGATTGAAATTTGAATTTTTTCTCCAGTAACCGAATCGATTCTCTCTCACACCATAACAATTCAACCCTCGCTATGATATTCTTGTTCTGCTTGATGCATCATCCTTGAAGAAGGTATACGTATACTAAGCGTGCGTAAATACGTTCGCTCACGTCCCTGACCCTTCCTCAGCTTCATATATGCAATGTATACTACTTAGATCTGTGCGATGGCCGACACGTCGCGTCGTTCGCCTTGTTCTTCCGAGTGCGAAGAGGGAGCACCGTTCCGCGCGTCGTCGACGAGTCCAACGACCTTGTACCCTTGTCCAAGTCTTTCTCAACGTCGTCAGGGTGGGGCGCGGCTCTTTGTCATTCCTCGTAGCGTCTCGCCCGCGGTTGGGAACGGTTTGAAACCTACCCACGTGGAGCTCGCGTATCGGCCGTGAACCTGGGGCTGCAGGTCGCGAGGGAGGGTGAAAAAGACCAAATATTAAATCCAGTCATTTGCAGCTTTGCAGCTATTGAACGGATCGCGGATTCCGCAGAGCCGGAATTGATCGTCATCTTCGTGCACCAAAGGTGATTAAAAAATGAAAACAAGAAAATAAAAAAAAAAAAAAAAAAAAAAAAAAAAAAAAAGAAAATCAAATCGCGGGCGTATTATATATAACGACACGATTGTTGAAGTACGACACGGCAGGACGTAGTGAACGAAATTTTATTCGGTCCGCTTAACGGCGGTTTCTTCCAGAACGCGTGGGCTTCGTCCGTCCCATCCGCGTCCTCGGGTCAAGCACTTCCGCGGCGAAGAGCGTCCGTCGGTTGGGTGTGGGAATCGGTCGGTGAACGCCACGAACGCGGAGTTCCTGGACGATGATCGTTCGCTCTTGGTAGGTGCAGCGTGTACGGCGTGCCGCAATGCACGGTGCATTCCTTCGAAGGCCAGCAATGGCCAGCAACGTCGGGGTGGGTGCTGCGTTCGTCGCGTACACACACGTAGTATGTATAAAAAAATGTCGAGGCATGAATACGTACGCGATAAAGAACGAACGAACGAACGAACGGTGTACGGTACGCGACGTGTAATAATATGCACGCATGGTGATGCAGGAGAAGTATCATCGTTGGTAGCCTTGCGACGAATTGGTTATTCTTATGCCGCGGTTCCCCCTTTTTCACCCCCCATCCCCACCCCCACCCCCGTCGCTGTTCACCAACCACTCCCAAAATACAACGCCCTTCTTCAGTATTATTACATCGTCGCTACATAACGTATCCACGTATGCACGTATGCACATAGGTATATACACGCACGTTAGCGCTCGATTCTGATTCTCACTAGAGCGGAAGCGCATACCTAGACGTTCTTTCGTAAGGCAATAACGGGCCCGCGGGCCCGGTTCTTACTACGGGCAGCTTATGAATTCGTAAAACATCTCACTCGCTCGCTCGCTCGCTCCTCGCCTTTACTCTTATCTTGTACAGTATGTTACAGGCATGGGTACGTAACCTTACTACGCACGAGAGGGCCAATAGCCATGAATATTACTATACGCATTTACCCCCAATCTTCCGCAACGGTCAAAAAAACCGCACGGGATCCGGAAGACGCGATGTAATTATTATCAATATTCCTTGGCGAGAATGAAAAAGCTGGGAAAAAAAAATCAGTTACAGTTATATATACAACCTACCATGTGGGTGGGCACCATTTGCACCAGTATGCTCGGCTGATATTTCACAAGCCATTGAGCTCAGCCCACAAGTATATCGGCATTTATTTATTTTTTTTTTCGAAAAAAAAAAAAATCAAGTCGACGCTTGGCTGTCGTCAGTTTTAGCTCGACTTTCTACAAACGTGATACGGGCCGATTCTTTCCTTTTTCAAGTGGGGTTATTAAATAACAAAAAAATAAAGAAAGAAAAAAAAGTGCACACGCAATTCCGTAACCGGAACGAAGCTTCGCCGGCAGGTAGGCAACCGAAGTTACATCCGTGGTACCTGAACTGCGTGTAAGACGTTAATTCAGTTGCCTATTTGCCGGCGAAGCGTCGATTCGCATAGTTTAACCCTAAAGTATAGATGTATATCGATACGATCAATAACTGAGGAAGAACGAATATATACGTATATACAATATACACACACGTATATATATATATATATATATATATTATATGCCAGGAGAAGAGACGGGATCGACTCTTACCCTCTTCGAACCGCGGTATTTCACTTATATTACATGTATGTGCACGTACGACATCGCTCCGAGGTAGCCGTAGTCCCATGCATGTGGCGACTCGCGGTGCGCGCGAGTACGTAACAGGAAATAATGTGGCATGAATATTAACGAGCCGCCTCGGGCGCGACCCGGTCGCTCAGAGTTGCGCGAGTGCAACGTAGTGCCTGTCTTAGCTTCGTAATATGCATATTTGCATAGTGGCGGTTGAACGGAAGATAAAGGATAAAGCGATTGCTGCTGCGACGAGATTCGGCTCTCGCATGTCGCGAAGGGTGCCTCAGATTTGAGGTTCAAGTTGGTAACCCTTATCGGAACGAAACTTTGGGAGATAATCACTGTTTTCTTACTTTTTACAAGGAGTTTTTAAATTTACAGGACCTTGACATTATTTTTCGACTTTTTAGTTTGGAGTTAGAGAACTTTGCTGTTTTTCTCATAAGGTTGGATGGTAACAAAGATCATACCACTTTTGAACCGATCTATCGGCTTCCGGTCCTATAGAGGTTAAGGAAGCAGGATTGCAAAATGTATGTTTTGTTTTATTATATACGGTTTTCTGAATCTTAAAACGTGTCGTCAGATGTTGACGTATACAGAGGATGGCTAGTTTATAATGTAGCCGAAAAGACGTCCAAGACCCTCGAACTGAATTGTGTACGTTCTATACTCGGATGGTATTGCAACTTCCTTTCGGGCAACTTGTCGTACGCATGGCTAGATTATACTACTGGTCATGATAACTTCACCTCGGAAGTGGAGAATCGAGCTGCAAAATTTCGAATATGGCGGGTAGAGGTAAGAGGGGAAGTATTTTTTATGGATTTTTATCTGAAAAAGTGTCCACCGAAAAGCATCGAAATAGTGGTTCAATATGTCGCCAAAATCGCGTTCACAAGCAATAAGGGAAACAATCTGATTGCCACTTAGCAATCAGGGTTCAATCGGCTTCAATCTAATTCGCACTTTGTTTGTAGAACTTTTACTGCAGCAATGCCATCTCGATTTTCCTCTACTCCATGGACACTTTCTAGTCCTCCTTACCTCTTACCTCTACCATCCATAATTTCGAATGACAATCGACGACGTTGCAGTTGACAAAGGCGCCACACCCTGCGTGAACGATCGAGCTTGGTAGACGTTGGTGTCCCTTCGATCGCGAGTCCAAGCACGCCGTACTTTGGACGGTGCTCGCGTATAATACTTGGAAGAACAAAACGACGACCTGGCTTGTGTTTTTGGTATTCGCCTATCCATGTTGACGCGGATTTCAGGAGGTTTGAAGTGATTTTAATGAGACGTCTCACGATTAGATATATGATAGATTTCTTCAAGTCTCGAACCAATCGCATAGCTACGTCTAACTGTACTGGCTAACTTTATTTCATGGCACATGGATTTTTAGTATTTTTACACATTGAATGTTGTTCATGTTTCGTCACAATATCTCCTGTCTTTACCTCGGAATATGGGTGTAAGTAGAACTCATCGACTCATAGGAATTAATTAAATTTAATATTCCGAGCTATTAAATACTCCACACAATATATCGATGTGCACGCATTATACGAGTACATGAAGGGTTACGATATTTTTCTTATTTCATATCTGAAGCCCTTCTTGGATACCAGACGCATCTATAGGACAGATATGTGTGTTTTGGAAATATATACATTTTCCCAGGACAATTATTTCGTTCTTCCGTTAACAAAAACAAATACACCACCGTTTCACATAGTCTGGAAAATATCTTCCTCGAAAATATTACAATAATCTATGTAGGTTTGGCGATCCTTGATCAAAGTGGTCGCACAAGTTCGTAATCTCTTGACCACGTGGAGCTAACCTATATACATAGATGTAGGTCCTGAACTAAACCTGGGATGAAGTGACAATCAGCTGAATATAGGCACTACAGATGCAATAAACGTAACTTTACCAACTTCATCATCCTCATTTAGGCAGGGGAACGTGTGAAGGTACGTTCGGTGTTCTTCCTGGTTATGAAAGTGGCAGCGGCAGTCGAAGGAAAGGAATCAGCCCGCATGACATCGCGTTGCCGGCTCTCTTGGAGTCTCGATGATGGTAGAGGTGGGCTGTGATCTTGCAAACAATGGGGCTTGAAGTACGCACCGCACGCACCGTGGATCCTCGATGACAAGCTGGTCACGCCGTCACGTAGCCGAAGCCTACAACTGCCTTACAACACATTAAACTCCGATCGAATACTAATTTTCGAGAGGCGATCGTCTTCGTCCCAAGCGAACCCGGACGAATATCGTTGCATAGGTTCGCCGCCGACGCCGACGCCGCAGATTTTTCACTCGATGATCGAGGGACACCGACCTGACGTCTGCCGTCGAACTACGGCTAAGTTACATCGCGGTTAGAATTTTAAAATTCCCCCGCTTGAGCTGACTGACCTCTTTCTTTGTAATAGTACTTGTAATAGAACTTGTACTCGGTCTTGTACCTTATTCAACCACGTACGCATACGATTAATTATACTCGCTACACTTTCAGCAATATAAACAGACCTTTAGATATATATATACTGTACGTATGATTTGTTTGTCGTTTAGGATAATATAAAAGGATCTTTGAAATAATTTATTTCAAATTGTAAGAAAATTTTTTTCCATGTCTGGAAAAAAAATAACAAGAATTTAATTTGAAAAGGGAAATAGCATTCAAACAGAATTCACTATTTTTGCAATACACTCTACTGGTGAAGATGAAAGATTGACGGGTTTTATTCAAGTTTTCGTTAATTTATTACGTATCGTAGAATTGGAAAATTTAAAAAAAATATTTCAAATCCATAACAACATGGACAATTTTTGTACGACCTAAGCGAGATAGACGAACAAAGCTGCTTGCAGTTGCATCAAATGTGTCGGGCTTCGAGCAACGAGTTACCGCATGATATGCGCAATTGTATTGTCGCAATCTGGCGAGAGAAGCTCGCGGTTCCGTAGCTGACTCGCTTTCTCTCACGACTCGGCCTCGGCTCGGATCTAACGATCGAGTCAGTCTCGAGTGAAAAATTAAAGATTAAGTTTTTACGCGAGGAATCATTCAAGAACACAGCTAACAAGTGCGTTTATTTTCTTATGTGAAAAGTAAAAGTGATTGAAAAAAATTAAATATATCAATACACGGTGCAATCGTATCGCCAATTTTGATGAAGGATGGTAAAGTCGTTGAACTTAAACGCCTGTTGATCATGGTTTGGATCAAACATTTATCTTTGTAAATTGCTGTCGTGTGTTGCTAAGTTTTTTTACCAGTCCAAGGCTAAAGGATGCACAGCAGCATAGAACGAATTACTTTTTTCTAACGTACATTTTTTCCTACTTCTATAACGCGAGACATCCTGCGCAGAGCAATCTTCTAAAGATTTCGTAACTCTTACTGGCGTCTACCTATCGTTGCTTATACTGTCGCTAAAACGATAATTTATTATCGTATAACGTTCATCGACCAGTTAAATCTTTTAAGAAATTATCGACAAGTTTTTACTCAACATTTTAATGTATCGTGGGTTTGAAATCGAATATTGTTGATCCTTTTAAACCCGAAGGATGTCTATATAATTTTTAACGATATACTATAGGCATGTATCGACGAGCTATTCACTCAACGTCATACTTTTAGTTTACAAATGATTTTGTGACTTTTAATGATTTCAAGTGATCCAGATGAGGTCACGTGTTTCTCGACGACTTCAAGTAACTTTAGATTTTTTCAGCAGATTCAAAAATGCTACGTGTCATATCTTACACTTACGTACTATGATTTCATGCGATTACACTTGATTTCGCAAAAATTTCGAATTGATTTCACATTATTTTTCGCGGGATTCAGGCTGATTTCGGAATAAATTATCGATGAAAACGGTTATTTCCATGCAATTTCGGCCTGTGAGCAAAGAATTTCACACAGATTTACGCATCACGAATGTGACTCAACTGAATTTTATTAGATCTATCAGGCAATTTCACATCGTTGACTGTTTTTCGATTCACTGCGCGTCTAACATATTTTATTTTTAATTAATTTTACATTCAGTATGAGTGAGATGTGAAATGAATCAAATTCTTAAACACACGAATATCCGTGTCATAGAATTTAAAAACCTCAAAAGGTCACATGCATAAAATACGAAAAACATTGAATCGTCAGAATAAATATATATACAAAATGTTTTTGCGAAGATATGAAACCCCGGAGTTCTATTTCATGCGATATTTGCGCACTATGGGGTGTGTGGGTGTGTGCGTTGCGTTTATCACGTGTATTACGTGAGGACTCGGTACAGGAAGAGGCCAGAAAAAGGAACTCTTGATCAGGCAGGCACCACGTAGCTTCTCCTCCTCTTCTCTCCTCTCGTCTTCTCCATCCACCGATGCTCTCTCTTTCTTCTCACCGTCTGTCTCCCCGACAAGTGCACACCTCCGGTTCCTACTCAAAGAGGAGAAACAAAAAGAACCGTTTTTTGTTTACCAAATGAACCGGCAAGGAACGCTAGCTGCTAGCTGTTGCATATGACGTATGTATAACTGTAAGAATAGTTATTACCAAGATTCTGTTGGCCTCTTAATTCATCTGGTAGTTTAAAACTCGTTCAACTCCGTTTCTCGCCATGCCATGCCATACCATACCATACGCTGGATAGCTACAGTGTTACGGTAGGTTTATGTAAGAAGGAATAACCCCGCGAGTCGCGAAATGAAATACCAGCCCGGGGGGTTACGCAATGGAGCAAAGCCGGTATTATTCTGGGTTAAACAATATTATGTCACCCAGGAAAGCGAGCCGGGTTGCGTAACCGTGGTGGTCGTGTGAGTTACTTACTTCGGACCGCTTCAGCTCTATACGTGGTTATGCTCGACGTAAGACTCGCGCGCGTTAAGGATTCGACGGGCAGGGAAAGGTAGGCTGGCTCGTTGGTTGGTAGGTTGGTAGGTGCTGCAAGTTTCATTGGCGGCGTGAGGAAGAGATATGGAAGATGAACGCTGCCGTGACATTTATGAATGAAAGTTCTTCTTGCCAATCCAGATGGTAGGTAGGTGGTGCAACTTTGTACACTTCGTGTGGGACAGAACTTTACATCTGCATTAAAACGGACTAAGTACTTCGACGTACGCTGATTTTTAAGGTATAGATCCTGCTTTTTCACTTGCCAAATGCTGGTGATGGTTGTAAACAGTCTTATTTGTTTCTATTTGCAGACTGTATAGTATTATGGTATCAAATTCATGCATCTTTAATGAACCACACTGACTATAATCCATTTTCGTCGAAACGGTTGTTGTCCCCCGTATTTGACTGCCGTGGCAAAAGACTGCTGAAATCATGTGGCATAGGAAGGACAAATCCGTTCGAAATTCAGGTTTCCTTTCCTTGCATATATTTATCTAAATACACCTGTACAAAACAGTAAGGTAAAGTCTGTCTGTTTCTTATCTATCGGAAGGCGAGAAAACTACGAAACTATTATTTTAAATTTCTTTTCACGCGGTCTTAAATTCACGGTTAGATAAACAACATATTCGTGATAATATTACGTTATTCTAACCAAAGCCTAAACAGCGAACGAAATGACGAAGGTATACCTACGGAGAAAAGAGGCATTTAGTAGCTGATGTAAAATTTTTTATACTCATTCTCAAATACCAAGGAAAGCGAGTATTTGGGGTTGGAGCGCGTGAACGAAACCCCTAAATCTGCACTGTCTGTAATATATCACATCAGAAGTGTGGAGGTAAAGTTGGAGGGCGCTTCCGTCGTCGCGCGAGACTAAACGCGAAGACCCGTCACGCGGTGAACCGGGGACACGTGGTGGTAAAAACTTGCCCCAAGATGTGCGCTCAGCACAGGAAGTCGGTCTTGCTTAGTTTTTTATTAGCGTTGCGATCAGCTCGAGTGACCACGAAATCGGGGTCCAGTCACTCACCGCGGTGTCTACCAGGCATGCCATGCCGTCGCCGTCGTCGTCGCCGTCACCTCCTCGACGATTCCGTTTCGGTATCGAACGAACCAACCAACCAACGACGTCGTGGCGTTGCCCTTAGGTGCGCAACGACGAGTTTGTATCGGTAATTTTGTGTCGACGTGCACACACACACCCACACACACACATACCTCGAGCTAGGACGCCTACTTACAGGTAATGATTCAGCTGGAACAAATTAGGCTTACTTCCGCCCTCGCGTCGAACACCGTCGAGAGGTGCACCAGAAATCTTTTTCTATCCCGGTTGGTTTTTCTCTTGGCAGCCGGCTGACCGCGCGATCAAACCATTAAACTTGTAGAATAGCGTTGTTCGGAAAAAGGTAAGACCACCTCTTCTCGAGGTGTGTACGGTGAAAATTACATCGACTCACGAGTCTGGTGCTTGTATATGGATCTGGAAACCCTTGGTGGTGGGGACGGACCGTTTGTCGAGACTGATTTTGACGTTTATGGTCAACAAAAGCGCTGATATTTAGATGCGTTGTTTTTGTAAAGACACTTTCGTTACTGGATGGGATTTTTCGGAACTTTAAACGAGCACTTGACAGTTCTGTAAGCTTTCATATTGCAGTTGGGACA
Source organism: Diprion similis (assembly GCF_021155765.1). Lineage (NCBI taxonomy): Eukaryota > Metazoa > Arthropoda > Insecta > Hymenoptera > Diprionidae > Diprion > Diprion similis. The sequence goes on from NC_060115.1 coordinate 3,291,499, forward strand.
ATGTATGTATTATTAATGAAAGGTCAGTTTGCAACGCCAAATTTCATGCCAAAAGTTTAAGGAATAATGAAATTTGTGACGAGGAAAACTGGAGGGGAGTTTTATTTCGGAAAAGGAGTTGATACGTAGAAAGTTTTTTTTACGGAATTAATTTTTTTTCTTGTTTTTTTCATTTTTGGCAAATTTGTTTTCAACCGTGATTTGTCCCATTAATATCTGTTTCGTGTCTCGGACTATTGGCGCGAGTCGTTGACTCTGTGATCGAAGTGTTTGCGGATTTAAAATTCTCTACGAGAAGCCGATACTCGGACGTGATTTGACACAGGCAATCGCGAATCATGAACATCGCATACGACAAGCCACGTACCGGGCGCTTACGAAAATTGCTAATCATGTAGATTAACATGTTATTCGTGAGAACTTCTCTGCTAGAGGGCTCAGATAAATGCCCAGATAAATTAAGCAGTAAGTAAGAGAAACTAAATTTTAACTGCATATGAACTTACTTCAAGGTTCATCTGCTATGTATTCACATTATTATTTAATGGACTACGAGACAGTGAGTGAGGGAGAAGATAACAGAGGGAGAGAGAGAGAGTGGTGGTGGTGAAAATAAACAAACATAGGGTGAACGTTTTAGAATCGCGTGTAGGTACATTTAAACTTCACCAGACCATCTTCTTCAGGCATTAACTTCAGGCCCGAGATGTTATACATTAAGGTCTCATAAGTCATTCATTATCTCTTTGTCTTTTGGGGACTTGATGTAAATGAGAAGCTTTATTGAATTCTATTTCCGCGTTGCATACTTGATACAAGCTGATATTATAACCAAACAATGTTATGTATGAATTGCAGCGACCTTCGTTGCCAATCAACGAAATATTTCTGCTATAGTTCAACGTCAGTCTGATTGATAAAGTGCGTGCCATTGGATACCAGTCGCTTTTTTTGTTTTATTAAATAAATCGGAAACATCTTAAATCAGGTCCGAGAATAATTGAATCGTTTTTAAACAGGAAACGGTCAAAGTCTACTGCACAGACTAAAATACGACAAACCGCCGTTTAAAAACTCTTTGTTTCAACCCTCGAATTTGGTTCGAGTAATTTTGAGCTTATTCCTCTGTCGGGAATCAAGTATATGTACTCGATAGTGCGCCCTTAACCAATCTCAGTGTTCCAGATCGTTTCTATTCGGTATTCAGTTCAGTTAAATGGTTTTTGGTAAAAGATTGGAATGGAAGATTAGACCGTTTCAGGTACAAGCAACTCATGGTAGGTTTTAAGGTGACAAAAGGTTATTAAAGAATTTTCTTTTGCTGGTGATAGACTCGAACCTTGTCAAAATAAAGCGGTCTTTCACAATATAGCATGGTGGACCTATATCTCTCCAAGTTACCATGCATTATAGATAGTCGAAACCATGGAGGCGTGGTCGGGAAGAACTAGACGATCCTTACTGAGTAAGGACGAAGAAAATAAGAAAAGAAAAAAAGGAAAATGGAAAAAAACTAGGCGGAATATACATACAGAGGTCCATTATAACGCCCGACTTGTCACCGTTCGTGCAGGACAATGTTGTTCATCCGAAGACTGCAGCGCAGCGATCGATCGATTGTTCAGCCAGTCGGCGGCAATGACTTTGAATTTTTGTGAGCTCTTCTAAGGAGCCTGCGAAGGCTTTAGGATGCGAAATATCATTCCCTTGGAAGATGAGAAAGATGCGACGCGACTTCGGTCTTCGGAGGAAGGAAGGTTTTCTACCTGCGCGACGTCTAAAGATGCGATCGGTTTAGAGTGCACGGTGCCTGCACAGCTTTTGTCCGAAGAAGACGTAGTCACGGCACCGTTGCATATATATAAATCTGACACTCGTTCCACGTGGTACAGAAAATTCTCTTCTTCGCTTCAACGAATTCGGATGAATCTTCACATTAGTTGTGGCGCCTGCGGATGGAGTTCTGAAATGTTTGAAGCAAATTTCATCCGACGTTTTCGACCAGGAGGAAAAAAAAATCGAGATACTTTGCCTCGGCCAGAAACGCGTCGTGTATATATATAGGTATAGATTCGAACACACGGGTATTCTGACGATATGTGGGTGCAGATATTACAACGCACACCTGTATATATATATATTTCAATGCACCTGCAGTTGCTCCGCCTTCTTGAAGAAGGAAGGTAACGAAGAGCTCGGCAAGTCACGATTTATCAAATACAAATTTCCTCGACGATGCACTACATTTGGATTGGTATATATGTATATATGTATAGCACTAAATTAGTTTCCGAACTGTCCGACTCGTTTTCTAATAGAATTTTCCTTCCTCCTCGCCTCCAGGGAATTCCCGCAGTCGCTAACTGGTATTTGCCTCAAATTGCTTTCGATTTTTCATCCGGTAAATATGTTTTCGAAAATTCCATCCACGACAAGCCTGCGGGGGTGAGAGAAATGGAACTCTAACACAGTCATCGGATAGATCGTGAGGAGGTGATTATTATCAACCAATCGAACGGTAGATCGTGTTCAACGTTGTCAAACGTACAACTTATCGACAGTGATTAAGCAATAAATAGTCTAGTCCGGTCTGACGTATATAACCATATTTTAATATCAGAAAAAAATATTACCAAAGTCATGACGATTTTCATCCAATTCTTTTCTTCTCACCAATTTATAACGAGTACTTGTAAAGATTATCGTCTTGCACCAAGATGATATTGGTACCTCAAGTTTCACAGGATCGTCTTTGGCCATCTACACGTGAAATGAAAGTGGCGAATTGCGCCAAGACATTTCAATACCTGACGTCTGACGTACCTTATACCTACATGGTTATACACGGATAAGAGGAGGACCTGTTCCCCGGCACGGCATAGGTACCGCGATCCGGTCTTCCTTGGCAGTTTGCACGTTGCAACATCCCCTCCATTGCCTTACCTGCGATAGCCATTAGCCGAGCGAGCTTACGCAATCCTCGAGAGTTCACCTCACAGTACGCGAGTAGATGAACTTTTCCATATCGAGGACGCTTATGAAATAATCTCCGATGTATCTCGTCGTCGGCGGACATAATGGACACGTCATGGCGTCGTCGTGCCAACGCGTTAGGCCGTATTCATTCGGCAGAACTTGGGATGTCTTGTGCATATCCTTGGATTACCTGTCCTTAGTTCCTCCGAAAATAAAGCTCTTCCGTTTTAAGGTCTTACCGCTTAACAGTCCGAGCCTAAGGCCACCCGGTGGATCGTCGAGGGATCTATAGAGAAGAAGTAACGGCATTAATGGTCGGCAGTCTTACATCCGCCGTGGTGGACGAGTCTTGTTGGGTGCCAGGGGCCTTTGGGTAGATATCTTTACACCTATCGTCGTCGGCCGTAACGCGGAGGAGATCCGTTGTGGGACACACCATTCGTTAAGTAACAACGTAATTACGCAAGAACCAACTTCGTCGGCCTGAAAGAGGCTCCTAGATATCAAGGGATTACACAACGATGGTATAATCTGCCGACGATCGGTGCTGATTTAAGAAAATTAAAAAAAAAAATAAAAAAATCGAAATGCCTCGAGGTTCGGGCATATCTGTATATATATATATATATATATATATATATATATATATATATATATATATATATATATATATATATATATATATATATATATATATATATATATATATATATATATATATATATATATATATATATATATATATATATATATATATATATATATATATATATATATATATATATATGTTACGTATGCAAAGAAACTCGTCCCAATTGACTCATCAAAATCCAGCTCAAACCCTTGGATCTGGGAACACCGAGAAGGGGGGGGGGGGGGATGAAACGTGTCTTCACACAGATTTATCTCAACATCTATTTAGCCCGATGAGATTTCGACTTGGTTTTCATCTGCAAAGTTTTAGTTCATCCAAGAAATGCCTGAAAACAAATATCTTGGTGACTTTGTGATTAGGCTCTGTACACTTGATGGAACGTTCTGATTGTAAACCGGCAAAGTACTTCGGAGAGGATGAAGTTCCTAAGCCGACGAACCGAGTATCGCATATCTCACGAGAAGGAGATGATCGTTGGGTGTGGTCGTTGATCCAGGTGGGACACTGGGCCACTGGTTGATCTGATTGTCGAGCAATTCGAAGAAGTAGAAGCTTTGGTGGGTGGGGGTGGGGTGGGGGTGGATGTGCCAGGTATATTCATGGTGGTATACATATATAACGCTCAAGAGCCACGCATACCCATACATGATAATACCTACACGGGCACGAGGTAAGATATATACATATATATATAAATCCTAATAAATAGTGAACTTGAATCAGAAATAGTTCCTCGTTTGTAGTCGTATCTTGGACTACAATACCCGAAGCGGGAATTCCGAGAGATTTGTCTTGCAGGCGGCAAGCAAGCGTGTGTGTTGGAGAGCCAAAGAGACCCCGGACAGGTTCTGAATCCTGTGGGAAAATTCTGTTGCGCAAACGTACCCCGATTCCGAGCACAAAGCCCTGGTGATCCGACCCTACTTTCCAAAGCGTCTCGCCCGGTCACGTTTCAATTTTCAGAGCTCCTCGATCCCTCTGGTCCTGTTGCATGCACCTTAGGGTGCGTTATATATGCCCTTCTCAAGTCTTTCTCGAATCCATCCACTATGATCGGTCCGTTCTCTTCTATTTCTTATTTTTTTTTTTTCCCTTCATGTCTCTTCTCTATCTCGATCTGTAGCTCAACTTGTCCTAGATTAATTTCCTTTGGGTACCAGAGTGCTTCAAATTTATTGTTCAATGGTATACCGCAAAGAATTTTAATACGAATTCCCGTTACAAGATGAAGTTGTTACTTTCTCAATGTCCTTCGTACTTTTCTCTGCTTACACTTTCTTTGTTTTCTTTTTTTTTTATGTTTTTTTCTCTTCTTATAAATTTTATCATCACTATCACTAAATAATCCAATCGTTGTCGACGTATACGTCAACCGTTTTCCCCCCCATCTGCAGCAAAACCTTCGCCCCAAAGTTGTCAGAGATTACGAGAGTGGGGGGTCAGGAAGGCATCTCGTTAAAATATCACCAGCCAGAGGCAGCAAGCGGTACGCGATTCGTTTTTAGTAAAAACCTGCAGCTATATACGTATTATATGTGTATCCTCGTCGACGAACACGTGTGCTTGGGTGTGTTTTTTTTTTTCTTCTTCTTCTTCTTCTTCTTCTCTCTCTCTCTCTTTCTTCCTCGTACATTTTTTTCCCTCCCGTCCTGCATATTTTTCCATTTTTTCTACTTATGTGTTCGTTTTTTGTGGGAGAGAACGGTACGAGGGGCACGCACCCTGACCGACGCGCGACGCCAACGTCGTCGCATCGCATAGAAAAGAAAACCTGTAACGGTCGTCGGTCGTAGCTCGGTCGTAGGAGGGATTCGTGGGAAAGAAGACGCGACTACCGAGGAGGGAGGGTGGTAGGCACAACACACAACACACAACACACCAACCAGGGTGGCTGGCTAGGTCGTGGTAGGAACTCGGAAGGTTTTTCAAAATTTCAAGGATCGGAGGGGCACGGATGGATCGGCTGCGGCGTATTGTCCGACACACGACCAAACCTGCCTCAGGGGTTGCCGTTGTGGTTCACTGACGTTGTTGTTCACCCTCGGAAGGGAAGGGCATGCGAGCGCGAAAGCCTCAGGGGTCGAGGCGGGCGGGTGCATATCCCGTCCCTGAACGATACCTGCTGGACGAATAATCGGGATGAATGGGAGGACTGCACGTGTGCCGTTACGTGACACACCAGTTTAAGTTACCTACTCGTTTAGCCTGGACGCTTCGACAGGATAGCCGTGATAGATGTGATTTTGGGAAAGCGCGAAATGTCGAAATGGGAATTTTTCACAGGCTGGAAATGTTGGGCCGATTTTGAAATAATGATAAAAGAAAAAAAAAGTTCTAAAACATTTTATTTTACAGTAACTTGGCTTGGCTGTATGTGTTACTGTTGCTGTTTAGGTAACGGTGAATCGTTTCTTTACTTTTAGGAAATGTCGAAACGATGTTAATTTTAAATATTTGTTATAGAGTTGAGGTATGAAAAAAAATTTTTTTTTTTAGTAGGAGTATCTCGTTTCAAAAGTGAACATTTTTATCATTAAATTCAGCTACCAATTAGTTACTTACAGGGTAAAATCTTTTACGATAGAACGTGTTAATACAACGAATAATCGCAGGTTTAAACGCATCCGTACGACTAACCTGAAATTAGTAACATTGAAGTAATGAAAAATGACTATTTTTCAAGTTTATAGTTCCTTTGAAGTAGTCAAGTTTTCAAAATACGAATACTTTTCGTTCCTTGTTACGATTTAATGAATTAATTTACACATTACTGAAATCACGAAATAACCGCTTTACCGAAAAGTTAATCATCACAATAACGTTACTAACTTCAACCTCATTCCGCACACGTGTAGACGTAGGTACCGTGAATTCCAGAAATTCTACAGATGATTACATTCGGCTGTCGGGTATCTGATTACCGCTGCGCCTCCTTCAGCAACCCCGCCGTAAAGGCTGGCCGGTCGAGGTCCTTTGTATCCGGATCCTTAATGACACAGACCACACGACCAAGGCAACGGTCCGATTTGGGGTTCTTGGCTAGCCTTTTCCTTGCAAGACACCACTGCCAATAGCCCAGCGTGCATCTCGACGAAATCCTTTACTATATTTCCGCAGGATGTGAAATTATTATAATAAATTAATAGCGTTATACCAGATCAGTTTTCCTCACTTTTATTCACACTCATCTTTCACGTGTTGCTTAATTTTTTTTTTCTTTCCTTCGGGAAGAAGGAATCGCGATATTAAATGCAGTGAATATTCATTAAAAAATGGTTAAATCAACCCAAAAAAATTAGTGGACTTACTGGGAAACTTTTTTTCTAACCGTCCGAGTAATTTCTTGTGATTTGTTGTGATGATAATTATTTGTAAATTTTATGCGTTTTACGTTTATTGTATACATATAAACGATGATCGTGGGTCCAACTCTCATATTTTTGGGCCCCACTGGTATCACCGCCCCGTTTCCGATTCCTCTCTTGACTCGATAAAATTTCTTTGCATATGAAATAGCTCAGCTTTAATGAAGGTACATGCATCAGTGCTTTTCGGTGTCCAAGTACCGAGACGACTGAGGAGTGGAAGATTTTCATAAATCCTTGCTCCCCGACGATTGTGTGTCTATAAGTACGTTCCCATGCTCCCTATGGCACCTGCTCTGAAAATCTTGCACCCTCAAGGAACATCCCGAGGGTAAAGAGTGGATCTGGATCTAGGGGTTCCAGGCTCTAGGTAATAATCATGGCTACTGGGGCTTGGAATTCGGGATTGCAGGTCATAATACCTCCTAGTCTTCAGTCCCTAATAATATCGCACGCCAGACACGTGGCTCCGGGAATCGGAATCGTTGGGGCTCCCCCCCATGCACTGCTTGGAATACGTTTACACATACCAACTCACCTTACATTCACCATGACGAATAGGTTTTGATTTCATTTTCTGGCTTTTCCATTTTGTTCAAAGACTTTTGTCGTGGTTTTAGACGCAACGAGTACCAAGTCAGGCAAATGCTTGATCAATATAGTTGAACAAAAGAAAATTATCCGCAATGAAGAAATAATGAAACGCAGCTAGGCTTCAGTCGGCAAAGCTTTCCTACGATTGATTGCTTGATCGAATTAATTCCTCGCCCTTTCTCTGTCACTATACGTCCTCGTCCCATCTCACGGTGAATCATTCAGTCGAGGCACCAGGCTATCGGCAAGCCACGACTAATCACCATGGGAAAGGCCGGGTCAGTTCTCTTCGCATGTATCTACCTACCATTCTCGAGTTATAGTTACAATATACGCGTATACATGGTGTGACGATATCAGGGTTTAGGTGTGTATATATCTGTGGAAGGTTTTACTCATTCATCTGTCAATGTAGTTGCGCATTGATTATACATATACGAGGCAAATACTGCCTAGGGGAAAATAGATTTTCGTCACATAGCTACAACGTAGTCAAGTGGAAAGTCCCAATAGATATTGATGACGCTGTGTAACAGGTGGAATTTAAAATTCATCCATCTGTGATTCGAAGATTCTTGTATATTACTTCACTGTATCATTCTCTCTTCGCGCATTGGTAAGTGGAGCAAGAGAAAAAGAGAGAACGAGAGAGAAAGAGAGAGGTGAGACGGCAATGCTTTTGCCGTGGTCGTACTGGGCCATGTCATTGGCGATGATCGGCGTGGCGTGCGGTCATCCGGCGAAACGAATAGTCCTCGTTGGCAATTAGTATGTAAGTGAGCAGCAGCAGCAGCAGCTCCCCGGCATCTTCCATTCGTATTTCTTGTTAGCTAACAACATGCTTACAAACGCACGTGTTTCTCCGATTAATTGCTCAAGCACGGACTATTAATGACTTTACGAATTGTGCTGTAGGTACTAGATAGGTAGTATAACGCGTGTCCGATAGAGACGATAGGAGGAGACGATATAAATGTTGCAATCTTGCGTCGTATCGATGTGACGAAAGTACCGCAAAATTGATACAAACTCACACAATTATACCATTTAATGCATGTACGGGGCTCGGTTTTATGGTGTAAAGGAAATCGGCGTAACTTTCCGATCACTGTGTGTGGAGGTATTACCGTGTGTGTTTGTACGTGAAGTTTAAATGTCAGCCGACGTATTTCTCAATGTAACCACTGACACAATCACCTCTCAGACCATTCGAATTGCTTGCACACGTCGTCGATGCGATTCTCTCTTACGGTGGACTTGATATCCGCTTCTTTGGATATCCCACGCGGTCAAATGGTGCTATTCTTATTGGAATGGTGGAATATACTAAGATTTTGACTATCGTTTCTTCTTGATATAGGCGGGATGAACTGTAAAGATTTCTATACTGGGCTTTGAAGTCGAGGAAGTGAAGGAAAATTACTCAGTGTTAGTAGTGATTGTAAAAAGTTTTTAACAAACTACTTTGTTTCTGTAGAATTGAAAAAAAAAACCATGATGATGATGATGATAATGATGATGATGTGAAATACTTGCGTTAATTTTCACTCTTGTGTTCGTTACGGGTTAATCTTTTCTTGATTTATTATTAATTTTTGGAATTGAGATTTTTTTTAATCAAAACAACTATCGATTCTGATTGCAATTATCTGCACTAAGTTTGAATAAAATTTTCAACGATCTTTAGTTTAAATGGATGAAAATGTTTCTCGAAAAACAATTTGCCAGATTTACCTTTATTTTACACTTATTTTGAAATTCCTATTAAAATTTAGCACCAAAAATCATTTTTTTTTTTTCTTCAATTCTATTTTTTTTTAAATCGTAAAAATCTGATATTTCGTGTTTAAATCTAATTGCGATTAAAAAATTACGTGGACATAAAACGTAAATTTTTCACTTAAAGATGACGATAAAAATAAACGATCTCAAATAAAATTTCATAAATTTCCAAAACTGTTATTCAACAAAGAAATAAAAATTAACAAATAAAATAAACACAACAAAAATATGTTCAAGTAAAATCCAAGGCTCCAAATTCAGTACCGATTTCGGACTAAAAATTAAACGAAAATTATTTTCAAATTGTCGACGAAAAGGAGGCTCTGGAGTCTGAGGTAACCACCGTATCATATATATATATATATATAGTATAACGCGCAAACTCGCAAGAGTTGAAAAATTTGCCCGAGGTGATACCCACGTACACGTATGTAACTGCACACGTCGGTAAAGGAGTCGACTCGCTGGCTCGCTTGCTTCCGGTCGTTTGGATTCTGTAATAAGAAACAGGTTCGCGCGCCTGCCTCTCCGATACCTGCCGGGTTCCTTGGTGGGTAGGCGGTTGTGCACGTAGATGAACGGCATGACGCACACATTAAACGCGTCAAGATTCGCTCGAGTTCGTGTGCGTTGGCTTGGTTGCATGGTACTACCTGCTCCGAAGATCGTGTTCCTGTGTGTTGTCAGCGTCCGCGTCTCGATGGACCGTGGGCCATGCGTTACCTTCGGACAGGAAGAGGAACCAGTTTTGCCCGCCTCGCGTATTTATCGCCCAGGGCGCTTGAATCCGTTTGCTGTACTCGGCATCCTCTCTTTACCTGTCTCGACTATACGAGACTCAGAGAATTTCTTTTCTTTTTTAACTATTCGTTGCAGGTTCCTCTCCTTTCTGTTTAAATCTTAAACTTTATTTCTTTCGTTGTTATCGTCGGTATACGATGATGTCAGAAAATATGTTAATTGGTGAGTTTAGATATGTCCGGTTTAAACGATATTCTTTTTCTCATGCTCTTACTCATAAGTCGCGGAATGTTGGGTCTTGGTCATCGGTTTTTATAAGGTTTATATCTAAGAATCAATAATCATGGATTACTTGATGGATCATCGTTTGTTGTTCTTTTCAAGGAGAGTTATTGGATGTAATTAAAAAAATTAATATGTATATTAGGGTGGCGCAAAAAAACCGACCTTTTTTTTTTGAGTCTCGTGTGACAAAATGTTAGTTTTTGATGTTTTAAAAGCCCACTCCAAAGGAAAGCTCAAAAAAAAAAAAAAAAATTTAAGAGGTCTCTCCAAATTTTTTAAAATGTCAAAAATCTTCAAAAAATTAAATTAAAAAAATTATATTTTCAGTATTTTGTTCGATTTTTAATTCATGTCGTGGTGTATTGTTGTCGATTTTTTCTTACTGAATTGAAGAAAAAAAATATATGAAATTTTAATATGAATATTAAAAGGTCGCTCGAAAAAATCTGAAGAAATGCATCAAAAAATTAAAAAAAAATTATGAGCGACCTTTCAAAATTCAAATTTTAAACTGAAACTTTCGGAAACTTATTTTTTTTTTTTGTCTATAAAATTATACAGTAACGGGAAAAAAAATTTAAAAAAAAAATCGATTTTTAACGATTTCTGACGTTTTGAAAAATGTGGAGCGACCTCTTAAAATTTTTTTTTTGATCTGTCCTTTGGAGTGGGCTCTCAAAACATCAAAAACTAACATTTTGTCACACGAGACTCAAAATAAAAAAAAAAAAACAGTCGGTTTTTTTGCGTCACCCTAATGTATATATATATATGGGAGAAGATTTGTAGAATTCAACTTGGCTAACGACACTCTAATCCTGCAAGACTTTGGCTTCGGTTTTCGGGAAACAGCTCCTGGGAATTGCATGTGGGCGGATCCTCTTCTGTCGGCAGTTCGGTTATTTACCGGCTCACCTGCAAAGGTGAGCCAACGTGTTTCGTTACAGCGTATTGAATCGGGTGAAAGCTGGTATGGTGTGGATAACTTTTTGCCGATCATCACCAATGGCCACTGCGTAACGTTGTACGAAAAGTTGAAAAGGACCTTTTTTCCGTCGGGATACTGTGTTCGTCAAAAGCACATCGTCGCTATTTTCCCGCAGCTTTTCTTCGAGTAGGTATAATGGTTTCAAGTTATATTGTACATTACCGAGGTCAAAAGTATTTTTTATTGTGTATGCGTTTTGAGTGGATTCCACCTTCAAATCATGCCAAAAATGTATTTTTACTAACCGGAAAAACGTCGTCCCATCGGGTTGATAAAGATAAGTTGACTGCACTTGAGCTTTTAATAAGATTCGGATGTTTTTTCGGATGGCTTCCGATAATCAATCAAAGGGAAGAAAAAGAAGATGGTTCAGCGGTTACGAACCTCTGCTTCTTACAATGAGCAGGCATTCAAACGACTTAAGGAACCTTCTCGGTGATGTATTTACAAATCTGCCGAGAGATGCGTACCTTATACCTTATATATATGTACCTAAGAAAGTGGTTAAAACATCTAACGAATGATTTGAAAAAAATTTTCTCCCAAAATGTTCACCGTCGTTATTAGCTGCTGAGTGGATTGGTGCAAAGTTTTTTAAATCGGTAAAAAAAAAAAATAAGTTTTGGGTCTAATTGGGTCTCTAAACGTGTCAATAACTGTTACACCTTACCCTACGCGAAAAAAGATGATTTGTATATTGGGGGGTTACTGCGCGTCATGGAGTGTTAGTATCAATCTCTCACTCTCTCTTTATCTCTCTCTCTCTCTCTCAACCTTCATCTCTGTTGCTCAGCGTTTTTCAAGTATTCAATTTTCCTTGGCTTGTTTACCGTTTATGCCGCTATTCGTTTGCTGTGCATGAATGGTAAAAAGAGGAAAGCAGGATCGACACGGAGTACTGGACAAGCAGCACGCGGTGGACGGAAACTGCGAAGGATTTACTGGATAGTACTCAAAAGTTAGTAATTCGAGGCTGCTTTGATCTTCTGTAAGATACCGGGTGCGCTGTCTATACATATATATTACACACATATGCTGCATGAGAACCGCCCACGTTTACATGTAACGCTTTTCCATGTTTTATCCTAGTCGTTCTTATTCTAGATGGAATTCTCGTCTTTGGGAATATCCTCTCCTACTAGGGAGTCTTCGGGTGACTGCTTCACTCATACAGCGAAGAGATATGTAAATGAAAAATGCCAACTTGCTTTTCTAACTTCTCTGGCAACTCTTTTTTGTCCCAAATAAAAATTACTTTGGAAAGTAATTGTAATTAGCCCCTAAAATCAATGGTCACGTTTACACTAGATCTTCGCGTTTCATGGTCTAGACTCTAAAGAATTACCTACGACCCTTTTCCAGATGGATCTTTGGGTGAATACTCGATAAAATCCCACGTTAGAATGAACGGATTTCCGTAACTTTTGTCTAAATCAACGGCGCTTTCTTTTCTTAACTTATTCTTAGTACTAACTGGAGTTTGAAATCGATCAGTTCGATAGTTTTCTGAGTTATTTAACAACGTTTGAGACGTTTCCAAGCTTGTTGGTCTATCATCAAAGTTTTTCAAATTAACCGTTTTTTTTCCTCTCTCTCTCTGTTCTTCAACGTACATTCACGTTCAGTCAACAATTTTGCGGGATTACGTTTAGGACATACCATACCTGATCGACCAATTAGCTGTATACATATATTATAATACGTATATGAGGATTCAACCTCTGGGACCGTGTATCAGCTGGACCCACGGACAGGCTTGAGGACGCGGGTCCGACTGCAGGGTGTCAAATTTCGAAAGACGAAACCTGTAATAACACAGACATCTGCCTCGGACGATTCTTTATCTCAATATCCGTCTCGTTCTCCGTATCTTCTGTCCGGGGCCCGATCCTCCATCTTGGGGGCCCGTTGTCCACGTCTCGCTTGCCTGCACAGGCTCCCGTTTCTTCGATTCTCGCATTTCCTCGCGTGGTCTTTCCCTATAGATCCGGGACCAACGGGAGGAGCGAACTGGCAGCTGCCGCCATTAAGCTGCAGATCGCACGCGGTGCGCGTGATCCTAAACAAACTTGGCGTCAGGTTACGTGTCTTGTACAAATTTTGCGTACGAAACCAAAAAAATTACCATTTTTCCAATTTTTTTTTTCTCGCACGAAAATCATTATGCTCGGGCTTACGGTGAAAAAAAAATTTTTTACGGCACGGGCATTAAAAAGTTCACTTTTTGTGGCAGTTTTCATTCCTTAAAGTGACGCTTTATACGGCAGCGAACAAAGTTGTGGAATAAAGTCTTTACTCTGCAGTTTTGATGCGCAGTTCGAAGTGCGCATCCCAAACTGCCGAATAAAGTAGCTTCGTCGAACAGATCGCGACATAACCTCACTCTTCGTTTTGCTTTTCAATGCCCATATCGTAAAAAATATTGTGAAAGAAACTTTTTCTCAGTTGTGACGATGAGAATAAGGAAGACTGAGAACGCGGCTAAAATTCAAATACAAATTCATTTCTGGCAACAACATCGCCGTTCGTTTTTAAGTGAAAAAATAAGAGACTCCAAGAGTTTCGAGTCATCGAGAAGAGCCGGAACCGAAATTGAAACTGAGACAGAAGTACCCGGTATCAGGGATCACGTGCTCTCGTCGTCTCGCCCGGCATCGCGACGTCTTTCCGCGTGCCTTCGAAATACCTCGGCCTCGCGGGCGCGCGACCTCGTCGCCTCCTCGGATCTCTTTGTTCCGCTACTTCCTCGACGAGGCAGCCTCGCCAGCGTCTGATGCCTGCACGCGCGAGAACTCGTTCGAATCCGAAAATAATTCCTGTCATTCTCGTTGCGTCACCACTTCGTCCGCTTGAGCGAAATTTTCTATTCCTCCGGAACGCTTGCTCCGTGCTCTTGCTTTTCACGCCTATCCGCTGCGTTGGTATTAGGTACGAATTTCTTTCTTTCTTTTTTTTTTTTTTTTTTTTTTTTGTTCATCGTTTTTCAAATTAATGACATTCTTTTTTTATTAGCAGGTACTAATCGTAAGCGTTTACGTTTCGTTTGTATCTTCAATCAAGATCTTGTTTATCCTCCATCGACAACGCGTCATCAGTTTTGTTGTTCCATCGCTTTTTAACTTCGATCGTCAGAGGTGGTACAGGAAGCGGAGGATTCCAACGCGAAACAAGCAAATACGACGCTTAATCGTTCGCATATATTATAAATCTATCTTCTAGTTTATGTTATATTTTCTTTTTCTTTTTTTTTTATGAGATAGTTAGGCAAGGTCCGTTTAAATATAAGTTCTCAATGAAGATCGTCGGTAATATCATACTCAATTGGTATCGAACTAACGCATTCTATGATCGTGAAACTTGTGAAGCGTTAAAAACACTGCGACTAACCGGCGCAGGTGACATAACCTATAAAATAGATGTACGGCATTGACTTCTTTCTTTTCACGTTCAAGAATACCGCTGGACTCGCTGAAATGATTCGTCGCGCTTTTGCTAAAGCCGCACTGACTCATGTCCAGATGACTTGACTTACGGAAATGAAAGATAATCATTTTCACCCTCGATTGGTCTGATTTTGGAAGTATACTCTTTAATTGCTTCGACGGCATCGACGATATTCTATCATAGTCACGCGCAGTCGGTGGTCCGACATTTAACTACCAATAAACGAAGTACCATTAAGTACTTGGGTGTCTAATCACAGCGTTGCAGTTGTTGGCGTGATGCACGTGGAGAGAGCAACGTTAGACAAGACAAAACGGAGGACAAAATATAGATGAAGGTTAGAAAAACGTGGGGGAAGAGGATGAGATACAATGACCTCGACCGGACACCGCATATATGTATATATGTATGTATTATATATATGCGATAACCACGTTCTGCGCCAAGTGGCTGATCAGTCTTATTTGGGATTAGACTAATCGTAAGTATATCGTTGTAATTAGATCTCGTTGGAAGTTTTCAACTTGTCGTGTATATGCCTCGTGTGAACAATTTATGACGTCGACTATTTCTATATAACGCAATTAGGATTGTCATTGAATATTCTGATTATTGGCGATGCTGCAGCTCTGTTGTTTCTAATAATCATCGAAGCGAAATTCCCCTTCCAGCCGAATCTTCCGATAGTAGCCATCGGCGAAGAGATTTATGTACCTACTTCTTCTTTTCTCTCATCGCCCATCCGGGTAGCATATATTATTCACGTCTTGTTTGCGTCTCACACATGCATGGATATGTATCTACGCATGTAGAGACATTGCAGCGATTAGTAGCGTGAAGAACGTGCAATAATAATATTGTGACAATGCTTTGAAAATATTTATGATTATATTGTGTCGCAAGGACAAAAGAGAAGGAACAAAAAAGTGTCGAATCGAAGAATCAACGTAGCTATGTATTCGCAAAAGTCTCGATCGTTATAGCGAGAAATATGAAGACTGTTACGGTGGATTCCGGAAATACCGAAGTATTGTCACGACGAGTTTACTAGTATTTAGGAAGATGATTCCACCTCTGTACTCCAGGAATCTCGTACTCTTTCTATTTTTAGTGCGGGTTCTTCGTCTCGGAGCAGCATGCATGGAGGGGATAAGAAAATGTGAGGCCGTTGCTCTTATCCAATATTCTTCCATTAGTAATGCAACTAATAAGTTCTATCTTTGATTCATGCTTTGCATTGTGTTTAAAATTATTCCATGTTAGGTTACTTATATATATATATATCGTATGTATATTTCAAAATATTCGCTCTTATCCTCGACAGATAAGTAAGTAAGTAACAGTTCACAAGTATTCTCACCGGAAATTGTGTATTTTTACCACCGTTTATTGCATATATATATATATATATATATATACTTTTCCTTGAACATTTCATCGAACGTGACTTGATCGTGTTCTGACTAAGTTCGATACGAATGTAAATTAGGTGGCTATAATGTTTTTCTGGAATTAATATCGCATAAACGAGCGAAACAAATAAATTGTGCAACTGTTGTGTGTGTATACGTATATCGACGGTTTCTCGCTAGATCCGTAAAAGTTTTGCGGAGAGGAGAATTGAGCTCGAGGCTCTCTTCTTCCTAGTTCTTATCTTCATTCTCGCTAGTGGGAAGAAGACGCTTCGTCGCGGGGTCAATTGACCCGGTGCGACTGACGCCGCGTTAATCAAGGCTCGAGGGCGCGAGTGCTTCTGCGTTACGTATACGTTTCAATACATGTGTTAGAACATGCTATATCTTTCTTTTCTACATACGTATGTACATACATGACATGACACGTTGGATGTTTTAACCAGTCGATGCTAGCGTCTAAGGCATAGTTACGTGCCTGCGTAACGATACGTGCATGCCCATAGGCTACAGCGATTTCAAAACGCTGAACATACAGCCAGACGACGAGCATCATGTAAAACCTCGTAATCGTCGCTCAGGTTTCTTTTTTCGTTCAAAATTTTATATAATGAAGAAACGGTGAATCCTTTGATTTATGCAAGTATAGGATATATATATTGTATAGGGAAGGGAAGGATCCGTGGATCATACGGTTTAATCCTTTCAGTCGCAGGAAAATCCACGAGTAACAAGTTTCCGTTATGGAATCATCGAATTTTGATAGTTCTTTCGATTTTACATACGACATATTGGATTCGTCTTCTTTGATTTAGAAATTGTCAAATTCTGACTTCAGTTTCGTGATCAGCGAGAAAAAAAAAAAAAACACCGAGCAAGAAAATTTAGTCGAAAAATGTGTGACCGAAGGGCTAATGCGCATGCGCTAAAATACGAGAGTGCAGTTGTTTGCCAGGATGACCAACCGTCATGAATCTAACCTGAAAAATTTTGTCACTTGTCACTGTGATCGGCGATCTGTAGTCCGAATTCATTACTGTTGGTCGCCCTGGCAAACAACTGCACTCTCGTATTTTAGCGCATTCGTATTAAACTATTGCAGACGATGGATCATTCAGATAATAACTATGTTTATGCATATGAACCGAACTGCGATAAATTTAGTACATGTGCATTGCTTCTTGTTTCATTTCAGATAAAGGATATTGTGTTGGATTTACTGAGCAGCTTCTAATCGTCGTCAATTTCTTCTGGAGCATATTTATCCGCACCTCGTTTCCGGCACCTTCAAACCCCGCGACTCCATGCATCCTGAGCTACCGACATTCCATCTTGCGGTGCCACGAATTAAGCTTCAACCGTTCCTCGGATTCAACATATCTCCAGTCAATCACCTGCATACGGAGTCGAGAAATGAGTGAGTACAAGCATACGTCACATGAGAATGTTATTATATTATCGATATTCTTAGATAAAAATGCTTTTATCGATGCGATATATTGTGCAATGACAATTCATATTACAATAGTTTTGGCAACAAACGCTCGTTTCTTATATTTTGCAATATATCTAAACTTCTTTTTAAACAGCAGTTGACGCGATTACCAACTGCTGAGGTTATAAAGAAGGAAAAGGTACCCTTGCCGAAGGTTATGTCGAACCACGGATTTACTGCAAGTAACCTAACTTAACCTAACTTCACCTAACCTAAACTTCTTTTTAAACAGTAGTTGACACGATTACCAACTGCTGAGGTTACAAAGGGGAAAAAGGTACCTTCGCCAAAGGTTATGCCGAATCACGGATCTACTGGGAGTATCCTAACCTAACCTAACCTAACATAACCTAACCTAAATGTTTGGCGATATTTTTGAGTTCTATCGATAACATGAGGGAGCCGCTCGCTATCCGCCATCGAAATCCAGATTGCTCTTATTTTTTGTAATTACGTTGAAAAACACGCGGGTTGGCGTTCCGGGATCATATTATATTTACCGCAAACCTCATCTCCGTGCTCCGTCTCGTGGTATACATGTATATCATGTATATGTATATATAATATTTCGCGGAAGAAGTTCTTTTGCTTATATACCGAGAGTAGGTACGGGGCTGGCAGATCGTGATGCAGTGACGCAAGCGGGTAAAGTTTAACCGAGCGTCATGTTTATCTACAGAACCGCGTTACACCGAATAACTTGACTCATTCAGGTAATCCCAGTTGGTTAAAACAAGCCAAACACATTTCTGTTTTTCAAAACTAATTACTGCAGCCTATGCGAGGCTGCATGACACGGAATTCCGGTATAGACGTCCAAGGTCAAGCGTGTCCCAAGTGAGAAACTCAAAAATGCGTTTTTGTTGTTCTATATCATTACGTTGCATTGCGTATATATGTATATATATATATATATATATATATATATATATTATTCTTACCCATCTGAAAGGCGATTTACTCGAAAATTTAACGCGTTCGCTCCGATCTCAGCATCGAAGATTGATCGCACGAATTGTTTGCCTGACAATTAACACGTGAAATAAATTTACATTTCGAAACTGGTCTTGAAATGATTTTAAATGTGTGATTATAAATGTTGATATATTATATTATACGTGTAGAGAGTGAAGTCGGGAGATTATACCTTATACGTATGAAAATGTATCCAAGTTACATGTTTTCTACACAGCAAGGTGGCCATTCACGAGCATTTTTTTTCGCAAACCTTCTGATTTCGCAGTCTGGAATTAAGGTTCTCTAATCCGATGTATATTAGCCAACAATCGTGTGAATGCTAGCGATCTCACGCGGCAACAAGCAGCCCTCCAAATCGAAGCAAAATTGCGAGTCTGGTCCAGTTCGTCCTTGATAAGCTGTAGTGGTGTATAAGTGAAGAGAAGAGAGAGGTGGTGGAAGTTGAGCAGTATTACAGCCGCGTGGACGAGATCCTGGAAAAGTAGAAAAACGAGAAGACGTAGGTACGTCGTCGTCGGGCGAGGCATCAGCGGGAGGATACGTGACGTGTGCCATTGGTGATGGTGGTGGTGGTGGTGGTGGTGGTGGTGGTGGTGGTGGTGGTGCACGAACGCGGTGACGCCTGTTAGGATGTCTAGAGGTGAAGCGGTCTTCAACCTCGTCTTATTGGTGTGTATCGACGTCTCGCTAGTTTGCGTATAGCTTCGTAAATTATGGAAGAAGACAAACATTAGGAAATTATTATTAATCCATGGAGTCTATATAGATGCGTGTATTTTTCACGCGACTCTTCTTCGTGCGCACCTACGGGACACCGAGGTGAAGTCGAAAAAGAGAATATGATGGTTGAGAGGAGAGAAAGAGAGAGAGAGAGAGAGGGACAGACAGGCGACAAGACTCTCCGCCGAAAGTGTTTGCTTCGTGCCGGCTTATCGGGTACAATGGCCCTTGAACAAAACGTGTTTGGCACAGACTCCCGGCACTCGCGTCCGATTAGCATAACAATCACACACCTATATCGACGACACGTCGCGCAGATACTTATACGCGTATATGTATATATACATATATATATCTCTTTAACAGGATTTAACCAAAGCTTTCATGAACCCAAGCACCATTCCACACGTCCGCATCTCTATGTCATTTCTATTCGATTTGATGATTATTCAACGGACTAACTTGAAGATTGGTTTTATTTTTATAATCTATAAACGTACAGAAAATATATGGAAGAATATTAATTACGGTTTTATTCGGTATAATAACGATGTTGCTTGTATGCTATGTACCGGAGGAAGAATGCTGGTTTAGTTGATCAACGCAAGTGTGGAAGAAGACGCGATCAGTTTGAATATAAATCTTCACATTTTAGATGTTTATTATCAATTAATTTATATGCTAATGAGATTTGCGAAAATAACGTTACGTTACTGTGTCACTACTTACTTGTATAATTTTTATATCATGAAAAAACACGAATCTTATTCTAATTTATTTGTTATCGTTGCAGTTAGTATAGATACTATAACGCATTTCGCGAGACAGTGTTCGTGAAGTACGCGTATGCTTAAGTTTAGTTGAAGATGTATCTCTGGATAATGAATTCACTGCAAAGTGGAAAGAAACGAAAAAACAAAAAAGAATGAAACAAACACAAAACATCTCTGTTTAAAAAATTATGGTGTGAGAAACACGCGTATATCATGTATCAATTAACCACTTTAACTTGGATCTTTTGTTTTTCAATTTCACACAAAACTGTACCTAAAGTTATTCGTCTGTGGTCAGATTTGTTGGAATATGTGCAGTTCTCGTTTTGTTTTCTTCGAACGATGCACGTATGTACGTATGTATGTATATACGTATTGTTATTGTTTCACTTACATGTTAAACAGGTAGACTTACTTTCATCCGCCTGTAAGGTAAGTATAATCCATCGAACTACACTTGCGCTTGATACGAGTTGAACAATGCATTTTTCATCACGCAATACGCAATTTTTTTTTATAAAATTACATGAATCTAAAAGAAAACTTTGGACAAGATTTAATAGTTACTTGTTGCTCAACTTCGTCTCAAGTTTTGAGTAAGGGAAATCGAAATTTTCCAATTATAAAGTAACATGTCGGTACATCATACGAAAGAAAGAAGTAAACTGATTCCAGTTTTTTCGTCCAACATTTTTATATAATAGATATTATTTTTCGTCCGCTTTCCTCGTTTCGATGCGGTGCAAACTGACCTGCTTGGTACGCCGTATACCTAGTATACACGCAACCATAATAGATCGTGAGCACCGGTGTGTAACATCGCCTTGACTCAATCTCTTTCTCTCTCTCTCCCTCTCTCTATCTCTATCTCTATCTATCTCTCTCTTTCATCCTCTTATGTCCGGACCGATAAGGTCCTCGGGGACGAACCTGCAGGTGAAGAAGTAGGCACCGATCTACCGGTAACCCACTACCTTACACTTCTACCTGCTACCATGCGATGCCATGCCGCTGGCTACCTGACGCTGTTTATCCGTCGCCTCGACGACCGGGCTTTGTTTACGGCGCAGGTACGTCACGGAGGCTATTACGATCAACATTATCTTACTATTTCTATTTTACTAGTTTCTCGCAAGGTATAGCAACAAGCCGCGATTTCATCATATTATTAAAGGATCAATTTATATACGGTACCCAATTGATTAACCACCACCATCACCACCTACAACATTATTTTTACGAGAACGTTGTCGTCAGTCGCGGGTTCCAATACTCTTTCCATATAATATTGTGTATGGAAAACTCGACGTCTATAACCCAGACGAAATACCTCGACTTGGGGGTCATCTATCTGCACACGCGCCTGCTTGAACGGCTTCTCGGGCAAGTGGGGGCGGGTACAGCTGGTCACTGGTACCGGGGATCCCCGTTCTTGCGGAAGACCCGACCGAACGAACGAAGACCTTCCATCCTCTTCTCCCTCCTCCTTCCATCCCTCTGCAGTATCTACTGTGTTATTGGCTAATCGCGGAACACGGAAGTGATGTCACGGTATGCGCTAGTCGGGTGTAAGATATATGTATACTTACCTAACTATATACGCGTGTACTTGAAGTGCTTGTGGGCTTTCTGCGATGCCGAGGAAGCAGGCTATTCTACCATAACGCATGCTATACCAAACAACAGTTTATTCTTATCGTGCAAAACTCTGACTTTACATCCTTTCGTGATAATTCTACTTCCGTTTTTTCTTACCAAGTATATTGCGCAAAAAGGAAGTAAACGGTTAACCGGACTTATTGTAGTCCGCTTTGTGGAAACTTTTACGATTCACACATAGTTTCTTCTTATATGTATAATGTATATATATATATATATATAACATGCATCGTCGAATAAGCGAATTTATCGATACGCGAGTACCTACTGTAGGTATTTCATTTGGATCGTGGTTCGAGGTGCCAGATAGAAAAAACCCGCTGATTCTTGTGAACCATTGCCTTTTATTGAAAATAATATCCCGCAGTCAGTCGAGCCTGACGTCAATGTAATCTGTGCCTACCTCTATACCTGCGTGGTCTGTTGGTTCTGTCGTTAGATATATGTATATACTAGACGCAACGCATACGTCGAAAAAATTTTCACGTCCGTGTATGTACGTTCGCTACTTTAGGAACCAGAAGTTCGTTCGCATGCGAGGAAACAACGAGAAACAATATGGCTAATTGTTGATAAAACGACGTATTTGACAGGAATTTGCATTTTTTATTTGTTTGTTTGTTATTTTTCTTCTTTTCTAGCGACGCGGAAGTCTTCGAGTGACACGTGGTGTACACACACATGTTTTTACCTTCGCACGTGATCAACGCGTAGGTTTACACGTATGCGATTGAATATAAGGATTTGAACGGGACACCTTGTATATACGGCTAGATGACCTGGCCTTTCCTTCTAGCACGAAATGATCTCGGATCCCTCGAGCGCCCTGAACTTGTCTCCGTAGCCTGGAGTCAGTCCGGGGCAGAGGTACGGTTATGCGGAGGTACGCGATAACGGAAACTCCCCTCCCTCCCTCCCTCCCTCCCTCCCTTTCTTTCTTTCTTTCTTTCATCTCCCCCCTCCATCATCATCTCAGGCTGCTCCCCACCCTCTTCCTATACCCAACATCTCCTTCTCAGCAAGCCATCGCTCGCTACCTTCGTGAGAGGACCATTTTTGGAGGTGCGAACTTAGGTGTTACCTACATACATACATACATACATCATACACGTATCGCCAAATCATTATTGACGGATATATTATTCATTATGTATATATATATATATATATATATATATATACGCTTCTTTATGTGTTAGATAGGATGGGGTTTGTATAAGGAAGTGAAAAAAGCTCGGTAATGCGGCACTGATCAGGTTTTTATGCGGATAAAGCTGTCTATTGATATAGTCTGCATGTTGAGTATTTCTCAAATTAAATATTCTTCACGTGATCCGAGATAAGTGATCTTACACTTTTAGATTTAGAAGAGAGGCTTAAATGCTGTGAGAACGCTTTCGGACAAATCTATCGTGTACACAAAAATCACACAGAAATTGTACGTTTCAATTTTTACTGATACAATCTTTCGAGGATTTAATATTTAGACGTACACACGCGGTTTCTTGTCTCTAAAAAAAAAAAAAAAAAAAAAAAGCGTTAAAACTGAAACGCGGAGAAAAGATGGTTCGAAATTTGCAACTGAAAGTACAAGTGCGAATTAAACGATTCAAGATAGTAATCATCCAAGTCGTATCAAGTAATTAGTACTAAATATATTATTACTGCCAAAAGAAGAGAAATCTACAAAACTCATGATATACAAATCAATTCGATATTGATCTAATAAATTTCGGACTCAGTTCCTGTCTACCTAAAAAAAAAATTTCGCAATATGTGACATTGCAAATCGTACATCCGGAGTCGAATCATTGATATTCATCCATTCACCACGCCTCGCCTCGCCTCACGTTTTGTCCCCTTCCCTTCCTTTCCCTTCCCTTGCACCACCTACGTTGTACCTGTAGCTGTAGCTTCACCTCAATCTGCGAGATAATCTATTATACTAACGTGTCTGTGTCACAAGTAAATAGACGCGGGTGAGAGTAGGAGTTGGTATGCTGATACGTAGGACGATACGTAACGTGTATAGATATATGTGTATATATATATATATATATATATATATATATATATATATATATATATATATATATATATATATATATATATATATATATATACTTTCCCATGTATATAATAATGTGTCACATATGCGTCGTGATAAAACCCAGACAAGATTAAAGCAATTATGACGTAACGACGACGACCTGCACCGGAACTCTATCAATCACGAGCAAACTCGTTTCCTCTGTCTAACTCCGTCCAACCCCTCGTGTTACATGCAGGTGCGTGCAGGCGGGGGGTTTTGGGAATATCGAGTGAGACGGTGTTTAGGGAAGAAGCTCCCTCCGATTATTTACGGGTTCAAACTCCTCTCGAAAGTCTTTTCACTCATATATACTTACGTATGGGATTATTTGTTGGGTAAGAAAGAATAGCTATTTATGTGGCATGCCCGTAAACCGCCTGTTTTTTTGGCAAGGATGAAGATTTCAGGACGAGCTGAAGGCGAGCCGGAAGTGAGCCGGAAGCGAGTACTGAAATTATCCGAGCCAAAAAACGGTTTACGGGCATGCCACATACAATATTTTTTACGGTATGGGCATTGAAAAGCAAAACGAAGAGTGAGGTTATGTCGCGATCTATTCGACGAAGCTACTTTATTCGGCAGTTTGGGATGCGCACTTCGAACTGCGCATCAAAACTACGGAATAAAGACTTTATTTCGCAAATTTGTTCGCTGCCGTATAAAGCGTTACTTTACGGAACGAAAACTGCCACAAAAAGTGAACTTTTCAATGCTCATGCCGTAAAAATTAATTTTCTGGTCGGACGACTTGTAGCTCGCAGTGGATCAGCTATAGTGTATTAATACCGTATACAATGTGTATGTTTATTATGTCGAGGTGTGGTTATATATGCTTTGGTATTCTAACCTATCACGGACGAATAGAACTGTATCTACAGTCATGGTCCATCATTGTTGCCTGCTAACTCTTTCTTTCTTTCTTGTCCGGTTCGCGTTCTACATCCGACCTTGTATCATACCTCTCTCTACATCGTTGCGATACACCACCATGGAAGGTAAATCGTATCGCTGGATAGGTTTTTTGCGTCAATATACATGCCCATTGCGTGACGATTTTCTTGGCGAAAAAACTATATTTTTTATATAGATTTCTTAGCAAAGAGTAAGCAATAAACTTGACGATTATCTCTGCCATGTTTTTCAGCGTCTATACATATACATGTAATACTTATTTGTAATAAGGCGTGTACATATATATACATATATATATATATATATCATTTTCGAATTGAATTATCAAAGAAATAATTTTTTTTTTCTTTTCTACCAACTCGTCATTCGTCTTTGCAGTTAATATTTTTATCCTGCTCGTATCTCAAGACATTATTTTCTTATTACTTCTCGACATTTTCCTTTTCCCAAAAAACCAACGACGTGAAACGTTTTGCAATTTGGACTGTTTTTTCTTCAATTAGTTATCAGCTCGATTCAATTCAATTTTCCAGGATACAGACACTTCGCGATCACGTGTTCAAGGGTTAAGGCGTGAAGTTGAACAAAGGATTCGCGAAAGAGAGAGTCAGTTAGCCACCCCCCCCCCCCCCCCCCCCGGGGGGGGGGATGATGCTTGCGTGCAGCCAGGGTCGTTTCGAGGTTGGGACTCTCTTCGTAGCGCTCCATTTTCAAAGCATTAACGAGCTTTTTATCGCGTCGGTGTCGGGTGACGTCCCGACGGTAGGATAGGATGCCGAGGTCCCGCGAAGTCGCTCCCGGAACCGGAAGTGCCTTGATACCACCGGGACCGGCAAAGTTCCGCCCCCTCCCCCACACCCATACTCACGCAGCCATTAAAGATACGATGCTCCGTATCTCTGGTCGCGATTTTCCTCACCTAATATACATTCATGGATGTAGATATTATATAATGTATACGTAGTATATACAGTAAAGCTGGCTGGGAGAGAAGTCGAGTGGAGTGGATTACCTATACATATATATAAACATATGTTCAGGTACATTAGGGTGTGTCGAAAGTTTTTTTTTTTTTTGAACTTCATCAAACGTGCATCAAAATTTTGGTAGAACGTCTCGGATAGAATATTTCATACGAATATAAAGTTTTGATATTGATATTTAGTCTTGACTGTATTTTATTTTTGTCATTTTCTGTTTAAATAACATGTGAAACGAAAAAAAAGAATCGGGAAATTTTAGAGTTTTTTTTTTTGTTGTTTTCGTAAACGGCTTGATTTATAAACTATGTAAATGAATACAGATTCTTATAGGAAATATTAAGCTGTGTGAAAAAGTAGCGCGATAAAATTTTCCTGACTCGAAACCGATTCGGAGATATTTGCTTATAAATATTGAGTTATCTTGAATATCTCTTAATCGGTTATATACACTTGGGAAAATTCTATCTTGGTACTTTTTTTTTCTTTTTATAGAACATGAAATATGTTATAAGAATCTGTATTTAGATAGTTAGTAAGTCGAGCGGTTTCGAGAGAAAAAAAGAAATTAAAAAATTTCCTGATTTTTCTACAAGTGTTATTTAACAATAAGTGGAAAGTGAAAAATACAAAACAGGCAGCTCTAAATATCAATATTAACATTAGAACTCATATTTGGATGAGATATTCTATTTTTAATACTTTAATCAAAATTTTGATGCGCGTTTGAAAAATATTCTTATTTTTTATTTTTTTTTTTTTCACTTCTTTTCTTTTTGGCACATCCTAATCTACACGCTATATTTTCGTTTTAGAATTTACCAGGATCTGTCGACACGAGCCGCTCTCCGATCGGTAGAGGCATAAAAGTCATATTTATTGCTAGTCAAACACGGAAGTATAAACATGAGGGCATATAGGCCAACGGTAGATTTTCTCCACTTGACGACTTCGCTTCGCGAACGAACAAACTCGCGGCCGACAAACGCTTCAAGGTATACAATCTTGTGTCCCATTCGGTTCAGTTCCTCGTGTGATGTCGAACAACGGTCAACGGATTCCTCAACCTCCCATCGAGCCTTACGAAGTAAAAAAATCTTAAGCCAAAGGTGCAGGTCGTTGTACGGCAATGAAAAGCCATTTTCCAGCAACCCAAATAGTTCCTTCAATTAAGCGTGCAAAGTATTTTCTAATTCCGTCCGAGTTTCAATAAAAGTAATATTTATAACGTATATGAATTTTTTTTTTCTTCTTTTTGTATTCGATTCTTTTATCGAAAAGTTGACAGTTTTCGGTTGATTTTTAATTAATGATCCGACGGTAGGTACTTTGAAAGTTACGCTCCTGCAAAAGAGATTTTTAATATTTTTACGCGGGAGATTCTGACGATTCTATTTCACTATATTGGAAATTTTCAAAAAGAAATTTTCCGAATCAGTTTTATCAAGGATAGAAAATTTTATTTTTTAAAATTCATAAAATACGTTATAAGGATTAATCAAAAAAAAATTTTCAAATCGCGTAACAAAACCTCAGGATAAATTGGACCAACGCGCCGTCGCCAACGTGCTATTGATCTGCGGGAGCTTTGCGACTGGGGGTGGGGGTGGGGGTGGGGGTGGGGGTGGGAGGTTGATGACGAACGCGGAAGCTCCCAACGGAAGCACGCGGGCCTCTGCTCAATTTCCGGCATCGCGGGCAAACGAGGCCTCGGAGGAGAAGGAGGAGGCCAAGCCAAACCTCCAACCCTGCCTACGAGATAGGCAAGAAGGTAATCCTAGTACCTACGGCAAATCCGAAGCTAGCTGGCAACTTGATATTCTCAAGCAATCCGACTTACTCTCGAACGACTTCGCATCATTTCCTTCGTTCCGATTCAAAGATCGTCAACGGGTACGTCGGAAGTTTTTTTTTTCCAAATCTTTTTTCATTTCACTTCGAAGACGTTGCACAGGTACGATTTAAACAGCCTTGCATCAACTGCTTTCTATCATATTTTTTATTTGCAGAGACTCGTGACTTTTCTCTCTCTCTTTTTGTTTTTTTTTTTATTTTTATTTATTTTTTTTTTTTAATCTACTTTATCGAATTTAATTATCAAACGCGACGAGCAATTATGGGGAAAGAAATTTATTTTTTGGTTATTCCAACGAACGAGATTTTACTTTATAACACTTGTTGTTCCAACCACTTGTTATCATTTTTCTTTTTCTTTCTCATAAAACAACAACTTTGTATCTTTGAATCGGAATATACTTTTTTCTCACCATGCTTGGTATGTTGAATAAATTATTTTTCCGTGTGTATGTGTGGATGAAAAATTCTCCGAATGTGTAGAACAGGTTACAGGTATTCACAGGCACGCAACGACTCATGTCCTTGCTGCTCTAGGCGACTTCGTAGATCCAAATGTATATGGTTGTAAGCTATCGATGGAAGTAAGCAACGGGAAAATCCTGCGATTTTCCATGCTGATTATTGTATACGAACGAACGAACTCTGCAATATCTGATCGAAGATAAAACTATGGAATTCGAGCGATATTATATATACCCTTGAGATATTACTTCCGGGGAGATTTTTTATGCTATCGCTGTACCTAATATTTCGCAATCAGCTTGTACGTATAAGGTGAGTTAAAGGTAGCTCGGGTGTATCTATAGGTATACATATGTACTTTGCAAGACCTAGTAGATTATAGGTGTCTGTATATATTTATATCGCACATGCTTGGACGACGCGGCCGCGCCCGTGTTTCCTACAAGCCAGGCATTATTAAGCTGAGGCAAAGCCGGAAGTCAGCCGGCGCTCAGCGTTCGCTTCGCTTCGCAACCCGGAAATTGCCCGGCAAGGTTAAGACGTTATTCCTCCGGGGATCGTGGTACCTTCGTTCCTTTTGCGTGTGTTTGAGTAGTCTGGTGCTCTGTGCGCGGGATGCTAGAGGAGAAATATATCCAAAGTGTAATAAAAATTTATATATATATATATTAGGGTGGCGCAAAAAAAAACGACTATTTTTTTTTTTTTTTTAGAGTGTCGTGTGACAAAATGTTAGTTTTTGATGTTTTAAGAGCCCACTCAAAAAAAAAAAAAAAACAGTCTTTTTTTTTGCGCCAACCCAATATACATGTATTATAATTATCGTTCGGAGTATGGCGAGATTGAGCTTTTGGCCATTATCGAAATCTACTTTGAAACCTATTAGGGCGGATTCGAGAGAATCGGGTCAAGATCGTTTTTACAGAAGAATTTAAGCGAACATTCGAAATCACAACGCACAATACCCTGACAATAATGCACAAGGCTTTCTGCATCATAACGAAAATTAGAATAAATTAGACTTCGCTTTTTGTATTAAGCTAAAGCTAGCAGCGAATATTTGTTACCATAAGGTAGTGAAGTCCGTAAATGAAAATTTTGCGAACACTTTGCGCCCCCGATACTTTTATAGAATTATCAGGATGAAACCGAACTGCGTTATTTTTATTCCTAAAAGTTTTTCAGGTAACTTTGAAACGTTTATCTGCTAATTATGGCTGCTAGCTTTAACCTCATGATTTGTGTAGAAACGGACTCTATAAAATCAGATAACAGAGGGCAAGGATGTCATTTTTTTTCTTTTTTTTTTTCATGAAACTCTGTAGAAACAGCGACTTCCGTAGACCGATACCCTCTCAATAAATCGTTGCAGAATCCTTACGCAGAATTTTTTTGAAAATTCAAAGGCAACATCGCATATACTTACCTTGACTTGTCACGAACTTGACTTGCTGCTCCGATTACGATGCGTCGACTATATTATCTTCATCTCTTTCTCTAAAGGGTATATGGCCGGGTGATTCCGTGCTGCACGTGGTTATTGTGAAAGGCTAAAATAACCTAAAACGAACTTACACATTGTATGTACGTTGCATAATACCTTTAGTCGCGGCGTGGTCGAGTGCTCGTGACGACGACGAGCAAGTGCCGGTAAATTAGCAATTAACCGCAATTAGAAGTTAACCTACTTCCTAAACTAAAGCGAGTCTTAACCAACTCGAAGGCAAGCACTGTCCTCTGCTTATAAATTTTAATCTAACAACACTCGGTACAATTTTATATAGGTATTAACCACGTACGTCACTTCCAAGCTGTTGAAAAAATAATAATCGATCACTTGTTCAATGAAAAAATCTCTACTTGACTACGATTTAATTATAGCTGCGTTATGCGTCTCTACTAAAACAGAGTTAGAAACGCGAATCTACGATCCGTTAACGTATTCCCGTCGTGATTAGCGGCTATTATATATCCCTGGCTTGCTTGATTGCCGGGCATCTTACAGCATTGCGGAAGCTGGGACTGTGAGACACGCGGAAGTCAGACTTACGACCAGAGCGGGTCAAGGTGAGTACGTTGTTGCCTGATGCTCGATCTGTCGATCTCTCAGCGTTCGTTGCGTAATCTTACGCAGCCATCGCATCGTAATAGACGTTTCGATTCGCGCCCGATAGGCCTACACGTCTAACGATGAGATCGTTTCCTACAGTCACGATGACATGACGCGAAGAAAAATCATCACCGGAAGAGATGCTTCCGCGCTTCTTTTTTTATACCACAAACATCAACACTGCAATTCCTATATATACGTAGTTTTGAATCCTCGTTATTTTTACAAAGCTAATAAAGGCGAGAATTCAGACGCATGTATATTCATAAAGGATGAGTCAAAAGTGGCTTTTATGCTAATAATAATTTTCATCGATTACAAAAAAAGAGAAAAAACAAATAAACAACAAAACCCAGGACTCCGTTTTATCAGCAAGAGGCACCGCACCGGATGTTTGTCAGTCGTACGTACGTGTATATCCGATGCTCTCTATAAGGAACTAGAATATTCGAGGAAATCATACTCATTTATACGTATATATATATATATATATATATATATATATATAAGCTCGGACTTTGCTCGGCCTCTATCAAGTCCGACGACATGACAACGCTCGCATGCACACATACGACGCGATGACAAGCTAATTGTAAGCTCGTTTTTCCACGTAGCTGTCGCTCGGTGATGATCTGACCGTAATTTTATTTATTGGACAGGTGAGGCTAGTCCATCCACAGAAAATCTTATCTCGATTTACGGGGGCGCTTGGATAAGATTTAATCTATAAAATGCAGTCCCAATAACGCGGTTCTTCCGATATTCGGAGCTAAGCGTTGCCAACTTTATGATGGAATTAATTTACGCTTACAAATCGACATAACTTGAAAGGGAGAACGTATAAGTCTTATAGATATATAAATAAATAAATGAATAAATGAATGAATGTAGGTATGTATAACACATTTACACGTATCGGCTGTAAACGTAAGCGGAAATCGGTTATACGTATAACATTATACGTATGTATGTATGTATGTACGTATGTATGTACACGCGAAAGGTCTAGACTAAGGACACGTAATTTATATACTTAATGTAACAGGTGTACGTATGTACACATATATGTATGTACGTGGTTGAGCGGAGCGCACACAGAATAAATACATCCGTGAACGAATCAAACTTCATCTCGTCTCATAAAATTTGTAGCGCTGTGTCCGCCGCACCAGAATAGGTTCAGCGCGGCACCGCAAATTGTCTGAATTAACACTTGACTAGGGTCGATTTCGGCGGCGATAGAATTTCCCTCGCCTTCCACATCGATGTACCCGTCATTCCTTACCGAGGACAGAGGCTTTCGAGGGCTGAGTTTACCTCGGAATTTAGACAACGATAGACCGTACTTGACGTTATATTGGCTTCCTGAAAAATTTTGATCAACACGATGCCAAGCTACGTTGGGTTCGGCGATCAGGACAAAACTTTCGCGACTAGTGTAGATTGGTATAAACTGAGTCAAACTGATCTCAATTAGACATTCAGCCGTCGCAAGGCGGCGGTGACGGCGCACGCTATTCCAGTTTTAGCACGTTGCTCCAAGAGCCCCTTTGAAACAACTTGGCGTATTTAAATTCACTTCCATGTGTACTATATTTACGTTAGATTCATACATGTAAGACGTACTGCGTAAAGTTTCTTTTCTTAACAGATCTTATATTCATTTCTATCTGGGTTATACGTAATATAAGTTACTTACTACTGCTTTTGCAGATGGCGGGGGTGGATTGTGGAATTTCGTTTCTTTTAGTTATCACTTTTCTTCTTGCGGAATGGTTCTTTGTGGCGAATACGTGAGAGTCCGTAGAACCAAAGATAGGCATTTGGATTATACACGCATGCACTCGTACGTGTACAACAGAACTGATACATTGGAATACAAGTTTTGGTAAAGGGTGTTTCACTGCAGCTATTGAGCTGTCAATGTTATTCGAAATCATTTCTTAACCTCCGGAATTCCTACTGAAATCAATAATATTGAAATGAAATTCTGCATTAGTAATCGTGAGAAATTATTCAGGGTTACAGGAATCTCTTTCTAATGTTAAGAAATCATATGAAATCTTCGAAATCATGATAAATCACCTAGTCAAAAGTAAAATTTATTCGTCAAGTAATTTTTTCTTAATCACTTTATAAAGTGTAAGTAATCACGAAATATGTAATCAGGTGTAAATTTTTTTCCTGCAAAGGTTATGAAACACCGCTTGAGTTTTGCACTACAGTGTAATTTCGAACAGCCTATATACATACAGGGTGCAAGTCAGGATTTATTTTCCCTAAAACACAAATTGAGGCATTTGTTTTTTTTTCTTTTTCTATATGTATACCGATATTAGAAATGTATTAAATCCAGCATAAGATTAAGGCAAGCAGTTAAGTAAATAAGAAATCGAACATTTCAGCCGAACATCACTAATAAATATTCTCAGATATTTATGCATATATATAGGTATGAATAACAACGTGTTCGCGTTGCACATCAACCCGCCGCAAGTTTATTTTTTTGACAGGGTTTCGTGTGTCAGGCGGAAGGCTGGTAAGGTCGCGGTTGGAACGTGACTCGTGGGGGTGCATGTCTATGCGTCCTTACGGCTAACGAAATAATAATAATAATAATAATAATAATAATAATAATAATCTCCGAGGCCTCGATCGCAGCCAAAGAACCATCGGCATTGGCTGTCGACCGCGTGCCAACACGCTACCAAAGTATCGATGTTTCACTTTGCACGATGAAGATGAGACAGGGGGCTTTGTCTCACGGGCCTCTGTCGCATGTGTAACTCGATCACCTGTGTGGCCCTCCGAAGGCCTCGTCTGGCAAGGTATGCATCATCCGGGACGTATACTGTGGCGAGATTTGCTCGCGCCTCATGAAACAACCAACCACGGACCAAGTGTTACGTATCCGATCTCGCTTGTCCGCAACTTCCGGCTGCGACGATTCAACCGAAATACATGCTCGTATGGTTTACACTGTGTTACTGTGTGTAGTACCGTGTCGTGTGTAAGGTATGGCATTCCTGAGTCTTACTTCGTTTTATGACATGCGACATGCAATGCCGATGGAATTATTTAAAGACTTTCATGTCATTTTACATCATCGAATCATCATAATCTTATAATCAGTTACATGAAGGAATGGATGTTGGTAATGGAGCTGGGTGTAGACCACACGATTTGCGATGAGTAGATGTTGCCTATTTTTTTTTTTTTTTTTTTTTTCTTTCGAGTCTCGTGTGACAAGATGTTAGTTTCTGATGTTTTAAGAGCACACTCTAAAGGACAGTTGAAAAAAATTTTTTTTGCAAGGTCGCTCCACATTTTTTAAACCGTCAGAAATCGTCAAAAATCGTATTTTTTTTTTTTTTTTTTTTTAATTTTTTTTGTCTCGTTTCGGTATAATTTTATAGACAAAAGAAAAATAACTTTCCGAAAGTTTCAGTTCAAAATTTGAATTTTGAAAGGTCGCTCATAATTTTTTTTTCAATTTTTTG
Source organism: Diprion similis (assembly GCF_021155765.1). NCBI lineage: Eukaryota > Metazoa > Arthropoda > Insecta > Hymenoptera > Diprionidae > Diprion > Diprion similis. The sequence continues at coordinate 3,325,279 of NC_060115.1, forward strand.
ATGCATTTCTTTAAATTTTTTCGAGCGACCTTTTAATATTCATATTAAAATTTCATCAATTTTTTTTCTCTAATTCAGTAAGAAAGAATCGATAACAATACACCACGACATGAATTAAAAATCAAACAAAATACTGAAAATACAATTTTTTTAATTTAATTTTTTGACGATTTTTGAAATTTTTTAAAATTTGAAGCGACCTCTTAAAATTTTTTTTTTTGAGCTGTCCTTTGGAGTGGGCTCTTAAAACATCAAAAACTAACATTTTGTCACACGAGAATCGAAAAAAAAAATAGTCGGTTTTTTTGCGCCACTCTAATGTACAACATGAGTAGCACGAACCTTAAGTTCCTAACTATTGTTATTTCCCATTAACGATTTGTAGTATCCGTATATTTTTCATGGTGACGAACCAAGCATTCCAAAGCTTTAGAGTAGCCGCTGGCAGCGAGAGACTCGTTTTCATCAGTCTGACAAGTGGCAGAGGTGAATCTTTTTGAGTCACGTTATCTAATGACCATCCGAGCTTATACCGATTGTGGTGAGTTAAGTGACGTATTCTGCACTACTGGTGCAGCGTTAGAAAAACCCTTGTTCTCAAGGTAGCTTGGTGACTTGGTGACCGACCGACCCACGATGAACGTGGTGTGTTGAGTAAACGTCACTGTTCATCATACCGTTACTCGGTTATTCTATCTTGAAAAACCCAAGCAGGGGTTCATTGGGTCATCCACGCCATTAAATGCATCAGGCTTTTTAACAAGGATCTCGCTTCTCTTTTTCCACCGATGTTAATTTTAGTATATGTATAATCCTTTCCCCAATACATACCGGACGCTACCGATATTCTTATTTTTTACCCAATTCCTACTGTCAAGACGTATGTAAAAATTAATGGTGAATGAATCGTAAATGAAAGTGAAACTATTCCTTGCTGACAGATGTATGTGTATGGGGCATGCAACGCCTTTCTCGCTGTGTTGCGGCAGGTCATTTCGTGACGATACCTGGAGTCGCGCCCCTGCTAACTGTTAGATATAACTGTTCATCTCACCATCTCGTATCGAAGACCGTATTTTCTTGGTAATAGCCTTACTGCCGTTGTATGGAATATCCCACGGGATCTACGTTGCAACCAGGCCGATTCAGGGATCTGCTTTAACCGGCTTTGTCTGGACAACCGAATTTTTAATTTGGAATGTATACTAAATAACCAAGGCAATAATCCTGATCCCCCCCTCCCCCTCCCCCCTCCCCGAGGTTTCTACGTTGTTTTTATGGAACTATTTCAATTACGAGCAATTATTCTCAGATATGGATATTGTGGAAGGAACTTCTACGGGATGATAATTTTGTAATTTTTCAACGTATATATATTTTCATTGGTATAACTATTAAGCTGTTTGGGGATGCATTTATAGCGTGAAATCCACGTCTTGTAAGGTGGCAGAAAAGTAAACTAGTCACTACTTCGGCGTTAGCTATTCTACACGGCTTTGACTTGGTCTCTTTACATTATATTGCACAGTTTGTCGACAGTAATTGAATCACAAGCCAGCAACGAGCGCGGCACTGAAGCAACAAGTGTCAAATATAACATACAATAAACCTAACGTAACCTCTCTTGGGTCGAATTCGAAGGTTTGAGAATGATGTGGGTGTTCCCATGTAGCCTCGATAACAGCGATTCTAGCAATCTTTTTTACACGTCTTCTCTCAAGTTTTACTCGTCAAGTACTCGAGGAATCATGGGGTTAGAATTTTGAAAAATTAACGGTTCTCTGTATAGAAATTCATGGTGTACTTTTGTTTGCTGTACTCGGCATACTTGAGAGTTAAATGCCAAGTCCAAGGCTATAAAAATTTGACCGATCATCAAACCACCGAACCTCAATTATAATAGCCTGAGACTTTGTGAAAGTGCTTATACGATACGTAATGATGTACATGTCACTTGGCCGTGTTGACAACCGATTCGTTAATCTTCCGGGTAGATCAAAATTCGTTGAAACAATTAAGTCGCTTGCGCTTTGAAATAGGAAATAATTTCGGAAGAAAAAGAGGAACGCGTTGTTCAAAGTCTTTCCACGAGTCTCGAGTTTACGAATAATACGACATCAAGCGTGATGTATTAGATGCTATTATTTATACTAAAGATGTAAAAAGATGCCTGCGATCGTCAATTCATTGTTGTTGTTATTATTATTATTATTATTATTATTTACTCCATCGTCGAACGAAGATGGAAAAACTCAGCAAAGACAGAAGCGACTGTAAAACTACGATCGAGGTTAGGGACAAAACGAGCGAACGAATTGGAGCATTGAGGCAAGTTCTTGCCTCCCGGGTGCGTTCCCGGTTCGCCGGATGAGTACAAAAGGCAACCGACGACCTGGACAAAGTAAGTATATAGGTATATATAAGTTGTGAAACGTTGCTCGTTGTTATAGAGTAAGAAGCTACCAGTTGTTATCAGAGTAAAAACTGTTATTACAGGAAAGTCTTACTACCGCAGAAAAGACTGTAGGTACCTACTTGTCAATTTAAAATAGTCCAAGAAATCAACATAATTCGATTTTAGAGTAGAAAATGAAAACTATTGCACTTATAATTAGTTTCTGGGAAGGCTTAGTATCTGGTAAATATATGTATATGCTTCAATATTTTTCTTGTGAAGTATTAGGCTGCACTGCAGGCTTACTCGTCGTTTTATTACAACTATGTCTATACTTGCACCTGCAACTGTTCATATTCATAAGCACTCTTCGGCTCCGGACGTGATTTCCACAAGTGGTTGGTAGTTGTCGTTCGGAGTAGAAAAGAGGAGGGGGGAGCCTGACGTAAAAATATTTATTCAATGAAAATCCGTCTCTGTGGGCGAAATCCATTTCTTTTGTTCACTATCGTAAATCAGCGTAGAGTCTCAGTAGCCATTTTTTAAATATGTGGGAGGTGAAATATTTGAACGTGAATTTAATAATAGGTTCAGAAATTTTTTTTTCATCCAGCTTCTTACACCCCATTTGTACGTTATCCTCGGCAGTTTTTTTGGACGCTTCATCGGTGATCGACGACACTGATGGACCTACGACGCCGTGTTCCACCACTCCAGCTACGGTTATTGCTGCCTTCGGTCCCGTTGCCTCGAGCTCGTGTCAAAAACAACACTGATGTAACACGACGAGCTGGGTAACGGTAGTATTTGGTATTTCAAAAATTTTCCACTTCTGCTCAGGGATATTAGAAAGAATTATCGAAACTACGAAGACAACGACGCACGAATTCGAACACACATTACCACCAATGGAATAAGTGAACACGAAAATTCATGAGTCAAAAATACAGTCAAACGGTGGGAACCAATGGGATTTTCACCAAAGGGGGTGCATCGATCGAGGGGGTGATCAATTTATTTCGTACTTTATACTCATCGGCTCGCACCTAAACGGGTATCGATGGAGAAAAAACACTCGACAAGTTTCACTTGTATGGTGACGGGTTGGATGGAGGTCATATTCTCTCGGATATAAGTGAGATTTGCTCACAATTCTTGAAGCACGAATCTCTTTGGTCGAGGTTACGTAAATTCTTCGGTAATGCCTACAGTGTGTGGGAAGAACTCTCCCATCGCATACGTATGCCTGATTCCTCCGTTGCATATACGTGGAACTTATGCACTTCTTGTTCCCATATCTCAAGGCATGTAGCAGATATAGAAGATAGATACTTTACGGGTTTAACGAAACTACGAGGAGCCCGTATGAGAATTCTTAACCGTCCGATAAACAAAGTTAAGTCTAAGTTGAAATTATACATCCGCACACTCTTCGCACAAATAGTTTCGTATCTGCAGAATCGGATAGTACAATCGTCGAGTATATATATTCATTCAACACATGGCAATTATTATACGAATTATTGATACGTTTTAACTTTGCCTGATAACACAATCATATTTAATGAACTTGTTGATCAAATTAGTGCTCATGTCTTCTATAGTGAAAGAGTGAAATCATTGGGAGTTAGAAATACGAGAGATCTGTTGAATGTATATATATATATATATATATATATCTACGTACATTTAAACACACATGTATACGTAGTTGTGGCGTTGATCAGCCAGGTTAACCGAAGAAGAAGAAGAAGAAGAACAAGTTCCCACGCCTGTGCAGTGCGACCTTATAACCACTTACGTTAGTTAGAGAGAATCTTGTTATGTAAAGACCCGGTATGCTCCGTGTAGTCGCCCCCACGCCTGCGCATGTTCTCGGTAGCAGCGATATAACGCGAGGATAACCTATTTATTGAGCTGTTATACATATAGGCTCTCCATATTAAATATTGTCTCAAAGAAAAGAGATTTTATCCGATTGGATTGCGTGCGATAAGCGTTATCACTATTATCACTAGAGGGTCAAACTTTTCCTCGAAGCAAGTCAGACCACATGCCAAATCACTTTCTTTCTTTCTTTCTTTCGCGTTACTCGGACGAACAAAACCTCCGTCTGGCTAAAGAATATTCTGTGTGTGTCTCTTTTCAGGGAAGGGATGTTATCCGTTTCCTTCCGTAGGGGTCAGCTGTCTCCGACGAAGAACTGAAAGAGTGGATGAAAAATTGTGGAAAAATTCTAGGATCTTCTTTGGTTTGATTGCCCCTAAGCCAAGATCGTAAATAATGTAGTTTCAGCCGTTGTTCGGTCGAGCGTTATATCCCAAAAAGGGATGCCACGCCTCCAACGCCTGCAGGATATTCCGAAACTGCCCTTCGTCTATACCTGAACTCAACTATCAGCCGACAAAAGTTGGCCAAAATGGGAACATCAACCACTCTAGCTTTAGCGGTTGGGGGGGCTTAATTTCCACCTTTGCTACCTTTCATGCTACATTGTATGGTTTTCCTTATAACTTGTCTTGCTTCTTGTCGTATTCATATCTTATATTTGCCTGAGAAGCTAGCATCATGGGCAGAAAGCTAGTGTTTCGGAATACAGAATACAATGGTTCTTGGTACATACCAGCTAGGATCGAAGAATAGTAGAACGTGCAGAGAAGTAAATCGATGGGGTTTCGGGTTATTGAAACCTTTCAGATACCTTACTGCCGAAAGCTTTTGTCCATTAATTGTAAAACGGATATGAAATTATTGAGACTTTAATAAGTAGTCACTTATAACTCGCATCGTTGAACCTGCTGACTTGTGAAACTGTAATAATTCGATTATACTTTACAGAGATCATATCAGAGGCGGTTTTATATTGGCAGTGCGATCGTTGGCGTAGATTCCCACGCGAGCCACTTCAGATAATCTTGGGAAATACCCAGAGTCACAAGGCCATATTCTGGGTACAAAACAGATATATCATCCAGTAGCTCCAATCAGCTGTACCTATGGACATGTGCATACGTGAACCATACTTTAGTATTTTCGGGTTTACGACGCGTGAGCGAGTTTATTCCGAGTGTATAATGGCCTACAATTCTGACCCACGTGCTCGTAGGATGGATAAGTATGGCATAAATAAGTGGCATTTCAGAAGTCGATATTTCGCGTGTGACGTATGGATGCGTCGTCGCGTTTTATCGCAAAATGAGTCGGCCATTTCTGATTGTAACGGATCATTGGCTTACGAGTTACAAACGTAGTGTTATCTGATATCGAGTACCCGGCGGTATGACGTCGCAGATAAGCAGCGACTATTTACTTCCGAATAAGGAGAACGAAACGAGCTGAAAAAAGTGTTTTTGTTGCTTCGGTTTCACTTAGCATTGGGTGGGACAGACGTCTGCGAGGTTATCACTCTGCCACCTTCACATTCATCACATACTACCTACTGCCGTAGGTACACTGCGTCTTCCTTCTATGACTACGACCACCACAGCTTGGTTGGTGCTAACTCGTTGATTTAATCACGATTGGCAATTACTTTGACGACTTATCAAATCCTTTGACAAATCTCCTTCTTACATCTCATCATCGGGCCTTGAGCCGAATTATTTTTAATCGAACGAATCATGGGGATTAATCAGTTCCGCGTAAACGTATCGCTTGGGTTCCGATTATCAATTATGTTCGTATCCGCTAGCTTGTTACGTATTCTGTAGAGTATCAAGACTTAACCGGTAGATTTATCGATTCCCGAAAAGTTGTACATAAATATCTTCTTGTCGAGTCATTCATTGATGAAGACTTCTAGGGAGGACAGCCAGTTCCGTTATACTGTGAAAAAAATTGATTGAAGAACTGGAAACTCCTTGGCTTTGGCCAATAATTTAATAATTAAATATGCAATTAACGAGATTCCGGCATTTATTCGTTACGAAAATTAGTAAATTCCTGTTTCGAGCATTTTTTAGTCGTCTACTCTTCATTATCATCCACGTGACGAGTATAGAGAGGCGAGTGAAAACGGTCTAAACGACACAGGCAACCACTCTAAGCAATGAGATTTTTCAAAAAACATTACGCGTGGCTTTTTCGCTATAGGAACGAGCTTAACAATACCCTGCAGGCACATCGTTGCAAGAAATGAAACAAATGCTGCATCCAACGGTTGCGTAGAGCTTAGCGGGTGTCGTCGTGTGCATAAGCGTGGCATCCCCATCGGCGTCAGCCTCAGTCACCACTGATTACACGACCCATTACGCAAATATAACGGGACACCACGAACCTGAAGAGCATAGACGCGAAACAGAAATGGCGCACGAACAAAGTACACGCAAAACAATAGCCGTTAGAAATGTATGCTCATATAGGCACGCGGTATGTATATTTATGAAGAAGATAGGCACATTGGACCGAGTCACAGAGACACCGCAGAGCTATCCATCCACGTAGTACACCGAGGCTGGATATAACATTCGACATGGCTGGCACGTTGACGTATTATCATCAGCTACTATATGTATATATTTAACTACCGAAACGGCACCCATTGGAGCTCGACCTTATGCATATATGCATAACGTCTTGGACTGCAGTCTAGGTGATTTCAGACTTTAAGAATGTTTCGGACATTCGGGAGGTTTCATTCTGAGGGGTAAATTATTTAAATTATCAATCACAGGGTAACGAACGTCAGAATAGGAGGCATGTCAAATGCATTGAACATACGCTCTTGGAGTCAATATAACCGAAACATTTAATCGCGAGCAGACGAGATAACCTTCAGGAATCTCTCGCAAAACTTCTCTATCATTCATCCAAGTGGCAAGGGTCATTCATGCGGTCGACTTAATTGTTGATAAATAATTTGGAATTTAACATTTTTTTTATTCCACATATGTCTGCAACGACGGTTATTACAAGACGGTGATATCAGACTTCTCACAGACAACTTTAACGAGTGCAAAAGCATTGCGAGTGAAATTTCGTTTAAAGAGATCAAATGCGAGCCGCTTAAAGAACGCCCGTGACTGTTGACAACTAATTTTACTCGATCGGCTAAAAATATTTGTTTCAATGAATATCTACGTGCCATTAACTTGACGTCGATACTGCACTTCCTAAGGTTACTCGTGAAAGCCTTAGTCCTGTTGGTACAATAAATTGTGACGCTGAAAAATTTAAATATTTTAATCAAAGGTATGGGATCTGTACAATATATGTATACTTCTATTTGGATCCAAATAGAAATTTGGACTGTAAGAAAGATGTGGTGGACTGAACGTAGATACACTACCTATACGCCTTTCCATCGAAGCGGGAAAGATGAACGAGACACTAGAGAGCTGGGGATATAATATGGCGAAGGTTCGTTCTGCTTTGGCTCCTCGACATCAAAGCGATGATCAAAGAGGGGGCAAACAAACGATGCCTACTGGAGTATAAAATCAGGGAACTGGTTGTCGTTTGGTAATCAATATCAAACGACGTGTGCTTCCCCTTTTCTATCCCTCTCACACTATCGGATACCGTCACCCCATCATCCAGGGTTGTTCCTGGGTAGAATTTGTTTGTCGGAAGAGGGCCTGCAGCTAGACAAAGCTATGGGGAAGCCGAGAAAAAGAAGAGGACAGGGAAAGGAGGGTTCTCTCGTTCCACCCAGTGACGTACTGCAAGGATAAAACGTGCAGGAGCAGGAGCAGGAGCTTCGGACTGGGAAACACTCGCGGGGGTTCCGCTAATGCCCTGGTTAGTAGCCCTGCTTCCCTTTGTGCAACCAACACCCTTCCGTTCCGCAGTGCGCCGCCGAATGCAATTCATGTCCAGCTTCCCCCTCCCCCCCCCCCCCATCCTATTCGGATTTCGTTCAAACTAGACCACGTGCCGTCAAATGGGATCCCGTAGGACGCAAGGATTAGGCACGAAGGGCTGCTCACGATTTTGTCCTAGGTTTCACGATAAATTCAGCATCATCACCAAGCTAGCCTTTCTCTGATCAACAACTATCTGTATTATAAAGTTTTACGAACCGAACGAAACGAGTAAAGGTTGAAATTCGACGTGGTGAGATCGGGTGTTTTTTTTTTTCTTTTTCTTATTTTTTTTTTTGGGCATGGTTTCGCCTGGAACTTGCAACAACGAATACTATCGCGCGATGCCACGTTCTCCGAGTCTTCGTACGGCGCAGTTCCTTTGCGATCACCAGAGTCGTTTCACTCGAGACAATTGGAGTCGGCGAGGTCATCAAGCCTCATCAGGATCGTTAGCGGTTAGTCCGGCCGGACCCTTGGATTCCAAATCGCTTGGTACAGAACTCTGTCCTACGTACTTGTCCCCGAGCAGAGTCGACAACGCGCATCAAACTCGGGTCAACGACACTACATACATACGCATATGGCTATAGTAGCACCCGGTATAATATCGTACATGCCATACGTTATAAAATACTACACGTAGAAACGTGCACGTCACTCATTGTCAGTGCTATGTAGTTTTAGAATGTGGGACGGTGACAGGGGCGGCAAAAACGGGGCAAGGGGGTGGATGTGCTGTGCGACTCTTACAAAGCTCCTTGCCGTGATCAACGAAAATTCTATTTTAGGCGCAAAGTCGATTCGACGGGTTGACCTTTTGTATTACCAGCTCGTATTAAGGAGGTGGTTTTAGAAAAATATATATTAATTTAAACGTTAAATTCGGCTAAGTCTGGTTTAGATGTCCCATTGCATCCTTCTTCACTTATATTCAAACCCCTCGCCGTCTTCGTCTGTATATACATAACTGTACATATGTGCACTGCTCAGACATATAATATATACTTATATACATACATATATTAATGTGGGAATAGATGAGGATCCAGATTTAATCCGCCCCGCCCGCCATCCCGTGGCTCTGCAGATTAATGATTTTAATGCAAGCTGATTGAAACATCATTTGTTATATATCAGCTCAACGATGGGACGTACGCCTTGGAGCATGACTATCCCGTGTTGATAATAACACGCAACAATTAGATCTCTCCGTGAATTTTTTTTTTTTTATCTTAATCCATTAATACCGATTCAATTATTATTTGTAACATCACTTGATGATGAAAAGAAGAAAACGATACTGAGGAAGAGGTGACGAACGTGCCATTTTGTTCCGTCAACGTTTACGAAACAGACGACAACTATCGCGCAGAGGGTGCAAAGTCATTTAGTTGGGGATCTGGAGGGTAGAGGGGGGAAGGAGGGGTCACCCCTCGACCCATTGAATCAACCCTCCACCTCCGTTTAATCGATGCCAGGGGTGGTTAGGTGCGGTGCAGGGTTTGTCCTGTATATCGTGTACATACTCACATATTAGTCACCCTGAGCACAGCTGGGATCCTGGGTTCCCCTAGCTATGGGTGCAGGAACAATCCGGAAGTCTGCAGAGCTTTGGACCGATATGGTACAAGTGGTGGGTACCTACAATCTTCATGGATGGTGGTATAAATGCCGCATTTTTTTTTTATCGAGATAGAATCGAGGATGACGTGGCGAGACCTTTTATTGCTTATCTATATACATAGAACCTAACCTCGAACTTGACTGTTTAGATATTTACACGCCATCAAGCATATTAACGAGTACTTAAGCCAACTAACGCGAATAGTGAGGCAGTTCGATAAGACTTCGAAGAGACAGTCTTTCGTAGATGAAGAGTGAAAATTTCTGAGAACCACCTTGTCACATGGGCCGTTTCAAAGGGTTGATGGGGTGAGTTCTGCGTCTAGATCATAAGAAACGTCAGAATGGACTCTGGTCGGCGGATGCTTACGTATACCTAATATGGTGTTTGCGACTTTCGGCTTCATCATTGCGGTCGTTGTGTACTTGTGAGTGGAATAAAAACTGTTTCTTTTTCAACAAAGTAGCCTCGCTGATGGTTGTTGCCTTGTTGGTATTAAACCCCTTTTATTCTTCACGTGGCAGATATTGGAAAATTATCACGTGATATGAAATTCCAGGATTTCAGGAAATGAGTAACAAGATTCTTCAGCGTCTTTTGCGGGTGGAGAGATATAATCTGCGACCGACGATGACAGACATCCGTCTCGGTGCGTCATGTGTGTCGCACAGGGTATTTACATTAAAGAATTCTACTTTATACGGAGAATTATTCGCTTCGCGATTCTGGATACGCGAACGACTTTACACGCCTCCTTTTAAGATTGACACACGCGTGTTGATAAGCGCAGACAATAACTTGCAAAATCCGTATTAACAATGTTCTGAAGGTCGATGTCTCGCTGAAATTGAAATCCTCGGTATCTCTATTATTTAAGTCTATGCCTTACATTCTCTTCCGGCTTATTTTTCGATTTGCCCATTCCAGGTGTTTTGTCACTCCCCCCATCTTCCGTGTCGGACCCTGGTGTTTGTGATAATCGAAATTACACGCAGATTGTCAGTGACGTCATTCCAAGCCGCGGTATTCATTTCTGATGACAATAAAACAAATAAGCCACGGTAAGGTGACTTGTATTGGCTCACGAAAATATCGACGTCGATGGACGCTGTTCTGTTATTGGTCCTCGACCGTTTTTGGCGCATTTTGCGGTGTCCCAACGTTCGCGATTCGACCGGAACCATAAACATGTGTCAACTGCAGATCGTGTCTTGTTCACATAATAGGAATAACATATGCTCGCATTTGATTTTCATTACTTTTTATCAGTTCGGACTGGGTACAGATTATTTTATTGGTTTTTATTCTGTTTCATCAGCTGATTTTACCAAGGAAAAAAGTAGCAGCTACTTCCCACTCGTTTTTCCACATCTTACTGACGTGTCGGTACTTCAGTCCGGTTTCATAGTTATATTCTACTCGTATCTATAAGCTGGGCGATCCTGAAGAGCGTGACGGGGGTCTGCGACGACGGAGAGGTGCAGCAAACCGCAACGTTGCGCAAACAAAGTGGGCACCGACTGTATATCTACGTATTGCCATATCCTGGCGCTCCGATACGCGCAATTTCTTTATTAATAATTGTGACACCTCGCCGTCCGATGTCGTAATACCGCCAATGCGGTTGCCGACTTCAGGCCAGATCAAACGATTGTGAAATTAAACCGCAGAAAGGAAAATTACTATCAGATCTGGCACGAAACCCTGGAATAGAAATTTCAGTATCCTATGTTACCTTTTTTGGATTGCTCGTCAAAGCTCAGTTTTGTAAATAACGAAGAACAATGGTCGAGGAAAAAAGATTTATAAGAAAATTGCCGGCCATGCCGATCACACATAATCCTTCGAAAGAACTCGTCAAGCCTTCGGAATTTCTAGGAACCAAAGTGCATCCAGATCGATGTAACCAGTCCTTGATGTATAGAGAATTGAAAAACGATGTATGCCAATCAATAGAAGTGGCTGGCAGCGTCCAATTAACGATAATATTCATCTTCGGAATTCAACTACCCCATCCTTTCACGTTGCGCCCTCGGCTCATTTTATATCACCCTGAAAAATACATTCATTTTTATGAGAAGTCGACCCTAATGTGTAGCGGAGCATCAAGTTTGCATACGCTGCTTGGTTTATCAGCACATTCTGATTCTCGAATTCCGTTTGTCCTTCCATCTACACCCCATTGCCTCGAACTCCTCGTCTCATATCTGGATATATACAATAATTATTTCTCACAATTTGATTGTATACAGAATTCGTTTCGAGGGAGCTTGAGAGTGTGTGAAAAGATTTCTCTTTTAAATCTCTGTTCATTAAATCGTTCCTCGGTTTCAACTATATCGGCATTGCGAACGTGCAGATCGAAGCTCGATTGAGACAACCGCGGACGAGGGAACAAGCATGTGTCCAGATGGTAGAAGCGTCTGTAGCACGTGTGGTTTACGACCCCGTGGGTCGCAGACCGTCAACTACGAGGCGCACATAAGGGGATATCGGCGTTCGCCCCAGCTACACGCCCCCGAGGGAGATCCACCTACCCCTACATTGAAAGAGTACCCTGAGTGTCGGATAACGGCATGGACACTTCGTTTTTTCTACCAATACCACCCGAGTTAGTCACGTCGTCGCAGGTTGAACTTACGCTGGAAACTTGACGTCACACCATGTGTTCTGATATTAGTCTTTGCGGGGGCCTAGTAAACTCTTCAGCTTTTCCCTGGCAATTCCATCCTCTAGATTTCAATGTCACGTCAAGTTCCGACGCAATCACTGATTGTCCACTACTACTTGTTCCGTTTTACAGCTAATAACGACGTTGTTCCGCAGAACGTAAGCCAGTATTGGATATCCAGTCGTTAAAGTGAGTGTTTTATGTAGTCACTTGGAATAAAAACTATTTCGGATTTATTAGTTGCGTGCCACCGGTTGGCAAACGACGACAGTTACCAACCCGTAATGGCGTGACTATAAAACTGCTCGAATATTACGGATTCTGGCACTACTTTGTACTGTCGTAAGTTGGTTAAGATACTCGACGATAATCCTGACTTGATCTTCATTCTCGTTGACTGGGAACCACTGACTCGAAGAAGAGGCTCGAGGGCTGAGATTCGAAGCATCCGGTGATCTGGTCTTGGGAAGCGAAAGAAGGTTTTCCCCTCGGGTGCATGGAGGACTCAGCCTGCTTCGTGCCTTCTTAACGCGTTACACTTTTCACAGCTGCAGGTGCCCTACGTTTTGCGTCGACAAATGCTCGGGAACCTTCGACCTTGATGCTTCCATGAACTTGCAACCTGTAACTTGATAAGTATTTCTGAGTGACGGCATCAGTTAGACACTTATTGCGATCCTTGAACCCAAGGGATAAAAATGAGCAAAATTGATTTATTTATTGAGACTTAGATGATTTTTTCGAATCAAAGTAAGAGTGACTGCTTCGTGCGCAAATGGTGGACCCAAGAGCGCATTTTTGTGTCAGAGACCGTGTGAAAGGTTACGCAGCAATCTCATCGAATGGAATGGTGGACTTGTACACGTGCAGTGCAAGCAGTATCGTATCGTCAGCATCCCACATCTTTCTTGCTTGCTTCCGTTACTTGTTATATTCGCTCCTAAGAGTGTAAGCGCGGTTTTAACTTGTCCGAGCACCATTCGTCATTCAATGATGTAATTAGCTCAAGTTAGCAATGACTTTTCTATGAAATTGAATCATCCTAACGGTGTGCGTAATTATTCTCAAGATTTTTCTGATCGTAGGAAATTATTATTCTCTGAAAGTCAAATTGAGTCTTGAAAAGTAACTTGAGAGGAATTATGCGCGCGGGGGTCGGTCCCAAAGAGGGTAGCAGGTGGCGGCTCGGGGTCCCGGGGTTTTCACATCGTTGGACTGCAGCGACCACACACCCTACTCAGGGAATTCCATCCCCAACTCCTCATATGGTTTCAATCTCCGGCGATGCCGGTCGACGTGAACTTTCTTCAACGTGGAAGCCGTTACATCACGAAGCTAAATATTCGAAGCTTCTACGCAGCCCGAGGGAAGGCTTTAGACATAATTTTTTAACTTTGATGTATTTTTCTTTTATACTTCTCTATTTTTTATTCTTCTATAGAAAAAAAAGAAGAAACTTGTAATAATCAATTCACTTCGCTGCTTTAAGATGATCAATTGAGCTATTTTCTTTCTATCTAAAAAATGTTCACTTGTCGATCAAGGAAAATTCATGTGATGGTTTTAATGGAAAATTGAACAAAGCTAAACGACCAACTTTACTTGACGCGCTTTATTAACAATGAGTATTACTGGGAGCTTTTAATTCCATTGAAAAGACTTATAATAATTTATGCAGTTATTTCTGACAGCGGTACTGGCCGCCAGGCTGACGGCTGGGTCTCGGCCTGAGGACGAGGAGGAGGAGAAGGAGGAGAAAACGATGGTGGTGGTGGACATAGGTATAAAGTGTATATATGTATACAGGGGTGAACGGCGTTCAGCTATGTAATAAATTAACGGGCACATTGAGCCTAATGGGACTCGGCCTCCGGTTGGGCTCGTCTTCCTCGTTCTCGTCCTCCTCCTCCACTTCCTCCGTCTCCTCCTTCTCCTCCTCCTTCTTCTTCTTCTTCTTCTTCTTCATGAGATCCATACGAAGATGACAGTAAAAATTAGCCCAGATCTCGGTGCCACGTAGAAGAGTTCTTCGCCACATTATAAACAGTCGAGGTTGCAGACGAATAGTATGAATATCGCCGATTCACGAGCGAAAGAAAAGCCGAAGACAATGGTTACGTCGCTACTATAAATAACTCCTTCCATTAGAATCGCGGGAGCCTATTATGATATTATTATACCTGTAACAATGGAGACGGAACGATTCGTCTGCTCCCTACGGAAGCCCATTAGTGCTTCGGGCGTTATTCGCTGACCTCGGTTATAGCCTTAAGGTCGTACGATAAGGATTTATCATCGCACTGCAAAGTGTGTGTCGGCTATACGCGAAGCTTTCGTCTTGCAGGTAGATACGTCTCGACAACGGTAATTCTATACCTATACCCACGAACCTATACCACTTACATACCTACTTGGCAATGAAAACGTCGCGTCGGTAGCAGGTGAATTGTCTCAGAAACATTTTGTCAGCTCGGAAGAAAACAACGTTGCTAGTCAATGCCGATGGAGAGGTGAGGTGCGGAGGAAGAAACGCGGGAGATACTCACCTGATGCGAGAGCCACGGTTACTATACTCGTGATATTGCTTCCTCTTCTCCAAGGAGGCGACTCTCGTAACTGACTTTTCATCGCTGTTTATTATAACGAACGTTATCAAAGAGAATTGTGATCACATAATTGTCACTATATACCGTCTTGTTACCGAGCGTGGAATGAATTTCATGCCACAACCTTATCGGCTCTGGTCCCACGCACCTCCGAAACTTAGAAAATTACTTAACATAATAATACCGTACGAACTACGTTCGATGAATATTTATTCGATCTTACTATACTTTTGCCGGCCGCGCCCTGTCATGATGATCTTAACGCCATTGCTGACTGCGGCAATTTATAGAGACCAATTTATAACCTAGTATGAAATTTTGGTAAAACTTATTGTTTGTCTAATTGTATGCAATTAATTGTCAATGTGACGGAATTTTTTTAAATTATTAACCTAACCGTGCGTTCATTTGATCGGGCTACTCGTTGACAATTCGCGATTCGAACATGTCTGTCTGCATGTCAAGTGACAAAAACTCTCGCGAACAGATTTTTATACACATTTATCTTATCTGTATTGACATTAATTTAGTGATACTTGGGAGTTCAGTTTTTTCAATTAAACTTTTGGAAAGTTTTAAAGTATAAAAATACACCAAAGTGATTACATAATTTAATAAAATCGAGATTATTGCTTTTTAAAAATTTTTCTCCTAACTAATAATATTATTTCTCCGTGCTTGCGGGATTCGCTGTTGCGGTCGAGGCCTGCGATGCCGGGTCGTCGGGGTCGTCGAGAAGTCGTGGAACCGAGGAGACGTGGAGTCGGGGAGACGTGGGGAGGAGGGGAAATGGTGCCGCAAGCAGAATGGGAACCTTGGCAGCGCAAGGCATTTCATTTCCTTGGCGACTTCCGGCAAACGCGACGCTTCCGTTATATCGGGGCCACGGCGCGGGTTCCGGTTCCGGCCCGTTCTCCGTTTTATCTCCCTTCACTCCACCCCTCGCGCTCGAGTTTCCGCGCCTCTTCGCCCCCTTTCATCCCCGCCTCACTTCCGCTCGCTTCCGTTCTACGGAACTTCCTTCTCCCGTAGGTAGGTACCACTCCCCGGGTTTCCTTCCTTTTCACCGTCTACCCACCTCCTCCACGCCATATCTATGTATCTCCATGTAACTATGTATATATGCCTAGGCAGGTATATATGTATGTATATACCGCATATAACCAGCCATCCACCTATGTAGAAGATTCTCCGCAAGATCCCAGTCTGCTGATCACTTTGGGTTTAAAGAATTCCATCTTTCGAGGGATTAGGACCGTTTTTATGTCCACTAGCCTGCTCATTGCGACGATGATACGTCAAGTACCGAGTTTTGAATTCGAATGAATACTTGGTACTTTGGAGAATCTTTAGTATGTGTGATTGTTCTTTGGTCGAATCTATGAGCGGCAATGTAGGGGCTTCGATCCTGTGATGCTTCGGCACTCTTATCATTCTTGGCGATTTTTTTTATCTTCGTTTGATCATTCTGATTTATCTCATATGCAATAATATACATATATAACAATCAACGCTTGAGTGATTGATCCAAAATACTGACTTGACAGACATACGTCTGCAGGTTTGTATACCTGTTTATATATATATATATATACAATTTACATTTTTAGGCTCTGAGTCGGCAGATTTTTATTTTTCGGTATTATCAATGAATTAATGAATGGAATTTGTTCAAATTTCGGCAGAGCATTGCTTTTTCATTTTCACCAGGCGTAAGCGCCACTTTGTGTTGCGGCGACCACGTGAACTAAGAGAACCCTTAGCTGAGCGTTTTTTATTCAGAAACTAGATATGAATTAGTTTTTTTTTTGGTGGCTTGAATATAGCATGAAAATAGTCCAATATTGGCTCCTTTTACTACCCATTCTTCCCAAAATGAGCGAAGGTCTCTGGACCACGTGAATTATTGACACAAAAAATATTTTCGAATTCTACGATGAAAGAGCAACGCTTTTTTTAAATTTGAAAGAAATCCGATCATTAGTTTATTCATGGTAACAATAGTTAAGAATTAACTGACTCAGTCGATAAAAAAGGACTATCACATGCCCTTAATTTCTGCCGTTGTTCCTATTGGTAGCCAATATATTATAAGTATAATAAAATGGCGATATCAAAAACTTGTTAAAAACCAATGAACGAAGAATTGCCATCTACATTGTAAAGTGGCGAGAAAATCATGTGGAATTACGTATAATGCCGATATATGGCATTATTCAGCGTTCCACTTAATTATACGATATTCAACATTTAACCTTGTTTATAAAAAATTTGAAATTGGTCGATAAAGACCAATCAAAAATTATTATAACCCCAAAGCGTAACGGAATTGAAACCTGTACAGATAAACCTATTCAAATCGCGATAAGAAACTTTGTCCTGTGATCCTATTTCGAAGATACTATTATAAAATCAAGTTACTTCACATATTAATTGTTATAATTTTTCTTAGATCAGATGGTGAAAGAAACTGTGTAGCTTCACAACATTCCAACACATCAAATATTTCTCGGCAAAGACGTACGCTATTATACAAATTAGAATAAATGAAAACTATTCTGCATTGTGCATGTATACCGATAGTTACGAAGGTCTTTAGTTGAATCATCATATTATGCAGGGCAGACAGGGAAACATTTATTGAACTGTGTATGCACGCTTCATGTACATAGAGCCCGTATTCCTTGGTACGTGGTGTGAATGTCCAGGCTCTTCGGAATAAAATCGTACGATTGCGTAACTCGCCGATTTGCATGCCTCCCCTCCCCCCCCCCCCCCCTTCCCCCTTGCCCCTTGTCTTCCTCTTTCCGTCGTTCCTCTTCTACCTTTTCCTACAACTCCCGCGCAGCCTCTCGGCATCAACGCCGTTGACGTAAACGTATAAAACAGTAATACACACTAACAAGTTTGTTCACCCACTCAATTTTTGCAATTAATCGTGAGATGTAATACGCAGACTGCTTTTACGCGGTGTAGTAGTTTGATTCAAGGAAAAGCTAACCCCCGTTAACTGCAACCAAGTATTTCAATCCCCAGCGTCATGTTTCGGGATCGAAGATGTTGTATGTATTTGTATATCGTGCGTTTACCTTGATGTGTCCGGACGTGGCAAGAAATACCTATTCTTGAACAGGATATAGTGTAATACACTCTTCTACGTCTATACATGTATGAAATATAAGTTCACAAAAAAAAAAGCTCGGCAGTGAGCGCACAATGACGTTCGAATGATCTCTGAACTTATATATGTATAATAAACGATCGCTAAACCGGGTTTGCAGTAGCAACAGCAACAGTAGTAGTATGAGGAGGAGGAGGAGGAGGAGAAGAAGGAGAAGGAGAAGGCGTCGCCGATGAATATTTACACATGGATTTGCACTCGTGACTATGAGGTCCTACGTTCATGCTTACAATTAGATACCTGGGCATTGCATTGCATGGAGTAGTTAAGCTGACGTAAAATGAGAGCGCGAGTAAAACTTGCTCTAAATACGATTTTACGTCATCGCCACTTTCGAACGTTACCATAAACCATTGTTAAACATTAGCTATAAAGGAAGGCATGAACATACGTGGGTGAACATTGTTTGGTGTGCGGAGTGCGTTCAGTTACTATATATCGATAACTTTAATCTAGGTATCTATGTTTACAAATCGAAATTCAAAAAGCGATAACGATGAGATTTCGCTCCACGATTAACAATAAGTAAAAGTCCCAAGTAGAATCGAGTAGGTAGCACAACTCAAGCTGGTGCTGCTACTGGTGCTGCTGCAGCGGATCAATTTCTTATCGTTAAATTCCACCGATAGAAAGTCGTTGCGATACCCTGGTTCTTGTTGCTTGGTATCCAATCTACTGTTCAACCTTACACATCTTGCTATAAGCTTTCAAAACCGAATAACGAAAGTCACGAAGCGCAGAAATTATACATGAGATAATTAATCTCGAGATACTTTGAGTAGAGTCTTTTATCTTTCAACTACTCTTAGTACTTTCTGGGTCTTCCGGTCTTATTGGTACGAAGAAACAGGACAAGAAGTAAGTAATTAATCGATGGTTGAAAAGCATTGTCCTACAACGAGAAACGACAAATTATCTCCTCAGACGTGAATTACTCTTAGGCTTATTGTATCTTTGTTTTCGCAACTCTTATATACATGTGATGCAAAATTGCGAATACTGATAATGTCCGGTCGGACTCAAGGCTGCTGCTGCTTGTGTTTCTGTAAAAGAACGAACGCGTTCTACCAGAGGAAAAGTGGTTGGTCATAAGTACCACAGGACAAGTAGAGCTTCAAGTCACGGATACACTTAACAGCTATACAATAAGGAGGCCTCCACGTGCCTTTGGTGTAGGGGGTGTAGGTATACACCTCTTGTGCAACGACATCAACCACCACTACCAACGATATTATACAACTCCCGTGTCTTCCGGTTATTATCTAACGCCGACGGCACAGTCCTACCAACATCCTAGTACTTGTGCTGTGCTACGTGAAACAGTTCGCTATATCTACGACCATCTTACCCAGCAATGTACCTTCATCGTACTCTCCAACTCTGGCACCTTGCTCCACGTAAGGTCCAAATCTTCCTTCCTTGTCCTTGAGAAGGTTTAAACAAGAGGTTCAGCAAGTGGCAAGTAAGCTTCGCAGGAATGGATGTATAATTTGAAAAAATCGGATCAGCTTGGGACTCTGCGATTCGAGTCTCGTCGTTGAGGACCTGGCGACGATGGGCTACAATCACGGCGGACGTTCTCGAGGTAGCGAAGCGAATCGCTTATGATATATCGTGCATGCGGCCTAAGTGCGTGCGCGATGGGATTGGATAGGAAATAAGACGGGAGTGAGAAGGAGCGGAACTGAGGTTCGCGGCACTTCCGTTCTTTCGGATACGCTCGGATGCCTCGGTGTCCTCTCCCACAACCGACCGACTTCTCGTAACAATGACCCGGAGTCGAACAGCTATTAGCAACGCTTCTACTTATACCCGGTAGCAATGTCTCGTCCCGTCCTCCTCCTCCTCCCCCTAGTCCACCACTATACTGCAGCTACCTCCGTGTTCAAAGAGGCGATAACCCGACGACGTACCCCCTTCCAAGGTTCAAACGACTGCAGGTTTGACACTTTCACACACACCTGAACTGCAATAGTTCAGGTGAAAGAAAACTTGACCACGTGGCTAACTATTTGGGGGTCCATTCTTTTTATTTAGGTACTTGCTGAGCTGATGTTGGTTTGCTTACTGATATACCGTACCAAAGGACCTGGTAGACAATTAGGAAACTGTCCAAGGTATATATATATATATATGCGTGTTTGACGGTTACACCTGAAACACGTTTATCCCTGTATAAAATATTATGACTACTTTGTGCTATTGTAGATGAAAAAAAATGAGACAAGTGAAAGAGAAAGTGCCCGCGTGGCACCTCGAGCGCACGCGTCTTATGCGCCAACTTACATAATCGGTTGCAGTCGCACGTGACCACACCAGTCTGTTACGCGACAAAGATACAATCCATTTGGTACGAGCTGTACGTGTCCACGATGCAAGTCAGCCAATTCCTGAATCTAATACGGTCTTATCGAGTTATGGTCCATTCCGTACGTTGGTGTAGTCGGAGTTTTCAGGGATACCGGAAGACCGAAGAAACCAACCTTCCAGATAAATAATACTAGTCTTATCGTGGATAATGGATAATAATTTTGACCATGGTAATGATCAATAATCCCTACAGATGTCGATGAAGTGTATATATAGTATGACGTGCGATAGCCTGGTTTCTTGGAAAATTGCAAGTGTGTGAGTTTTAGTTAGAAACCAGGTTAGGTATCTTGTATGACTGTTGTTCTTTGTGGTATCGATTCACAGACAATTAGTTGTGAACGAGATTACCGAGAGCTTTGAGATAGTTCGAAACATGTTTTTACTCTCGCGTAGTATGCAGGGAAATCGTCAATGGACAAAATCAGCTGATACAAGTGACTGGTGAAGATGTTCACATGCACACCTCTAACTGTCCGGTGGACATTATTTCCTAGAAAGGGGTCCTCAGAAATCTTCGAGATTTTATCAATATTACCGTTTCAGAAATGATCGATTTCGATTGCGTCAAACATACTTATTTTTTTTTTTTTTTTTTTTTTGACAGCGAGGAAATTTTAGGGTCATAAAGTCACGTGAGTTTCATGTGATAATGTTTTATTCCTTTTGGATCATCCAGCTTGGTATCGATCGATCTCGAGTCTAACCTCCTCACAGTTGATATAATTCTTATCCTCGTCCCGACGTAGCAGATTGCAGTTTTGTGCAGTTTTCATACTCCACGTTCATCGCTCTTGGCCTCGAGTGGAATCGATCTGAGTATTGAATATTTCTCTCTAATGTAAGCGAACAAGTGGGTCGATCGGTACATAACTATCGTACCTATTTAAAACCCTGCTTGTGTCAGGTGAATATATCTACAACAAAATTAGGAAGTCATCGTGTGGACGATATACTTGAATTGATATTAAAAATACGAAAATCGTGAAGTAACGCACGTTTGATCACCGCTGGACCCGGCAGAGATATATCCACTGATATGTACATACATATACTGGAATACTACAAAGTTTGCAGACAGGAAGAAAATAGTTACGCTGCATATTTACTTCCGTGTCTGACTGATGTATTATACATATATAATATATTATACATCAACGTTATAATTATACTGTATAATAATCCGATTGCGAACGTTTCCATACGCTTACTTCGTCCGCTTTTATCGCTCTGTCCAACAACCCTAGTGGAGAAAACGCAAATTTCTGGAAACATTTCTGGAATTCTTTGGTACCGTACAAGAAATTGTGACTACAGGGCTACAGTGTTGAAGTAAGTTGAAGTAGTTTGAACGAAAATATTCGTTGTTGGAAGCGTTTTTGGAAATATTTCCATTCTGTGCAGGAATAACACCATTAAGAGGAGCGAGTTTAAGTCGAAAGCGTTAGGTGTGATACGAATTGTCTGTCAGCCAGTAAACTCACACTCGTACACTGTGTCCGTTTGTACGTCGAAATAAATAAAACTCTGTCAGATATGAAAGGAAGTGTATCACGATCAGTTAATTTCTTTTCACATTCTTACAGGCGTTTGTAATTGGCCAACCGATCATTGATATACGTGTTTATCCATCCGAGCGCTGATATTATTTGATCGTAGTTACACGGTGTATGCCAGAAAGCGCAAGGCCGAGGAAGCAGGCGAGTTTCTAACGATGGTCAAGTAACCGGTAGATATATTTCTAAAATGAGTCACGGCTCAGGGAGCTCGATCGTGTCGCCTCTCGACGTTCCCTTCCTCTCGCTGCGCGTTATTCCGCAATCAGTTCCGGTCTTATAAAATATGTACGCATTCTAAATCAGCAGGGCTTCGTACGTTGAGACGCGAGGTTGCCTAGACCGACTCGTTTCGAGTGATTCTCGCGGTATAGAATAGAAGCTGTCAAAGATGACGTACGTCATCGCGTAAGTTATATATACATATATAAATAGAATATATATATATATATATATATATATATATATATATAATGCAAACATACGGTCTACGTAAGTTAGTCACACGTGACTCATTTGTCACGCGGGCACAAAGAACTCTCCGAAAACACACGTCAACCGAGTTCTCTCGCATGTATACATCAGCATTTTAGTGTGGTATGAGTATAAGGCGATAGCGCTTCGGTGCAAGGCTGTACGTGAGTTTACGAATAGCTGGATGAAATCACTACCGCTGTTTAAGCGGAACTGCGACTGAGGCTCTACGCGGTCCTCTGGAGGACAATGTATAATAAAGCAAAGTGATGGTGCGCGCCTCCGGAATGCCATTCCAAACGGAAAAGGAATGACTGACCCTTCTCGCGTCTGCCTTTGTAGCTGCTATGTAAATACACTTTATATAACGCGAGCATGTTTTCAGCGTTTCATCATTCGTGTTTTCCGTACACAAGGTACCCGTTTCTATGAAAATAGAGTGAGTCTGCAAACGCGCATGCGCGGAGGAGTTGAAAGTTGTATTTTCTGTACTCTGAGCATGCGCTGTCGCGAACAAATCTCACATTGCGTGACCCTAACCTCAATTTTGTACTCGTTATATGCAGAAAGAATCTTGTTATCGCTTATTTGCAGGTTTTGCATGAAGACAGTAAAATCTTGCTTCCGTTTGACATACGTGCGAAAGATAAATTTTCAAAGAAACTGGAACAAAAAAAAGAAAGAAAAAAAAAATGCGTGTGCTTCGGGTGGAAGGCGATTTTACTCCTGTGATCGCCACTCTCACTTTACTCGGACGGCAAAGATCACACTCGTAATCATCGTCTTTTCACCCTTCATACTGCTGCAACCTTTCGCAGTCCCTTGCGGTTTGGCCACGTTTATTGTGCATGCGTTTCGCTAATGATTCTCACTAGACAGGATCTGCTTGACCGCGAGCTCGGTTACGTTTCTCGTGTTGCATGAATTTTCATTCTATACTCGGTTTTACCATCGGATTTTCCTGAACTCCATTGAAAAATCAACACTTCGAAGAACAGCCGCAAATCGGTTCACAGTTTCGACAGAAAAGTCGTTTTTTTACCTATATATGACCGTAACTTCAACGCGCTCGTATGTGTACTTGCTTCTCATGGAAACGTAACTTTCAAAAATTTCCGACGAGGTCTTCGACTCCGTGTCGCCGGCCTGAGACCTTAACGACTGAACTGTTGAGTCGACTGCACTCTGTATTGCATTTTTATTATTCTCCTTACCGATGAAAACGCATCTTTAACAGTGTCCCCAAAAATCTTTATTCAAATTTGCTGTCTAAGGTATGAATGGTATGCGTATACCCGGTATGTCGTATGTATGTAGGTAACTACAGTTGGAGCCTTTCCGAACGGGTTCCTGGTTAAATTTGGCCGGCGATGACGCGCCGTGATAAGATTGCAACCAGACTGAAGTGATCGCAGATAAAACATTGCACCATCTAGATATTTGGAAAACACATCGCGCATCGAGGTACGGTAATTACTACGACAGTTATTTCGTGTGAACGGAAATATAACCTCGGTTGTAAGAGCTAACGGTCAGACCAATGCCCGTAGGTATGAAAACTGTATGCTTTATCTATCTAGCACTGAGAATCCGTGTCTCTGGAACGAGGAAGAGTATAAAGTTTTCATATGTTTTCGAGATCAGCTGGGTCACGGTCGTGATTAACGCGGTGCTGGAGTTGAGTATTAATTAAAAAGGTTAGTCCAGATTCGTTTTTCATTAGAAAATGATCTATCATTGGTTCATGTGATGTGTGCTCGTGGATAGGAAGAAACGTGATGTAAAAAGTAGCGAGAAAATGTACGGTAATTTATATATTATCGGTGGGACTGATGAACGACTTTGCTGTTCGAAGTAGGGAGAATAATGTTTTGTATTATTTTCTATTTTAAACACCTCGGTCGCCTAAATTTTCATCCAAATTCTGAAGAATGACATGAATGAACATCGGAACAACTCCGAAAATGACGAAATCGCCTGAATTTTGAAATCCTTGCAATTTTGCTACGCATTCCAAGGCTGAAATGTGGAAAAGAGTTTATATACAAAAAGTAACGGTTAGTTGGTGGAACAGTTTCGAACTGTTCGAATATTTCGTTTTTCTGGATTAAACTTATCGTCAATCGTCGAGAGACTCGCGTGGCTCCGTTTATGCACTCTGCACTGCATCTCGTAGTGACGTGGAAATTTCGAAGAAAACATTTATTAAGAAAAGAACATGAAGTGAAGCAAAAAAGTTTCGGAGACGTCTTTACCAGACTTTATAAATGAGTTCGTGGAAGAAGAGAGGAAACTAATCGCATCTTCGCGAGACTGCGTATACCTACTAATCCTCACTCCGCAGTCACGCAGAGAAGAGAATTGCTTTACATTATCGACACGACTAAATTTCGAAAATCAATTCGAGTTTATACTCGTCATTTATATCCCGAAGTCCACTCGTCGTCTTTATTTATAAATTGGTATATTTCGATTACAAGATCCATTATAACGAATAATAACATTGCAACAAATAATTCTACACAATTGAGCCAACATCACCGATATAATACATGTATATATACATACTTATGAAATGGATATACATAATCCGTATCAGATGTTCCTCGATTTTCAGAAACACCCTGCACTATTGCGAGATATTCTCATACTTGTTGCTGGAATTTCCCTTCTTGGATCTCCTCCTGGTTCTCCTGGCTTTCTCGTCTGGCACCCTCAGCATAAATCTATAACTTTACGCACACAGGTATGTCCTGTAGGTGTAGCTCTCTGATTTGTGCACGCATAACCAACTGACCCAACTTCCTCGGCTATCATCTTACGCCATGCGTGCCGCACAGGCTCCCACAGGACGATTAACTTCGTTTTTTCTTTTTTCCTTTTTTTTTTATTATTACGACGAGGGGTAACCCTCGCGTAGCAAGTGCCTGCATTCCTCGGTGTATATATCACGTGGGTCGGAGGTGTTTTTTCTCTCCGGCTTCTATACTCTCAGCCCTAGGCGAGCCTACGAAAAACCCAACTTGACGCACGTGGGTTTCTCCTCTCGGTAAGAACCAGCCTGTCGATTTAGGGGAGAAAAACTACCGTTTTTACCACCGTCACAGTCAAGTCACAGGAAGTTTGTCGCAATGAAGAAGTCTTGACTTCGTTGCGCTAACACCGCATAAAACAGGGACTGTCCATCTAAACCTACGAAACGATATTGTGTAATTATATATATGGGACTACCGAAATACTTTCTGCTATCTTCCCATGATATCTCACACGTTTCGTACGCTTCCGGTAGATCCACAAGGAGCAATTACGATGGTTACATAAGACTTACGCTTTGCTTGAAAATGTCTTTCGTGGTATAATAAACAAGCGTATCTCACACTTGCTGTACCTACAGACGATACTGCACGCTCCTATCTAATGTATAAGACATCGATAAATATCCGCGTACGCATACGCAGATCATAAATAATCTGGGTATAGATACCAGCGTACGTGTGTATATGTATACGGTATAAGCGAGCAGGAGAGACAAACGATCTATTAAAACGGGCGACTTTCCTGTTCCGTAACGTTCTCCGCACCGCGGGAAGTCCGAAGAAAGACCCGCCAAGAGACCAGCTCACCTTGCTACGCCACTCCTGTTTCCATCCACCTCCTCCTCCTCCTCCTTCTCCTTCTCCTTCTCCTTCTCTCTGCCTCCCTCCCTCCCTCCCTCCCGCCACTCTTTCTCTTTCTCTTTTCCTTTTTCCCTTTTTCTTTTTTTTTCCCCGCTCCGACGAGCCCAGCATCCCATCCTCCCGGATGTGCGCCTCCGCGCGGGGCTTCGTTACGTGGCATTCTTGTGCGTCCTGCATACGTCGCGTCCAGAATCTTTAACAAAGACCCAGAGGCTTGAACTTCTGCTGAACTTAAACCTCCCCGCCACACCGGCATAACTGTGCGGCTACTTGTGCGATCTATGTGTGTGTGTGTGTGTGTGTGCGTGTATGATAAGATGTAGATATATGCGATCAAACAGTTTCAACGCATGCCGAATTAATTGCTGTAACTCCTCCAGCTCTGTATTCAAAAGTTGCGTGTGTGTGTGTGTCCATGCTTACGCACGTACACACTTCTCATTATCCATGTATGTATGTATGTATGTATAATTAGTGTTTTAACTTTTCAGGAAGTAAACCTGTACGATGATCCGCACTTTCGGCGACAAGTCGTAACTCAGGACGGGGATGAATTAAAATTTCCAATAAACTTGGGACCCTTTAACGTGAGTATGACAAAGATTATGTAATAGTATATATAGTTAACGGTGATTAGAATGGAAAATCGCATGTTGATACACCGTTCGAGATGACATTCGAAGACGCTGAGACGCTTCCAAGCTGATATTATTCACCATGCACTTTCGTGTCGCGAGAATATATTATACGTACGTATATATATACACACGCGCATATACTATAGGTTGTGTATGATCATGTATGCAGGTGCGCCGCAGGGGCTAAGTGGGGAATAATATCCTTGTAGCAAAGTGTCGAGGAATGCGAGAAGTCGGATAATCTAATTTCCGTTTCAGAGCAACGTCTCGCAGCCTACGCTCTATGTATGTATGTATGTATGTATGTATCTATGTATGTATGTACAAGTCAAAGGCTTACCAACCATCTCTGGTCGAGTGACAATAATTAGAAGAACTATAGCCGTGATAAGTGAACGTGGGATATGTACACACAGTTGTACACTTATTACGATATATACGAGCGTGAGTGCGTGTTGAGGAAAGAGAGAGAAAAAGAAAAAAATCAAGGTTACTGACGCAAATCTGTCGTCTACATATATATATATACGTACAGATCTTATATTATATGGAACTAAAGTCGAATCCTCTCGGTAGTCGGAGAGCATCTTTGACCGTCCAACCGATACTTTTACTTACATGCATATATGAGTTTACATCCTATGTATTCGCGTGTGTATTTTATGTATAGTCTCTCGTCGTCTCGTCACATTTGATCTTACGACGGATGATATATTATAATTAATACAAGTACCCAGACGAGGTGTACCCGGAACAGGAAAGGCAAATTGCGGTCTTCGTTTCTTCTACCTGTGATGTATTCGTGTGACTTTGTACGAAGACAAAACACTTCCTTTAATATTTCAACTTGTTGAGATTTTTATTCCTTTCATCGTTTTTTCGTCTGTGTTTGTGCACGGGTATTGGTATGGAAAATATAAACATTTTTCTATTCATTGTTAGCTCGGTGGGGATTCCCGTTTGCAAATCAACAAGGAAACTACTTGAAACCGGTTTTAATACTTGCTTCCAAAGTACGAAATATTTTTTGCCGCTTCCCACTTGTGGATGACACGCCCGATTCTTCGTATCAAGGCGGTGCCTACTAACAATAACAATTGGAATCACTCAGCTGGTTGGCGCGATGAAGAATAGATATCGGTCGATATAAAGATCTATACATATAAATATACTCGTGCGATCCGAGCGCGATACAATTGACAAAGAGCGGTTATAATAATAATAATATAACACAGATTATTGTCTCAATCAGATAACATCAGAGATCATCGACGAATTTCAAATTTAATAATCGGTTATTCGTGTATGTAGCATGTGGGCAAGAGCTGCTGATTTTTATAGGTTTCAACAAGCAAGTATTCGTCTTTAGTTCCGGGCTGCCCGCCTGACTCGGTATCGGTTTGAGTTATGGTTAACGTAGAAGTTCTGTACTGTTGTGTGACCGTATAAAGGAAGGAACTATGCCTCGACGGTAACGGAAGCCCGGTCTCGCCTCTGTACCTCCAAGGAACTGACTCACTCGACACAGCTCAGCCCACATTATCTGCAATTTACGCACTTCCGTTTCAAAGCATTGTGAAATAGGAAGAAGGAGAATAAGGAGAATGTGCAGGATGGTGGGAAGTGGGAAAAGAAGAAGCAAGGCCAGCTGATTAGCGAAATCTGCGAAAATCACATTTCTCATCAATTCCATATAATAATGATATTCGCGAGAAACAATGCAATGTGCTGCAATCTGGTTACTTGTACCAATCTGCAGGCAAGTTACTGCGAGATGAGTGCGAGACTTTCGTTTGTGTTATACACCCACCATGGCACAACATCAAGCTTTGGTTTATTACGATTGAATTGTTCGCAAAAAACTCGATCGACGAATAACTTGTCTCAATAATCGTATAAATCGTATATAAGGGTTGTTGGAAATCGCATATTCAAGACTGGTTACAGGTGTCGTCTGCTCGTAAGTAGTTACAGATGCTAACGTTGAAAACATGGACACAATACATACTTATTGATTTACCATGCTTGTATTTTCGCAAGTTTGCGAGAATATCAGGCGGACTGCTCACTCATGAATATATGTTGTGAGCTGCGATGCGAATGTATAATAAATACATCGTGTTGTACACACGTTTGTCCAACTGTGAAGTACAGGGTGATGAACTGAACTATGAAATGATAGTGCAAATAAATAATACTGTCGATGCAGTCGGGTGACGATATAATACTCGGATTGATAATTATCTCTTTTTAACATAATCCATGAACTGACAAGCGTGTATTTGTCGCACACAATATATAATATATAAATAATATAGCAAATACATATATATATATATATACAAACACATAAATATATATATATATAAATAATTCCTGCAACCGAATACAATGAAAGAAGGAGAGATTCTTTTTTATCCGGGAAGATTTGGTTATGACTGGATTCTGTCCCCGGTCCTAAAACCCCTCGTACCCAGTTCTTATGCTCCACTAGGTCAGGGCTATGGTATGGTATACCATACGGTATATACGAAGGTCGTATTGTTATATCAACACCTCTGCAGGCAAATGGCAAATTTCTCAAACGATGAGATTATCAGATCGTAAATTTTGAGTATTCTCATTGACTTGATAGCTTTTAATTAAAATCACTGAGGATTCCATGGTTACTTAACAATGGATATTATGTTACGAGAAACTCAATAGCATAGCGCGTCAGCGTTAATTAGGGTAGCTCTACTAATTTACTTAATACTGTGTCTACTTGCTGCACAAAATGTGCGGGGCGGGGGAGGGGGGAGGGGGCATAGCATTCGGCGTACATCTTATACCTGCCCTTGTATACAATTATACAGGAATAAAAGGTAAGGCTTGGACGTAAATAGTGCCAGAATTAGTCATTTATTGAATTACAACTTTTGTTCGAAGAGAATCTCCGCCTTTCTTTCTCCGGACTATGAGTAACAAGAAGGGGGAGGAGGGCTTGGTGTCCGCACCGAGTCGACCCCAAAGTAAAACAATATTTATTGGAATACGGCAAGGATTACGTTAATCCTTCGGTCTGCAAGTGCATGGGGTCCCTAAGCCGGAGTCGGGAGAGAAATTTGTTCAGGTAAAACAGCTGCAGGTGTTACCTGCGTGAGTCTATAGAAATAATGTATTATGGTCGACCGACCAAGTGACGACGATCCGGGGTTAATGTGAACCCGTAAGGACGGATGAATCCTGCCGACAGGACTTGCTTCGGTCAAATCTCTGCTCATGGTAGAGCTATAGGTAGTAGATATAGGTGGACGGTTATGCTTCGGCGTCCTGTAAAATGCGAAGTTTCTTTACTGCATTCGTAACTTGTGCCGTGCGAAGGAAATAAATTGTATATATTAAATATATTTATATAAAAAATAGTGGGCATGTATAACATCTACAACGTATATCTTGTCGCGATGCAAAAAATTATACGTAGATAAGACAGTTGTATGATATTACTTCGTTTAAATTTCAGAAGCGATGGTATCGGTGCTGTAAAAGAAAGAAAGAAAGAAAAAAAAAAATTGAAAAATTCAATGGTCATCTTGTTATATACCTATATAATGTATACATTATACATGCAGAAAGAAGTGAAAATTCGGGACTGGAAAGGTGGTTACTTTCTCGCCGGACTGTATCACCGCGAGAGGGTCACGAAGTTAAGGCAGGAGCTGAGTGAGGGGCTCCGATTCAGGGCTCCTTCCGCAGGAATTAAGCGGGGCCTGGATAAGTCTAAGGCAACGGCGGGGGAGTGGACAGGTAGCTGTCCGGACACCCACAAACCTGTTCGACCTGTTATGTCCTCTCTGCGGGCGGACGGCCGAAGGGCGGCTTATGGGTCTCCACAGCTCACTGCTTCTCTCTCTTTCTCTTTCTCTCTCTCTCTCTCTCTCTCTCTTTCTCTCTGACGCGGCGCTGTTTTCCAAGAAATCTGAAGCATGCATCGAATCTTTTCGCTGCATCTCAATGCGTTTATGACAGACATTCTTCACGGTTTCTGACATTCCACTGCAACTAAGCGTCGATTCAACGCCCGCCGAGACACCCGCTGTGTGGATCGATGGATCAACCCTCATCACAACCACCCGCACCTCCACCCCATCCTCCCCAACTACAAGTAGGACGTGCAATCCAAACGCTTAACTATATAATAGGAATTCGACGTACCATACCTGATTTTAAATCAGGTAAAAGGAATTCGATCCACGTAGATCACGGGTGACTCATACCTTTTACCCTTTTTCACCCTTTGACGTTTGCACATGTGATAAGACAACGCACCTTCCCATGTACGTATATATCGTTGGTAGACATCGACCGTCTCCCTCTACATTATTACGTGACATTTTGACATTCGAGCTATCGACGATAACGACCGATATTTACGCACGTCTCGCTGTTAAGTTGTAATCAATTGCTACTCTGCAAATCTTCTCATCGGGATTGCGAAAAAGTATAACGCCGTAGGAGATACCTACGTGTAATACAAACAGATGCATTTAACAACGCACAACTACCTATACGATTATTACTTTCAACTCGATAAAAACTGATTTCAACTCTATATTCTCAGGATCGATTAGACAAGATAAAAAGAAAATATGAACAAATGATAATGACGTCATCTTGCGCACCCCTAGATCTACGAAACTTTGAAAAGAACACAAATATATCTGTAATAATAAAACAGACATAACATCTACGCATCCTTTCTAATCGAAGAGAACCACATATACATCAGAATCGAAAGAATAAAAAAAAAAAAAAAAAAAAAAACAGCGTAAACCGCGCTTTTGCATATCTATCCTCGACTCCAACGCGCGCGCCAGACGTGCACGCATCTATGCGAGGAAGCACAAGGAAGTGTATGCGCTCCCCCCCCCCCCCCCCTTCTCCTCTCGGAACCTGCGTCGCCACGCCGCGCTGTGCGACAACAGCAGCCCAGCAGCCAGCAATAACCCGGACGGTCGACCGGCCGACCGAGCGACCGACCGACCGAGCGACCGATTCCGCCCCCCCCCCCCACGCTCTCCCTCTCCTCCCCCACCCCCTCCACTCATTCGTCGCACTAACTGCCTGCCTCTTGCCTCGCTCTGGCGCTGGCAGCCTGCCGCCCCTCCATCCACCCCTCGTCGCTTCGGTAAGACTTCGACTATTTCCGTTCGACGCTCGGGAAGAGCCTATCGCGCGCCGAGATTTCTGCCTGGTTGCCAATCAGTGGATGCGCCAGCGCGGCACGGAGGGATAACCTTTTATTCGATGTCGCGTACTTCCTAAACGCGCGGCGGGTAGGGCGAGGGTGAGGGTGACGGCGCAGGCGGGGTCGGGTGGAGGGGGGCGAGGAAGCACCGGCTACCATCGTCAATGTGCATGCAGTAACGGGGCGGCAGGAGCGACACGGGATCGTGTAGAGAAGGACAAAAGAGGTGTACTCGGAACGGCTGATTGCGGCTCCCTCGTCGGCTCTCCGAGATCCGACTCGACTCCCGACTCCCGACTCCCGAGAGCGACGAGCAGGATCAGTCGCTCGCCAACCTCGAGACGAGACGGCCGTTTTTGTTGTGCAGAGTGTCGTACGTTCGATACGTTGTCCGCGCGTAGTCGTTGTCCGCGCGAGCTTCGTATATAAATATAAATATAAATATAAATATAAATGTTGATTCAAATGTGGAACGTCGTGTGCCCAGGGTGATAATAACCACGAACTGAGAACCGCGAAGGGATCTGTTGGATACTCTATAATCTACGGGGAAAAATTAAGGATTTTAATACGTATTTAAACAGAGTTTCGCCGGTATATGTACGACAAGTGTGTTGTTATAACTGCGTTTATATCTCACAGGATTCTATTCGTGATGAACAAAATCCTGATAACGGAACACGCGACTCACTACGTTACGCTCAGTGTGCGATTAGTCTGATGGTTTTTCAACAACACCCTTCGACTCGAAACCTTATCGCGGGAGAGTGATGTTAGAGATCCCCCCTCCCTCCTTCCCTCCCTCTAACCCCCTACGCGTATGTTGTTTATCTGTAAATAAATTTGAGAGTAAGGAAAAGGAAAGACTTATCTCTCAGTAAGGAGGGTGCCATATATACGAAATGAATTATTGTATCAGTTTTATCTGTGATATTTCGTGTACAGCTTTTTAAAAGTAAAACAAATTATTGGTGACAATTTATCTTGTGTGGATTTAACCAATGACCAACGGAAAAGTGACACTAATTTACTACACATCGGCAAGTGCCAGTGATTAGCGGAGGATTTAAACGTGGGAGGACAGGTAATTTTTATAATCTTTTGTTCTTCATTAAATCTCACTTACTTACTTACTTACCTTCCCTTGGTAAAGTCTTTGTTTATATTTGTAGGAGACTTTTTTTTTTTTTTCATTTTTTCTTTTGCAATTGTTCCACGTTTTTCATAATTACACGCTATTGATAAAATGTTACAACACAACTATACCTTACTTATTGCTGGTTTCCGGAATAAATATTTAATGTCGAAAGAATTTCCGGTTAACGGAGTGAATTTACAATTAAGGAAATGAGAACCGCGCTTGAGTAATGCATACCGCTATTCTTCGAAATCTTGCGTTTAGTCGAAACGCTGAAGTGTATAATTCTACGGAATTTCACGGGACTAACAACGAATACGAGA
This sequence comes from Diprion similis, assembly GCF_021155765.1. Taxonomy (NCBI): domain Eukaryota; kingdom Metazoa; phylum Arthropoda; class Insecta; order Hymenoptera; family Diprionidae; genus Diprion; species Diprion similis. Next base: position 3,358,963 of record NC_060115.1, read on the forward strand.
GCAACACTTCCGGGAACTTTCCACGATATAATTGAAACTATTAGTAATTTGTTTACGAATCGATTCTTGATCGCATGGAGTTATTGGCGGCAGGGGGGGGGGGGAGGCAGTTCACCGTTAATTGTAGGACATACGTAGCATTGTTTCGATAAATACGATACATTCGACGATCAGAGTTCTTTGTTTTAACGAAATTCAAACTACTCAAGCCTGAAATAGTTGCATAAGATATCACCGCGTATCACAAAATAGCCATTTACAATATTATGTTCCGACTAGACGATAGAGGGCCAACATTAATTGAAGAATGGGATTGAATAAGAACATACGGCGAGTTACTAACAACGAATGATTTGAGAAATGTTCGTAAATGGTTGGGGATCGTATTTATAGAGCGATACTGTACATAACACTGTGCGCGGTGGGGGATTCCTTTGTCGGGGGGGGACTGCGTGCAATGCCATCTTTCGGCGAAGCTTTCAGTTGAATATTCTCGAGCGATAAGGGAGGGAGTGTAAACGCGTGTTATCGCATTGTCTGAATCTCCTGAACTCTCCAAAGATGAGAGAGAAATGAAGTTTTTCGCAGCGTACAAAGTTCCTCAAAACTGTTAATGGGTATACTGTGGTAAGAAATGATAAGGAGAACGCAGACGATAAAGATAAGGAAAAAGCTAGACTGTCGCAAGTTAATTTGCTTGTTTACTTTTCGTCGGTAGTTGGTCGCTTACCTAGTTTTTTATGTTGGTAGGTATCGTGATAAAAAGTGTTCGCGACTTGTCTCTCTTCTTTGTGAAACTCGCGAGATTACGTAAGATCGCAAATTCATCAGGTCTGCTGGAATAATGCTCGGAATGTACCTACTCCGTAAGCACTCGAACCAAATATATAGAACCATCGATTGTTCGAGATTTCTCACCATTGACGTGGTTTGATGCTGCGGTGTCTTTTACCGCCACTTTAAGAGTTTAGAATCTCTGTGAGATGGAAATTTGTTGGAATTTAGGAAGAAAAGGGAAGTTTGAAAAATCGTTACAGGTTCAGTCTTTAACACTCCGGGCCGTCCTAAGGAGGTTACTTTAATACGCATATGCAATGAAATATGAAACATACGTAGTAAGTAGCGAAGGTTCCAATAGTCGAATACTGGAGAGAGCGTCGGGCATAAAAAGACCGATGCAACAGCGGATGAGTATGTATAATCACTTTACGAGAGTACTTTTCCATGCCTAATTGTTGCAAGAGGCATCGAGGCGGATCTCGACCAATACGATTATGTAATATTGGAACAGCCGCCGACGCGTTTTATTTATCTTCGGGTAAAGAAAAACCCTCTATTGTAATCTATGTCGTAATGTCTTGCTATTAAAATAGCTACGTACTGTATATGTATACAGATACACACACATACACTTGGGTAGCTGATTTCTGATCGGTTTAAGGTTAAAATCGGTAATTCTAGGTCGGAATCGTCAGAATACAATAACCCAAAAACACATTCGTTTACCTTGTACTGATATAAATGGAATTTGAGAGAGAGAGAGAGAGAGAGAGAGAGAGAGTGAAATGAAATAAAAAAACGAAAGTACCGCTGCAGCTGATTACACGAGGGAAGAAGAAGGTGAATTTTGATGTGTCTGTGTCTCGCCACCGCATCACAGGCGACACGTTTACAACATAGCAATCCTTGATCCCCCCTCCACCTAATTTTCTTATTGCTTTTCCGTTTTTTCCATTTTCACCGAGCGAGACTACGCCTGTCATAGCGTAATACATATATTATTGAATAATTGGCGTTTTCGGAACGCCGTCCATCTTCTCGATCGCATCTCGAGAGATAACTTGAGGAGGCGAGAAGTTGCTGGGGACGGAGTAGTAAGGGAGTTGGGTAGAATCGGTGACCGGGAAAAACGGGGCATGGCTTTACAGCGATGGATGACATCCGGTCTGTCCGTAGTCTGAGAATGCGCGCTGCGCTACGTTGCGCTGCTTTTAGTAGTTTAACACACACACACACATACACGTGTTTTCCATGCAGAAATTGGAAAAGCGTGACGATACACGAGCGCTAATTTTAACGTTTTTCTTAATGATTGAGATATATGTATACTAAATAATGACGATGAAACGTGAAGGGGAAGAAATGATTGTTATTGTTATATTAGTTTTAAATTTAACGAAGATATGAAATTTTAGAGAGAGAAGAAAAAATACGGCTTTATGTAATAACGATTATACTTATTTATTAGAATCGATACACACGTATTATCACAACTCCACACAACTGATTTTAACCAGTATAATGTTGTGACCTATAACGGATGCATCTACATATATTATAATACACAGGTAATAGAGGGCGAAAATTTAAAATCTATCCTCGGCTCGACGAGCACACCTCGCTCACACCCGGTCAAGAATTCCTCGGCGTGTTACAACTATTATTACGAATTGGATCGCAGACAAGAGCGAACGAACCTCCTATTCCTGTATTAACACATACGTACATCGTTAGACCGACCGACCGACTGGTCTATTATTAGACACTTCCTTCTCGCATATTTATAACAAAGTTTAAAGGAGATTATCCGGTGAGCCTGTACGTATAATGTGATAGAACGGACGCTGATTCGCGAAATCCAAATACAGTGTGATTTTCGTATACGAAATGGTCTACAAAATTTGATTGATTTTATTCGTCAGGGGGCCCAAATGCCGGTGGGAGAGTTTGGGGTAAAATAGACCCCCTATAAGGAAATATGATATTTTACTAATTTCTTACCGATAAAACAGTTCCTTGTCATTGACATTCATTCGAGCATAAGTGTTCATTTTTTCGAAAATACGGAGCAAAACGAACACCGTGAAGAAATTTCGAATTTATGTTTCAGTTTTTCTTTTCTTATCCTAAGGCCTTGTTGTTAGGCTTTCCTAGCTTAGAGTTGAGCTGGAATTAGCAGGTTAATAGAAAAAAATCCATCTTATTTCAGCGATTGAAACAGGTCAAATTGAAAATGTTATGATAATAGATATAACGCTATCAAATATCAGCCTGAAGTGTGAAATATGATTTTCTAAACGATCCCAAACGGGTCAATTTTGCCCCAGGTTACCTGAATCAAAAATATATGTAACAAGTGTCTTTTGAAGATTCCAAATTATTGATGAGAATAAAAATTTCGAATCATATGAATCAGTTTTAGCTATAGAAGACCAAAGAATGTATAAAATGATTAAAATCTGAAGAATCGAAATTGAGTCGAATCAATGAAGAGATATTTCGAAAAAGGGATCGGTATTCAGGTCATTTACATGTAGCCACGTGCTTCTACTGCGACGAAACGTCGACGTCTATGAACTTGAGAATGTTAATAAAAAGCACACGATTCAAAGGTACTCACCTGACGAATCTATGCTCTGTTCGATTTTTTTCCAGATTCGACAAATTCGCTAATTGTAAGAGTCGTCTCGTAATGCTTATGCCGGTTATTGAATTTGTACACGAGTGTTGGAAAATCCAAGAACTTTGCTGCGGCAAGCAGTGTTCTGGAATACGCGCCCGGACCTGTGGACCATTCCCCGCCAGCGCTCGGTCGTTCCCATGACGAGAATCTGGTGCCGAGTGATGAGGGTAGAGCGAGGTTTTTATCGACTTCCGGTTAGCGTTACTCGTCTCTCGCATGCACGTGCAGCCTTTAACATTGCTCTGCGCTTCGGGAAGTGATCAGCGGCTCTCAACATCTACGTTTGATCCCGTCGCGAGTTAGGTCACGTGACTTTACATATACCTATCTTCGGGTCTCCATATATTTTGGAAGCCTTTTTCGACGCTGTTCTTCTTCCTTTTTCTTCACTCGTTATATACCTACGCTGTTACGATAAGCTGAAATCAATAAAATTCTGATTTATATATAACAGTCGTTTCTGGAACTGAAATTGGTTTTTTACATTCTTGTGAGGTACAGAATTTTTGTCCTAATGTCTTTTTTCTTTTCTTGGTTTCTACAATCGTTGTTCTATTATCAACTACAATAATTCAAAGTTTCTCACGTGTTTCCTCCGCGGAGATTGTTTCGCCCTATTTATTAGATTTCGGCAATGCGGAAGAAGAAACGATTCAACGGTCAAAATAGTTAATCAATCGATACAGAATGATTGATTTAGGATGCAGGTGATTAGCTCGCGCAACAACATTTTACGAAAGAAGCCTCATGTCCTCTACTACAGCGGTTGATCCTACTCGAAGATGCGATAACGCAGTAGTAGGCGTGGGACACTTCGTCGTCACTCACCTCCCGCGTCGTCGACGTAGTCGTCGTCGTCGTCTCTTCGTCGCGTGTGTGCCCCGAGGCTGGGGGAACAGGTGCCCTGGAGCGAAAGCCGACGAAAGGTCACTGACACCTCGATCGTCAGCAGACTCGACACTCGCTCGGCATTCGGTATTTATCAGTCGTCGGCAGTTCCCAGTTACCACGCGTCCATTCGCCACGATGATAGCGTACTTGAGTCGGTCGTTGTATGGGTGCACCACCTCGCATGGACCTTAGCCTGGACGACGACGACGACGACGACGACGACGACGACGACGACGACGACGACGACGACGACGACGACGACGACGACGGCGGCGGCCACTGCATAACTGATATATATATATATACAATAACTGATATGAACGTGCGATCCGAAGCACCGCTGTTACTCGGTAAATGCAACGGAACGGTGCGCAAAAATTGCAACTAGCATAAGTTTAATAAACGGTCAACGTTTGTCGGAAAAAAAAAGATGTCGAAGATAAGATAAAGATGTATAGGGCAGTTGTTATTGTTACACCGTGATTACTTTCACCTTTAATCATTTTTTGTATGAATTGGGTACAGCGCTTAATTCGTGCCCTGCACTGCGTGTCTTACGGGGTCAAATCGGACCCCGCATCGCACTTTTTTACTTTAAATATCAGCATAAGGTATGCGGAACGAACTAAAACATGCCTTTAATACGTCTAACGTAACTAGGTATAGGCATTGACATTGAAATATCGCTTTCTTGTATCCATAAAACGGTGTAGATTCCTACCACGAGTTTTTTTTTTTTTTTTTTTTTTTGTCATATAATTTCAAAAAAAGAAAAAAAAAAGAGAGAGAGTGAGAGAAACAGAAACGATACCACGGCTACGTGACGCTCGCGCGCCGCTGGAAGAAGTTCATTGTCCCTGCAACAAGTGATAATAATGCAACAGCGCGGCGCCGTTATTTGTCAATATATATACGACCGACGGTATACATATATGTGATATGATTTGTTTGGTACGACAAGCGCGAAATAGCTTCTTGTTTATTTTATTTATTTTTTTTGATCTTCTTCGTTAATCATGTCGATTGATAAAAGCCCGCGTAATACGCCATTTTTATTTTCATACAAACGTCATATATTTCCTTGCAACGATGTCCGCTTGAATCCATCTATATTTTATATACCTATACTAGAATATATAGACTTTTGGTATTTGCAAGTGCAAATATTACTCGTAATTTCTTGCATATGCAAGCAACGAAACTTGTATGGTGTATGGACGAAAGACATGACGAAAACATGAACCGCGTATCGTCGTCGCTACGTATATAAGTATACCTCTTAATTCCGTTGATGCGGACAAAGAATCCGTTTGTGTCATACGTTATATACGGTACCTATACGTGTATAAACTATGTAACGCACTCTGCAAGGTCGCAGCTATCGAGCCAGCACATCTCGGATCCGGGTAACTCGGCTGCTACACACCCGGACATCCGACTGTTACTTACTCACGTACATTGCGAAATATTCGATCATTGGTTTTTTTTTTCTTTTTCTTTTTGTCTATTCTCAAGAATCCATTCCTTTTTCCATTGATTTTCTTTTTTTGTTTATTTTTTTTTTTCTATTTCTATTCCTCATTCTATTCTCAAAGTTTTTCGGCTTTGGCATGAATGTTTGATTTAATGTCGCGCGACTATTAGGTACTCGTCAGTTTCGCGTATTCGAGACGCGACGTGTAAAATCTACGTGACGGCTTGACGGGAGGGAGACGGTTAAATATCGTACCGTTTATCTCCCTCTCTTCTCTCTCTCTCTCACTCTCTCTCTCGCTCTCTATCGAGAGATACCCATACATGTGAATTTCTCTGCCGTTCACTTCCTGTTTCTTGATGCTTCACGATGACCTTGAATGGTTCGCTGAACCCGTGTCGCCGATCGCAGGCAATACGCACTGGTGTGATGTGATGTGATGTGATGTGATGCTGCGTACGTCTCTCGACAAACACGGAACATGTCGAAAGACGGTGCGGTTCGTTTTGCGTGGACATATCATGTCAACCTCACCGTCGCCGTCGTCGTTTCCTCTTTTCGTTCCTCCTCCTCCTTCTCCTCCTCCACCACCACCACCACCACCACCACCACCACCACCACCACCACCACCACCACATGCCGTCGTCGCTTGCTGCGTCGAACGACAAATCTAAGGCGAATTGAACTATCGGGTTGCGATAAATTCGCAACGGGGTCACTTTTGGTCAAATGATATTAACTGTGCGGACTGGTACAGAAATTGTTTGTTCGATTCGACACGTTTTATTCGTACACCCAACACACCCAGCAACGTGGCAACGAATGCGAATGAGACAACTAATATGAGACTATATACCTAAATAAATATGCATTATAGGATTAACGGTCTCTATCCCAGTGCAAGTAGTAAATAGTTAATCCTATACTTGGAGAAAGAACGGCGCGGTTCCATCTTTCGAAAATCGATTACATTTCCATCGTCATCGTTATTGTATAACTGACTACCTATTATATGATAAAATAAAAAATAAAATAAAAAAAAAATGAATAAAAAAAAAAATGGAACGTGTTGAAAAACAGAAAAATTTACCATCAGGATGGAATCGACATACCTTTATGCAATTCGATGGGAAATTTCACCCAAGTACGGCCCAGCATCTTGTCGAGGCTGATCGGTCCGCGGTGCGCTGAAAATATACAACCAGGAAGCGAGAGGTATAAAGTGAGGAGATAGTCAGAGACGCGAGACGGAACAAGGAAGATCCTTGGCGAACACCGAGACGCTCAGCTTAAGCTTTCTCGCCAAGATTTCAAAATTTTATTTCGGCCTGCGGAATACGTGCCTCCCTCCCCACCCTTCATTCCACGACGGGTTTCATTTTATTATACGCGTATGCATACACGATAATTTACAAGCGTACTAACAATATGCGTGTACTTACTTCCGTTATACAACGCCTGGGTATATATATACACATATATTTATCGACGTATGTATGTATGTATACGTATGCTTACGATCCGCAAATAACGACGCCTGTTGCCGTAGGAAGAAACGACGCTATCCCACGAATCGCTAAAAGCATACAATCTGAAATCACACAATCTTAAACTCTAATATTGTGTTGGGAATTCGGCCAGCAACCCGAAGATATTTTTCTTGTTTATATACTTGTTATGTTAAAATTATAAACTTTGAGCTTGTATGTGTCCCGAACATTCGAACTCAATCTTTGCGACGATAACACGCCTGTGTCTAGTATCTACTTATCCTGTGTTTTCATTCGAATCGGTTGGAAATCGGTTTATTCGGTAACGCCAATGGCTTATTACAACGCGTTAAAAGTTGACGGTGAAGGAAACGAATCCAACCGATTGATAACGGTGAATATGAATTTTACAAGTATGTCAGACTGATTATGACGTCGCCAGAGCTATAAGCTGTAACCGAGCGAACGATTCATAGGTTACATATGCGCCGGTGCAGCATCGTCTTCGTATTTTTTTTCTGCATATTATTGGGCACCTTTCTGTATGTATATCGACCGTTCTCACGTAATGTATTATGCAACTACCTTCTTTCCTACTGTCTGTACATCCCACATGAATAAAACATTAAAAAGAAGAACCTTTGACTCGTGGGAGTGCAGCTCGTATCTATGTGGCTTATAATAATCCCAATGATATTGCGACTGAGAAATTGAAAGAAAATTAATTTCGCAAATGCCTCTACGCGTTTCGTACGCTTTATACGTAACCATACGTATGTACAAGAAATTCTTAGTGTGAGAAATAATGCAAGAAATTACTTGAAAAATCGTGAGAGGTCAGCGTTCAGATCCGGTCTCAGAGGATTTCCGGTGCCGGCGGCAACTGCGTTTTCTTTTTAAACTTCCGCTCGAAAGCGATAACTCTATAACCGTGTGCTATAGGTCATAGGAGAGTTGCCTTCGTATCATTGCGCATAGACACACGGGTATTTACGCACAATTTATTAGTTTCCGTTGCTTCACCTAGGTATTTATAAATACTCATACTTTTCTCTAAATACGAATCGACGATTGAAACAAGTTTTTCTCCTCCGAGGGCCTGTACAGTTGGTTCCTATATTTTCAGATAATATCTTTATATTAATCCAATCAATGAGCTTTGTTGCCGTAGAAAAAAAAAAACAACCGATTGTTGTTCATTTGCGTTGCCATATTATGGTATACACGCAATCCAGCTGTAAAAATAGCCAAGCCCATAATTATTGTTTTAACTGATTGCGCGACGCATTTCGAATTTACTATACAACTCGAACTCCTTTTACTAGCACAATGCAGTTCACGTCTCGCACCTTTGCTCTTTGACCTATTGGCTCATTTGAAGAAGGTACACTGAGTTTATAGTTATATGTATTTATCGCGATACGTATAGGTAAATCCTTGTACAAATTGTGATATTGTTCGGTTATGTTATATACAAACATTGTCATGTGGTCGTATAATACGTATAACCCATCATGGTGATACGTTATAAGCGTGTGTGATACCCTTTTGCGTAAAACCGGTACCTTCAAGTTGCAAGCGTTATAAATTGGCCGATGAGCGAAAGGCTGCATAGAGTAACGATCTTGTGTGTTTCATTGTGCGTTTCACATTCTCGTTTATCGTTAAAACAACCTGCGAACGGTACCATTTTGGTGATCTGACGGTATCGGAATTGCTTTTTTTTCACTTGTTCATTGCATTGCAATTATGATTAAAATTCTCCGGATATTCATTTTGCTAATCTTTTCTTCTTCATCTTTGTTTGTTCACTAAACACAGTAACACGTAGGAATGAAGTTACATTCCATGTGGAACGTTTACGTTTCTGTTATACTAGCGAACGTGATACGGTCGAGAATAATATGCTTGCTTGCTTACGTTCATTAGGCATGTATGAGGTGTGAACATATTGCGTCGCATCGGTAGGTAGGTTGCATTACTGAAACAAGTCCAGCTGGAACGTCGCGTATAGAAAATCGTAACTAAAATCTTCGCGATTAGGTATAACCATAGTGTCTGTAGAATAACGATACTGATAATTCTGTCTACCTGTTAGCCCGCTAATTGCCAAGATTCGTTGCCCGTGCAACCTGCACTTTAGATTATAATACACATCAACGAGAGAAAATAATGAAAAATGAATGTGTCTTTTGTTACATACGTACATACGTACATACATACCTAGTCGTAGACTTATGTACTCGTACACACCGCATACTCATGTTACAAATTGTTATACGTATAGATGCCGACAGCTGACGCATGGCTGGCAAAAGATGTTCCTATCTATGTAATAGCTGTATATATATATATATATGTAGAAAAAAAAAAAAAAAAAAAAATGGAAAATACGTGGAGCATGTCACTCTTTGAATAAGACTCTGCCAAGGTTATAAACGAACGTTGCACGTATATCTCATGTCGTCCGTTTGTTCTCTTTTTTCCCAATGACAGACGCCGCCAAAGCTGGAACCCCACCACGTGTTATGAAACTGCTCTCGACTACACAGCTACCTCAGTTACCGCCGGTATCTGCTGGTGGCGGTATGACAGGTATGGAGTCCCGCCTTCCCCCGGGCATAACGCTTCCCTTCAGCCCGAGCGATCTATTGTGGCGTTACGGACCAATGAGCTTCCCGCCGAGTGCACATCCACCACCGAGTCCTCTACTCGACTTCAAAACTCACCTGCCGACCAGCCTAGGTAAGATACACCCTCATATTCATTTGCGATATACATATTATCTCGATCCAATTACTTCTTTCTGTTGTGCATAAAGTGATGCACGGATAACTGCATACAGATCTGGTTTGTCCAGATTATTCTTGCACGCAAAAACGATGCGTTGAAATTATAATGATTATCGTTTACAGCGTCGGATCCGCGAATATGGTCCCGGGAGGACGTCGCCGCATTTCTACGCTGGGCCGAGCGTGAATTCGATCTTCCCCAATTTGACATGGAAATGTTCCAAATGAACGGCAAGGCTCTATGCTTGCTGACCAAGTCGGATTTCGGTGAACGTTGCCCCGGGGCGGGTGACCTCCTCCACAACGTACTGACGATGCTCGCCCGGGACTTCAATCAGCTACAGAGATGCCTACCGAGCAGCCCGGTCACACCAACGAGACCCTCGGCCTATCCCCTCAGTCCGCACTCCCACCCTCCGACGCCTACGTGGGTCGAGAATCCCTACGCGGCTAATCTTGCCTCCCTAATGTCCGCCAATTCCGTAACCCTATCACCGGCACCATCCGTCGACAGCCAGGCCGGTTCTCCCGGCCACGCCGAGCCCCAGACACAAGTTTACAAGAGCGACTCGGACGAGGACAACCAGACGGGGGGGAGCAACAGTCCACCGGCGACGCCGACCGCCCTGGCGACTCAGAGATTGAGCGAGGTATGCTTCAAGGACCAGCCCAGCCCCACCTTCACGTCTCAAATGATGCACGTCACACCGGGGACCTTTAGGCCAGCCGGGACACCCAGGGAATTCTTTCCGAACGATGCGCCTGAACCGAACACGAGTGAGTACAATAAATTTCGGTTCCTCGCTTACTTTTTTTTATTTTTCATTTACTTATCTACTTTTTTTTTTGCTGTAAAACTTTCATTCTTCTCCCTCCTTTTCGTTGCACGTTTCATTGCTCGAAACGTTGAACGACAACCAGAAAGAATTAAGTTTGTGAAAAGCTTGCCTTTGCACAACGTCTGTTTGTCAATTATTGCACGTACCGATATTATGTGTTATCGTTTCCACACTACTCACCGACCACAAACGCCCCTTCGATATATGGAGCTGTGTATGGGCCCGATGTGGTGAAAATGAACGATGACCGCGTTACGGAACAATGCAAACCCGAGATAACATCGCTCTATATAATAACGTGTATGCATAGATGTGTAGGATGTAACCTTTGACGCTCTACTCTCCAGACGGTCGACTTCTCTGGGATTTTCTACAACAACTGTTGAACGACCCTTCCCAAAGATACACCCATTACATTGCGTGGAAAAGCCGGGAAACAGGGGTTTTCAAAATCGTCGATCCGCCAGGGCTGGCGCGTCTATGGGGCATCCAGAAGAATCATCTGTCGATGAACTACGACAAGATGAGCAGAGCCCTGCGTTACTACTACAGAGTAAACATTCTTAGGAAGGTTCAGGGTGAACGTCATTGCTATCAGTAAGTCTTACTTTCTTATCATATACTCTCCATGTATTTATACAGTCTGCACTTAGTTCGCGTACAGCGCGTGACCTGTACTTACTACATAAGACTTTCAATTGCTTTGATATCCTTCTTTAAACTTCAGATATATATATATATATAGTTTTCCTTAAACATTTACAATAGGGCAATGAGTTAACCGCCATTCAACTTTGTTTGTCGATTCTCTGATTTCAGGTTTCTCCGAAATCCTACAGAACTGAGAAACATTAAGAATATTTCTTTGTTGCGCCAACAAATGCGGATAAAATCGGAGCCCGAGGATGCCGACTGCAATGTAACGCCGGTAGAAGAACTGCCCACAGATCTTTCAATGTCGAGTATGAATCAACTCACAGAACCCTTGCCGCTTGTGGTACAAGGAATGCTGACGGAACCCGATAACCATAGAAAAGCGAAAGAAGAACCCTTACCGCTCCATGACCCTCCCCCGAAATACAGAAGCCACGCTTACAATCTCGTTAAAACCAACCAGGAACCGGACGAACGGAAGTGACGCGAGATCTAGCATCGAGAAACTTTACGTGAATGCTCAATAGGGTGCAATAGTTTAGTGGAAATTGGCAAATTGCACCAGGACTCATCTGTCTTGTGTGCAGAAATATTGTGGGTCGAACCAATCGAGGAGTCGAGACTGATGACGCGTTGATATATCACTATGGTTATATTACACGCCGATGCGTATACAACCGCATATGCAATGTCCTATTGTACATATGCCTCTGCCTGGGACGTGCAAACGGTGCAGACGTCCGTGCAACCGTTACTACTCGTCTGTTCGCGATAGCCACACTGGGTCATATCGTGCAAATCCACCGTGAGGCGTTGTAGTATACAACGTGGGATTCTAGCGTAAGCGTTCGAGGCACCAAGATTCGTGGCTGTTCGTAGTACTAGTTGTGTGGAAAATTTACGGTGATTGACACGTTCAGTTAAACTGCTGCAAATCGTGACAGACGACGTTACAGCTGCCAGTGTGGAGCTTCTTATGAGAATCGTTAGCACGAAATGACCCGGTATGAATTTGTATATATGTGCCTCGATTTACGGGTGTCGCCGATATTGTAGATAAGGAATGAAGTCGAGACGAAAAGATGTTGCCATCTCAACACGACGATGTAAAATCACAACTTGTCTCACATACTGCAAAATCAACATTGCAGCATTCAGAGGATAATATAGAAAGAAAATGGAAAAGGAAAACTAGGGGAAAAATGAAACAGTCATATACAAGAAATACGAAAAAAAAAAAAAAAAAAACAATTATGTAGGAATCCAGCTCTGCGTACCTATTTCATGTACCATGAAGTACTGAATCTCGAAAAAATATGCTTCCAAAAAGTTGAACCCCCTTGGCGCGTGCAAATTTGGATTCAAGGGTTTTCTTATCATGAAAAAAATTCTCCACTCAGGCTTTGATGACGATGTCCTCCGTACAGAAAATAAACCGTGGCTAAATGGCGAATACGCCCAGCTGGTCAACTTCGAGACTATCCAGACGTGACGTTCGTCAGTGTGTTGTAAATTGTAAAACAAGATTGTAATATCGTCAAACAGGATATATGAACGTATATTAAAAATCTTAGTTACGGTGATAGCAATTATTATGATAATAACTATGACAATTTGATGAAGTGCAATTGTGACTTGCGGAACCTGTCTTTCGTAGAGAGAAAAAAACTTGGCTGTTGCAGCGTTGTCACGTTTATTAATAATAATGATAATAATATTAACAATAAAATAGTGGTAAAAAAAAGTTGACCAAAATGAAATGGCCGCCGTTATCGTGATAAGTGAAACAATGAAAGAATAAGATATATAAATATATATATAAATATAGATAGATATATAAATAGATGTAATTATTTTTATTTGAAATTAGAATTAAGGATTTTTATTACAAATACGTTTCTGTTCCAATATTTTATGCGCAAGTGTGATAACTGTAAATTCAGCACAGAAAGTCGTCGAGAGATACAGATGGATCTATTTATAATCCGGAAATCGGTAATTCAGGAACTATAATTGAAAAGATACATGTATGTGCGTGTATACACTAGAATCTTGAAGCATTACTGCAATCGCATGAAAATGATAAATTTGTGACGTACACAATGTATGTGCACTAGTACAGCGACACTGTCTCAATAATCGTGTACAGTTGTATGTAATTATACGTTCTCCGAATATCTGATCAACGCAGAAGTATTTGATATTCGGCTATACTTATATTTTCGTTTCTTTTTTATATTTTTTGCCATATTTGTGATTACGATATAGCCACCGCATCTCATATACACAACGAAATTTCGCAAAATCGTGGCCATTGTGGTTTAGGTGGTCAAGCTTTAAAGGAACGTACTGTGTTTGTCGCAAACTTTCGCGCGGCTTTTAAGTTGAAGGAGCCGAAAATGATAATTTCACACATATTAAATGTATAAGATATTTAGATGTATCTCCGATCTCTGCAACGACTGTCGAATTTCTATCTCTCACATCTGCCGAAGTGCATGTATGTATGTACATACTCGTAGCCGTACACACGACAAATCATATCTCTTCCACGAATATTTTTAATTTTAATGTATTTAATTCAAAAAGATTCAACGGTTGTTGCAGAAACGTGTAGTTCTCAATTATACTTGAACCCTTGCGATTCAAGTGCATTTAATTTTTATTAAATCATCGTGTGTACGATTCACATTAAAGAGATTATAATACACATTTTTTCATCCTTTTTTTTTTTTACCGATTTAATACATGTTTTTCTCGTTGCGAGCAAGGGTTTTTTTCCCTTCTTTAATACTTGTGCCAAGAATAATACTACTAGTAACGATTACAATGAAGTGTGATGACGTAATAACACTCGCTTTAAGCGGTCCAACCAGAATGATAGGACGGATACGCGCAGCGGACGTACGTATACTTATCTCCTCCTTCCTGTCTCCTCTTCTTTCCGGCCCCTTCTCTTGTTCTGATCTCTTCATAAATCCGCATGATTCACAAAGTGGTTGTTGCGAATAACAGAGAGCGAGAAGAGTTGATAGAGTCGAATAATTAATACCCAATTACATTGTAGTTTACATAGGATCTCCACATGTAAATAAACGAGTAACATTACAGCTAATTGAAAAAAATCTATTAAAATACAAAAATTTTTATGAAGTACTGGGGCCAGAGTTATATATTTTACTACCAAAATTTATATTCGAAATTTCAAAGTTGTTGATGTGATTGTGGCGTGACATTCCACATCGAGATGTTCGTAAATGAATATCCAAGTAAATAATCGCCTGTAACATTAATTAGCAAGAGATATTGTATTTTTACACGAAATTTCAGAGTTGAAAGAAATATTTGAACATTATATCTGGCTTCGTATACCTATACTGTGATCTCTGTAAGTAAAAGAGTAAAAATAAAAACAAAGAAAAATAAAGTCCTGCGTGTCTAAAGAGAGCATAATATAGATAGATGAATAAATGTGTGCGTATATAGATACACACACACACACATATATATATATATATATACATACATATATACACACACACATATTCATACATACATTTTTCATTTTCTTTTATTCAATGTAAATAATTTATATTTGAAAGTTGAAATTATTGTAGGTGATCTAATTCCATAAGAAAAAATAAAGATACGGTCCAGACATGTATTCGATAAGCGTGTATAAAACATGGTATCCGTAAAATTCTACTCGTAATATGTCATTTCATTATGTAACTTGTTATCTAAATGACGGAGAATTTGTAAATATAGACTTATTTACTTATTAAGATGAGAAATTTGTTGGTACTTCCCTGATCTACACTTCTATTACACTGTTACTTCTTTTGAGTGAGTTACAAGTCTTGTTTGTTGAAGCTGAATGAAAGTATGCGTGTTGAAATGAAACAATCAGGATTCAGGAAACAGTGTCAATTAGTTGAGAAAGAAAAATATTTAATGAATCTTATGTTACAAAATGGTTATCATTACACCACTATATCCATTTTTGCGAAATTATTTTGACTAGTTTTTTTGAAAAAATATGACATCGTCTGCAATAATAGATGTAGTAGATTTTACATTGCCGCTTTCATCTGTAACGTCGCCGTAACTTACTCTACCATTAACTAAGACTCTGGTGCCTTTTCTCAAGTAAGTGTAAACAGTATCCCTTAACGTAGGCTTGAATACAGCAATTCTGTGCCAATCAGTTCTCTGCATGAATTCACCTACATGAAAAAAATACAAATATTATTTTTATTCAAATGACTTATGCATCATTTGTAGAGTTTCATTTCATTAATAACATTTATTAATCAATGTATTTGAAATTGTAGCGTATACCAGATTCATATTTGTAGTTTGTATGAGTTGCCATCGAAAATGTTACAACAGGATGGTCGATTGAGCCTCGCTTTTGTGGATCAGTTCCCACCCGGCCCACCAGGGTGATTTGATTCAGTGCTGAAATAAAAGAGACAACAAATGATATGAAGTTGTGAGGCTCAAAAGTGAAAAGGTGACCACCCAATTATGACGCTGAAGCTAGACACCAAAATCAAGCTGCTGATATACCAAAAATTGTGGTATATAATAATTTTCATGGAGAAATGTTTTGCGGAAACAAAGAACACCTAAATATAAGTGCATTATTTTGAGTAGTCACCCCGACATTGAAGACACGATATATTTCAGTTTCCAAAACTTGCAAGCTACTCACATTTTTCTACTCTTGGGATCTGCTCTGCTTCACTGGACATTAACCTGATATTTTTTGGAGGCAAGAACTGTCTAGAGACGCCACGGATAACCTGAAGTGAAAGATACAGCAATGCAACACTGAATATGGAAGTTAATTGTCATAATCAATTGTAGTGGATTAGTCGAAAGTATATACGGACAACTGTGTACAATACAAAGGATTGAATCATTCCAGACCGGTTGGCCTGTGAAACATAACCTCTATCATTTCCGTAATCGCCTAATGTGTAGAAACGCGTGGCTGGCACATAACGATCAGTCGCATAACAAGTATCTTTATAATAAAAGTACGCTACGTACCCATAGAATAGACATACCTTAGAGCAAAACATCTTAGCGAGCGCAGGATTAAAACAATAAACCACCGCAGTACACAGCAACTACGCTACTTTAACCTTTCTATTCAACAATCATGAACAATTCAACTTCGGGATTCACGAGCCGGTAGGTAAGATTATTGAAATGGCGGTATCTTACTTTGTGGTATGCAGGGTAGAGGTAAGGTAACTGGCCAGCAAAAAGTGACACATAGTGGTTCAACAAAATGCCAGAATAGCGCTCATAAGCAATAAGGGTAACAGTATGATTGGCGCTTAGTAATCAGGGTTCAATCTGATTGGCGCTTTGTGAAACTTTTGCTGCAGCAACGCCATTTTATGTAAACTCTATTTTACGGACACTTTCTATGCATGGAGGATAGTCCTCCTTACCTCTACCCTCCATACTCCGTGGTTACGAAATACGATGCAGCATAGGTGAGTTGCATCATTTCAAATTACTTTTTACGTATTTGTAGCTAACGTTGTTTACCTCTGAGTTTCAACTTTTTCAATTGATCAATTACAAATCGTGCTGAATTGTGACTAAGTAGTACAATTTATCCGAGTGTATTGTGTGTAGTACTACCACAAAAATGGAATAGTGAGCTGTCGATTTTAGCAACTGCCGGTTACTATGCATTCTGTAATGCTGACGTAATGAACTGATATGCTGGCTGAAATATCTTCTTTTTTACCCACTGGTAAAAGATCGAGATCATGGCGTCTTTCTTAGCGTTTCACTACGTTTTGGTTAAATTATGATTCCATAACGACTCAAGTTCTACAAATTTCTCACCGTAGCGGAGAGTCGCCCTCTTTCAGGAGTTTGTCTATAGCCGGAATAACGATAAATTAATTTTTCAGGCCTGCATGAAAAAATCATCTCCCCTGAATGTTACGCTACTGGCATTATGTATAGTTGCGTAGCTATTAGGTATTGCCATTCTCATCAGTCCGACTATGCGTGAATTGGGTGCAGCCAAATTCTTTATAAACACAGTTCGATAGAATTCAATTCCCAGTTCTACAATTTCTGTAGAAAATGTGAAAAATGTAGAGTGTCCGTTTAATTTTAGACTTGTCCGTAATGGCACTTCAGTCGTTAAATCAGATTTATTAGTAAACGATAAGTATGGATGAGTACGACAATATATACATGCACACATACATACATTACGCGATACAAGATCTATCCCCATTTTCAAATCGTGCCTTGGCCAAAGTCCATCAAGGAATCTAAGTCGGTGTCGACCGCGCTTCAAGGTCCGTGTTGAATATACTTTTTTAACTTCCTGTTACTGGTATCTGTGCAACGTGAATACGTATATGTATACGCATTAGTAAAATGCATAAGTTTACTGGTGGTTTACTTAGTTTTGTGAGATAGGATACTAGAGCCAAAACTTAATACGTAGTTTTCTTTGGCAGAACCGTCTCTTTGCCTGGTGCGCGGCTGCATATTGAGCTCGTTCATTAATTACTTTCAAGGATTGTGCCGTGAATAACGTTTTCTTCCGCCATATCCCCCAAGTCACAACTAAATCACACACTGCAGTCATCTCTCTACATTATTTCATTATAACTATTCCGGTTGAGTGAGTAATTTTGTGCCAGCGCATGCCGACCTGCAGTTACTTACAGGAACGCCTATTTGCTGCCGCGAATTTTGATTTTATATAAACAACCGACTGTTTAGTGTAAATTTCGTACCGAACAGATAACAACGAGAAACACAAATAGAATTCCGGAAATGCTTCGATTAGTTCTTGTGTGGCTATCGCTTGGCGGTACTCTGCGGGGCGTTCAGAGCCGCATATCTGAAATCTCATCCAATTTCGGTTCTCATACTTTTACTGATGATCACGACGATGACCATGGAGCAATCGCAGAAGGCGCATCCATATCCACCGATGTTCCGGACGTCCACTTACCTACTGTAAGTTTATAGTATAAACTTGAAGTTTCTATTATCCTTAGAATTAGGTATATCAACGTATAGAATGTAATATTGCACACCCCTGCCTCAATGGTAAAAGGGCGGAGGTAGCCGGTCTAAGTATACGCATGTAACCAGTGTAAGGATTCAATGAATTGAATAGGCCGCTTACGCCACACATGTGAATGGTGTAGATATAGTCTGCAAATAAGTATATACCTATAGATCTTGTGAAAAAAATGTTATCTACATCGTTTTAGCTTGACATGGTCAGGAAGGCCGGTTACTACGCCGAGGCTCACGTCGTCGAGACCGAGGATGGATATTTTTTGACGTTGCATCGGATCCCTGGACGAGTCGGTAGTCCTGACATCCGTGGGAAGCCTTCGGTTATACTGCAGCACGGACTCTTGTCAAGTTCCGCCGATTGGGTAATACCAGGGAGAGAGAAGGCATTGGGCAAGTAAACGGAAGTTTATATGTAGCTTTGTTTAATGTGTATGGTAAATATGATGTATGTAACAAGGTGGTTCTTACCGACCGTTTCGAACCCAACCTTTTGCGCTTGCATATTTATAATTGGGTTTCATATTAAAAATTAGGGATATCCTAGCCCATACAGTCAGGTCAAAAAAGTTAGATTTCTTTCGAACCATCACTATAAAGCAAGAAGTTGCCAAGTGGAACTGTAGCTAATCGAGTTAATTTCAATTTAAACAGTCTTTCACGTTTCTCACCCTATTATACGGAGCACACATTCTTAATAATATATAAAAAATCCAAAAACAACCATATCCGTTTACCTAAATTCTTACCGCTGCAGCGCTGTAATAAGTTTATTTTTCTGTCACGATATTGATACAAAAAATTGCTAGTGCTGTAGTTAATCTTTTCTTCTCGTGTCGCATCAGTCGAAACTCTGCTGGGCACAACTGTGTTTACACCACACCCAATGAATTTATTCACAGTGAGATTGATTACGTAGCGAAGATGTGGTTAATTGAAAAGTATAACCGAGAAGAAATGTATTACATATGTAGGTCACAGAAATATCCGGGATATTTGCGGTCATTCTTACTGATTGATTTATCGTCAAGGCTCCGATGAATTCGCCGTTTTGAGTTGGACATGGAGATTTGAGTGGAATTAAATAAATTCAAAGCGATGGCGAATTTCGTGGTGCAGTGCAGTTGGTCAATTTTTCAGGTACCCAGCTGCCCACAATGATATTTTTCATTACCAAAGTGGTCGACCAATCTATTTATTAGTATTGTCTACAGGGTTTTGAACCATTTTGTAATACGAGCACGCGTAATAAATAACTGAATTAAT
Organism: Diprion similis; assembly: GCF_021155765.1. Lineage (NCBI taxonomy): Eukaryota > Metazoa > Arthropoda > Insecta > Hymenoptera > Diprionidae > Diprion > Diprion similis. The sequence goes on from NC_060115.1 coordinate 3,378,912, forward strand.
GTAAGTATATTTTAACTGAATCATTGCAGCTTACATACTGGTAGATAGAGGGTATGACGTGTGGCTCGGGAACGCACGCGGAAATACTTACTCGAGAGCCCACGCATCGCTATCTATATCAGATTCAAAGTTTTGGAACTTCACTTGGCATGAAATGGGAATTTACGACCTTCCAGCGATCATTGAGTACATTACCGAGTACAAGAAAGAAAAAAACATCCTTTACGTTGGCCACTCGATGGGTACAACAATGTTCTACGTTATGGCATCGGAACGACCAGACGTGGCGCGAAAAGTCAAAGCGATGTTCAGCCTCGCTCCGGTTGCCTTTTTAAATCATGTCAAAAGTCCGATTCGCATTGTCGCACCTTATGTTCACGATATCGAGGTGAGAAAAAAAGGTGCAAGAACTTATAGATGCAAGCGAATTTCTCTTTCCAAATTTTTTTACTGCTGATACTTCTCGGACTTCTTACTTCTAACTTTACGTTGCAGATGATCATCCATTTTTTTGGTGAGGATGAGTTTTTACCTCAGTCAGGTATTCTTCGATTTTTGGCCCGATACGGTTGCGACATCAACGTATCTGAGGAGACGATCTGTGCTAATGCTTTGTTCGTCCTCTGCGGATTCGACCAGGAGCAGTTCAACAATGCAAGTACAATAGAATAAAATACTGATATAGTATACAAGGCCTCAAACTTCAATTAGTAATGTAATGCTATTTCGTTTACCAACGTCGACAGAAATCTTATAAGTTTGAAAAATCTGGCCCACGACCGCCAGCGAGCAAGCGCTTTCATCGTCAGATAAAAACAGAATCATTCGAATCGATGCATTGAGGAGTTATGCGCGAATGGACGCAAATAATAATTAGAAAAAAAAACATACGCAACGAATCGATAAACCTCCTTCTTTCGTGAAATCGGGCTACAAATAAAACTTGACGAAGAAACGCATGCAAAGAGTGTTTCACTTTAAAAGTGCACATGCCTGCTGCATAAAAGATGGATTTTATCAAACGTCATTATATTTGAACTTCTTGTTAACAGACTCTGCTGCCGATTATATTAGGTCATTCTCCGGCCGGTACCTCAACAAAGACATTAATACATTATGCTCAGGGAATAAATTCAGGTAAGAAAGCTCATTCATAATGGCTGCAAATCGAATTAATAACATACGTTATGGATGCATGTATATGTAATTGGAATCTGGCATCGATATACATATATACAGTTCTTCCTTATTTATTCTTCTGATATTGACTATTTTAGGTGAATTTCGGCAATACGATTACGGAAAGGAAAAAAATTTAGAAATTTATCACAGTGTCACGCCGCCTGCGTATAACCTCACAGGTATCAACGTACCTGTATCCTTACATTATGCTGACAACGATTGGCTTGCTAGCATCACGGTGAGTACAACCAAACTGTGTTACGAACGACACAGACGCTCAATTTTATACAACTGTATTCATTATTTGGCTGTAGGATGTCAAGAGGCTGTATCAAGATTTACCGAAAACAATAGGCATGTTCAGGGTAAACTTCCCAAAATTCAATCACTTGGACTTTCTGTGGGGAATTGATGCTCCAAAATTAGTCTACGAAAAAGTGATATACATGATGGGGAAATACAAGAACACAGCGAATAAGAAGTGGATTGCTGGATAACGTTCGTCAACATCATCAGCATTGTTTTCAGCTGCAATTTCAGCTGCCTGCATGTCTGCGTATATTAAATTAATTTTATCAAGCTAAACTTTTACGATCAAATGTATTTCAGAGTATGCTATTAGGTTGATAGATCGCATTTTCTACATCTGCTACCATTATTTTTAGTTTGGAGTGAAATCGACAGGCTTTTTCGTACACTGATACAGCCACTTCTATATCATTCTTCTCGATATGAACCCACGCTGTATCTCAACAAATATACAATTAGTCTCTCACTTATCAACCATACAGAAAATTTGTGATTTCAGTAACGTAAAACCATAAATTATAACGTAAACCTGAAAAAGTAGATTGTGTCAAATCAGGCCAATTTCACGACGCAACTGAGTCAAGAATTTCATCCCCCTGAATGACAGGATGAATCTAGCTGGGTATACTCTATGCCTATGTGCACGAGTCCGCGGATTGGAATTGCTTAAAACGGAGTGCGCAGGAGCAGACTGCACAACAACCGAGCCGAAGGAGAGTGGTGAATGAGGGTGGTTCGACGAATCCACCCTATGGGAAGATGCATAACGCGGTCCAACTGAGCCCTGCAGGGGAGGGGGGACTCCGCTAGCATGTATTGTACACACATATACATGCATACGAATAGAAACATGGATTTTGACGCCCTTGCGAAATATCATCCGGGAGAATTAAACGGTATCGTCCGTCGTACAGGCATAAGTAAGCGTGAGCCCACGTAAATGCATGCGTACGCACGTAAAGGTATACATACCTAGAAATCAGTATAGGAATACAGGTTCGACTGCTGGATGGTGGGGGGGGGGGGGGGGGGGGGGGGGGGGGCAGAGCTCGAGCCTCGACGCGACGGTGAACGACCACCACACCGAGCTCTACGCAGTCTCGGCAGTATTCGCCCGTCCGCAGGCGGCAGGTTGATTAAGAGCCAAGGTTAGAACCGCAGGAGTTTCGATGGCTTGTTTTTAATGTGTGATTGTCATATCATTGGTGGTAGCCGTATCGGAATATAGTGCCTTGTGTGTTGCACGGCTTGCATTGGATAATAGAAGGAGGAGAGCATCTCATCTGTAAATTGTTTCGGGTCACGCATCAACGGGTGAGTCAATATTCTTTCCTCCGTGTCGACTTTTCGATCTTGAGCAGTTGGCTGAACTCCAGCTGATTGGGATTGAAAAGTATGTACCCGGACTTCATGCTGTGGTCCTAGATTTTTCGTATATGTATAATATTCACCTTTGATATAACGTGTAGGTATCGTATATGGTAGATGGTTGTAAATACTCTTCTTCGCGAATACATGTATCGCGTACAGTATAGGATTTCAATTGATATATTTTTAACACAGCTCTCTTGCTTCTCGAAAAATAGATTTCTCTAAATGTTCAATCGAACTTATTGTTCTAGGTATAATGATGTTGAGTCAGACTTTTGAGTTCGCAGGAATAAAAGTGGCATCGTCTGCTCGAAAAGACTATATGCGAAGAAAGAGACGGAATGATCGACAATGATATATATATATATTTGTGAATTCAATGACGTTTAGACTAGTTCAATCAAGATTGAGTCCAGAAGTGGACCGCGCGCCTCACTTGCAGGATCCGCGACAGTTTGGGTCATCGAGCAACTGACCCAAGCAAACCGTTCGTCGCGTTAGCTTGAATCCGTCGAAGGTTGCCGTTCGATCACCGTTACGTTAATTTTACGCTAACATGGATCAAGTCTTTCCCTCTTAATGTAACCACTGGGTGGTTGCTGCAAATGAATAACGAAAGATCAGTTTACACTATTTACTTTAGTTGCTACGGCGTAAACCAAGCATCTCACTATGGACTCTCTTGAAGACTCGTACCTTTGATAAGTAATTATGGTTTCGCGATCGTGGCATTGATTTCGTGATATACATTATTTCTATAATGTTCTCTAGCACCGAGACTCAACTTACGGTGAAAGTTGGCACACGCTGGTAACTATTTCCGAGTGGTATGCGTATGTAGGTACGTACACACGTGTACTCCATGACGTAGCGAACTACAGTTGTTAGAATCGTCGGCGGAAATAATTTCTCCTATTCTGGGAGTTGGAATAGGTTATAGGTGAATAATTGTCGTAGTTTTAGGGTAGGGGACATACGATTTGATCAAAAAAGATAGAGAGAGTGTCGTAGGTATGATGTGGATGTTTAGAGAGAGTTTGGAGAGAATGTAATGGGCGCGTGCAAGTCAGAACTTGGGTGTGGTTTAATAATAATAATTTAATAAACACAGGGGCGAGTCTATGGATTTAGAGTAAATTAAAAGATTAGCCAAGTCCATATACCTACAGTTACTCAAATGCACGCGTGTAAGCTGTCTATCTCTTATTAAGCAAAAAGTTTGGGCTGATGTTTTCACCACCGCCATTTCCGACTCCCCTTTGCTCAACTAAATCAAGTTGAAATTTTCTCAGTGCTGTGGTGTATGCATAGTACGCATTGTTTACCACGGATCGCGTGGGAGTGGGAACTGAAAAGATGACCGTGTTGCAACGGAAGGTGCTCCAACAATCGTGTACAACACGCAGCGTATCAAACATGAAATAATCACCCATTTTTCCGCAAACCACTTTTTCCTGGGTATTGTTTGCATATTTCTCTTATTATACGCCTGTAACATACAATCTGAATTTATTTAGCATTTATACAGTAGCGCGCCTTTTCTTCGTATAGCGATTTCGCGATCAATACTCGGGAGTAATTGACGTCATTTAAGGTGTGGATGAATGAAAGCGTCAATCTCTCCTTTCGCGAGTAGTTGGACTTGTGGCCAACAACCGAGAGGCCCGTTGCCGGTAACAGCAGCGTAACTTCCGAAGAACCCGAAGAACCGGTGTGTTCCACCCGATCTTCCCTGACTGATAATCACATTCTCACAGCTTCTAGCTGAATGCGTACAGTATAAGTACACTAGGAAACGTATAAAGTCACGTGTGCTTGTACGATGCGCACCTGTGATTACGGGAAGTAGTACGATTTCACGCATGTCCTGAAACCGAGATTTTCCTTACCATGCAGTTTAACATCATACGAACAATTGCATTACAGCCATTCCTGTACTTCCTTCCCTTGTACTCTCTTATTATAAATAAATATTTGCTACCGAAAAAAAAACCATATCTCGTCGACTCAAGGAAAATTTGGCTCCCTAAAGTAAAATCTTTTTTTCGCCAGCTGCAAGGAAGCCATTGTTGTTCCAACAATCCTTTCCCCAAGTGTACACGGTTTGGAAAGTATGATACGGTTCATACAAGTTCTAGTTTACCAGCGCCTCCAGGGCCATGAGCCAGGTAGGCAATAATTGATGCTGGATAAGATCGTGACGGTTCGTGCCTCCTGCGGTATGCCTTCAACCTTTACATCCGCGACGCAACGCATTCCACGGTAATGGAGCTTCTCGCTCTCAGCCGTCTCACGTTGTCCATACCTGATGCTGACTTTTTTTAATCTTATTTTAAAGAACGTGGGATATACATGCACGCACGTATCGTGTGATTGCAGCTTCTTTGTTATTCGTTTCTATCACACACGACGATCTTTTTGCGCAATGGCCACGGTGTATTATACAACATCGGTGTAATACTGACTAGAAGTGTATAATCGGTATCGTACTATGGTAGTGCTCGGTAGTGTGCATGGAACATGAAAAAAACCTACAAACGCGACCTTTGCGGATTCGCGTATAAAACCAACATTTAATTGCAAGCGATAATTTTGTAGACCTGGGTGAAGAATTTGTGAAACCCGAGTTCTGATTTCATAAGTGCGACGCAAGGAGGATGAGGTGGGGATTATTCTTAGAGGGCAGAGAATTATTCTTAGTTGAATGAATATTGTTTGAAATTTTGGAAATTTCGATTGCTATACAGACATTTATTGGAAAGTAGGCATGCATGCGAATGAAGAATTCTTACGAAGTGAAAGAATTCCGAGTATAGTAGATCGCCGCTGTGTATTATACAATTTCTTGCTATTATAAGGTTTCACGAAGCCACGTCCTTACACTGTACTTATAAATAAACAAACACTGCAGTATACGCATGTACGTAATCATGCCACCTGAAATACACTGATTCGTAAAAAACTGCTCTATTAAGCATACGGAAGAGTAGGCATCACCTAATTCCCAATTTGCATACGATGCTTGTACTTTTATTAGTTGCCAAGTTCAATAGATATCACCGTATGAGTTAACATGGTAGGCACAACCTCATACACTGTACTATGACGATCTCTTTAAATAAACTTTTCAACTAATTAACCACCTACCAGGTGATTGCTGAAAACATATTATCAACTATGCTAACAATGTTTCTGTAGATGAGCTTCAAAGGATCCTCTGTTTAGGTATTTCCGAAATTTTTAGTTGGATCGTTTCAGGAGGTCACATTTCGTTGGAGTTGCCACCGGTTATTGTGTCGAGACTGCATACGTATGGATTACCGTGTATTTACGTATACATAATTTCACGTAGGGATTGTATGACTATATACGCATACCTTTAAATATACGGGATTGTGAAATGGTATGTAATATGGAGTCAGAATAATAGGTACATGGTCTGGCCGTTGTGAGAATGTGGATATTGAATTAAATAGTGGAAAGTCCGTTTCATTGGTTGTACTGAGTAAGGTTGTTGCCTGGTTCTATATTATCGAGTGAAATGACCCTTGTCGAGTCATGACCTCGGCGTCGCGGTCAAGAACTCTTCGATAGCATGGTGGAAAACGGTTTTAAACAAGCTGTCAACGCACTAATAATCATTAAATAATATTCACAGAATAGACCTTGCCTATCACGCGATGGTTCATTACTGAACCGTTCCAAATGTTTGACTTCCTTCAGCATCCCGATTTTCTTCGTGGAAAAGATTAAATATCGTCCACGTTATCTGTTTTGTGGTACGTTTTCACTGTTTACCGTCGTCTCGCAGGCTCAGCTGCAACGGATTGGAATTCACCAGACCCACCACGATTATACATACATATACGTTACAGTCACGTCACGTCGCGGCCTCGTGAGCTTCGAACGTGCGGATATTCGTTCTTGTAGATACACGCAGGTACACAGGCATATATATGCATTTTGTGATACGTCGAACTCTGTTTATCGAGTAAATCCTACTTCATCCAAATTAGAATATCTTCTCTTTCAATAGCAACAGTGGTAAAGTAGGTCCAGCGATTGTTTAAATTTGAAGCTCAATGTATATCCGTGGCTAACAATTTATCAGAAACAATGGTCAATTCATCATTGTTTCGCCATCGAAATTAATTCGCTTTGGCTTATTGTCGAAAAATCATTTTCTCAGGGTTTCAGTTTCAATGTAAGATTCAAATTGCATTCAACGACCGATTTGATCTATCACAAAAAGTTTTATACCAGTATTCGCCGTCTGGTGATAAAAACATAGCAATATTGTTATCACAATAATATTTTAGTTGCTTGTGTGGTAAATATTTTACAACAGGACAGGTTTTGTGTCCTGAAAGAACATTGATTTTTACATTCCAGCACGGTAACAAGTGTTTACGATTCATACTTGTTGATTTGTGTTTTTCCCAGTTACTCATTGATTAGTACACTACCAGAGATAAGTATACACGCGTAAGTGTTGTGCAGTGTTTTTGCAAGTATGTCGAAAAATATTTGCAAGGGTAAGCAGTCATCGGGTACAAAGCAGTTAGCGTTGAATAAGTAACGATAAAGTTATCAAGTTCAGACAGATTTGCATGTTATGTTGGTACAAAGTACTTTCAATGTTACCCGGAGAACATTGTACAGGCTGATTTGCACAATTCATTTTTATTCTCAAGCGATATTCCCTAAGTATTCGTACCCATACAGGGTGACTATTCGCATCAGCGAATAAACAGTTACCAGTAAATGTATAAGATAAAAAAAATTATATCTAGATTATAACGTAGCTATTAATTCACTGCTGGTTGGTGTTTCTTAAAGCGTTCATTCACCAATGAAATTACCTTCAGGCGGTTTTTCAATTTTCACAGTGAAACTCTCTTGCAGCTTGGTCTATGACGATATTATTTTTCGTTGACGCACCAGATTCACCGCTACTCCGTATCCCATTAGGTATAAACATGGATGTGTGTATAGTTGCATGCGCAGAGTTGTGTTAGCGCGTCTACACGGAGAGAGATTAATTTAATGGTTAACCAGCTGTACCAGCCGAGAGGCTGGTAGATTCCTCGGAGCTGTGTGGGAGTAGATAATAGTGGGAGGCCACCGTCAGTCGCGAGACCTAAACCGAACTGCGGTGTAGCGATGTGTTTTAGTGCCGTAAAAATCACACCCCGGGTAAGACCGATTCACTCGGCATCGGTCTGTGCCTGGATACACCTTATCCATGTAAAGTACATTGACCAGGTCACAAGTCGTGTACGAGATTTGCACTCATCGGCTAACTCTGTACACCTAATACCAGTATAATAAACGGTGATTCAGTCGAGGTATCAAAGTTTCCGCCTCTTTGTCTCGCAAGTATCACAACTCGCGTTGTCCCGTGCCGTCATCACGCTGTAGCACCAAACTCTTTAGTCCCCACAAAGAGACCTTGGTAAGCCTTGTGCCTGATCTTGTTATTGTATTTGTAGAATTATTTCGCATCGTGGTTGTACGTGCAATCGAGTCAGTGTTGCAATTTCCATTGATGACAGACCTCTCATATATACGATTGTTTGAAGGAGAGTTGTAAGTGGGGCAATACTACCTTATTTCTAATATTTTTAACTAATTTCAACCGTCCCGATTTCAAACTAGTTACAATGAATTGCGTCTCGTGCGATGTTTGTTCAGGCAAGAATTAATCACAGCCCATTGAATTCGCATAAGCCGTGACAAGTTTCGCTTTACCGTTGAAATGCGTCGAAATGTGTCTGGTGGTCTGGGTATATACTCGCCGTTGGTTGGTTCAGGCAATGGAAGTATTGGTCTTGTCTATGCGATGAGACAGCGAAAATTGATGAAATTATAACTCGTATGTTGTATTTTAATTATTATGGTAGTGTTGGAGTTGGGTTGGTAGACAGCCAAAAACGATAGGTGTGCAGAAAAGTTCACGTTTGAAACGCTGTCGTAATTCTAACCATGAAAATGCCTTGGTTCCTAGGTAACCCGGGCAAACGCGATTATAATACAACGTGCTACAAAGTGCAACTTCTACCTCTGTAGTTGTAATACAATTACTGTTCTACTACTATTTAGTTCGACAGTGCTTTTTGACCACTAATTTGTTGTAGCGATTCTCGAAAAGCCAATGCAACTGTCCATGCCAAGGTACAATAATACCTGTCTATTTAGTGTTGAAAACCGGTTTTTTGTTAGATGTATATGAAACAAGTATTGCACGTGATTGAAATCTTACGCGTATATGTAAGCACAGCACTCATCATCGTCAAGAGAATACGTGAATAATTCATGACTTTGAACTAATTAATTTGGCCGTTGTGTAAATCACCATCATCGAATTGAAACAACGGCACGATACAGATTCTTTGACAGAGCGTTACTACTCGCAGTTGGTACTTGCTATAGCTGTGTATGTGTATACCTTGGCAATTAAACTGTTATGACGGTGGTATAGTCAGAGCGAACAAACTTGAAGCCGACTAACCGCCATATACATGATGTGTATATGCATAAGCCTAAATAATAAATAAGCACCACGGCCGGGTTTGGTTGGCCTTACGAATTCATCGCCGGCGTTATAAGGAGAGTGCCAAATGTTTTCGGTAGAGGTGCCAAGTGTTGTGTCACATGATAAAAACCGGAGTAAAAGGGAGGATCCATCCTATAGATGGGATAGAATTTTATTCGGCTGTGGAACAAGGCTGTATCAGCAATGCGAGCGCATTTGATTAATTATTTATCGCTAACTGAACAGTATTCAAATTACGTGCGAAGCAAAAAGTGTGGAGGATACTCGGCTACCGACTTATTCGAGTCGACGAGGGGGGGAGTAAGAAGAAAATAGAACGTTGGACTAAACTGCATAACCATGATCACCTGTGGGACACCGTTGAACAAGGCTTCCACATTGCCTTCCTTCACAGACTTAGTAATTTGCTCCCGCTTGTTGGCTACCGTAACATAATCCCTTCTGTGGTTTCATCACTCAGCCACTTGACCAATTTATCAATGCGACAATTGACCACTTTGGAACTCATCCTTTATGTGTTTTAATTACTTGATTGACCCGAATGCGTACTTAATGTTGGAGGATTTCGTAGACGGTTGTATAAAAGAAGAGCTTCACTTCCACGGGTTCTATACTTAGCCCTCAATGCTTCACGATACGGCGTTGCGTCGACACCACATACGTTTAAGCTATCGGTACAAGGGTTATATTATATACTGTGTAATATATTTAGTCCGCAGATTTGTTCGTGCCGAAGATATTATTTCTGTAACTATGCATTCCGTATAATTAAGGGTACTTGTGATATTCTTTGACTAGTGATGATGGGTTGAAAATGTTGGCTATATCAAGGCGTGATGATTTTCTGTTACCAGCTGGATGAAACTGAGAAACCAAGCTCGTGACTGATCGTTCATGCAGGATGAATGAGGCGCAATAGATTCGGTTCTCAAAGTGGAGAATCAAGTCTCTATGGATTCGAGTGACCCCGCGGCTAATGCCGTGGGTAGTTGTGTCGCAGCACCGGAATACGTTTACCGTCCTCTGACAACTAAGCACAGGCGCGCCGGGAGTACGGGGACGACGGGGGACGAAGAGTACACAACCGACGAGGAAGAGCTCTACCCGGAGGAGGCAGAGTGCCCAACGGGGACGAATCATCCGATCCTCAAGTCGGACCTGGCTCGCGCGGCAACCGATCTCTTTGGCTACGAGGCGAAGGATAGTGGGAATGATGACGACGATGAACCTACGGGCCTCTTTGACGAAGACGAGAAACAGTTCCATTCGACCGAGGCAGCCAAGAGGTATATAATCTACTTGCCTGCCCACGTGCAGGGCAGGTGATTTAAATCAATTATTCGTAGAGGCTTGGTCTCAAGTTATTCCTTTCTCAAGTATGACAAATTAGGAGATTTCCAAGTATTTTAATTTCATTTCATTTGAAGGAGTATCATGTATTACATTTTACGATTGATGCGGATAAATACTCTATTTGCATTCTGTGTTGCTCTAGCTCTGGTAAATCAACCACATCGAGCACCTACAATGAAGAGAATACGTGGGAAGTTGCTGCACCGATGAAGTCCGGGGAAGAGGCTCAGGTTTACCGATTCGACGATCCCTCACTGCGAAACACCGAGTCATCAGAGAGCGCGACAAGCGATTCCGGTCTCGAGTTTCGTATGTGCAAGAGACCCGCAGGTTTGGTACTTGGCCTCACGTTCGGAACACCCTCTACTCAGGTAAAGGAATTGGCGGTGGAACCGTCGAGTGATACCCCAGAAGCAGATGGATTCTCACACGATTCCACCACTAGCAGAGTCCTGCATCCCGCGTCGTCGACGAGACTCGCATTTACGCAAGCAAGCTTGAATCCATTTTCCATTTCGCTCCACGAAGGCGAAACCAATGTCGACCCTCGGGGGGATCAAGAGGCTGCGCTGACGAGCCATTCGTTGCTCACCTCTACCGCTGCCGAAGTCGAGAAGTTTGTCAAATCGGAGGTGAGCGTGTATAATTATTATACCATAGGTGTAACACACGCCTAGCCCACATTGGTTCAGTAATTGTTAACACGATGCTTCTTCCATTTTTTTTTTTTTTTTGCCTTGGCTAAGGTGGAATCACAGTCAAGAGAGGAGCTGGACAGCCTTCGACGTCGGTCTAATGTTGGATGCTCCACAGACTCGTCGACGACGGTACATTGGGGCAGGGCAGTGACGGAGGTCAAGGAGCACGCCATTGCGAAACTACAGGACGAGCTGAGGCGAGCGCATCAAGAGCTCAAACTCAAGGCCGAGGAGGTCACCAGGCTCTCCAGGATCAGGCAAGACGTCGAAACCGAACTTGAAGATCTCACCGCCAGTCTATTTCAAGTACGCAAACCGATTTCATACTACTTTCCTTTCTCGTGCTGCATTGGCCATGACAGCAGAGGTCAGTGCGCCCCGAACTATAACAAACGCATTATTTGTAAATGCTCAATCCCTTTCGTTAGTCGATTATTGCACTCTGTGACAAACATATTGATCCTGATCCTATTATCGAAGCAGTCGGTTATTGAGATCATTCCCACTTTTCAATTTCCAACTATGATTGATCAATGGCAGCCAAAGCGTAGGAGAACGTGTACTACAATGGTCATGCATTCATAATATTTATTCTGTGTTATTGTAAAGTGGATCGACGTATCCTGCATGCCTCGGCCAGCGTTCGTAGATATTAAGCCACGCTTTTACCTATCAGGCACATTGGAAACAAATATGAGGGCCCCCTTGATGTCGAGGGGTTCGAGAAATCATGCTTCTGTCGCGAAAAATGAGAAGGAGAATACCGTGTAGGTTGAACAAAGATGGACGACTATCCGTGCCAGCCGAGCCTGGTACCGCATGGTAATACTCGGTAAATACGTGGCTTTCACCTCGCTCCCTCTTTGCCTTTCTACTCACTTCCCGATTCGTTCCAAATCCTCGGCATTCGTGAGGCCGCACTGTTGTTACCAGTTACTGCCTGTCTATTCGGCTCAGACACAGCTCGCAGGCAAGCGTTTAAAATCAAGTTGAAACTATGAATATTACGAGTAATTGCGAATTTTCAATTTTCAATAACAAATTGAAAAGATACCGTTGTCATTTCTATTGTTGGACACTGATCTCAGGTCTTAATTTACTTCTGATATTACGTCACTTTCCGCGTAGCACGAAGCAAGCATTTGCTTTCAGCCGAATAGACAAGCTTGTACCAGATGTTCACTCTGACGCTGCAACGGCAGTCGGAGAATCCAGGTCTTGGTATGCAATTGTATCAGGAATTTACTCAAGAACGTACCTACGTCGCAACTACGAGCCAACGCGCTACACTTATAGATACCTTATAATTGGTCATACCTATTTAGGTACGTCAAGGTCTCGTGTAAGATGAAAAGAAAATAATCAGACCACGGCCATGTGGAGCTGACGATATTATGCTCTATGTACATGAGCTATCTCAAACCTACGTGTAATAACTGTTCTCCAAGAGCAGAATACGCGTTATATTACGTGCCTGTTGAATACGGAACTCGCTGCACCTAAACAGTTATGTGCATTTTTACATAGCCCAAGTCGTTTCGAACGCATAAATTCGTATGCATTATGGCGTCGTGAAAACGAGGGTTTGGTACAGCACTGATATTATCAAAGATCTTGAAAGGCTATTGGGGAGAATACGTATCCATACCTAACTGTTATCTGATGAACTATCCACTGCAGCTTCCGTCCTTCAGTAGGCTGTATGTGATATTATAAATCCATTTCTTAATCTCAATTAACTTTTTGTTTTCACATTCGTTATGCTTTTATAAATGGGCAAAGGACTCTTGCTTTACTAATTGCCTAACTTTTCGCTAAGAAGTAATACAGATAATCATAGATGTAGGGTGTAAGGTGAACAGGACAGGCGGTCCACTGGGTGTCAAACGACAGCTTCCTCCGAGCAAATGTGTGTAGGTATAATATTTGTCAGTGAAAACGGAAGCGCCTCTTTATTCTCGTCGACCGGAAATTGTGGCAACTTGCTTTCATAGCTACGATTACACGAGCAAAACCAAACCGCTTTCAGAAAGCTTTCCTTCAGTCAGTGCTCGTGAGTTCGAAGTAACGGATTATTATTTGAATGTCCAGTGTATACTCTAGAAAGATATAATTATATTCGAATGCGAATAGTTCGTTTCCATTTCGAGGTACACCAAAACCATAACAATTGTGTTCAAATATTCGCACACGCGATTGAGGACAGTAATTCTTATGGATTGCCAAGTATGCATCTATGTCTCAGTAAAGAATCAAGTTAACACGTTTTAACGATCCCAAAGAAATCAGGAATTTCTCGGTCTCGGTCAATCTGATTCTCTTTACAATACTGATAAACAGTCCTGTAACGCTTCTCCAATACCTATTTCGCAAACGCTGATCACATGAAGCGATGTCTGGAGAAACGACTGAGTGCCAGTTTACGAGAATTGCACGTCGAAATTGAAAATTTGGAACCATTTATCACGGAACAGGTGTGCATGCTCATAACTGAATGTTGTTATAATTAAGTGTGAGGCAGGTAAAACAAAATCCTATCTTTATCGGCTGATTGTAAGTATATTATATTATTACCTTTACCGTTGCTGCTTGGGAACTCGGATGAATATATATGAAAAAAAAAAAAAAATGCAAGAAGAAAAAACCGTACTACTACACTACATACATGTAAACTAGTTAGTTACGTCGAGGTTAGATGACGTACTCCATTCACGGTGTGGTTTTCTTGCGGTGGAAAAAAGTAGGGATACCTTGAAAACTCGTTTAAAAAAATGCATCCATGCAACTGTTACCTGCATGAAAGTACTAGTATTCCGCAGTTGAATCGACACGGCGCACATCATGGTTACTGTTATGCTAGATAAGCTACGTCAAGACGTCCAGCATATGTTTGAAATCAGTGCTTTGTCATCAAAATACCTACATCGTCCGAGGTGGTAAATTAAACGACGGTAGAGAAAAAGAAAGAGAAAATATCCCGCGTTTAATAAAGTGATTCGATAAAACGAATACTCTTTAATGTTGCAACTGCTTTAGACGTGTTTTTTCTTTTCTCTACTATTAAGAAACTTCGACTAATGTATAATTTCCTGTTGTGTATCCGTTTTACTCACAATATCCCATGTATGTGCGAGGCCACTTTACAATAGCAATAACAATAATAATAATTATTATAATAAGATAAGGAACGAGGAGGCGAGTCACGCGGCAAGCATCGAAAATACCTCTGGGTGTGTTATATGCAATATGCATTATATGTACATATACTCATAACAATCAACTTTTCTGTGGTTCTTTCAGGAGGCACACAACATGGTGAGGGAGGCGAACGTACGACAGGCTACGGCTGAAAGGCTGCTGGCGGAAAGTCGGATGAAGTCCGAAGTCCTTGCCGCCGAGGTAGCCGCTCTGAAGACCCTTGTATTGACATCGACCCCTGCCAGGCCAAACCCCCATCTTCATCCGCAAATTGACGGTCGGAGCCGCGAAGAGACACCCGGTGGAATTTTCGCAAAACGGCACCGAAGATCACCGTCGCACTTTAATTTGAAGTACGGTCGTGAGAACTCGCCGCCGGAATCCCCGGTGAAAGAGCAACGACCCTCTCTACCTGTCGAGCCGACCGAGGGTCGTGACTCCCGTGACGGCCTGGAGGTAGATCCAGTTGTTCACAAGGAATTCCTCCAGTGGAAGGCCAATCCCTGCGTGGATAAAGCCGATCCGTTCGTCAAGAGAATATTTCGCGAGGACATCGACCTATGCCTGGACTTTGCCAATAAGGATCTCAGTGGAAAAGTTAGGCAGGCTGTCCTTGACGGGATTGTATTTATTGAGGCTGTCAGTGACAAAACCAAAGTTGCCTTCCCCAAGTAAGTTTACACTTGTTTTAATGCGATTGCTGGCTATCGAATTATCCCCACAAATTTGTATCGGTTGTCAAATAATTTTATCCTCTTGACTATTACAGGAAGTGTGCACTCCTTGAAGCGCCGCGACAATGTCACTACCGTATGAGACTCGGCGATCAAGAGAACCATTGGTACTCGATATCACAGATATGTCGCAATAGGGTGAATATAATTTATTTACTAATAAATTGCCATATTTTTCATCTTTCAAGTGATGCTGATTTTTCAACACCTTTTTATGCTCCAGATTATCGCTGTATGCGACTTCCTGAATTACCTACGCTACATCGAACGCGGTCTTGTCAAAAGCTCAGGTAAGTTTGTAATTACTACAGCTGCGTACACCTATCGATGGTTGCTCGGTGTAAATGTGGCAAAATATTAAATTATAAATACACCACGTCCGTGTGAATGCATTAATGCTGATTGCACAAATTTTTTGTGATCATCCGCTGAGAATAGGTATTGTAGGTAATTTCGTTTCATGTACATAAATGATAAGCTGTTCTTTCTCTTTCACAGTTCACGACATTTACTGGGAAATCACCAGACTTCGGAAAGAGATGGTCTTAGCCCGTTTAGGAATGGCACTTTCTTCCTGAATCGCACAACGATTTTTTTAGTGTCCTCATTACATCGACGCGAACTGATTTCATTTCCATCAGGGTAGCTAGGCAATTAAATTGCCCGAATAAAGAAGGCTACGTGTATGGGTAAAACATGTTCGACTCCAGAATGTCTGAAATTTGACAAAGGTATAGGCACGTGCGATACTATATAGTTAGAACCAGTCATCTGTTGCATGTGCCCATAGATAGACGATAAGTATATAAGATACATGTTGCTAATCATAAATAATCACCTTGATTTCAACTATTTTTATAACTATCCTACAATAATCTATCTGCCCTTTCGATGTCTCACGATTTACAACGAATGAGGAGGCCAAAAAATTTGTGATACATGGCGGGGAGATACTCCAAGGAATTGATTCGATTTTATATCAATACACCTTTACGACATATGGTGTTATAGTACGAGTTTAAATAAGCCGCATCGAGGTTTATGTTTAGTTTAAGTTTCATCTCTCAACCAGAAACATACCAATATGGTACCCACAGATACGTTATTAATTAGAGACTTGATCGAATGCGTATGAGTATATACTTGTTCAAAACGACCTTGTAGGGTCTGAGGCAATTTACTTCTAAATGTATCTGAGGTTACGCGAAGGATTCCTATGAAGAATGAGTATTGAAAGCACAACATTTTCGATAATGCAATTATTACATCCAACGTTTCTTATCACGTCAATTATTACAAACGCAGAGTTTCGTAGCTGCCAATCAAGGTTATTCTTGAATAACAATATACATAAGACAAGCAAACGACAACGAATGCCTTTACGGCATACCTATGGACAGTTATATTCGTATTCGCGTAACTAACAAATTTATCTATAATTAGTTTTTAAGTATTAATGGTTTGTACATAATCTGATACTGCAGTTGAATAATTGTCACGATCTTGGGTGGGATCAGATCGGTTGGCAGATGGAAGAGGAGCATGAAACAAAATACGAAAATGTAATTAAAACTAGATCGGTAATGCTGTCACTCTCTTGTCATTGTACCTATAAATTGCAGAGCGATGATCTATGGATGCATCGTTCACACCTTTATACCAAGCCTCGCAGAGTTTGTTAAATTTACTTGATCACTGACTTCTTTTGCATTTCTATCGCCATTTGGAATTTCTCTGACAATCATTCAACTTTGCAGAATAACAGTTGGATAAAAAGTTTACCCGATCGCCAAAGATATTTAATCAGTTCGATCATTGTCTATTACGTTGGGTTTCATATTCAACTATTGCGTTTCTATTTAAAAAATAATAATTCTCAAATAAATACTAATAATAATCACATACAGACACGCGTATACTGATCATGGAATGTTATAATCGAAGGTAACATTGGCTTATAATTATCATTGTAGTTGTCGTTATCACTTTTATTATTATTACTAAATTAGAAATAACTAACCGTGGGTGCTTCGATAATGTTTAAAAATCATGATCATGAATGTCGGTTGAGTAATGTAAATGTGTCATTATACATTAGGAGGACAACCCTCGATGTGACGTTGATGAGGGCAATGACAAATTTTCAGTTTGTCGAATAACTGTTTAATATTGTATATTATTGTTGATAGATTCGTACTGGGCGTAAAGTTTTAGCTGGTGTTGAAATTTGAAAATATTCTTCACCAGCGTTGTATATATATGTTGACTGACGTGAGGTAACGAATGATATATTGATATTTTTTCAAAAATGACATCAACCCACATGGAAAGGTGTTAGGAAGCAGCTTATGAACTGTATTCACATTGAATGCCGCTTCGCTATTCTGGGGGTTTACCTGTAAAAATCCAGTAAAATGCATTTTTACATTCATTGCATGATTTCATCTGATATAACAAACCCCTGGTGCGAATTTGTAGGTTCAGACGTGGAATCCTACGATCAATCCCTAAGTCTTTGATATTATTTCCTATTATATTTATTTCCCGTCTATATAGATAAAAGAAAAATAAACTGTCTAGTTAGTGCTCCGTACAGAGGAAATTTAGCTTGCACGTTATAATTACATACGTATTGTATGCATGCAGGTACTGTCTATACCAATACATATATATACATATACATACAGTAACATGAAATGAGTTTTGATTTTTTATTAGCGCAACTCACCATGGCATATATGTGTCTTATGTTGTATAATTTGTACATAAATGTTAGATTGGCGTTGCGTGACACTCGCTTTAATACAGTCGTCTTCCTCATTTATTGCTAGGCATTAGCAATGGCATTTATCAAGGAACCTAAAAATTTCATCTTCGTTAGAAACAATTACCAGCTATTATACGCGTGCGTATTGTATATACATATTATGTAAGACAAATATTTATAAACGTTTACGTGTATCTTGTATGGCGTATGCGATAAATATTTTGTGGATGTGTGACATCAGGACGCACAGCAGTTTATATTAATCATTGGTGTACAATTGTACATACGTTTAATTATTACTAGTAATATTGGTGTAGGAAACGTACACTCCCGCACAGAGGGTGAAGCTATCACAGCGACTGTTGTGTTTCAAATTCTTACATAACTTAATCAATGCCATTTCCATAGAGTTTATTGTAAATGATTTTTGTTTTACATACTTTGGCCGCTTCCTATAGTACGTGAAATTATTTAATTTATTGCTAACTCAAAAGACGAGTTTTTATGGTAGAGTGCTATGCAGATCAAGAAATATTTATGGTGACAAATACATAAACGAAGGATGACTTGTTGCTTTCTTCATTCCGAATATGCAAGTTCCTGATGAAATAGTACATTATGTATCGAGGACGCAAAGAAGGCGATTACGAGTGTGATGTTTGCCGACAAAGTGTAGCGAGGGTGTTCATCATACAACTGAAATCGTTTTTTGCCCCAGTTCCTTTGATAATTTGCCTCAAACATTTCGTACGTACTCGAAAGTGGTCGGACATACAACTTTGTGCCTGCATTACTGGTATTTTCTCAAGAGAAGTTGGACAGAAAAAAATAGAATTATGTTATACACTGCGATGAAACATCATGCTGGGTTTATCCGGTGCCACGTGGCATCTATCAGGATTTAAATATCTATTTTTGTGCCACGTAAAAATAAACCGATCGTTGTATCCCCTGTGAAAAGTACCCTACGTCAAAAACGAATTGTAAAAAATGAATTTGTATCATATTATACTGAGATAAAATAAAGTTGTTGTCATTATACATGGGAGATATTTCATTCCATTCATCCTTAACGTCGGTAGCACTGAGTCGAACATAAGCTAGCTCGACGCGTGATGAAATTGATTACTTTCAACCCGCTAAATTGCTACGCAAAGCCCCACTTTTCATACACGTGGGATAAAAATCAACTTCCATCAGTTAATTACGATCGGCGTGTCTACCATGTACTGCACACGTCGACTACCTTTAAGATTGCTTTCATCGACATCAATTATGTATATTATTGGGTATAGTATTTTTTAATGTCTTCGGACGTGTTGTAAACTTTATATTCGCATGTACATCAATTCGATTGGTGAATACTATCACACTGACGTCCTTTAATCCTATCTTACATCTAATTAGCTGTTTTATGTTCTCTTGTACTTAATTTACCTCCACAACCCATCATTACTTAACACAATCGAATATTTCAGATGAAAACACGTCGATCTCATCTGAGGTATGTTACTTATCTGTTAACTTTTTGTCCATGACTTGAATTCAGTCGGTACTCATATGATTTTTTTTTTATTTTTAATTTATACAATGCCGTATAAGGTCAATGTTCACTAACACTTGCATATCATACACGAGGCTGGACTTGCTTTAGTGGCGGTATCTTTCAAGGTTACAGAATGTACTGAGGTAAATCAGGATCAGACATTACTTGAATTTATCTGTCGACTACATACATCTTTGAAGCAGTTGATCGCAGCAATTATTGAAAATGATGAAAAGATGGGTTAAAAAAATCGAAGGGATGAGCTTTACTGTTATTTTAAGCAAAAAATTTGTCGTCCTCTAATCGATTCGTATGACCCATTCTAGACTAGTTAGACCCCCAGGGACACAGAAAACACAGCAAAGAGAGCGTAGAACCAGCAGTGGAGGAATTACAAAAAAAGTACGTAGAAATCAAGTTATTCATTGACTTCGTTCGATGCAGGTTACATGTAAAAGTAAAAATACAATATCATATGCATCGTTTCTTGCAGAGAGCCGTTGCACTTACTCGTGGGGAGCTTTGACTGCACTTACAAACCCTACAATAATAACTATCTCAGAAGGCATTTTTAATGTTCTGGGTGAGGTGATGAATATGGGACTTCTTCTTCTTCATATGATGGTTGAATTTCGTAGGCGAGGTTTAATCATACTTTTGCAGTTCTTTTCGTCTGTCACCCCAAAAGTATTCAGCAATTTGTTTATGCTTATACACTGACACCAAAACACTTGTACTACGATTTGGGCATGTTGAATAAAGAGAAACTAATTCTTTGAAATTGTGAATTTCTGATTTATCATACCCGCCTCGTTTGAAAGTTGGTGGACCTTCCGATTTTGTCGATGTTGATACCCCATCCGTTACCGGTAGCGTACTGGGACTGCGGTCCATCGATCTCGCTTGAAAAATAACGTAGGAATGAGTTGCGGATATATTAGTGGTAGCATTTTTCGGAATTGTGAAAATTGTCATCAAAAATCTGATAGGGTTAAATTTAGTTAAGCCGGAAAATTTCTGGTCTCGAAATCGATTTATTTAACCGTCTCTTAAGTGTTTGGACACCCAGAAACTCGAAAACCACATCCAAAAGAACGTCACAGACCAACAGGGGAAATATCATGGAGAAAATCCTGACGTTTTGGGCTGTAACTTTTGATGCGTTGATCGCAGCGTATTGGGACTGCGTTTATTCGATTTCTCTCGCAAAATTACGTCGGAATAGTGCCCTACAGAATTAATTGCAGCACTTTCCAAAGTCGTCGAAATTTTCACCAAAAATGCAAAGGGGTTAGCCTTGGATTTTTTTTGGCCGAAAAATCTTTTGTCTGAGAATCGATTCGTATGACGTTTTCTAGACTAATTCGACGCCCAGGAACTCAGAAAACACAACAAAAATAGCGTAGGACCGGCAGCAGAGAATTGACGACGATAATCATGAGTTTTTCGGATGTAACTTTTGATGCGTTGATCGCAGCGTATTGAGATTGCGTTTAATCGATTTCTCTCGCAAAATTACGTCGGAATAGTGCCCTACAGAATTAATTGCCGCACTTTCCAAAGTCGTCGAAATTTTCACCAAAAATGGAAAGGGGTTAGCCTTGGATTTTTTTTCGCCGAAAAATCTTTTGTCTGGGAATCGATTCGTATGACGTTTTCGGGACCAATTCGACGCCCAGGAATTCAGAAAACACATCAAAAATAGCGTAAGACCAGCAGCAGAGAAATGACGACGAGAATCATGAGTTTTTCGGCTGTAACTTTTGATGCGTTGATCGCAGCGTATTGGGACTGCGTTTAATCAATTCCTCTCGCAAAATTACGTCGGAATAGTGCCTGAAAGAATTAATTGCAGCACTTTTCAAAGTCATCGAAATTTTCACCAAAAATGCAAAGGGGTTAGCCTCGGATTTTTTTTGGCCGAAAAATCTTTTGTCTGGGAATCGATTCGTATGACGTTTTCTAGACTATTTCGACGCCCAGGAACTCAGAAAACACATCAAAAGTAGCGTGGGACCAGCAGCAGAGAATTGACGACTATAATCATGAGTTTTTCGGCTGTAACTTTTGATGCGTTGATCGCAGCGTATTGGGACTGCGTTTAATCGATTCCTCTCGCAAAATTACGTCGGAATAGTGCCTGAAAGAAATAATTGCAGCACTTTTTGAAGTCGTCGAAATTTTCACCAAAAATGCAAAGGGGTTAGCCTTGGATTTTTTTTGGCCGAAAAATCTTTTGTCTGGGAATCGATTCGTATGACGTTTTCTAGACTAATTCGACGCCCAGGAACTCAGAAAACACATCAAAGATAGCGTAGGACCAGCAGCAGAGAAATGACGACGAAAATCATGAGTTTTTCGGCTGTAACTTTTGATGCGTCGATCGCAGCGTATCGGGACTGCGTTTAATCGATTTCTCTCGCCAAATTACGTCGGAATAGTGCCCTACAGAATTAATTGCAGCACTTTTCAAAGTCGTCGAAATTTTCACCAAAAATGCAAAGGGGTTAGCCTTGGATTTTTTTTGGCCGAAAAATCTTTTGTCTGGGAATCGATTCGTATGACGTTTTCTAGACTAATTCGACGACCAGGAACTCAGAAAACACATCAAAGATAGCGTAGGACCAGCAGCCGAGAAATGACGACGAAAATCATGAGTTTTTCGGCTGTAACTTTTGATGCGTTGATCGCAGCGTATTGGGACTGCGTTTAATCGATTCCTCTCGCAAAATTACGTCGGAATAGTGCCTGTAAGAAATAATTGCAGCACTTTTTGAAGTCGTCGAAATTTTCACCAAAAATGCAAAGGGGTTAGCCTTGGATTTTTTTTGGCCGAAAAATCTTTTGTCTGGGAATCGATTCGTATGACGTTTTCTAGACTAATTCGACGCCCAGGAACTCAGAGAACACATCAAAAATAGCGTAGGACCAGCAGCAGAGAATTGACAACGATAATCATGAGTTTTTCGGCTGTAACTTACGATGCGTTGATAGCAGCGTATCGGGACTGCGTTTAATCGATTTCTCTCGCAAAATTACGTCGGAATAGTGCCCTACAGAATTAATTGCAACACTTTTCAAAGTCGTCGAAATTTTCACCAAAAATGCAAAGGGGTTAGCCTTGGATTTTTTTTGGCCGAAAAATCTTTTGTCTGGGAATCGATTCGTATGACGTTTTCTAGACTAATTCGACGCCCAGGAACTCAGAAAACACATCAAAAATAGCGTGGGACCAGCAGCAGAGAATTGACGACGATAATCATGAGTTTTTCGGCTGTAACTTTTGATGCGTTGATCGCAGCGTATCGGGACTGCGCTTAATCGATTTCTCTCGCAAAATTACGTCGGAATAGTGCCCTACAGAATTAATTGCAGCACTTTTCGAAGTCGTCGAAATTTTCACCAAAAATGCAAAGGGGTTAGCCTTGGATTTTTTTTGGCCGAAAAATCTTTTGTCTGGGAATCGATTCGTATGACGTTTTCTAGACTAATTCGACGCCCAGGAACTCAGAAATCACATCAAAAATAGCGTAGGACCAGCAGCAGAGAAATGACGACGAAAATCATGAGTTTTTTGGCTGTAACTTTTGATGCGTCGATCGCAGCGTATTGGGACTGCGTTTAATCGATTCCTCTCGCAAAATTACGTCGAAATAGTGCCTGAAAGAATTAATTGCAGCACTGTTCAAAGTCATCGAAATTTTCACCAAAAATGCAAAGGTGTTAGCCTTGGATTTTTTTTGGCCGAAAAACCTTTTGTCTGGGAATCGATTTGTATGACGTTTTTCAGACTAATTCGACGCCCAGGAACTCAGAAATCACATCAAAAATAGCGTAGGACCAGCGGCAGAGAAATGACGAAGAAAATCATAAGTTTTTTGGCTGTAACTTTTGATGCGTCGATCGCAGCGTATTGGGACTGCGTTTAATCGATTCCTCTCGCAAAATTACGTCGGAATAGTGCCTGAAAGAATTAATTGCAGCACTGTTCAAAGTCATCGAAATTTTCACCAAAAATGCAAAGGGGTTAGCCTTGGATTTTTTTTGGCCGAAAAACCTTTTGTCTGGGAAGCGATTTGTATGACGTTTTTCAGACTAATTCGACGCCCAGGAACTCAGAAAACACATCAAAAATGGCGTAGGACCAGCAGCAGAGAAATGACGACGAAAATCATGAGTTTTTCGGCTGTAACTTTTGATGCGTCGATCGCAGCGTATCGGGACTGCGTTTAATCGATTTCTCTCGCAAAATTACGTCGGAATAGTGCCCTACAGAATTAATTGCAGCACTTTTCAAAGTCGTCGAAATTTTCACCAAAAATGCAAAGGGGTTAGCCTTGGATTTTTTTTGGCCGAAAAATCTTTTGTCTGGGAATCGATTCGTATGACGTTTTCTAGACTAATTCGACGCCCAGGAACTCAGAAATCACATCAAAAATAGCGTAGGACCAGCAGCAGAGAAATGACGACGAAAATCATGAGTTTTTTGGCTGTAACTTTTGATGCGTCAATCGCAGCGTATTGGGACTGCGTTTAATCGATTTCTCTCGCAAAATTACGTCGGAATAGAGCCCTGCAGAATTAATTGCAGCACTTTCCAAAGTCGTCGAAATTTTCACCAAAAATGCAAAGGGGTTAGCCTTGGATTTTTTTTGGCCGAAAAATCTTTTGTCTGGGAATCGATTCGTATGACGTTTTCTAGACCAATTCGACGCCCAGGAATTCAGAAAACACATCAAAAATAGCGTAGGACCAGCAGCAGAGAAATGACGACGAAAATCATGAGTTTTTCGGCTGTAACTTTCGATGCGTTGATCGCAGCGTATTGGGACTGCGTTTAATCGATTTCTCTCGCAAAATTACGTCGGAATAGTGCCTGAAAGAATTAATTGCAGCACTTTTTAAAGTCGTCGAAATTTTCACCAAAAATGCAAAGGGGTTAGCCTTGGATTTTTTTTGGCCGAAAAATCTTTTGTCTGGGAATCGATTCGTATGACGTTTTCTAGACTAATTCGACGCCCAGGAACTCAGAAATCACATCAAAAATAGCGTAGGACCAGCAGCAGAGAAATGACGACGAAAATCATGAGTTTTTTGGCTGTAACTTTTGATGCGTCAATCGCAGCGTATTGGGACTGCGTTTAATCGATTTCTCTCGCAAAATTACGTCGGAATAGTGCCTTAAAGAATTGATCGCAGCACTTTTTAAAGTCGTCGAAATTTTCACCAAAAATGCAAAGGGGTTAGCCTTGGATTTTTTTTGGCCGAAAAATCTTTTGTCTGGGAATCGATTCGTATGACGTTTTCTAGACTAATTCGGCGCCCAGGAACTCAGAAATCACATCAAAAATAGCGTAGGACCAGCAGCAGAGAAATGACGACGAAAATCATAAGTTTTTCGGCTGTAACTTTTAATGCGTTGATCGCAGCGTATCGGGACTGCGCTTAATCGATTTCTCTCGCAAAATTACGTCGGAATAGTGCCCTACAGAATTAATTGCAGCACTTTTCGAAGTCGTCGAAATTTTCACCAAAAATGCAAAGGGGTTAGCCTTGGATTTTTTTTGGCCGAAAAATCTTTTGTCTGGGAATCGATTCGTATGACGTTTTCTAGACTAATTCGACGCCCAGGAACTCAGAAATCACATCAAAAATAGCGTAGGACCAGCAGCAGAGAATTGACGACGAAAATCATGAGTTTTTCGGCTGTAACTTTTGATGCGTTGATCGCAGCGTATTGGGACTGCGTTTAATCGATTCCTCTCGCAAAATTACGTCGGAATAGTGCCTTAAAGAATTGATCGCAGCACTTTTTAAAGTCGTCGAAATTTTCACCAAAAATGCAAAGGGGTTAGCCTTGGATTTTTTTTGGCCGAAAAATCTTTTGTCTGGGAATCGATTCGTATGACGTTTACTAGACTAATTCGACGCCCAGGAACTCAGAAAACACATCAAAAATAGCGTAGGACCAGCAGCAGAGAAATGACGACGAAAATCATGAGTTTTTCGGCTGTAACTTCTGATGCGTTGATCGCAGCGTATTGGGACTGCGTTTAATCGATTCCTCTCGCAAAATTACGTCGGAATAGTGCCTGAACGAATTAATTGCAGCACTTTCCTAAGTCGTCGAAATTTTCACCAAAAATGCACAGGGGTTAGCCTTGGATTTTTTTTGGCCGAAAAATCTTTTGTCTGGGAATCGATTCGTATGACGTTTACTAGACTAATTCAACGCCCAGGAACTCAGAAAACACATCAAAAATAGCGTAGGACCAGCAGCAGAGAAATGACGACGAAAATCATGAGTTTTTCGGCTGTAACTTTTGATGCGTTGATCGCAGCGTATTGGGACTGCGTTTGATCGATTCCTCTCGCAAAATTACGTCGGAATAGTGCCTGAAAGAATTAATTGCAGCACTTTTCAAAGTCGTCAAAATTTTCACCAAAAATGCAAAGGGGTTAGCCTTGGATTTTTTTTGGCCGAAAAACCTTTTGTCTGGGAATCGATTTGTATGACGTTTTTCAGACTAATTCGACGCCCAGGAACTCAGAAAACACATCAAAAATGGCGTAGGACCAGCAGCAGAGAAATGACGACGAAAATCATGAGTTTTTCGGCTGTAACTTTCGATGCGTTGATCGCAGCGTATTGGGACTGCGTTTAATCGATTTCTCTCGCAAAATTACGTCGGAATAGTGCCTGAAAGAATTAATTGCAGCACTTTTTAAAGTCGTCGAAATTTTCACCAAAAATGCAAAGGGGTTAGCCTTGGATTTTTTTTGGCCGAAAAATCTTTTGTCTGGGAATCGATTCGTATGACGTTTACTAGACTAATTCGACGCCCAGGAACTCAGAAAACACATCAAAAATAGCGTAGGACCAGCAGCAGAGAAATGACGACGAAAATCATGAGTTTTTCGGCTGTAACTTCTGATGCGTTGATCGCAGCGTATTGGGACTGCGTTTAATCGATTCCTCTCGCAAAATTACGTCGGAATAGTGCCTGAAAAAATTAATTGCAGCACTTTTCAAAGTCGTCGAAATTTTCACCAAAAATGCAAAGGGGTTAGCCTTGGATTTTTTTTGGCCGAAAAATCTTTTGTCTGGGAATCGATTCGTATGACGTTTTCTAGACTAATTCGACGCCCAGGAACTCAGAAATCACATCAAAAATAGCGTAGGACCAGCAGCAGAGAAATGACGACGAAAATCATGAGTTTTTTGGCTGTAACTTTTGATGCGTCGATCGCAGCGTATTGGGACTGCGTTTAATCGATTCCTCTCGCAAAATTACGTCGGAATAGTGCCTGAAAGAATTAATTGCAGCACTGTTCAAAGTTATCGAAATTTTCACCAAAAATGCAAAGGGGTTAGCCTTGGATTTTTTTTGGCCGAAA
Organism: Diprion similis; assembly: GCF_021155765.1. Lineage (NCBI taxonomy): Eukaryota > Metazoa > Arthropoda > Insecta > Hymenoptera > Diprionidae > Diprion > Diprion similis. The sequence goes on from NC_060115.1 coordinate 3,406,024, forward strand.
AATCTTCTGTCTGGGAATCGATTCGTATGACGTTTTCTAGACTAATTCGACGCCCAGGAACTCAGGAATCACATCAAAAATAGCGTAGGACCAGCAGCAGAGAAATGACGACGAAAATCATGAGTTTTTTGGCTGTAACTTTTGATGCGTCAATCGCAGCGTATTGGGACTGCGTTTAATCGACTTCTCTCGCAAAATTACGTCGGAATAGTGCCTTAAAGAATTGATCGCAGCACTTTTTAAAGTCGTCGAAATTTTCACCAAAAATGCAAAGGGGTTAGCCTTGGATTTTTTTTGGCCGAAAAATCTTTTGTCTGGGAATCGATTCGTATGACGTTTACTAGACTAATTCGACGCCCAGGAACTCAGAAAACACATCAAAAATAGCGTAGGACCAGCAGCAGAGAAATGACGACGAAAATCATGAGTTTTTCGGCTGTAACTTCTGATGCGTTGATCGCAGCGTATGGGGACTGCGTTTAATCGATTCCTCTCGCAAAATTACGTCGGAATAGTGCCTGAAAGAATTAATTGCAGCACTTTCCTAAGTCGTCGAAATTTTCACCAAAAATGCAAAGGGGTTAGCCTTGGATTTTTTTTGGCCGAAAAATCTTTTGTCTGGGAATCGATTCGTATGACGTTTACTAGACTAATTCGACGCCCAGGAACTCAGAAAACACATCAAAAATAGCGTAGGACCAGCAGCAGAGAAATGACGACGAAAATCATGAGTTTTTCGGCTGTAACTTTTGATGCGTTGATCGCAGCGTATTGGGACTGCGTTTAATCGATTCCTCTCGCAAAATTACGTCGGAATAGTGCCTGAAAGAATTAATTGCAGCACTTTTTAAAGTCGTCGAAATTTTCACCAAAAATGCAAAGGGGTTAGCCTTGGATTTTTTTTGGCCGAAAAATCTTTTGTCTGGGAATCGATTCTTATGACGTTTTCTAGACTGATTCGACGCCCAGGAACTCAGAAAACACATCAAAAATAGCGTAGGACCAGCAGCAGAGAATTGACGACGATAATCATGAGTTTTTCGGCTGTAACTTACGATGCGTTGATCGCAGCGTATCGGGACTGCGTTTAATCGATTTCTCTCGCAAAATTACGTCGGAATAGTGCCCTACAGAATTAATTGCAGCACTTTTCAAAGTCGTCGAAATTTTCACCAAAAATGCAAAGGGGTTAGCCTTGGATTTTTTTTGGCCGAAAAACCTTTTGTCTGGGAATCGATTTGTATGACGTTTTTCAGACTAATTCGACGCCCAGGAACTCAGAAAACACATCAAAAATAGCGTTGGACCAGCAGCAGAGAAATGACGACAAAAATCATGAGTTTTTCGGCTGTAACTTTTGATGCGTCGATCGCAGCGTATCGGGACTGCGTTTAATCGATTTCTCTCGCAAAATTACGTCGGAATAGTGCCCTACAGAATTAATTGCAGCACTTTTCAAAGTCGTCGAAATTTTCACCAAAAATGCAAAGGGGTTAGCGTTGGATTTTTTTTGGCCGAAAAATCTTTCGTCTGGGAATCGATTCGTATGACGTTTTCTAGACTAATTCGACGCCCAGGAACTCAGAAATCACATCAAAAATAGCGTAGGACCAGCAGCAGAGAAATGACGACGAAAATCATAAGTTTTTCGGCTGTAACTTTCAATGCGTTGATCGCAGCGTGTCGGGACTGCGCTTAATCGATTTCTCTCGCAAAATTACGTCGGAATAGTGCCCTACAGAATTAATTGCAGCACTTTTCGAAGTCGTCGAAATTTTCACCAAAAATGCAAAGGGGTTAGCCTTGGATTTTTTTTGGCCGAAAAATCTTTTGTCTGGGAATCGATTCGTATGACGTTTTCTAGACTAATTCGACGCCCAGGAACTCAGAAATCACATCAAAAATAGCGTAGGACCAGCAGCAGAAAATTGACGACGAAAATCATAAAATTTTCGGCTGTAACTTTTGATGCGTTGATCGCAGCGTATTGGGACTGCGTTTAATCGATTTCTCTCGCGAAATTACGTCGGAATAGAGCCCTGCAGAATTAATTGCAGCACTTTCCAAAGTCGTCGAAATTTTCACCAAAAATGCAAAGGGGTTAGCCTTGGATTTTTTTTGGCCGAAAAATCTTTTGTCTGGGAATCGATTCGTATGACGTTTTCTAGACCAATTCGACGCCCAGGAATTCAGAAAACACATCAAAAATAGCGTAGGACCAGCAGCAGAGAAATGACGACGAAAATCATGAGTTTTTCGGCTGTAACTTTTGATGCGTTGATCGCAGCGTATTGGGACTGCGTTTAATCGATTCCTCTCGCAAAATTACGTCGGAATAGTGCCTGAAAGAATTAATTGCAGCACTTTTTAAAGTCGTCGAAATTTTCACCAAAAATGCAAAGGGGTTAGCCTTGGATTTTTTTTGGCCGAAAAATCTTTTGTCTGGGAATCGATTCGTATGACGTTTTCTAGACTAATTCGACGCCCAGGAACTCAGGAATCACATCAAAAATAGCGTAGGACCAGCAGCAGAGAAATGACGACGAAAATCATGAGTTTTTTGGCTGTAACTTTTGATGCGTCAATCGCAGCGTATTGGGACTGCGTTTAATCGATTTCTCTCGCAAAATTACGTCGGAATAGTGCCTTAAAGAATTGATCGCAGCACTTTTTAAAGTCGTCGAAATTTTCACCAAAAATGCAAAGGGGTTAGCCTTGGATTTTTTTTGGCCGAAAAATCTTTTGTCTGGGAATCGATTCGTATGACGTTTACTAGACTAATTCGACGCCCAGGAACTCAGAAAACACATCAAAAATAGCGTAGGACCAGCAGCAGAGAAATGACGACGAAAATCATGAGTTTTTCGGCTGTAACTTCTGATGCGTTGATCGCAGCGTATTGGGACTGCGTTTAATCGATTCCTCTCGCAAAATTACGTCGGAATAGTGCCTGAAAGAATTAATTGCAGCACTTTTCAAAGTCGTCAAAATTTTCACCAAAAATGCAAAGGGGTTAGCCTTGGATTTTTTTTGGCCGAAAAATCTTTTGTCTGAGAATCGATTCGTATGACGTTTTCTAGACTAATTCGACGCCCAGGAACTCAGAAAACACAACAAAAATAGCGTAGGACCGGCAGCAGAGAATTGACGACGATAATCATGAGTTTTTCGGATGTAACTTTTGATGCGTTGATCGCAGCGTATTGAGATTGCGTTTAATCGATTTCTCTCGCAAAATTACGTCGGAATAGTGCCCTACAGAATTAATTGCCGCACTTTCCAAAGTCGTCGAAATTTTCACCAAAAATGGAAAGGGGTTAGCCTTGGATTTTTTTTCGCCGAAAAATCTTTTGTCTGGGAATCGATTCGTATGACGTTTTCGGGACCAATTCGACGCCCAGGAATTCAGAAAACACATCAAAAATAGCGTAAGACCAGCAGCAGAGAAATGACGACGAGAATCATGAGTTTTTCGGCTGTAACTTTTGATGCGTTGATCGCAGCGTATTGGGACTGCGTTTAATCAATTCCTCTCGCAAAATTACGTCGGAATAGTGCCTGAAAGAATTAATTGCAGCACTTTTCAAAGTCATCGAAATTTTCACCAAAAATGCAAAGGGGTTAGCCTCGGATTTTTTTTGGCCGAAAAATCTTTTGTCTGGGAATCGATTCGTATGACGTTTTCTAGACTATTTCGACGCCCAGGAACTCAGAAAACACATCAAAAGTAGCGTGGGACCAGCAGCAGAGAATTGACGACTATAATCATGAGTTTTTCGGCTGTAACTTTTGATGCGTTGATCGCAGCGTATTGGGACTGCGTTTAATCGATTCCTCTCGCAAAATTACGTCGGAATAGTGCCTGAAAGAAATAATTGCAGCACTTTTTGAAGTCGTCGAAATTTTCACCAAAAATGCAAAGGGGTTAGCCTTGGATTTTTTTTGGCCGAAAAATCTTTTGTCTGGGAATCGATTCGTATGACGTTTTCTAGACTAATTCGACGCCCAGGAACTCAGAAAACACATCAAAGATAGCGTAGGACCAGCAGCAGAGAAATGACGACGAAAATCATGAGTTTTTCGGCTGTAACTTTTGATGCGTCGATCGCAGCGTATCGGGACTGCGTTTAATCGATTTCTCTCGCCAAATTACGTCGGAATAGTGCCCTACAGAATTAATTGCAGCACTTTTCAAAGTCGTCGAAATTTTCACCAAAAATGCAAAGGGGTTAGCCTTGGATTTTTTTTGGCCGAAAAATCTTTTGTCTGGGAATCGATTCGTATGACGTTTTCTAGACTAATTCGACGACCAGGAACTCAGAAAACACATCAAAGATAGCGTAGGACCAGCAGCCGAGAAATGACGACGAAAATCATGAGTTTTTCGGCTGTAACTTTTGATGCGTTGATCGCAGCGTATTGGGACTGCGTTTAATCGATTCCTCTCGCAAAATTACGTCGGAATAGTGCCTGTAAGAAATAATTGCAGCACTTTTTGAAGTCGTCGAAATTTTCACCAAAAATGCAAAGGGGTTAGCCTTGGATTTTTTTTGGCCGAAAAATCTTTTGTCTGGGAATCGATTCGTATGACGTTTTCTAGACTAATTCGACGCCCAGGAACTCAGAGAACACATCAAAAATAGCGTAGGACCAGCAGCAGAGAATTGACAACGATAATCATGAGTTTTTCGGCTGTAACTTACGATGCGTTGATAGCAGCGTATCGGGACTGCGTTTAATCGATTTCTCTCGCAAAATTACGTCGGAATAGTGCCCTACAGAATTAATTGCAACACTTTTCAAAGTCGTCGAAATTTTCACCAAAAATGCAAAGGGGTTAGCCTTGGATTTTTTTTGGCCGAAAAATCTTTTGTCTGGGAATCGATTCGTATGACGTTTTCTAGACTAATTCGACGCCCAGGAACTCAGAAAACACATCAAAAATAGCGTGGGACCAGCAGCAGAGAATTGACGACGATAATCATGAGTTTTTCGGCTGTAACTTTTGATGCGTTGATCGCAGCGTATCGGGACTGCGCTTAATCGATTTCTCTCGCAAAATTACGTCGGAATAGTGCCCTACAGAATTAATTGCAGCACTTTTCGAAGTCGTCGAAATTTTCACCAAAAATGCAAAGGGGTTAGCCTTGGATTTTTTTTGGCCGAAAAATCTTTTGTCTGGGAATCGATTCGTATGACGTTTTCTAGACTAATTCGACGCCCAGGAACTCAGAAATCACATCAAAAATAGCGTAGGACCAGCAGCAGAGAAATGACGACGAAAATCATGAGTTTTTTGGCTGTAACTTTTGATGCGTCGATCGCAGCGTATTGGGACTGCGTTTAATCGATTCCTCTCGCAAAATTACGTCGAAATAGTGCCTGAAAGAATTAATTGCAGCACTGTTCAAAGTCATCGAAATTTTCACCAAAAATGCAAAGGTGTTAGCCTTGGATTTTTTTTGGCCGAAAAACCTTTTGTCTGGGAATCGATTTGTATGACGTTTTTCAGACTAATTCGACGCCCAGGAACTCAGAAATCACATCAAAAATAGCGTAGGACCAGCGGCAGAGAAATGACGAAGAAAATCATAAGTTTTTTGGCTGTAACTTTTGATGCGTCGATCGCAGCGTATTGGGACTGCGTTTAATCGATTCCTCTCGCAAAATTACGTCGGAATAGTGCCTGAAAGAATTAATTGCAGCACTGTTCAAAGTCATCGAAATTTTCACCAAAAATGCAAAGGGGTTAGCCTTGGATTTTTTTTGGCCGAAAAACCTTTTGTCTGGGAAGCGATTTGTATGACGTTTTTCAGACTAATTCGACGCCCAGGAACTCAGAAAACACATCAAAAATGGCGTAGGACCAGCAGCAGAGAAATGACGACGAAAATCATGAGTTTTTCGGCTGTAACTTTTGATGCGTCGATCGCAGCGTATCGGGACTGCGTTTAATCGATTTCTCTCGCAAAATTACGTCGGAATAGTGCCCTACAGAATTAATTGCAGCACTTTTCAAAGTCGTCGAAATTTTCACCAAAAATGCAAAGGGGTTAGCCTTGGATTTTTTTTGGCCGAAAAATCTTTTGTCTGGGAATCGATTCGTATGACGTTTTCTAGACTAATTCGACGCCCAGGAACTCAGAAATCACATCAAAAATAGCGTAGGACCAGCAGCAGAGAAATGACGACGAAAATCATGAGTTTTTTGGCTGTAACTTTTGATGCGTCAATCGCAGCGTATTGGGACTGCGTTTAATCGATTTCTCTCGCAAAATTACGTCGGAATAGAGCCCTGCAGAATTAATTGCAGCACTTTCCAAAGTCGTCGAAATTTTCACCAAAAATGCAAAGGGGTTAGCCTTGGATTTTTTTTGGCCGAAAAATCTTTTGTCTGGGAATCGATTCGTATGACGTTTTCTAGACCAATTCGACGCCCAGGAATTCAGAAAACACATCAAAAATAGCGTAGGACCAGCAGCAGAGAAATGACGACGAAAATCATGAGTTTTTCGGCTGTAACTTTCGATGCGTTGATCGCAGCGTATTGGGACTGCGTTTAATCGATTTCTCTCGCAAAATTACGTCGGAATAGTGCCTGAAAGAATTAATTGCAGCACTTTTTAAAGTCGTCGAAATTTTCACCAAAAATGCAAAGGGGTTAGCCTTGGATTTTTTTTGGCCGAAAAATCTTTTGTCTGGGAATCGATTCGTATGACGTTTTCTAGACTAATTCGACGCCCAGGAACTCAGAAATCACATCAAAAATAGCGTAGGACCAGCAGCAGAGAAATGACGACGAAAATCATGAGTTTTTTGGCTGTAACTTTTGATGCGTCAATCGCAGCGTATTGGGACTGCGTTTAATCGATTTCTCTCGCAAAATTACGTCGGAATAGTGCCTTAAAGAATTGATCGCAGCACTTTTTAAAGTCGTCGAAATTTTCACCAAAAATGCAAAGGGGTTAGCCTTGGATTTTTTTTGGCCGAAAAATCTTTTGTCTGGGAATCGATTCGTATGACGTTTTCTAGACTAATTCGGCGCCCAGGAACTCAGAAATCACATCAAAAATAGCGTAGGACCAGCAGCAGAGAAATGACGACGAAAATCATAAGTTTTTCGGCTGTAACTTTTAATGCGTTGATCGCAGCGTATCGGGACTGCGCTTAATCGATTTCTCTCGCAAAATTACGTCGGAATAGTGCCCTACAGAATTAATTGCAGCACTTTTCGAAGTCGTCGAAATTTTCACCAAAAATGCAAAGGGGTTAGCCTTGGATTTTTTTTGGCCGAAAAATCTTTTGTCTGGGAATCGATTCGTATGACGTTTTCTAGACTAATTCGACGCCCAGGAACTCAGAAATCACATCAAAAATAGCGTAGGACCAGCAGCAGAGAATTGACGACGAAAATCATGAGTTTTTCGGCTGTAACTTTTGATGCGTTGATCGCAGCGTATTGGGACTGCGTTTAATCGATTCCTCTCGCAAAATTACGTCGGAATAGTGCCTTAAAGAATTGATCGCAGCACTTTTTAAAGTCGTCGAAATTTTCACCAAAAATGCAAAGGGGTTAGCCTTGGATTTTTTTTGGCCGAAAAATCTTTTGTCTGGGAATCGATTCGTATGACGTTTACTAGACTAATTCGACGCCCAGGAACTCAGAAAACACATCAAAAATAGCGTAGGACCAGCAGCAGAGAAATGACGACGAAAATCATGAGTTTTTCGGCTGTAACTTCTGATGCGTTGATCGCAGCGTATTGGGACTGCGTTTAATCGATTCCTCTCGCAAAATTACGTCGGAATAGTGCCTGAACGAATTAATTGCAGCACTTTCCTAAGTCGTCGAAATTTTCACCAAAAATGCACAGGGGTTAGCCTTGGATTTTTTTTGGCCGAAAAATCTTTTGTCTGGGAATCGATTCGTATGACGTTTACTAGACTAATTCAACGCCCAGGAACTCAGAAAACACATCAAAAATAGCGTAGGACCAGCAGCAGAGAAATGACGACGAAAATCATGAGTTTTTCGGCTGTAACTTTTGATGCGTTGATCGCAGCGTATTGGGACTGCGTTTGATCGATTCCTCTCGCAAAATTACGTCGGAATAGTGCCTGAAAGAATTAATTGCAGCACTTTTCAAAGTCGTCAAAATTTTCACCAAAAATGCAAAGGGGTTAGCCTTGGATTTTTTTTGGCCGAAAAACCTTTTGTCTGGGAATCGATTTGTATGACGTTTTTCAGACTAATTCGACGCCCAGGAACTCAGAAAACACATCAAAAATGGCGTAGGACCAGCAGCAGAGAAATGACGACGAAAATCATGAGTTTTTCGGCTGTAACTTTCGATGCGTTGATCGCAGCGTATTGGGACTGCGTTTAATCGATTTCTCTCGCAAAATTACGTCGGAATAGTGCCTGAAAGAATTAATTGCAGCACTTTTTAAAGTCGTCGAAATTTTCACCAAAAATGCAAAGGGGTTAGCCTTGGATTTTTTTTGGCCGAAAAATCTTTTGTCTGGGAATCGATTCGTATGACGTTTACTAGACTAATTCGACGCCCAGGAACTCAGAAAACACATCAAAAATAGCGTAGGACCAGCAGCAGAGAAATGACGACGAAAATCATGAGTTTTTCGGCTGTAACTTCTGATGCGTTGATCGCAGCGTATTGGGACTGCGTTTAATCGATTCCTCTCGCAAAATTACGTCGGAATAGTGCCTGAAAAAATTAATTGCAGCACTTTCCTAAGTCGTCGAAATTTTCACCAAAAATGCAAAGGGGTTAGCCTTGGATTTTTTTTGGCCGAAAAATCTTTTGTCTGGGAATCGATTCGTATGACGTTTTCTAGACTAATTTCACGCCCAGGAACTCAGAAAACACATCAAAAATAGCGTGGGACCAGCAGCAGAGAACTGACGACGATAATCATGAGTTTTTCGGCTGTAACTTTTGATGCGTTGATCGCAGCGTATCGGGACTGCGCTTAATCGATTTCACTCGCAAAATTACGTCGGAATAGTGCCCTACAGAATTAATTGCAGCACTTTTCGAAGTCGTTGAAATTTTCACCAAAAATGCAAAGGGGTTAGCCTTGGATTATTTTTGGCCGAAAAATCTTTTGTCTGGGAATCGATTCGTATGACGTTTTCTAGACTAATTCGGCGCCCAGGAACTCAGAAATCACATCAAAAATAGCGTAGGACCAGCAGCAGAGAAATGACGACGAAAATCATGAGTTTTTCGGCTGTAACTTCTGATGCGTTGATCGCAGCGTATTGGGACTGCGTTGAATCGATTCCTCTCGCAAAATTACGTCGGAATAGTGCCTGAAAGAATTAATTGCAGCACTTTTCAAAGTCGTCAAAATTTTCACCAAAAATGCAAAGGGGTTAGCCTTGGATTTTTTTTGGCCGAAAAATCTTTTGTCTGGGAATCGATTCGTATGACGTTTTCTAGACCAATTCGACGCCCAGGAATTCAGAAAACACATCAAAAATAGCGTAGGACCAGCAGCAGAGAAATGACGACGAAAATCATGAGTTTTTTGGCTGTAACTTTTGATGCGTCAATCGCAGCGTATTGGGACTGCGTTTAATCGATTTCTCTCGCAAAATTACGTCGGAATAGAGCCCTGCAGAATTAATTGCAGCACTTTCCAAAGTCGTCGAAATTTTCACCAAAAATGCAAAGGGGTTAGCCTTGGATTTTTTTTGGCCGAAAAATCTTTTGTCTGGGAATCGATTCGTATGACGTTTTCTAGACTAATTCGACGCCCAGGAACTCAGAAATCACATCAAAAATAGCGTAGGACCAGCAGCAGAGAATTGACGACGAAAATCATGAGTTTTTCGGCTGTAACTTTTGATGCGTTGATCGCAGCGTATTGGGACTGCGTTTAATCGATTTCTCTCGCAAAATTACGTCGGAATAGAGCCCTGCAGAATTAATTGCAGCACTTTCCAAAGTCGTCGAAATTTTCACCAAAAATGCAAAGGGGTTAGCCTTGGATTTTTTTTGGCCGAAAAATCTTTTGTCTGGGAATCGATTCGTATGAAGTTTTCTAGACCAATTCGACGCCCAGGAATTCAGAAAACACATCAAAAATAGCGTAGGACCAGCAGCAGAGAAATGACGACGAAAATCATGAGTTTTTCGGCTGTAACTTTTGATGCGTTGATCGCAGCGTATTGGGACTGCGTTTGATCGATTCCTCTCGCAAAATTACGTCGGAATAGTGCCTGAAAGAATTAATTGCAGCACTTTTCAAAGTCGTCGAAATTTTCACCAAAAATGCAAAGGGGTTAGCCTTGGATTTTTTTTGGCCGAAAAATCTTTTGTCTGGGAATCGATTCGTATGACGTTTTCTAGACTAATTCGACGCCCAGGAACTCAGAAATCACATCAAAAATAGCGTAGGACCAGCAGCAGAGAAATGACGACGAAAATCATGAGTTTTTTGGC